>NC_079191.1:415817959-416417959 GCF_029499605.1 Hyla sarda
TATCTTTATTAGGACATTTAAGGGTGAGTCAGGTGTGTATGCAGCATGCCGCCTTGTGCTGAGCAATGCCACGGGCAGAGAAGCAGACGGGAAATGAATGCAGCTGCTATGCGCATAGCAATAATCTCCTATGTACTGCACTGGGGTAGGGACTAGGCAAGGTGAGAGCTGAGGGAAAGCAATGCATTCTGGGAATTGTAGTTTTGAGCAACTGTTCAACCAGGTAGTGAGAGGACAAGGTAGGGAAAACGACTACATACCCAAATTACATATTTTTGCTGGTTTCAGAACTGAGTTTGGGTGGTTGTGTCTCTTTGCTGAAGCCAGGCCAGAGTAAGAAATCTATGGCCTCGTTCACACAGCGGAATTCGGCTAAAAAAATTCCTCTCAGAAATTCTGTTGCCCCGCGGGATTGTGTTGCACCATATACACAGCAGAATTTCTGCAGCAGAGACTTCTATTTGACCCACTAAAGCAGTGGCGTCTAAACTGTGGACCTCCAAATGTTGCCAAACTACAACTGCCAGCATGCCCGGACAGCCGCTGTTCGGGCATGCTGGGAGTTGTAGTTTTGCAACATCTGGAGGTCCACAGTTTGGAGAACACTGCACCAAAGAAAATTCTAATTGCCTTCCTCAAGTTCCACCAGGTTTATCCCATAGGGCGAGTGGTCTCCAACCTGCGGACCTCCAGATGTTGCAAAACTACAACTCCCAGCATGCCCGGACAGCCAACGGCTGTCCGGGCATGCTGGGAGTTGTAGTTTTGCAACATAATAATTAATAATAATAATAATTTATTGATATAGCGCCTACAGATTCCGCAGCGCTTACAATTATAGGGGTCTGGAGGTCCTCAGGTTGAAGACAACTACCATAGGGTATATTATGGGGTTAATAGACATAAAAGGGAATTTCGGGTGGTCTGATCATTGGGGGGGGGGGGGGGGGGGGGGGTTCAAATGTTTCTGGTCCTAGCTGTGTACAACCATTAGTAAAAAGGACAATGGGGGAGATTTATCAAAACCTGAGGAAAAGTTGCTGAGTTGCCCATAGCAACCAATCAGATCGCTACTTTCATTTTTCACAGGCCTTTTCAAAAGTGAAAGAAGGGATCTGATTGGTTGCTATGGGCAACTGAGCAACATTTCCTCTGGACAGGGTTTGTTAAATCTCCCTCCTTGTGCAGAGGAAGAGCGGTGCAGTTGCCCATAGCAACCAATCAGATCGCTGCTTTCATTTTTCTTTTTTAAATGAAAGAAGCAATGTGATTGGTTGCTATGGGCAACTGCACCGCTCTTCCTCTACACAAGTTTTGCTAAATCTCCCCCCAATGTTACCTTCCCCATCCAGCACTGTCCGTATTGTAGACTGTATCCTAAACCTTACATGGGAAATGAAACATTTGTTGGCTCAAAGGGAAACCTGATCACATATTTTCCTTTTCCCAAAAATCCCCATTGCTCTTCTTTCCTCCTTTGTTCTCACGTGCTCCATGACAAGCGCACGACTGCAATAACACTGCCCGCCGCAATAGGTCACCGGTATCACCGAACAGAGGGCGCTCCGTGGTGACATCATCGCTCTCCGGCCTCCTCTCATAACAGGATGTCCCACAGGTAAGCCACAGGAACAGCGTCCGCACTGAGACCCTCTAGGAAATATCTGTTCGCCCCAGACCCCCCTCCTAATAAAACTTCCTTCCACCTTTTCTCTGACTGTCACTCTTAAGCCGCGACCGACCAGGTGGGGGTCCCGAATTTCCAAATCTCCAGATGAGACAAAGGGAACCTGTGAGAGCCGGGCTTCAGAGTCAGAGGGTTCGGAGCGGATCATGACGATTTGGGAATTTCAGAAAGGTTTCTATCTGTTGTTCTGCATAGATTTACTGGAGGAGAAGTGTAGGTTTATAGTTACATATAAAGGTATGGAAAGAATCCCCCCCCCCCCCCCCAAAAAAAATCCCCCCTTACTTTTTTGCCCCACTGTATTAATAAAGGTTATTTAGTCAGCCACCAATTGTGCAAGTTCTCCCACTGAAAGGGGTACTCCGGTCAAATTATTATTATTATTATTTTTTTTTTTTAAATCAACTGGTGCCAGAAAGTCAAACAGATTTGTAAATTACTTCTATTAAAAAATATTAATCCTTCCTGTACCTATTAGCTGCTGAATACTACAGCGGAAATTCTTTTCTTTTTGAAACACAGAGCTGTCTGCTGACCATCACGAGCACAGTGCTCTCTGCTGACCTCTCTTGTCCATTTTAGGAACTGTCCAGAACAGCATATGTTTGCTATGGGGATTTCCATTTACTCTGGACAGTTCCTAAAATGGACAGAGATGTCAGCAGAGAGCACTGTGCTCATGATGTCAGCAGAGAGCTCTGTGTTTCAAACGGAAAAGAATTTCCACTGTAGTATTCAGCAGCTAATAAGTACAGGAAGGATTAAGATTTTTTTAAATAGTAGTAATTTACAAATCTGTTTAACTTTCTGACACCAGTTGATTTAAAAAAGTTTTTCACCGGAGTACCCCTTTAACCCCTTAAGTACCAGGCCATTTTACACCTTAGGACACGGCCATTTTTTGCACATCTGACCACTGTCAATTTAAACATTAATAACTCTGGAATGCTTTTACTTATCATTATGATTCTGAGATAGTTTTTTTGTGACATATTCTACTTTAACATGGTGGTAAAATTTTGTGGTAACTTGCATCCTTTCTTGGTGAAAACCCCCAAAATTTGATGAAAAATTTGAAAATTTTGCATTTTTCTAACTTTGAAGCTCTCTGCTCGTAAGGAAAATGGATATTCCAACAAAAAAAAAATTTGGATTCACATATACAATATGTCTACTTTATGTTTGCATCATAAAGTTGAGATGTTTTTACTTTTGGAAGACACCAGAGGGCTTCAAAGTTCAGCAGCAATTTTTCAATTTTTCACAAAATTTTCAAACTCACTATTTTTCAGGGACCAGTTCAGGTTTGAAGTGGATTTGAAGGGTCTTCATCTTAGAAATACCCCATAAATGACCCCATTATAAAAACTGCACCCCCCAAAGTATTCAAAATGACATTCAGTCAGCGTTTTAACCCTTTAGGTGTTTCACAGGAATAGCAGCAAAGTGAAGGAGAAAATTCACAATCTTCATTTTTTACACTCGCATGTTCTTGTAGACCCAATTTTTTTATTTTTACAAGGGGTAAAAGGAGAAAATTTATACTTTATATTTGTAGCCCAATTTCTCTCGAGTAAGCACATACCTCATACGTCTATATAAAGTGTTCAGCGGGCGCAGTAGAGGGCTCAGAAGCAAAGGAGCGACAAGGGGATTTTGGAGAGTACGTTTTTCTGAAATGGTTTTTGGGGGGCATGTTGCATTTAGGAAGCCCCTATGGTGCCAGGACAGCAAAAAAAAAGAACCACATGGCATACCATTTTGGAAACTAGACCCCTTGAGGAACGTAACAAGGAATAAAGTGAACCTTAATACCCCACAGGTGTTTCACGACTTTTGCATATGTAAAAAAAAAAAAAAAATTTTTCACTAAAATGTGTTTTTCCCCCCAAATTTCACATTTTTGCAAGGGTTAATAGCAGAAAAGCCCCCCCAAAATTTGTAACCCCATCTCTTCTGAGTATGAAATTACCCCATAAGTGGACCTGAAGTGCACTACGGGCGAACTACAATGCTCAGAAGAGAAGGAGTCACATTTGGCTTTTGGAGAACAAATTTTGCTCGGGGGGCATGTCGCATTTAGGAAGCCCCTATGGTGCCAGAACAGCAAAATAACCCCCACATGGCATACCATTTTGGAAACTAGACCACTTGAGGAACGTAACAAGGGGTACAGTGAGCATTTACCCCCCACTGGTGTCTGTCAGATCTTTGGAACAGTGGACTGTACAAAATTTTTTATTTGCACCGCCCACTGTTCCAAAGATCTGTCAGACACCATTGGGGTGTAAATTCTCACTGCACCCCTCATTACATTCCGTGAGGGGTATAGTTTCCGAAATGGGGTCACATGTGGTTTGTTTTTTTTGCGTTTGTCAAAACCGCTGTAACAATCAGCCACCCCTGTGCAAATCACCTCAAATGTACATGGTGCACTCTCTCTTCTGGGCCTTGTTGTGCGCCCCCAGAGCACTTTGTACCCACATATGAGGTATCTCCGTAGTCGGGAGACATTGCGTTACAAATTTTGTGGGGCGTTTTTCCCTTTTACCTCTTGTGAAAATGAAAAGTATAGGGCAACACCAGCATGTTAGTGTGCCAAGTTCCCCTTTTCATAAGGGGTGAAAGGAGAAAAAGCCCTACAAAATGTATTAGGCTATTTCTCCCGAGTACGGCGATACCCCATATGTGACCCTAAACTGTTGCCTTGAAATACGACAGGGCTCCAAAGTGAGAGAACGCAATGTGCATTTGAGGCCTGTATTAGGGATTTGCATAGGGGTGGACATAGGGGTATTCTACGCCAGTGATTCCCAAACAGGGTGCCTCCAGCTGTTGCAAAACTCCCAGCATGCTTGGACAGTCAACGGCTGTCCAGCAATACTGGGAGTTGTTGTTTTGCAACAGCTGGAGGCTCCATTTTGGAAACAGTGGCGTACCAGACGCTTTTCATTTTTATTGGGGAGGGGAGGGGGGCTGTGTAGGGGTATGTGTATATGTAGTGTTTTTTTTACTTTTTATTTTATTTTGTGTTAGTGTAGTGTAGTGTTTTTTTGGGTACAGTCACACGGGCGGGGGATTACAGCGAGTTTCCCGTACATTCACGGGGGGAGGGGGGGGGGGAACCTCCAGCTGTTGCAAAACTACAACTCCCAGCATGCACAGTCTATCAGTGCATGCTGGTAGTTATAGTTTTGCAACAGCTGGAGGCACACGGGTTGGGAAACACTGAGTTAGGAAACAGACAATGTTTCCCAACCAGCGTGCCTCCAGTTGTTGCAAAACCACAACTTCCAGCATGCCCTGACAGCCGAAGGGCATATTGGTAGTAGTAGTTACGCAACAGCTGGAGGAGAACAATTTGGGGACCACTGTATAGTTGTGTCCAAGCTGTAGCCCTCCAGATGTTGCAAAACTACAACTCCAAGTATGCCAAAACTGTCCAGGCATGCTGGGAGTTGTAGTTCTGCAACATCTGAAGGGCCAGATGTTACAGAACTACAACTCCCAGCATGCCTGGACAGTAAGGGCATGCTGAGGATGTGTAGTTTTGCAACATCTGGAAGGGCACAGTGGTCTCCAAACTGTGGACCTCCAGATGTTGCAAAACTGCAACTCCCAGCATGCCCAGACGCCAAGGGCTGTCTGGGCATGCTGGGAGTTGTAGTGTAAGGGGACCAGATGGAGCAGTCCAGATCCTGCAAAGGTCCCACAACATTGCCAAAGATCCACTCACCTGTCGCCACCGCCGCCGGGATCTGGGTCTTCAGGGACGAGGTAAGTACCGGGGCCGGGCCCCAGCACTCCCCCGTCCCCCGCCGTGTCCTCCGGTCTTCCTCCCATTCTCCCTGGACTTCCAGGGGCCGGGCAGGGCGGGAGGAATTATACGGCCCCACCCCCTGCTATTGGTAGTTAGTTCTAACCGAGGAATCGCAGGGTATAGGAGGAGGTGGCAGGCTTGCCACCTCACTCCTAGGCTCCAGCATGGTCCTGGCTGTCTGTGACAGCCGGGATCATGCAAAATTACCGGGCGGTCGGGTCCCAGAGACCCGATCAGCCCGGTAACACCGCAGGGGCGATTTCCTTCGCGATTTGCGACGATCGCTGACATGGTGGGCCGACATGGCCCCCCTGGGCGTTTGCCCTGGATGCCTGCTGAAGGATTTCAGCAGGGATCCGCTTCCGATCTCTGCCCGGCGAGCGGCAGGGACCAGAAAACGCCAGGGCGTCTGGGGAAGTCCTGGGTCCTTAAGGGGTTAAAAAGATGAGGCCTGTAATTTTCATCATAGATATACCTCAACTATGAGAGACATAATGAGAAAAAAATCCATAAAATCACATTGTCTGATTTTTAAAGAATTTATTTGCAAATTATGGTGGAAAATAAGTGTTTGGTCACCTACAAACAAGCAAGATTTCTGGCTCTCACAGACCTGTAACTTCTTCTTTAAAGGTGTTGTGCGCTGCACTGCCTCTCGGAGCTCCGCACGCAGCGTCTGGAAGTTCATTACTCCGAACGCTGTGTGCGGGCTTCCGTGTTCGCGGCCGCCGGACGTGACGTCACGCCCGGCCCCCTCGTGACGTCACGCCCGCCCCCTCTACCAAAGTCTATGGGAAGGGGGCGCGACTGCTGTCACGCCCCCTTCCCATAGACATTCGTTGAGGGGGCGGGTGTGACGTCACGTCCAGTGGCCGTGAACACGGAAGCCCACACACCGCGTTCGGAGTAATGAACTTCCGGATGCTGCGTGCGGAGCTCCAAAAGGCAGGGCAGCGGACAACCCCTTTAAGGACGCAGGGTTTTTTCGTTTTTTGCACTTTCATTTTTTCCTCATCACCTTCTAAAAATCATAACTCTTTCAATTTTGCACCTACAAACTCATATAAGGGCTTATTTTTTGTGCCACCAATTGTACTTTGTAATGACATCAATTATTTAACCGCTAAATTTACGGTGAACTCAGAAAAAAAATATTTCCAAAATTGGAAAAAAAACACCATTTTTAAATTTTGGGGGCTTCTGATTCTACACAGTGCACTTATCAGTAAAAATGACACCGTATATATATTCTGTTGGTCCATACGGTAACAATGATACCAAATTTATATAGATTTTACTACTTTCAAAAAAATTATAATACATGCAACAATTTTTTTTAACCCCTTTTACCCCCTTTAACTTTTTTATTTTTTGGTATACGGGGTGGTATGAGGGCTCATTTTTTGCACCATTTTTATCAGTACCTTGATTGTTTTGATCGGACTTTATGATCACTTTTTATACATTTTTTTTAGGGTGTACAAATTGACCAAAAATACGCAATTTTGGACTTTGGAATTTATTTTACGCGTTCGCCGATGACCGTGCGGTTTAATTAATCTTATATTTTTATAGTTTGGACATTTACGCACGTGCCAATACCACATATGTTTATTTTTATTATGTTTATATATTTTTTATATGGATTTGGGAAAAGGGGGTGGGGGACATTTAAGCTTTTAAGAAGGAAGGGGTTAATGTGTGTGTTTTTAACCCCTTAAGGACGCAGCCCTTTTTCACCTTAAGAACTGAGCCCTTTTTCGCAATTATGACCACCGTCGCTTTACGAATTAATAACTCGAAAACGCTTTTACCGAATATTCTGTTTCTGAGATTTTTTTTCGTGACATATTCTACTTTATTTTGGTGGTAAATTTTCGGCGTTACTTGCATCCTTTTTTGGTGAAAAATCCCCAAATTTCATGAAAATTTTGCATTTTTCCAACTTTGAAGCTCTCTACTTGTAAGGAAAATGGATATTCCAAATAAATTTTTTTTCTTCACAAATACAATATGTCCACTTTATGTTGGCATCATAAAATGGACATATTTTTGCTTTTTGAAAAAATTAGAGGGCTTCAAAGTAGAGCAGCAATTTTCAAAAATTTCATGAAAATTGCAAAATCTGAAGGGACAGATGTTACAGAACTACAACTCCCAGCATGCCTGAGCAGTCTAGGCATGCTGAGAGTTGTAGTTTGGCAACATCTGGAGGGCTACCGTTTGGGCACCACTGTAACAGTGGTCTCCAAACTGTGACCCTCCAGATGTTGCAAAACTACAACTCCCAGCATGCCCAGACAGCCTTTGGCTGTCTAGGCATGCTGGGAGTTGCAGTTTGGCCTTCCTAGTGGTTGTCACAGTAAAGATCACTTTACTTTCATCCCCCCCCCCCCCCATGTAGTTTCCCTACCTGAGCCAGGATCTAGCAGTCTCCAGCGACGATCAGGGATCCCCAGGCATCTTCTCCTTCAGGTACGGCCTCCATCTTCTTCCCACGATCCCCTCGACATCCAGGGGTGGGCAGAATGGGGGCTTGTCATGGCAACCCACTGTCCTGCCCTGCCATTGGTCAGAATCAGTTCTGACCAATGGCAGGGGATAGGAGGAGATCGCAGCACTGCAACCTCGCTCCTATCCCTCAGTATGATCAGGGCTGTCCCTGACCACTCCGATCATCCCTATTTTCCGGGTGATCGGGTCACCAGGGACCCGATCAGCCCGGAATAGCAGAAAATTGCGTGTCTGAATTGACATGCGATTTTCTGCGATTACCGACATGGGGGGTCTCAGGACCCCCCGAGGCGATGTTCCGGGATGCCTGCTGAATGATTTCAGCAGGCATTCCGGTCCGGTCCCCAACCGGCTAGCAGCGGGGACCGGAATTCTCATGGGCGTATGCATACGCCCCACGTCCTTAAGGACTCAGGATGCAGGGCGTATGCATACGCCCGGCGTCCTTAAAAGGTTAAGGATCCGGGGTTTTTCCCGTTTTCCTTTTTTCTCCTTACCTTTAAAAAATCATAACTCTTTAAATTTTGCACCTAAAAATCCATATGATGGCTTATTTTTTGCGCCACCAATTCTACTTTGTAATGACATCAGTCATTTTACCCAAAAATCTATGGCGAAATGGAAAAAAAAATCCTTGTGAGACAAAATTGAAAAAAAAACAAAAAACGCCATTTTGTCACTTTTGGGGGCTTCCGTTTCTACACAGTACATTTTTGGGTAAAAATGACACCTTATCTTTATTCTGTAGGTCCATACGGTTAAAAGGATACCCTACTTATGTAGGTTTGATTTTGTTGTATACAGGAAAATTTATACGTGTAAAATTGTCATCTTCTGACCCCTATAACTTTTTCATTTTTCCGCGTATGGGGCGGTATGAGGGATTATTGTTTGCGCCGTGATCTGAAGATTTTTGCGGTACCATTTTTGCATTGATAGGACTTATTGATCTTATTGACTTTTTATTCATTTTTTCACTAAATAAAAAGTGACCAAAAATACACAATTTTGGAATTTATTTGCGCCTACTCCATTGACCGTGCTGTTTAACTAATTATATATTTTTATAATTCGGATATTTCCGCACGCGGGGATACCACATATGTTTATTTTTATTTACACTGTTTTGTTTTGTTTTTTAAATGGGAAAAGGGGGGGGGGGTGATTCAAACTTTTATTAGGGAAGGGGTTAAATGATCTTTATTCACTTTTTTTTTGCAATGTTATAGCTCCCATATGGGGCTATAACACTGCACACACTGATCTTTTACATTGCCCAATGGTTTCTCATAGGAAATAGAACAGGAGCGAACTCATGACGTACCGGTACCCCATGGGTCCTTAAGGGGTTAAACTTTTTTTTTACTTTTATTTTTTTACACTTTTAATCCCCTTAGGGACTTAATCATTAGATTCCTCATACAGATCAATGTGGTTCCATAGAACCACATTGATCTGTGTGCTCAGTGCTCGATTGATAAAGCCTGGTCCTGCTAGGCTTCATCATTGTCGGAGCCACAGCCAGCACAGGACGTGAGGTAAGCCCTCCGGCTACCTCAGCAGTGGATTTCCCCCCCCTCGCGA
This sequence comes from Hyla sarda, assembly GCF_029499605.1. Taxonomy (NCBI): domain Eukaryota; kingdom Metazoa; phylum Chordata; class Amphibia; order Anura; family Hylidae; genus Hyla; species Hyla sarda. The sequence continues at coordinate 415,827,565 of NC_079191.1, forward strand.
TCCACCCCACTGGACCACCAGGGAGCAGTTAAAGGTACCTTTAGATGCCGCTGTCAGCTTTGACAGCGGCGATCTAAAGGGTTAATAACCATCTGCTTGTTGGCTATTAACACCGGCCCTCAGCTACAAGAATCAGCTGGGGGCCGGATGGTATTGCGCGGGCTCGAATCGGGAGCCCACGCCATACCTGCTTAATGGCACATGGACGTGTATACACGTCCATGGTCGTTAAGCGGTTAAGAGTCTCCTCTGTCCTCCTCTCGTTACCTGTAATAATGGCAAGTGTTTGAACTTATCAGTATAAAAGACACCTGTCCACAACCTCAAATAATCACACTCCAAACTCCACTATGGCCAAGATCAAAGAGCTATCAAAGGGCACAAGAAACAAATTGTAGCCCTGCACCAGGCTGTGAAGATTGAATCTGCAATAGGCAAGCAGCTTGGTGTGAAGAAATCAACTGTGGGAGCAATTATTAGAAAATGGAAGACATACAAGACCACTGATAATCTAAGCGGTGAGCAAACATCCCAGAACCACACAGGGGGACCTAGTGAATGACCTGCAGAGAGCTGGGACCAAAGTAAAAAAGGCTACCATCAGTAACATGCTACGCCGCCAGGGACTCAAATCATACAGTGCCAGATGTTTCCCCCTGCTTAAGCCAGTACATGTCCGGGCCCGACTGAAGTTTGCTAGAGAGCATTTGGATGATCCAGAAGAGTTTAGGGAGAATGTCGTATGGTCAGATGAAACCAAAGTAGAACTTTTTGGTAAAAACTCAACTCGTCGTGTTTGGAGGAGAAAGAATGCTGATTTGCATCCAAAGAACACCATACCTACTCTGAAGCATGGGGGTGGAAACAACATGCTTTGGGGCTGTTTTTCTGCTAAGGGACCAGGACGACTGATCTGTGTAAAAGAAAGAATGAATGGGGCCATGTATCATGAGATTTTGAGTGAAAACCTCCTTCCTTCAGCAAGGGCATTGAAGATGAAACGTGGCTGGGTCTTTCAGCATGACAATGATCCCAAACACACTGCCCGGGCAATGAAGGAGTGGCTTCGTAAGAAGCATTTCAAGGTCCTGGAGTGGCCTAGCCAGTCTCCAGATCTCGACCCCATAGAAAACCTTTGGAGGGAGTTGAAAGTCCTTGTTGCCCAGCAACAGCCCTGAAAAAAACTGCTCTAGAGGAGATCTACATGGAGGAATGGGCCAAAATACCAGCAACAGTGGGTGAAAACCTTGTGAACACTTACAGAAAATGTTTGACCTCTGTCATTGCCAACAAAGGGTATATAACAAAGTATTGAGATGAACTTTTGTTATTGACCAAAAACTTATTTTCCACCATAATTTGCTAATAAATTCTTTAAAAATCAAATAATGTGATTTTTTTTCTCATTCTGTCTCATAGTTGAGGTGGGAGAACTTGCACAATGTGATTTTTTTTTCTCATTCTGTCTCATAGTTAAGTGGGAGAACTTGCACAATTGGTGGCTGACTAAATACTTTTTTGCCCCACTGTGTGTGTGTCTGTGTGTGTATAATATATAAATAATTATATATATATATATATATATATATATATATATATACACACATATATACACACACAGTACAGACCAAAAGTTTGGACACACCTTATTCAGAGTTTTCTTTATTTTCATGACGATGAAAATTGTAGATTCACACTGAAGGCATCAAAACTATGAATTAACACATGTGGAATTATAGACCTAACAAAAAAGTGTGAAAATATGTAATATTCTAGGTTCTAGCCACCTTTTTCTTTGATTACTGCTTTGCACACTCTTGGCATTCTCTTGATGAGCTTCAAGAGGTAGTCACCTGAAATGGTCTTCCAACAGTCTTGAAGGAGTTCCCGGAGATGCTTAGCACTTGTTGGCCCTTTTTGCCTTCACTCTGCGGTCCAGCTCCCCCCAAACTATCTCGATTGGGTTCAGGTCCGGTGACTGTGGAGGCCAGGTCATCTGGCGCAGCCCCCCATCACTCTCCTTCTTGGTCAAATAGCCCTTACACAGCCTAGAGGTGTTTGGGGTCATTGTTCTGTTGAAAAATAAATGATGGTCCAACTAAACGCAAACCAGATGGAATAGCAGCCGCTGCAAGATGCTGTGGTAGCCATGATGGTTCAGTATGCCTTCCATTTTGAATAAATCCCCAACAGTGTCACCAGCAAAGCACCCCCACACCATCACACCTCCTCCTCCACACCAGCACACCTGTGAAGTGAAAACCATTTCAGGTGACTACCTCTTGAATCTCAACAATATTAAAGAAAAACCCTTCACTTCTTTCTCCCCCATGTCCGCAATTCTGCACAAATTTCCCGCAAAAATGTTTTTATTTTTTCCGCCCGTAAATTTTTCAGCGTGAATTATTCTTCATTTACTCCGTGTGAACGCACCCTAAGAGTTGCTTTGATAGCACATATCTAGTGTCCTACAAGTGTCATGAAATTAAATGTTATTAACACTGTATAGATGATATGCTCAGTTGCTGTTACCATATGGGGCACATGCCCTTGGCAAGCACAGTGTGAAGAGTAAATGCACCCTTCATTAACCAATATGAATCCTTTGGGAAATAAATAACTTTTCACCATTATATCTTGCTTTATTATCCTCTTCATCCGAAGCATTCTGATTATAATCTGAAACTGCAAGAACTCTCTAGAGAATTCTTTTAGGGAATTCTAACAGTGTTTTGGGGATTGTCATTGAAGTAATTTTTCATTTTATTGTATAGGGTCACCTATATTGGGTTAAATAAGACAAAGCTACAATACAGTGCACATCTGCAACTAAGTGTATGTTGTGCAGGCGTACGAACCTTTAAAAACAATAAAGAGCCTGCAGTGTTTGGGGTGGGGGGGGGGGGGGCTACAGCATTTACCCTTTAATAAATTATAGCATACATACATATATCATCATAGCCATGCTCATTACAAATACAACACCAGATCCAAACCAATATAATGCACCCTAACCAGGTATGTTGCATATACACAGCACAAAAACCAAGTTTATAACTAAAATACAGCATCAGAACCAATCTTATAACATAAACACGGCACTAGAACCAAGCTCAATGTAACAGGATGCACTGCACACCAGCAGCTGCTAACAGCCGATGTTACAATGAGCTTGGTTCTAGTGCCGTATTTATGTTATAAAATGGGTTCTGATGCTGCAGGACTCTGCGTCGAGTCGCGCACTCTGCATTCCCTCCTCACTGCAGGCTCTGGACTTCCTTCTCTACATTGTTGTAGGTGGAGACAGTTTCTAGTGCACCTTTTATGGGCCATTTCCATGCATGTACTGTAGCTTTAAGGGTTCGAGCACATCCATGATTCCTTCCCTTTTCAAATTCATGGCAGGCACCTCCTAAATAACCTTGTTCGACCCGTTGTCTGGTGCCTGAGCAATATTGAGTATTCACTCAGTAAAGGTGTCTGTTTGTTCCTCTGTTCCAGATCTAGCCTGTTTACTGCTTCTCTTGTACTTCCTTGTCCTCCAGTTTATGGCCTGGAGTGTCTTCCTCAACTGTGCTTTCAGCAAGCTAAACACCACCTGGCTTCTTTTAAGCTACTCAAGCTTGGTAAATAATATTGCACTATAAATTAGCTCACAACATAAATACAGCACCAGCACCAAGCTCAAAACATATATACAGCAAAATAACCAAGCTTAGGAAATAATAGTGCACTATAAATTAGCTCACAACATAAATACAGCACCAGAACCAAGCTAATAACATATATACAGCACCAGAACCAAGCTTAGTAAATAATATTGCACTATAAATTAGCTCACACCATAAATACAGCACCAGAACCAAGCTCAAAACATATATACAGAACCAAGCTTTGTAAATAATATTGCACTATAATTTAGCTCACACCATAAATAGAGCACCAGAACCAAGCTCAAAACATATTTACAGCACCAGAACCAAGCTTAATCAATAATATTGCACTATAAATTAGCTCACACTAGTGTTGCTCGCGAATATTCGCAATTCGAATATTATTCGCGAATATCGCATATTCGCGAATTCGCGAATTTCGCGAATATAGCGCTATATATTCGTAATTACGAATATTCGTTTTTTTTTTTTTCTTCACAGTACACATCACAGTGATCACCCCTCTCTGCTTCCAGCTTGTGTGGTGTAAAGAAGGCTGTAATACTACTGTGTGAGACTGGCGTGCGAAAATTCGCATATGCGAAAATTAGCATATGCTATTTTTCGCATATGCGAATTTCCACACATGTTAATTTTCGCATGTGCGTATTTTCGCGTACGCGAAAATAAAACGAGAATATAACGAATATGCGAATATTCGCGAATATATGACGAATATTCGTCCATATATTCGCGAATATTCGCGAATTCGAATATGGCCTATGCCGCTCAACACTAGCTCACACCATAAATACAGCACCAGAACCAAAGCTCAAAAAATATATACAGCACCAGAATCAAGCTAATAACATGCTGTCAATAAAGTGCCAAGATTAATTGAGAAGTCAGGTTATCTCACGGCCAAGTTTTTAACTACAATTCCAAATATGATCATAACAATGGCATGGATATGCTGGGAGTTGTTTTACAAACAAGAATGCTACCACCCATCATCTCACAATAGACTATACAGAGATTACAGGACTGATCATTCAAAGGCAGAATAACCATTTACCTGGATTGATTCACAGGTGATATATTTTATGATGTTTCTTCCTATTTTGTTAACCATTTGGCCCAGAACGCCATGAAAAGTTGTCCTCCAGATGTCTTCTGCTTTATGCAGCACATTCCTATGCTGTGCCCTTGAAATAATAGTCACATATACTGCTCCCTTAATATAAAATAACACACAGTATGCCCCTGAAAATAAAATATACATGTAAAGTGACCCACGCAGTAACTAGGCACTGTAATGATTCCCCCACTATATTATAGTGCCTCCCACTGCAAGAGTTTCCTTTTTGTGCACAAAAAAAGTCATAGTGCCCTTTTGGTGCACTTTACACAGTCATGATGTCAGCTTATTACCCTCCTATAGTATTGCTACCTACTTAGTGCCCTCTAACAGTACTGGAGCACCTCTAGTGCCTATCACACAGTAATGATGCCAATTTATTGCTCCCACTCCCCATAGTATTACTACCTTCTTAATCTCCTCTCACAGACCTGTTGCGCCCTTACTGCTCCCCACACAATAATGGTGCCTCCTTGGCGTTTGCCACAGAGTAATGATGTCTTTTTAGGTGCCTCCTTTGTGCCGCTTTCTAAAATAATAAAACTTACAGTCAACTTGCCATAGTTGAGCAATGCAGCCTACAGGCCTCTTCCAGCCTGTGACGTTGGAGGTTGGCTTAGACAGAGGCAACAATGTCTCCCTATTGCTCCAGTTTGCTTTGGTGTCCTCTTCCACCAAAGCAAAGACACTGGAAAGGGACCCTAATGAAGGCTAAAGTGATGTTATTGTGCTTATCAGCCACCAATGGCCGGGTGAATGGTGGAGCTGACATCTCCTTGCTCCATCATAGTATCTAACTGTGTTCTGAGGATGGAAATATATAATTGTGATGTTTACCTTGGGATTCAGGGGAAAAAAAACTGTAAATTATGTCTCAGAGGGCCGATGCCAGCCTCATCTTATCCCTGGTTGGCCTTGATTTTACCAGTAGGGCCCATGGACAATCTACCTCTGCGTACAACAACATAAAGGGAAGAGAGAAAGCCAAGCCATGACTATGAGGAAGCAGAGGAGGAACCATGATGTGACTAAGGGGAAAGAAGGAGAAAAGGGGTTATTGTGACTATTGGAGAGGAAGTGTCCTGCTGTTACTAATGGGGGAGACAATGCTGTAATGGAGAGGGGGAGCTGTGCTGGGGATAACAGAGGGGTGTAAAACATGTGTGATATAGTAGGAAACCAAACATTGAAGTGTTTAATGTCAACAGAACCTTTAATCTTAGCAATTGATTAAGGGCCCTGTTGACCCAAAATGTGTCAGTTTTGGTGTTCTACTATGTCTCTCACTTGTCAAATGAAGCAATAAAGAATTGCTTATAACTGCACCAAGGAGTGGTTGTTTATATTGTTGTCTATGTATGTATATATTGTAGCCTATGGTTATATATATTGTAGCCTACAGTTGTATATATATTGTAGCCTATGGTTGTATATATTGTAGCCTATGGTTGTATATATTGTAGCCTATGGTTGTATATATTGTAGCTTACGGTTGAATATATTGTAGCCTATAGTTGTATATATATTGTATCCTATGGTTGTATATATTGTAGCCTATAGTTGTATATATTGTAGCCTATGGTTGTATATATTGTAGCCTATGGTTGAATATATTGTAGCCTATGGTTGTATATATTGTAGCTTACGGTTGAATATATTGTAGCCTATAGTTGTATATATATTGTATCCTATGGTTGTATATATTGTAGCCTATAGTTGTATATATTGTAGCCTATGGTTGTATATATTGTAGCCTATGGTTGTATATATTGTAGCCTATGGCTTTATATATAGTAGCCTACGGTTGAATATATTGTAGCCTATAGTTGTATATATTGTAGCCTATGGTTGTATATATTGTAGCCTATGGTTGTATATATTGTAGCCTATGGTTGTATATATTGTAGCCTATAGTTGTATATATTGTAGCCTATGGTTTTATATTTTGTAGCCTACGGTTGAATGTATTGTAGCCTATGGTTGTATATATTGTAGCCTATAGTTGTGTATATGGTAGCCGACGGTTGAATATATTGTAGCCTATAGTTGTATATATTGTAGCCTACAGTTGAATATATTGTAGCCTATAGTTGTGTATATATATATTGTAGCCTATGGTTGTATATATTGTAGCCTATGGTTGTATATATTGTAGCCTATGGTTTTATATTCTGTAGCCTACGGTTGAATGTATTGTAGCCTATAGTTGTATATATGGTAGCCGACGGTTGAATATATTGTAGCCTATAGTTGTATATATATATTGTAGCCTATGGTTGTATATATTGTAGCATACTGTTGAATATATTGTAGCCTATAGTTGTATATATTGTAGCCTACAGTTGAATATATTGTAGCCTACGGTTGTATATATTGTAGCCTACAGTGGTATATATTGTAGCCTATGGTTGTACATATTGTAGCCTACGGTTGTACATATTGTAGCCTATGGCTGTATATATTGTAGCCTATAGTTATATATGTTGTACCATACAGTTGAATATATTGTAGCCTGTAGTTATATATTTTGTAGCCTATGGTTGTATATATTGTAGACTACGGTTATATATGTTGTAGCCTACGGTTAGATACAGGTATATTGTAGCCTATAGCTGTATATATTGTAGCCTAATAGTTACATATATTATGGCCTATGGTTGTATATATTGTAGCCTATGGTTGTATATATTGTAGCCTATAGTTGTATATATTTTGTCCTATGGTTGTATATATTGTAGCCTTTGGTTGTGTGGTGGCCCAGTACATAAGTGGCCCTTCTGTACACTGTTTGGTCCTTTCAGGTGGACTCAGTCCCAGTCCCCTGGCCCCACACTCCTCAGGACTTTCGTCACACTATGGTTCATATAAAGGGTTAATGTGTTGTATTTAAGTGAATATGTCTTTAAAGAAGATATCCCATGCAGCAAAGAAAAAAAAGATACCTAGCCATTCCATAGTATATTCACCTACCACCTCTCTGACATGTTTGTGATTTTTTTTCCGCCCCCCATTCACTGGCTATTCAGCTCATAAATTCCAGTTACTTCCTGGTTATGGTGGCTATGCCTGTGATCTCAAAGACTACATTTCCCTGCATGCACTGCTCACATTTCCTGCTCTCAGCTGCCTGAGCAGAGAACTTGTTACCTCCCCTAACTTATGTTAGTCACGCCCACATAACACTGAGCTCCAATCATAGCCCTATACAGCAGGGTGGCCACATAACACTGAGCTCCAATCATAGCCCTATACAGCAGGGTGGCCACATAACACTGAGCTCCAATCATAGCCCTATACAGCAGGGTGGTCACATAACACTGAGCTCCAATCATATCCCTATACAGCAGGGTGGTCACATAACACTGAGCTCCAATCATATCCCTATACAGCAGGGTGGTCACATAACACTGAGCTCCAATCATAGCCCTATACAGCAGGGTGGTCACATAACACTGAGCTCCAATCATATCCCTATACAGCAGGGTGGTCACATAACACTGAGCTCCAATCATAGCCCTATACAGCAGGGTGATCACATAACACTGAGCTCCAATCATAGCCCTATACAGCAGGGTGGTCACATAACACTGAGCTCCAATCATAGCCCTATACAGCAGGGTGGTCACATAACACTGAGCTCCAATCATAGCCCTATACAGCAGGGTGATCACATAACACTGAGCTCCAATCATAGCCCTATACAGCAGGGTGATCACATAACACTGAGCTCCAATCATAGCCCTATACAGCAGGGTGGTCACATAACACTGAGCTCCAATCATATCCCTATACAGCAGGGTGATCACATAACACTGAGCTCCAATCATAGCCCTATACAGCAGGGTGGTCACATAACACTGAGCTCCAATCATATCCCTATACAGCAGGGTGGTCACATAACACTGAGCTCCAATCATATCCCTATACAGCAGGGTGGCCACATAACACTGAGCTCCAATCATAGCCCTATACAGCAGGGTGGCCACATAACACTGAGCTCCAATCATAGCCCTATACAGCAGGGTGGTCACATAACACTGAGCTCCAATCATATCCCTATACAGCAGGGTGGTCACATAACACTGAGCTCCAATCATAGCCCTATACAGCAGGGTGATCACATAACACTGAGCTCCAATCATAGCCCTATACAGCAGGGTGGTCACATAACACTGAGCTCCAATCATAGCCCTATACAGCAGGGTGGTCACATAACACTGAGCTCCAATCATATCCCTATACAGCAGGGTGGTCACATAACACTGAGCTCCAATCATAGCCCTATACAGCAGGGTGATCACATAACACTGAGCTCCAATCATAGCCCTATACAGCAGGGTGGCCACATAACACTGAGCTCCAATCATAGCCCTATACAGCAGGGTGGCCACATAACACTGAGCTCCAATCATAGTCCTATACAGCAGGGTGATCACATAACACTGAGCTCCAATCATATCCCTATACAGCAGGGTGGCCACATAACACTGAGCTCCAATCATAGCCCTATACAGCAGGGTGGCCACATAACACTGAGCTCCAATCATAGCCCTATACAGCAGGGTGGTCACATAACACTGAGCTCCAATCATAGCCCTATACAGCAGGGTGATCACATAACACTGAGCTCCAATCATAGCCCTATACAGCAGGGTGGTCACATAACACTGAGCTCCAATCATATCCCTATACAGCAGGGTGGTCACATAACACTGAGCTCCAATCATATCCCTATACAGCAGGGTGGTCACATAACACTGAGCTCCAATCATATCCCTATACAGCAGGGTGGTCACATAACACTGAGCTCCAATCATAGCCCTATACAGCAGGGTGATCACATAACACTGAGCTCCAATCATATCCCTATACAGCAGGGTGATCACATAACACTGAGCTCCAATCATATCCCTATACAGCAGGGTGGTCACATAACACTGAGCTCCAATCATATCCCTATACAGCAGGGTGGTCACATAACACTGAGCTCCAATCATATCCCTATACAGCAGGGTGGTCACATAACACTGAGCTCCAATCATATCCCTATACAGCAGGGTGGTCACATAACACTGAGCTCCAATCATAGCCCTATACAGCAGGGTGGTCACATAACACTGAGCTCCAATCATAGCCCTATACAGCAGGGTGGCCACATAACACTGAACTCCAATCATAGCCCTATACAGCAGGGTGGTCACATAACACTGAGCTCCAATCATAGCCCTATACAGCAGGGTGGTCACATAACACTGAGCTCCAATCATATCCCTATACAGCAGGGTGATCACATAACACTGAGCTCCAATCATAGCCCTATACAGCAGGGTGGTCACATAACACTGAGCTCCAATCATAGCCCTATACAGCAGGGTGATCACATAACACTGAGCTCCAATCATAGCCCTATACAGCAGGGTGATCACATAACACTGAGCTCCAATCATAGCCCTATACAGCAGGGTGGCCACATAACACTGAGCTCCAATCATAGCCCTATACAGCAGGGTGGCCACATAACACTGAGCTCCAATCATATCCCTATACAGCAGGGTGGTCACATAACACAGAGCTCCAATCATATCCCTATACAGCAGGGTGGTCACATAACACTGAGCTCCAATCAGCCCTATACAGCAGGGTGGTCACATAACACTGAGCTCCAATCATAGCCCTATACAGCAGGGTGACCACATAACACTGAGCTCCAATCATATCCCTATACAGCAGGGTGGTCACATAACACTGAGCTCCAATCATAGCCCTATACAGCAGGGTGACCACATAACACTGAGCTCCAATCATAGCGCTATACAGCAGGGTGATCACATAACACTGAGCTCCAATCATAGCCCTATACAGCAGGGTGGCCACATAACACTGAGCTCCAATCATAGCCCTATACAGCAGGGTGATCACATAACACTGAGCTCCAATCATAGCCCTATACAGCAGGGTGGCCACATAACACTGAGCTCCAATCATAGCCCTATACAGCAGGGTGGCCACATAACACTGAGCTCCAATCATAGCCCTATACAGCAGGGTGGTCACATAACACTGAGCTCCAATCATATCCCTATACAGCAGGGTGATCACATAACACTGAGCTCCAATCATAGCCCTATACAGCAGGGTGGACACATAACACTGAGCTCCAATCATATCCCTATACAGCAGGGTGATCACATAACACTGAGCTCCAATCATAGCCCTATACAGCAGGGTGGTCACATAACACTGAGCTCCAATCATAGCCCTATACAGCAGGGTGGCCACATAACACTGAGCTCCAATCATAGCCCTATACAGCAGGGTGGCCACATAACACTGAGCTCCAATCATAGCCCTATACAGCAGGGTGGTCACATAACACTGAGCTCCAATCATAGCCCTATACAGCAGGGTGATCACATAACACTGAGCTCCAATCATATCCCTATACAGCAGGGTGGTCACATAACACTGAGCTCCAATCATATCCCTATACAGCAGGGTGGTCACATAACACTGAGCTCCAATCATATCCCTATACAGCAGGGTGGTCACATAACACTGAGCTCCAATCATATCCCTATACAGCAGGGTGGTCACATAACACTGAGCTCCAATCATAGCCCTATACAGCAGGGTGGTCACATAACACTGAGCTCCAATCATAGCCCTATACAGCAGGGTGATCACATAACACTGAACTCCAATCATAGCCCTATACAGCAGGGTGGCCACATAACACTGAACTCCAATCATAGCCCTATACAGCAGGGTGGTCACATAACACTGAGCTCCAATCATAGCCCTATACAGCAGGGTGGTCACATAACACTGAGCTCCAATCATATCCCTATACAGCAGGGTGGTCACATAACACTGAGCTCCAATCATAGCCCTATACAGCAGGGTGGTCACATAACACTGAGCTCCAATCATAGCCCTATACAGCAGGGTGGTCACATAACACTGAGCTCCAATCATAGCCCTATACAGCAGGGTGATCACATAACACTGAGCTCCAATCATAGCCCTATACAGCAGGGTGGTCACATAACACTGAGCTCCAATCATATCCCTATACAGCAGGGTGGTCACATAACACAGAGCTCCAATCATATCCCTATACAGCAGGGTGGCCACATAACACTGAGCTCCAATCATAGCCCTATACAGCAGGGTGGCCACATAACACTGAGCTCCAATCATAGCCCTATACAGCAGGGTGACCACATAACACTGAGCTCCAATCATAGCCCTATACAGCAGGGTGGCCACGAGGAAACAAAATGTAATCCCAGTGCTCAGAGAGAGGGACCCTGGAGCTGAAGCTGCAGTTTTACACTGTAAAATCACTCCCTCCCCCTCCTCCTCTCAATGAAACAGCTTTACAGTGGCACAAACACCTCCCCCCCTCCTCTGCCCTGCACTCCTCTCTCCCCAGTGCTCAGTGTGATAGCTCCCTCCCCTCCCCCCTCTCCTCCGTTCTCAGTGTATAAACATTAGCAAGGAGAGGGGAGAGAATCAGCCTGTTTGCTGACTCTGCTATGATCTGAATCAGCCGGCATATAATCAGCCAATCACTGCAGAACAGAGGGAGGACAGTGTGAATATTCATCAGATGGGAGGGGCTAAGGCCGAGCTCAGGCAGCTCTCTGCAGCACAGGGGTTTTCTGGGTAATTGTCACGTCACGGCCCCTGGATGCTGCTGATAACAGCCTGAATAGGGGGTCGAAAGTCATGAAAACCTGGAACAGCTGAATGTCCTGTCAGACAGAAGAATGCAGAAAAAGCTGGTTTCTAAGCAGCATTGGTAATGGAAGTGATTTACAAACCTATATAACTTTACCTTCTGCACTAGAAGCTGAACAATTGTTTACTGTGAGACTTCTCCTTTAAGTCCTGTTGTTAAGTTATGTAACCAGGGAAGGTGTCAGTGACCAGGTGACTTGTGGGTGACCTATGGGAGTCCTCCAAATTGCTCCCTTATATACCAGGGAGGAGCTAGTTTAGTTTGCTAAAGTCAGTGTGGGATTGTATAATTAAGTCCAAGTCCCAGCGAGCCCGCAAGTCTCCTAAAGTCACTGGTAATCTCCTTGGGCCTAACTGAGCTGTAAAGACTATAACGCCTGCCTGCCTCAGTAAAGCTGCCGTTGTTCCGGAACCTTGCATCGGAGTGATTATTTGCCCCGTGCCTGACCCAGGAACCAGCGGCCATACCTCGGGTGGCCTAGAGGATAACCACGCCCTGGCGTCACGTACACAAGGGGTTAATGCCATCTGCCCCTAGGGTAATAACATCTGCCCTTTCATACCCTCACCACAGTTTTATATATTGTAGCCTACGGTTGTATATATTATAGCCTGTGGTTTCTATTACCATGAGGCTAGGTTCACACTGCGGAATTTTCTGCCCAGAGATTCCGAGTGCGGTCAGCGCTGGCTGAATCAGTCGGCGCTAGGACCGCGCGAACACTGCAGTCTCCAATAGACTGCAATGTGTTCCGTGAGTATTTCCGCCTGATGAATGAGCAACGCCATTCTTCAGGCGGAAATTTTCAAGCAGATTTTCCGTTCACAAATTCCACTTCACAAATTCCGAAGCGTGAATTTGTGAACGGAAACCCATTCACTATACTATACATTTTAGTAAGCGGAATTTCTGCCTGCAATTTCAAAGAGGAATTGCCGGCGGAAATACCGTAGTGTGAACCTAGCCTAACTGGCACAGGCTGACCGGTTACTATGGCCTGCCGCATGCGGATGACAATCTCGTTCTCCGCTATTTGCTTTCCTCTACTATTTACTCTCCTTTGTTCCTATAACTAGAAGTTATTTCCAGTATTTACAGCATCTGAATCATTCCTTTGTATCTTGGAAAACATCGCTGTGTTTGTTCCGCTGGAAAAAATTTAATAAAAAAAAGAACATTTTGAAGAAAATTAAACTAGAGTTATACTTATTGGCATCGGGGCATTATTTTCGACAGGCGTTTTAATTATTCTATTTGCATATGTAAATACAGACAAAATAACAGCTGTGCAAGCAAAACCCCGAGCCCATACGGCCTTGTAGCAGCAAAATATTGACTACCAGGACGATGCCTGGATATTGGTGAGATAAATACAGTGACAGGCCAGCAGCGGGCAGCTGTCGGGGTTCACTCTTGCTTTGTCCATGCCAGTCTTTTCAATTGTGTAGATAATGTATCGCTGGAGAGGGAATGTATTGCGAGTCACAATGTATTTGTTATAGAACATGGAAGTGTATGGGAAATCTGGATTAAATGGAAGAGAATTTGTGATCCTGGAGAGAATAGAAGATTTTGGGGACCTTTTTACTGCGGTTGGATCTCCAGTATCCCTTTTGCTATTATGCAGCAAATACCTGTGCAGGACTCTACTCTACAAAGAATCCTCATTGATAACAAACGAGAGAGTGTAAAATTGTCTCAAGGGTCATGGAATATGCACGCACCAGCCAGCACCATAAGAGGAGGCCCACTTGGTGCATGCTACGCGGCCCTTTACTTCTATACCCACTGGCCACATAGAATGTGTCGGCAGATAAGAACCATTTGGCCCATCTAGTCTGCCCAATAATCTGAATACTATGAATAGTCCCTGGCCCTATCTTATATGAAGGATAGCCTTATGCTTATCCCATGCATGCTTAAACTCCTTCACTGTATTTGCAGCGACCACTTCTGCAGGAAGGCTATTCCATGCATCCACTACTCTCTCAGTAAAGTAATACTTCCTGATATAACTGCAGAAACCTTTCCCCTCTAATTTAAAATGATGTCCTCTTGTGGTAATTTTTCTTCTATATAAATCTTCTCTCCTCCTTTACCGTGTTGATTCCCTTTATGTATATAAAAGTCTCTATCATATCCCCTCTGTCTCTTCTTTCTTCTATACATGGTAAGGTCCTTTAACCTTTCCTGGTACATTTTATCCTGCAGTCTATGTACTAGTTTAGTATCTTCTCTGAACTCTCTCTAGAGTATCTATATCCTTCTGGAGATACGGCCTCCAGTACTGCGCACAATACCCCAAGTGAGGTCTCACCAGTGTTCTGTACAGCGGCATAAGCACTTCTCTCTTTCTACTGCTTATACCTCTCCCTATACATCCAAGCATTCTGCTAGTGTTTCCCGCTGCTCTATTACGTTGTCTTCCTACCTTTAAGTCTTCGCAAATAATTACTCCTAAATCCCTTTCCTCAGATACTGAGGTCAGGGATGTGTCAAATAATCTATATTCTGCCCGAGGGTTTTTACGCCCCAGGTGCATTATCTTGCACTCATCCACATTAAATTTCAGTTGCCAGAGTTCTGACCATTCTTCTAGTTTTCCTAAATCCTTTTCCATATGGCGTATCCCTCCAGGAACATCAACCCTGTTACATATCTTTGTGTCATCAGCAAAAAGACCAACACCGAACCATCGAGACCTTTTGCAATATCAATGATGAAGATATTAAACAAAATTGGTCCCAGTACAGATCCCTGAGGTCCCCACTGGTGACAAGACCTTGCTCTGAATATTCTCCATTGACTACAACCCTCTGTTGTCTGTCGCTCAGCCACTGTCTAACCCACTCAACAAATTGGGTGCAGTTTATTGATAAGTCTTCTATGTGGGACAGTGTCAAAAGCCTTACTAAAATCTAGGTATGCAATGTAGGCCACTACACCTGTTCAACTGTTTAACAGCCAATCACATGGCCGTAACTCAATGCATTTAGGCATGTAGATGGGGTCAAGATAACATGGTAAAGTTCAAACATATCTTCAGAAGAGAGAAGATTTAGGTGACTTTGGAAGTGGCATAGTTGTTGGTACCAGATTGCCTAGTCTGAGTGTTTCATAAACTGCTGATCTACTGGGATTTTCACGCACAACCATCTCTAGAGTTTACAGGGAATTGTTAGTAAAAGAGAAAATATCCAGTGAGCTCCAGTTGTGTGGATGAAAATGCCTTGTTGATGTCAGATGTGAATAGGCAGACTGGTTCGAGATGACAGAAAGGTAACAGTAACTCAAATAATTACTCAATACAATCAGGGTATGGAGAATACCATCTTTGGCCACACAACACTTCGAGCCCTGGAGCAGATGGGCTACAGCAGCAGAAGACCACTCCGGGGGCCAATCCTGTCAGCTAAGAACAGAAAACTATGGCTACAATTCACACATGCACCAAAATCGGAAAATGGAAGACTGGATTAATGTTGTCGGGTCTGAGGAGTCTCCATTCCAGCTGTGACATTCAGATGACCAGTTCATAATTTAGTGTAAACAACATAAAGCATAGATCCCTCCTGCCTTGTATCAGGTTCAGGCTGGTGGTGGTGTAATGGTGTGGAGGACATTTTCTGGGCACACTTTGGGCCCCTTAGTATCAATTGATTCTGGTATAAACACCACAGCCTACCAGAGTATTGTTACTGACCATGTCCATCCCTTTATGACCACAGTGGACTCATCTTCTGATCATACTTCCAGCAGGATAATGCCCCATGTCACATAACATCATTTCATACAGGACAATGAGGTCACATGGCATCATCTCATACAGGACAATGATGTCACATGACATCATCTCATACAAGACAATGAGGTCACATGACTCCAATGGCCTCCACAGTCACCAGATCTCATCCTATAGATCACCGCTGGGATGTGGTGGAACCGGAGATTCTCATCATGGATCCGACAAATTTGCACCAACTGTGTGATGTCCTCATGTCCATATGGAGGAACAGTGTGATGTCATCATGTCCATATGGGGGAACTGTGGGATTTCATCATGTCCATATGGAGGAACTGTGTGATGTCATCCTGTCCATATGGGGGAACTGTGATGTCATCATGTCCATATGGAAGAACTGTGTGATGTCATCATGTCCAAATGGGGGAAATGTGGGATTTCATCATGTCCATATGGAGGAACTGTGTGATGTCATCATGTCCATTTGGAGGAACTGTGTGATGTCATCATGTCTATATGGAGGAACTGTGTGATGTCATCATGTCCATATGGAGGAACTGTGTGATGTCATCATCTCCATATGGAGGAACTGTGTGATGTTATCATGTCCATATGGAAGAACTGTGTGATGTCATCATGTCCATATGGGGGAACTGTGGGATTTCATCATGTCCATATGGAGAACTGTGTGATGTCATCATGTCCATATGGAAGAACTGTGTGATGTCATCATGTCCATATGGGGGAACTGTGTGATGTCATGTCCATATGGAAGAACTGTGTGATGTCATCATGTCCATATGGGGGAACTGTGGGATTTCATCATGTCCATATGGAAGAACTGTGTGATGTCATCATGTCCGTATGGAGGAACTGTGTGATGTCATCATGTCCATATGGAGGAACTGTGTGATGTCATCATGTCCATATGGAAGAACTGTGTGATGTCATCATGTCCATATGGGGGAACTGTGTGATGTCATCATGTCCATATGGAGAAACTGTGTGATGTCATCGTGTCCATATGGAGCAAAATCTCTGAGGGATGTTTCCAGCACCTTTTAGAACGTATGCAACCAGGAATGAAGGCAAAAGGAGCCAAGCTGGGACTAGCGAGATGGTACCTAATAAAGTGACCAGTACATGTAAACCACTATTATTGTATAATTGACTTTCTTTTGGTTGGTAATTACTGTTACATAGTTATGTACAGTTTAAAACCCCAAATAAAGACTTTTAAGCCCCAACACCAAGATCAATAGTAAGTTGATGAAGTTTATACATCTCAGCTCTCTTCTACCCTGGCTTCTGTAGTTGTCCTGGCACAATGGCTACTGTTTGTAGATATACTATGCTAAGGGCCTGAACCTGGTTTTCAGTAGTATGTTTAGTCTTCAGTTCTCTGTATTAGTGGAAGATTCAGGGTTCTGCCTTAAGGGAGTACTCCGGCCCTAAGACATCTTATCCCCTATCCAAAGAATAGGGGATAAGACGTCTGATTGCGGGGGTCCCGCCGCTTGGGACCCCCACAATCTCTCATGCAGAAAACCACCGATGTTCGCTCCGTGTCTGAAGGGTCATGACTACGGGGCCGGAGTTTCGTGACGTCACGACTCCGCCACCTTGTAGCGTCACGCCCCGCCCCGCCCCCTCAATGCAAGTCTATGGGAGAGGACCTGGCGCCTGTCACGCCCCCTCCCATATACTTGCATTGAGGCAGCGGGGCATGATGTCATGAGGGGGCGGAACTGTGACTTCACCATACTCCATCCGCTGCACTGCCCCTCATCAGTCAGAGAGCAATCCTCGCTCTGTGCAGCTGAAAAATGGGGGTGCTGCAGGAAAGATCACGGGGGTCCCCAGCGGCAGGATCCCTGCGATCTAACATCTTAACCCCTATTCTTTTGATAGGGGATAAGATGTTTAGCGCCAGAGTACCCCTTTAAAGATCAGTGGTAAATATGTTATTCATTCCTATGTGGCTGGTGGTATATTCAGGAGGCAGAATACAGTGACCCCCCGACCTACGATGGCCCTGACATACGATACTTTCAACATGCGATGGCCTCTGAGAGGCCATCGCATGTTGAACACAGCATCAACATATGATGCTTTTGTATGTCGGGGCCATCGCATAAACGGCTATCCGGCAGCGCAGATTGCTTCAGCTGCTGCCTGATAGCAGTTTACGGTTCTCCGGTAATGGTCTCTTACTTCGGGATCCCCTCCATCGCCGGCGCTCTCCTCCGTCGTCATCACGTTGCAGCGCATGCCATCCCATCATCCAATAGGAGCGACATGCTTAGTGACGTGATAACGGAGAGCAAGGATCCCGGGAAAGCAGAGACGTCCGGAGCGTCGGGGAAACCCCGGGGACGCGGCTACACCAATGGAGGGCATCCAGGGCAGCGGTGACGAGCGGCGGGGACAGGTGAGTATAACATCCTATACTTTACATTGCACGGATCCCTCAACATACGATGGTTTCAAAAACGATGGTTCATTTGGAATGGATTACCATCGTATGTTGAGGGACCACTGTACAAACCTTTTCAAGTCTGTACTCATATTAGGTACCAGAGGGAGAACTTGAAGCTCCTAAGCCTCAAAGCCAACATTTTTAATGGGCCCCTACTTACCATGTGACATTTATAATACTGGTGTTTTCCTATATGGGTTTTTGGACCCTCTAAGACTCCCGGGTCCAGGTATGACTGCTGCACCTCTGAGGGTACTACCATATCTGGTTTGATCAGAATCTAGTATTATTATTATCCTATTACTTGGTAGAAGAAGGAACCTAAAAAAGAAGTATGTTGACCAGTTAACAATTTATTTTATTTCTTTATTTTATTTTTACTATTTTGATAATACTCATAATATTAAGGTTCAGTGCAAAATGGAGAGAAAATGATAATGATTTACTCTGGGTTGGTTGGTGCCCTGTGCAGTATCTTTTATTTTCCCCTTGGCATATTATATAGTGCCCTAATACATTATGATTTTATAGAGCCCAGATAACATTGCCTTATGGTACCTATGTAAAAAAAAAAAAAAAGCCATATACCTACCTTTGGCCCAATTGAAAGATTTAGGCAGGACCCAATGACCATCAAATGGTGTTCAGCTAGCATGGAATGTTGTGGAAAAAAATGGATTGGGCATGTTGAATTTCCCCCCTATTAATGCTTTCTCAGTGAACATGTGTTTCCGAGGGGGAGAGGGGGGTAAGCTGCTGCTAGACAAAGTCAATATGACCGATTCTATGTTCCCAATGGAGAGGAGCTAGTGCCAGAAGAGGTATAGATGAGTTGTCAGCAGCAGCTGATTCCCCTCTCCCCATTGGGAAGATATGTTTGTTCACCCGAAGCAAGCATTTGTATTGGGTGATCGGGGGTAGGAACTGTTGGCATGAGTGAGTGGCCATTGAACATGTTTGGCCACAGTAACACCGTACCAACCTATGCAAATGCTTCAGGTGTGTATGTTCTAGTATCCAGACCATTAGGTTCAGTGGTGCCACCTTTTATCAGTGACAGATGATGTTCCGTACAACCACATCAATCTCCGATTCCTCCATACCAGGGCTTAAGTCCTGCAGGAACGCATGGGAACAGAATTCCTGCACTTTTTTCCTCAGCAAGAACACTGTTTTCATTAGCAGGAGTCCCCTGAAGGACAGGTCCTTAAATGGAAAACTTGGGTGAGTTCCCAAACTTTTTCCCAGGACTTGACCTCTGCTCCATACTACTCTTCATGTCCAAAGGGGCATATAGGTTAGTCTCTGCTGTGGTAGCTATAAGACTCAATGTAGGGCAGACGCCACTGGCAAACTGAGTCATTAAATCATAGAAGAGAGATGGAGACATTTCCCACCAAAACCTGATTCCTTGGATTACGTTTGCTAAACATAACTGGTTACTTATAACTTGAAGACAGAACCGTATTCTGAACCTGACTGCCCAGACTAAGTGATCAAATTACATCCCTGAATTGGTCCCAATATTAATGGCTGTCCTTCCACTAAAGCTATTTACTTTTGTATTGTTCATGTGTCTATTCTGTAGTGCAGACCTAATAGCACTTTCAGCACAGTAATTACGTACACACTAGAGTCACCACTTGAACTTTGCATTTGAACTGCATTGATCTCACTTTTCTGAGGTGCCTTCATATTGGGATTAGGACTGATGAGACATTAACTAGAGCACTACTAAAGAGGGGGAACCATTGGCCATGATGGCATGGACCACCGATCCCACACTTGGTTCCCAAACAGCATGCATTTACGGTTTCCTAGATTGAGTGATCCCTCAAATTACAATGGCTTCAGGTCACAATATTATCACATATGATGGTCTTTTCTGGATCACTGTAACTTAAAACAATGCTACGGACAGTCCAAATCTGCTAAACCTATCAATGGCTGGAAGAACTGACCATTCAGAATGGGCATTTCACTGGTAAAACCTCTGTATTACTGAAGCGTATGCACTGACTCACTGGTAGTGCCTCCCTACAGTACAGGGAGGTACTACTTGTTCTGTATTATGCTTTACCTGTTCTACAGTTAGCTGCTCCAGCTGGGCTTCAGAACCAATTTCCAGGTTCCATAGAGTTCTGGTCCCAACATACAATGGTTTCAACTTACAATGGTCATCCCTGAAACTAATTAATATTGTAACTTGAGGGACCAATGTAACTCATTAGGCGCCATAGAACAATGTTATTTTGCACACTGTATTCTTTCATTTTTTGGCACTATATAGTACACCGCACACCAAGGCTGTATGTATCACAGTGGCACACCATGGGACTGCTTTGGAGCCCTTGACAAGAGCTTTTTTCTATAGGTAAGAAACTCCTCTCTCCAGGGAACTGCATTCTTAGCAAATTAGCAAATGGAGGGTGGTATTGACTCTTGGGTCATGGAAAGAAATGAGAAATAAATACCAGACCTTTCAGTCCTGGGGGCAAAAACCATACCATAATAAGGAGGCCCATTTAGATATTTGCTATGTGGGGGCAGCCACTGCTGTACACCATTAAAAGGAAAGATCATTAGAAGGTACTGCAATGGGCATCCTCTTACCCAAGGACAACTACTACAATGACCCATCCAGCTTGTATTGGAAACCCTTTAGGTTGTATAATGGTCACATTTAGTGCCAGTTTATTTTTAACTAACTTAGGACAAGTGCACTTTACAATAGACTAAAAATACAAGGATGTATAATATTATGAGGAAGGATTAGACAATGTTCCTACTTCGTAGTGTTTTTTGGCAAGTGCTAGGCTAAGATTATCTTGTATGTACCATGGAGATCCCCTAATATTACAGGTAGGCGATTCTGACAAACTTCTCTAAGGTGCACATGTATACGGCACATTGTATTGACCTACCTGACTGTTAACAATAGTACTCTCTGAGAGCCAAGATGTCACTTATTGAGTGAATAACAAGCACAATGCCATGGTAATAAGGAATTGACAAAAACGGGAAGTGGCCCTTGGATTTGTTTTGAAAGTGACTTCATATCGTATCCCAAGGACAATATATATAGGAAGTTAATCTAGCAGCGACTTCCTCTTGTACAGGATTTATGAGGTGATAATAATTAAGTTATTACAACAAAGTGCGAGGACCGCGTCTCTGAGGGGTCATTACCAGAGGGGGGCATCACTTCTAGGAAAGGAACGCGCATCATAATCACTGCAATGAATTGTTTTATTGCGTCGCAACAGGATTTACCCCGAATGTCTACAGTATAGAGATCCACACAAAGTCACCTCAGGCTTAACAGCGAGTTATCAGAAAGTGACATATTGCTTAAATTATTATATTTATCTTGTTTTTTTTAAAGATTTTTTTAATTTTGTTTTTGTTTCTACGCAGTGAACTTCATGATAAAACTGACATTTTATCTTTATTCTGTAGGTCCATACGATTACAAAGATACCCAATTTAGATAGTAGATACTATCAGTGCCATTTTGGTTAAGATCTAACTTTTTATACATTTTTCTCATATCATATGACCAAAAATCAGCATTTTGAGCATGGCGATACCAAATATGTTTTTGTTTAGTTTTTTTATTAGAAAAATGGGAAAGGGGAGATTATTGGAATTTGTATTAGAGGATAGACTTTTTTTTTTTTTTTACCGTTGCATAATTGTAATAATAACAACATAAAAGTTACAGATTGAAAAAGACCATTAAATTCAACCTATAACCCTACTGTTTTATGTATTTATTTTTTTCTCATAGTTTAAAAACTTTTTTTTTATAATTTGTATTTTGACACTTTTTTTTTTAAGTTCTCATAGTGGACTTTTACTAGCAATCATCAGACTGCTTACACTGATCAAAGTAATGCTATTGCATTGCACTTATCAGTGCAGTCAGCACTCTGCCAGTACAACCTGCCTGAGGCAGACTGTATTAGCAGATCTACTATGGCGGTCACTGAGGCTTAATAAAGGCCTCCGGTTGTTGTAGTAGCTGATCAGCACCACGCAATCGCATTACAGGGGTGCCAATTGGGCACTTGACAGGCATGGCTTCTGTCATTTAGCCAATTGAATGCCATGATTGCTGTTGATCCCTGCATTTAAAGGGTTAAATGACCGGCATCAGCATGATTGCTAGTCTTAGTCATTAACAGTGAGTCCTGGTTGCTGACAGAAGCCAACATCTGCTGTCTATGAAGGAAGTTCAGCTCCTGAGCTCACTTCATAGCCCCCCAGTGGATGCCCGCCATTCACATTTGGCAGTCTAAGTGAAGGGGTTAATGAGCTTGGGTGTATTAGTCCTTGATCTGATGTGTCACATGGCAGGATGGTGCAGCTAACCCAATGTTCCCTATTATCACACAATTATCTTTTTATCAGGAAAGCTATTCCCATATGCAAAGTCCAGGAATGAGACCTCAGGATTCCGTAAAATAACTTGTACAATTTTAATCAAACTTTTGGTACTGTTTTAGTAAAATACATTATGTTTGGAAAAACTTGGGAATGTTACAGCTTTTAAGACAAAATAATGGATATCTGGTCACTGTCGAGAGAGATGAAGGATTCATATCAGATTTGCCCCTATCATATAGGAACAGAACACTGACAGGATGGCATTATCTAGGGACTGGACTCCACATTAGCAAAGCCTTGCCTGTACCTGTGTAAAGATGGTGCGTCCATCTTGTAAGTGTTTCCAGCATTGACCAAAAATTACCATCAAATGAAACCCAAACACTACCTGTCATGACCTTACAGGGAATGCTCTAAGGAAAGACAACCACCATTGTCTAAGTGCAACCCCCTTGTCACTGTGCCACCCTAAAAAGTGTGAGAGGTCTAGTGGTAGCACTCCAGCCTCATCATTGTAGTCTGAGGCTTCTGGGAAACTACATACCACATACATTGTGATTTCTAATACTTAAGTCTTGTGTGTCAGAAACATCTTTTCGCCCCCTTTGGCACCAGGTACAAGGAGCACTTGGTACCTCAGCTCCCAGTATAGCTACACCCCTGATGGTGGGTCCCATGACAGATCACAACAAGGCCTAGAAGCGTTAAAAAGTACCTGTCACTAAACTTTTAATATATTGTTCCTTATGTAATTATAAGACACTTTGCGATTTACTTGCTGTTAAAATTCTTAACCTTTTATATGTTTTAATGTGATTGAAAAAACAGCCACTAGGTGGCTCTGTTCTGTTCCCTGCTGCAAATTAAACCATTAGTTTGGTCTTTTCCCGGCCAGGCAGGAGACCAAACTCAGGAAGTGTGTACGGGGAATGGCGGGGCACAGCTCTCGCTGGTTTCAGTGGCCACGCGCCTGCTGGGAAACACCCACTTTCTCCTGCTGGGAGCTCACACAATGTGAGCAATGGGAAAGGTATGATACACAGCTTTTTAAAGCTCAGAATTATTTTTTTAAGGGCAGGAGGGGTGTAAGGAGTAGTTAGGGAATATAATCTGAGTTAGTTTAAAAAATATGGTACTCTTTAAGTTACTTGTTTATCCACAAATTTAGGAGCCATAACTACTATGATGGATGCATGCCATTGGTAACTTAGAAATATGAATTAGAAGAATACAGGGCTCTTCGTTTTATATTTTTAGACAGATGGAAGTGAGTGTGATGAACAGGTGACAGACCACCGCTGGTCAGAGGGGTCATTGGTTTTAAGAGCCCAAGGAAGGAAGTGACAATGACTGTGTCCAGGAAGAAGACAATAAAGAATGGACATGACAGGACTCAAGGTTTACAGAATTGTCTCCAAAACAATGAGAGGAACATGTGGATGGAGGAAACACAGGAGAGAAAGTGTGAGGAATTTAGGGAGGATGAGGAGGACGCACCTTGGTGAGTCAAGTTCAAACACATAGAGGAAGATTGATCAACGGTGTCACAAAATGTAATATTTTATAAGATGATTAATTTGCCCCACATTTATAAAAATGGTGGACAACTCCCATTAATGTCTATGTGAGTTACTGAAATATCATCTGCTTGTTTTTTTTAATTTATTTTTTTGGAATCCCAAACACCTCCAGGAGCCAGAACCAGACAGGATGGGGGCCAGAGTACCCCAGTTGTAGGACCGGCATATAGCAGATATTCCTTGCATCCTGTGGATATGCCATAAATGTCTGAGATGGGAATATCCCTTGAAGTCATCACTAGAATGTGTCATTGCATACTGAATGGTGGGAAGTCCAACTACTGGGAGCCCCAGTATGAAGGGGCCATAGAAAACTTGTAATCACTGTTTTTTCCTGTACAGTGGTGCTTTTGGAACGCAGCAACATTCACTTTAACAGAAGGCGGCCAGGAGCGCAGCTTTACATGGAAAAATACAAAAGGGTCATAGGATAAGCATCCAAAATATTGGATCTTTACTCCCCATTAACATACTAACATGGACTGGGTAAGTATATTGGCTGTGCAGCTATAACTGTGGGCAGCATCACTAACACGGGGTCACTTGACTGAATGTTATGGGGTCAGTGCAACCATTACTTAGAATAGACCAGCAATACAGAGCAAGACAAATAAAAATAAGTTAAAGGGATTGTCCAGGGTTACAAAAACATGGCTTATTTTTGTAAAACAGCACGCTTGTCCTTGAGTTTTGACTGGAATTACAGCTTAGACACATAAGACTGATAAGCGATACCACATACAGTCTCTGAGGGGTATGGGCTTTAGGCAGAATTCAGCCATGTTTTTATAATCTTGTCCCTTTAACATGGTATTGGAAAAAAATAGTACCTTGCTGGATTTCCATAAACCCATCAGGTCCTGGGTGGCAGGATGTAGGCTCTTGGTATTCATGTCCACAGATGCATCATCATTTTATCCATTTCTTTATGGCTCCATAGCTAGGTGTGTGGTGACCCAGTCCAAAATATAGCATTCCTGCCCATCTTCTGTGGCAAAGAAGAAGCTGGCTCAACATCGGATGGTGTATAGGTTAACCACGCCCTGGCATCACAAAAGGGTAATTGCACATTATCCTCACCCGACACCACAGGTGTTCTTTAAAGGGCTTGTCTAAGCTTGGGCTGAGCTAGAGTTGTTCCCTGTCTTCATTGGGGGTCACAATCTAAATTCACCTACCAGTATGTTTTGGACTGTGGAGGAAGCTAAAGTACTTGGAAAAAACCCACACTCCTTGCAGATGTTGCTGTTGGTGGGATTTAAACCTAAAACCACCTTCAGAACTACTGAGCCACCATGTTTTCTTTGAATATACAAGAAGTGCCTGCTCAGCCAGTCTCTGGCCGGGGTGGCTCATGGCTAAAGCCAGCTACTGGATGAGTAAATGTTTCCTGTTTGTCGAAAAGAAAGCAGGAAGTGCTGCTCAGCCAGGACCCAGCACCATTAGGACACTTGTGGTGAGGAATCAGGGCAGGTGAGTATACATTTGTTTTTGTTTTTAAGCCCAGCCCAAGCTTGGACACACACAATTTATTTTGCTGGACAACCCAAGACTTAGAGAGGCCTGTTGGGACCCAACTGGTACTTAGAATCCATGGCACATGCTTCTGGTCTGGAGAACTGCAATGGGATTGGGATCCCACCGGTCCTACAGGATCCAATACAAAGCTTGTGGGAGTCGGTGGTTTTTAGTCTTGAGCGGCCGTGAGCGGGCAATCACAGAATATTCAGCGTGTCTGTGAAAATCCTGCACAGTCCCGCAAACATCTGAAATACCACAGGGGGCTAAAATGGCACAAGGGGGTGATGAAATGACACAAGAGGGTGATGATATGGCACCAGTGGGTGAGGCAATTGACATGAGGGAGTGATGAAATGACACAAGGGGGCAGAGGCATGGCTGGTAGCTTCTGGGCCCCGATGCAATATTTGCAACAGGGCCCCATATGCCAATTATAATACTGGTCTTTTATGGGGCAGATGTGCTTTAGGGCCCCCCTTAGGCACCATGGCCCCTTTGCGACTGCTACCTCTGCTACCTCTATAGCTATACCCCTGCCCTGCAAGGGGGTGATGCAATGACACAAGGGGGTGAATCAATGACACATGGGGGTAATGATGGGGCACATGGGGGGAGCTATCTCTAAAAGCTGTGACAAAATAGTTGCGTGAGCAGTCAGGATTGAACACTCACCTTGTGGGAGTGGGATTAAGAAAACAGTCCCACGCAGGGCTCTACTCTGGACCCCCTGGCTACACCCCATCAGACTGAGTGGTATAAAGATTACGTCACCATAGGTCTAGATGATGTGTATTGGCTGATATTACAATGAGGGACAAGAGCTGAACAATGTAGATGATGAGGATGTTCCCTTTAGGTAAACTATAAGTGCTACTTGAGTTTGCAATTGTGGTGTCCCAGTACAGGATCTTGTCCTGTTCCTGCGTTAAGTCCCCTCAGGAAGAGTCCCTGCAGTCCATAGGGCTCTCCTGCAGGGCTTCACCCCTTGCTCATCAGTTCTTGCTACATATAAACTCATTATGAGTGTATTGTACATATTGTTCAGTGTTTATAAAGGATGTACAAATGTATAAAATGTATAGGACCTTCCTGGGTCATGTGATACTGTCATGTGATGTACCCAGAGTTCCCTGGGTACAGGACCTCCAGGCTTGGCAACCAATGGGATTAGTCCAGCCCCCCTAATATATAAGATGCTATAGCTCTAAATTCTCTCTCTTCTCTCTTGAGACCTGGACACTAAAGAAGCACAATCTCAGCATATACTCAATTCATCTCATCTAGGCCAAAGCCTAAGGAACCTGCAGCCACTAAAAACGTGAGTTACCAAGCTCTATCTACAATTCTAGTGACTACTATTCAACTCAACCATATACTCAACTCAAGCACAGTGGCCTGCATAAATCTCAATACTACAAGTCCCAGCAAAGCCTGTGAGATATCCTGCATCCCGGTTGCCTCTAGAGAAACTGCATAACTGTAAAGACTGTTCTATAAGAAGTTTAAGTAAAAGTTCCGGTTATCTCATAAATCCTGCTGTGGACATTCCATTATTTCCTGCCGTTTTGGGTTGGTTCTCGGCAGGGCCTTATACAGAAAACAACCACATCCTGGCGTCACGACAAATCAGGGGTCAATAACACCTTGCCCAACAGGGTTAATACCACCAGACCCTGCTACACCGTTGCAACACCCCAGACACCACACAATTACATCGGTATATATATATATATATATAGATATGCAAAAAGAGGTCAGAGGCTATATGCCCAGTCAGAGGTGAGTGGATATGAGTGTTAGGCTCAGAATGTGTGTTAGGGTCCCATCCTAAATGAGGCCACCTCCCCGTGGTGGATGGGGGACACGTTTTTGATCAAAGAAGTGCGCTAAGAGCCTCAATTTTTTGACCCAAGTGTGCTGCTGCAATCTTCTTTTTTGTATACTATATATATATATATATATATATATATATATATATATATATATATATATGTGTATATGTAACATGTGAGAATAAAAAATAAATACAAAAAAGATCCATCCTTGGCTGGGAATAAAAAGAAATCCATGTAAAGCCAGCACATTCTTGTTTCATGTTCCGTGCAGCCGTATCTGGCAGAATGACTGGTTCTTGGGCTGTCGGGGCCCTTAAGGCATGGCACTCTCAGAAAGGGACCACACAATCACTACAAATATTGAGACTCAATCCTCTCATGGAAGGCCATGTGTTTGGCATAGGCAGCTCGTGATAACAGCTTGCTCTATAAAGGTGACACTTTTTCCTGAAAGCTTCGGAATTAGATGAAAATTTGGAGTCGGGCAGCATCAGATTCATGGAGCAAGTGCTGTGTGCTGGAAACCATAGCCGCTCGCAATCCCAGAATCCTGAATTAGAGATGGAGGAAAGAATTAGAAGGAAATCGAGTGCGATAAATCACAGTTTATGGGGCAGATGAATGCAAAGAATGGATCCAGAACTTGCTGAATTTTTTACGAATCCTATATTTATCTGTACATATATATGTATATAGTAGTAGACACCCTAAATCAGTGTTTTCCAAACAAAACAATGTGTCTCCAGCTGTTGCAAAACAACAACTCCTAGCATGCCCGGACAGCCGTTGGCTGTCCGGGCATGCTGAGAGTTGTAGTTTTGCAACCGTGGGAAACACGCTGTTTAAAAAGCACTGCCCCAAAACACTGAAAGGGTTAAAGGGGTTCTCCGGTGCTTAGACGTGACAGCTATCATGCCCCCTCCCGTAGGCTTGCATTGAGGGGTGGAGCGTGACGTCACACGGGGGCGGAGGCGTGACGTCACACGCCGCTGGGCGGGAAACACACTGTTTGAAAAACACTGCCCCAAAACACTGAAAGGGTTAAAGGGGTTCTCCGGTGCTTAGGCGTGACAGCTATCACGCCCCCTCCCGTAGGCTTGCATTGAGGGGCGGAGTGTGATGTCACACGGGGGCGGAGGCGTGACGTCACACGCCGCCGGCCTTGTGGTCATCCGTAATTAGACCCGGAGCGAACACGCTCCGAGGACTGATTACAAACGGGGTGCCGCGTGCAAGATCCCGGGGGTCCCCAGCGGCGGGACTCCCGCGATCAGGCAACTTATCCCTTATCCTTTGGATAAGGGATAAGATGTCTAAGCACCGGAGTACCCCTTTAACTACAATTTCCCTTCTCTTCTATTGCAGGTAAAAGGGGGTTGTCTGGCATTTTGCATAAATTCATATCCTGCTGGGGCCAGGGAAAAATAGAAATTGGAAAAAAAATGTATACTTACCTAGCCTCTCTCCCCAGCAGTTCCCATTCACCACTGTCTGGTCCCACAATCTCCTGTCTTCTACCTGCTTCTGGATTGCTTGAAGCAAGACCTGCTGCCAACTCACTGGCCGAGATTGGACACTGCTGTGGCCAGTGATTGGCTGAGCTGGCAGGTATTTCTCTAAGCAAAAAGAAGACAGGGACAGAAATGAACAGAGGCTGCAGGGGACTGGGGCTAGGTAAGTATAGTTTTTTTTTTTTAATTCTTTCCCAGTCTTAGCAGGATATGAATTTATACAAAATGCCGGATTATCACTTTAATGGATTAATAGTAACTAGATGCTTTTCTAATTCCAACATTCTCGCCAGTAGGGAGCTGGGGGTGGGAGGGATTATGTCCTTCCTGCTGTCTGAATGGAGGTGGGAAAGCTTGATGGGTACCAATGGCCAATTGTGGTGTCTCGGAGCCGTACACTCTTGTCTACTTGCTCTGTCAGATGAATGTTACTTTAGGTGCCCGCTTCTGCCACTCCAACTCATTAATGTATTTCATGCTAAAAATGCTTTGTGTTTCTCACTTTTTGATGCTATCGTTCTTTTCATGACGATGTGAAGAGTTATCAATATTTCTTAGGATAAGTTAACTATATTTCTTTGTAAGGATACGTAAAGAAACCACATGAGCAGTCCAGCCAATCAGGGCTTTCCAGCCCTTCCTCCACCCTTGTCTGACCAGACAGGAAGGAGTTTCGGACAGTTAGTGCAATGAGTATAGAGTAGTTGTTAGTTAGTCAAGATAGAGACAAGACCTCTCCTGTGTCACCTGACCCATGCCTCATGAGAACAGGCCAAAGGGCCCAGTTGCTAACATCGTTTCCAGAGTGACTACACATTCCTCACACGGATCCTTCCGACGAGGTCATCAGTTCACTCTAAGTTAAGCTTTGGGGACAATAGAAGTATCTGAAATGCCCAATAGCGCCAAAGGATTAAGGTGCAGAGATCCTCAGGCCACATCTGTCAGTAATAGTCCACCCCGGCTGGTAATTTGGCTCTGTCTGTAATGACATGTACTATGTGAAAAGGGGCATAACTATAGGGCATGCAGAGGTGAACAGTTGCACCGGGGCCCCGAAGACACCTCTGCCCCAAAAGAAAACACCAGTATTATAAATGGCACATGGTAGACATGTGGCTGGCCCTGTTATAGATTTGCATTGGTCCCAAAAGCTACAAGCCATTTTGGCTGCCTCCTACCTGGCTGAATTCAAGTTGCAGAGAAGAAGCATGTGACCATCAGCCCGGAGCAACTGTGTTACTGCAGGCCACAGCTACTTGCAGGTGTTTGTGCCACCTTTGAATACTGAGGGCCAGTTCTGCCTAGAGGCAAAATAGGCAGCCGTCTAGAGTGCCCTCTTGATGGGGGCGCCGCTCTGCTAGCTGCTAGAAACTTAGTAGCCAGCTAGCATCTGAAGCCTGAAGGTTTCTTACAGTGTGTCACCCCACTGTAGTAAGGTGATTACATGAGGAGGGGGTTTGTTACTGTGTGTCATCCCAGTAGTAAGGAGATTACATGAGCAGGAGTTTTGTTACAGTGTGTCACCCCAGTAGTAAGGTGATTACATGAGGAGGAGGTTTGTTACAGTGTGTCACCCCAGTAGTAAGGAGATTACATGAGGAGGAGGGTTATTACAGTGTGTCACCCCAGTAGTAAGGAGATTACATGAGGAGGAGGTTTGTTACAGTGTGTCACCCCAGTAGTAAGGAGATTACATAAGGAGTGGGTTTGCTACAGTGTGTCACCCTAGTAAGGTGATTACATGATATGGTGGTTTGTTACAGAGTGTCACCCCAGTAGAAAGGTCATTACATGAGGAGGAGGTTTGTTACAGTGTGTCATCCCAGTAGTAAGGTGGGGCATGTCAAAGGGCGGAGCCAATGTGCAGGATCAAGGGGTGGAAAAATTAACTTTCGCCTAGTGTGGCAAAAATCCTTGCACCAGGCCTGCTGTGCCATGACTAAGAGCTATGCACTAGCTCGAAATATGTCTGTATTTCACTACTTTTTACAGTGACAGTCTATTTTTGTATTCGATATCTAAACGGATTTATTAAAGGATGTAAATGGGGCTTAACTGCGATACCAGACACAGCCACAGACTAGAGAGGCACTGTTTAAATGCATGAGACTGAGATGCAGTATAAAATACAATCCAGACATTAGTGGCACAGATCAAGCGGACGGTGCCGTGCTGCAATACCATACATGGCCTAGGCACAAGGGTGGTGCTGCTTCTGGAAAAAGTCAACCATTATTCTAACCTCATGCAACCCCACTACCATTACAAGCATGTTACACCTGACAGACATGATATGCCGGATTGTCCGAGCCTTCTGCACCCGTTCTGCATGTATGGAAAATTTCTCCAGCTAATGTATTTTCCTTATGTAATTAATCACAAGTTAGAATAATCTTTTCACAGGAAATAATAGACTTGTGTTCCCAGTGTAATGGATCGTCCGCTCTCGTGATCAATTAAGTGTTGGAATATCCCTTTCAAGTGCCCCTCCCCGCGCTCAGCTATGTGTAGTGGCCGCGTATGTGTGTTTGACTTGGCTCACATGCTAATTCAGAGTTACTGGCAAATGAGACAGTCAGGTTATATTAGGTGATGATATCACTGAACCTGTGGCTGCCGGGCCGGACCCTGATGCCTATACGTCGCCCTCGCAAATTCTTGGCACACTATTTGGAAACTGCAAATCCAAAAAACCCCAGCTCTCTTTCCTCTAATGGAAAGTTGTACTTAACCTCTGCAGTCTGAAAGGGATAGGGTGGTGGCAGCAGAGGAATTTACCTAAACATTTTCAACCGTAGTGACCCCTATCACATGCACACACA
Organism: Hyla sarda; assembly: GCF_029499605.1. NCBI lineage: Eukaryota > Metazoa > Chordata > Amphibia > Anura > Hylidae > Hyla > Hyla sarda. The sequence continues at coordinate 415,859,982 of NC_079191.1, forward strand.
AATAATGGAATACTACGCTCCATTCATCTGCTAGGGCTGAGAGCTGACGGCAATGCGACATAGATATACAGAATTCATCTCCTAATGCAGCTGAACTGACTAATGTACCCGCAATGTCTAATATTAAAGGGATATTCCGGGCAAAAACATCTTATCCCCTATCCAAAGGATAGGGGATAAGATGTCTGATCGCTGGGGGCCTGCTGCAATCTAGTTTGGGAAACCTCCAGGTTTCCGGAACTGGGGATGTCACGCCACGCCACCTCCATTCATGTCTATGTCTATGACGGATGTCACGCCCCCTCCCATAGACATGAATTGAGGGGGCGGGGCGTGACCTCACGTCACCAGTCCCGGAAACCCGGAGCTTTCAGAAACTGGAGATTCAGCATCCGCATACAATGCGGGTGCTGTAGGGAGATCGCGGGGGGTCTCAGCAGCGGGCCCCCCGCGATCAGACATCTTATCCCCTATCCTTTGGATAGGGGATAAAATGTTTTTGCCTGGAAGGGGCAGGAAGCAAGAGAGAGAAGCTCCACCCAGGGCTTATATGGGGGAGACTAGAAGGGAGCCCATAGGTCACTCTGGGGGTCAGCTGGTCACTGGTACCTTCTGGGTAACAATCACATGGTACATTTTATTAAAAGCATAACACATTTTTTAATATACAACATATATACAAAAGGGGAAACAAATACAGGGGCCCTGGGACACTGAGGGACACTACCTGACAGGGCTGGAAAGGTATGGAGCAACACCATCCCATACTGGGCCACCACAAGTGTGACTGTGTCAGTGTGGACAGTGGGAATAAGCAGTGCATTGGCAGTATCATAAGCCCTACTGCCGCTCCCCACCAGGTATCCTGAAATCTGCCATTTGAGGTGAGATGCTCATCTTGCCTCATGGTAGAAGCGGCCCTGGTCCAGGCTAGAAAACATCACTTGCGCTTTTTTGGTTCCTAGATTAAAAATTTTTGCAGCCAATTGACATCTTTTGGTAACATTTACAACCATTTTATTTACCACCCGAAGCCCCAGATTGTCTCACAGCCTTTATGTTTCCATATGTCCTCCATGGTATTCCAGCCATTGTTGCAATTCCCCATTTCCCTTAGGGAAATATTGCAGTAGTAATAGAGTCCAGGTCTACGTCTACATCTATAGTCTGAGCGAGAGGGAGAATGAGTGGAGGTCCCTATAAAGGATGGTTGAAATGGTCCACGTCATGTGCTCAGATATAATATTACCGCAGGAAATTGCCAGACATGTTTCAATTTCACACAAAAGATGTTTGGGTAGATCCTGTCTGTGTTACAAATGAGACTATGAAACTTGCACAAACACTATTATTATTACCCATAATTTATCTGTCTTAGAAGTCATCCAGGGAGAGAGACAAGTCTCCTGCGCGGTTCCATTTTTTTTTTTTATGGGGTTTGACAGACAAGACGGATTCCTCATTATTATGGAAAATATAGGGTTTGGAGTAATTGCTATTTAAATATGAATGGGAGCAAAATTGGGCGCAGCCTTAAGTGGCCTTCCTTTGTCAATGTATAACTTTCTTCTGAATTTCCATGTTAATTATTGCTTATTTTTTTTTAAAACTGGCTTAATTGGCAATAAACATCTCAACTTTTTAAGCTCGTTAAAATGCAGTCAACAATGTTTGATGGGAGTTTTAAAGACACGGAATTAGCTTTTCCTCTGTACGTATAACCTGTAATGATGGCAAACATCTTCCTTATTCCAAACCATTAGGCTACCCTGGAGATTAGCATTTTACCGGGGGTTTAATTGTAAAATTCTTAAAGGGGTTGTACAGGATTAGAATAACATGGCTGCTTTTTTTCTTCTGGGAACAGCGCCACCCCTGTCCTCAGGTTATTTGTGGTATTGTAGGTTAACTCCATTTACTGTAATAATTAACAATTACGTCCATGTGTCACTTTTCCCAGTAGTGATTTCTTCCATGCTTTCGGCTAGCTACGTTCCACCAGAACTGGAGCTGCTCCATTTTGACTCCATGTACTGGAGCTCTCCACACGCTGAGCTGTTCTTCCTCTCAGGCTGCAGGAGTAAGAAGCAAAGGCGACCATTTCCCTTCTGGCTTCCTAAAGGTACTGGTGACTGGACAACGATTGTCAGGTGACCCCTGTTGCTGTTTGTATGTTATCAGCTGATTCACTACCGTAATTTAACTGCCTTGGTGCCATGGTCAATAGTGACTCCAACATCTAGGTGATAAAATCTGCAAATCAGTCACTTCCTCTATACAAACCCCCTACATGTATTACACTGACCCATATATTATTAGATCCCTCTGTGCCCCTGTATAGTATAAGGCCTCAAAATTGCCCCTAAAAAGTAGCAGGCCCCAACTTCGTCCCCATAGAGTATTATGCCAGAAACATTGCCCTCATAGTACGTTATGCCCCTCATATTGTCCCCATTAATATTATGCCCCTCACATTACCCCCAATAGTATTTTATGTCTCTCACATTGCCCCCATAGTATATTATGTTCCTTATATTGTCCTCCAATTGTATATTATGCCCCTCATATTGGCCCCCATTGTATATTATGTCCCTTATATTGTCCCCCATTGTATATTATGTCCCTCATATTGTCCCCCATTGTATATTATGCCCCTCATATTGGCCCCCATTGTATACTATGTCCCTTATATTGTCCCCCATTGTATATTATGTCCCTCATATTGTCCCCCATTGTATATTATGCCCCTCATATTGGCCCCCATTGTATACTATGTCCCTTATATTGTCCCCCATTGTATATTATGTCCCTCATATGGTCCCCCATTGTATATTATGTCCCTTATATTGGCCCCCATTGTATATTATGTCCCTTATATTGTCCCCCATTGTATATTATGTCCCTTATATTGTCCCCCATTGTATATTATGTCCCTCATATTGTCCCCCATTGTATATTATGCCCCTCATATTGTCCCCCATTGTATACTATTTCCCTTATATTGTCCCCCATTGTATATTATGTCCCTCATATGGTCCCCCATTGTATATTATGTCCCTTATATTGGCCCCCATTGTATATTATGTCCCTTATATTGGCCCCCATTGTATATTATGTCCCTTATATTGTCCCCCATTGTATATTATGGCCCTCATATTTGCCCCCATTGTATATTATGTCCCTTATATTGTCCCCCACTGTATATTATGCCCCTCATATTGTCCTCCATTGTACATTATGCCCCTCATATTGTCCCCATTGTATATGATGCCCCTCATGTTGACCCACAGTGTATATTATGTCCCTCATATGGTCCCCCATTGTATATTATGCCCCTCACATGTTACGGGTGTACCCCCTGATGGCGGCCCTGGTCGTCAGTTGTTACATGGACCAGGATGATGCTCTCTAACCTACTGTAGTAGACTTTTGATATGTAGTAAGTGTACTACATGTGTACTACATGTGAGAAAAGCCTCACAAGACGGGCAATTTTGGAGATGCTCTGACACAGTTGTCATCACCATTCGGCCCTTGTCAAAATTGCTCATTTATGGCTCATTGATACCAATATATATATATATATATAAACTCAATGTGTGTATGTTCAAGCATGACTTCGAACCGGCTAAATATATTAATATAGATGAGCGAATTTTTGAAAAATTCGACTAAGCCGATTCGCCGAATGTTCCAAAAAAATTTGGATCGGTGCGAATTTATTTGCGGTGAATCGCTATTAAAAACTTCTATTTCTGGGCTACAGAGAGCCTCAATAGGGGTGTAGAACACTTTGCCTTGTCGTAACATGCATAGGGAGTGTGCTGTGTTAGTGAAATAATACTGTTATTCAGTATGACATGCAGATTATAGGCATTGCTATTAGAATCACTGCCGCACAGCGTCCGGATGTGGCGTCACAATTGAAGTGATTAAAGAGATTTTTTAAAGTAATTTTTATTTAATTTAAATTTATTTAAACTTTTTAAAATTCTTTTTTGAGGACCCACTCTGGTGAGCATCGAGCTGGCGGTCCGCCGCAAGGCGAGCTACCACCTGTTCCAGCCTGTGCCTCTCACCGCCCCCCCCACTGTCTTACTCTGTGTGGAATTTCATTTAATCAGTTATGGTTCATTGTTATCGCTCCAACCTGTTCCATTGGATTCTTGTGGTAATTCCAGAGGTAATATATGACGATGACCATGGGGCCTCAGTCTTGAAAAGATTAAATGGATTTTTTTTAAATTTAAATAGAAGATGTTGAATAGATTCACAAGTTTAATGTGCCAGCAGCATGAGGAGATCATATGATGGCACAATGACCGAGCCTAGTAATTGGAATGAGCAAACTTTAAATCCTTTTTTGAGGACCCATTGGAAGGCAAGTCTGGTGCCAGCAGCCGCAGTAATTCCAGCTCCAACAGTGTATAATTGCTGCAGTGTAAACTATGGCAAAGCTCCTAGTTGTATCTTAAAATCGAGCCGCAAGGCAAGCTAACACCTGTCTCAACCCCTGCCTCTCACCACACCCCCCATACTCTGAGTGCCCACTTAAAAAAGGGAGGGACTGCAGTATCAGCAACCTGGACAGGAGCATATTCAGCTTCTGTGCCATTGGATAAGTGGGTGCATAAAGCTAGAAGTGGCTACAGTGAAAAATCTCGTACTTGCATCTTAAAATCGAGCTGGTGGTCCTATGTGCAACTCCTGTTATAGCCCCTGCCTCTTAGCACCCCCCCCCCCCCCGACTGTGAAAGTGTGAATGTTTCATTTAATCAGTCATGGATCATTGTTATCGCTCCAACCTGTTTCATTGGATTCTTGTGCTAATTCCATAAGTAATCTATGACGTCGACAACCATAGGGCCTCAGTCTTGAAAAGATTACATTGATTATACCTCGTCATTTCCGAGAACATCATGGATGTGATAGCAAACTCCTCAAGGTAAGAGGCATAGACAGGGTCTTGGTTGGCCCTAGGGGTGGTAACTGGCGCCAAATTCTTGCACAGAAGGAATCAAGGTGGATTTTTACCCTGAAAACTGTGACCCCGTTTGGGCTTAATGAGCACAATAGTTTTGCGCCCTTTCTACGTACATGATTTATTTTGTTTCTATTCCCTTGGTATTGCCAGCTGGTCCGGTTTAAATTTTTCTACTTTAATATGGTTTTAATCAATTTTAACTTGTTCTTTTGTAGTCATTATGTCTTATCTTTGTTCTTTGTTTTTTGTTGTCTTTTCCTTGGTTTCCCCCTTTTTTTTCTTTCTTCTTCTTTTTCTTTTTCTTTCTCTCTCTCTTTTGCTCTCATTCATTTTTCTGGTTTCCCCCCCCCCCCTTCCCTTCCCCCCCCCCCCCCTAATCTTCCCTTTGTCCTTTGTTTTTATTTATTTTCCTTTGTTTTTCCTTTTGCTTGTCTCTGTGCTTCCCTGTTTTCTCCTTTTTGCTTTCCTCTTTTCCTTCTCTTCTCTACCACTTCTCTTTCTATCCCTTTTCCTTACTTCAGGGCACCCTAACCGGATCCGATGGAAGATATGAACTTATGAAATTATCCTTGCAGCAGTCCAAGAAATGGCTGGCTTTATCCAACATCCTAAAAATTCACCGATATATGCATACAGTATATTTTTCACATTTCATATAAATATGTCAGTAGACGTATCCTCTATCACATCATTTGAATATTCTCCAGTGAGTCCTTTGTGGCTCACATTAATTTATTGGTGCATATTCATCTACATGTACCCTCTATCACCTCACATATATTTTTTATAGTGAGCCCTTGGCATCTTCACATATATGTATTCGCACATATCGATTAATATTTATTCACCTTTGTTTTTTTCATGTATTCGCATATCTCACATACATATTTGCACTTGTTACACATTTTTATATATACATATAGGTCATATTTTTATATATACCTTCTTACAGATATATTGCTTATATATCTTTATATTGTTATATTTGGTCGTCACTGCAAGATATGTACTGCACTTATGTACAACAATCACGGTATGGCACTTTGGTTTTGCACATCTCACCTTTTGCATGTCACCGTTTTCTCTCACGTTTTCGCACACACTTCACTTCTATTTGCTGTATGTCTTCCTAAAGATGTTTGCAATAATACTGCCAGCTCCGTTTCCCACATCCAAGATGGCCGTCACGTGCTGTCTCAGCGTGATACGCATGCGCGAGACTTCGCCGCACATCCCATACCTTTCCGTTAGTACGGAGCTCTGCTATGAGTCTTCGGCGTGGTGACGCAGTGGACGCATTGCATCATCATCACGCCGAACATGCGCAGTGATGTCTGCAATGGCGTTCGGACGCTGGTCCACATTGGATTCCCCTCTCAGGTGCTCTGATTGTTTTATATGTATTATGTATTCTCATTGGCTACACATGTATATAAATATCTACCTCCCTTTCATACCATATACTCCCTGAGGAAGCTTGTTGCGGAACAACGTTGTAGGGGTGGCGTTCTGGTTTAGGGTAAGATGTCCGCTGTATGCTCTTGTGATGTGAGATGGGTGATTTATACTTGAGTCATATTTCCCAGGATTCCGGTGATTGTTGAACATTTGTGTATGTCCTATCCCGGTTCCTGGGACTCTCTATCCTTTTACCCGCTTATCACTCTCATAATTGTATACTTTACTCATTGTCTTATTCCATGGTGCGGTCATAAAAAATTTTTTTCTCTGGGCATTGTGCAATACGGGATTTACACCTATATAGCCATTCTGAGTGTATATGTTTACATATGTTGGTATGTAATTGCTAGTATATTTTTGTACAGCCTATACCCTTTACATGTATATACACCCGGATGGGGGTCACTTTATTATCTCCCATTTTTTATTGATGTTCTGTAGCCCAGTTTTGTCTCTTTCCCTCATCCAGACGCCTCAGTAGTCTGTCCACTGTCGTCCCTTTTAAATTCTGTTTTTAAAATCAGTCACCACTAATAAAGATTATATATACTTTTCCACTACTTTGTGTCTCTGTGCAATTTTCTTGGGTATTATTTGCTTTTCTCTGTTTGCCAGAGACAAGGTTGGACCATAGGTCAGTATTTTGCGCCCCTCTTTTTTGGTTATTATATATTTTTTCCTGTATTTTTGCAGAAGGATTATCCTGTCATGGATTTTCGGGCCAGAGAAGTCTCCTGGTTGGAGCAAGCTAATCTTTTATTCTCCGGAACGACAGTGGACAGTTTAGGAGCGGACCAGTGCAATTTAAGGGAACTCAAGCTTTCACTGCGTAATCTTCTCCACCGTCAGATGAAGGTATGGTGGAATCGGGCATCGTTGGATAACTATGTGACCAAATCTTTGATCCCGAGGGGCTTGAGAGTTCAGACTTATCCTTCTTTTAGCCTTGATAATGAGGAATGTGTCAAAAAATGGGAAGAGGCTTGTAATACCTGTTCCAAAATATTTATGATTACTATCATGGAGTATAATACCAAGACCTTGATGGAATTGAGCACACAGATCGAAAAGGTTGAGAGTGATATTAAAAAAATGATTTCTAATGAAGAATTTTCTACTTTTAAACAAGAGTTAGAAGAAACGGCTAAGATGTGGGAGAAGCAGATTAAATTAACTAAATCCAAAAAATTCCAGAGAGATTTGAATGATGCTGTCAATAACAGGATATACAAATGGAAACAATCTAGTGCCGAACGACGTGTACGCTCTCCTTCCGTCTCATCAGTGAGGTCTACTGGAACGGAATCCACTACCTCCTCCAGAACTACTGATAGGAGCCCTAGACGGGACACCAGGAGAAACTACCAGCGGAACAGATCACGTACAATTGATACACGCAGCGATGGGGCAAGGACTAGAAGTACCACCCACAATCGGAAGGTAATTAATTTGTCTCAAACTGTCCTTACTAAAGAACAGGAAGAGGTTTTATCCTTAGGTCTAACCTTTTCACCGGCATCCTCCTTTGATTGCTTTACAGCAGTAAAGGACTTACATCTGTTCGCGAGAAAGTTGATGTTTAAAAAGATATTTCATTCATCCCAAATGGGAGCCCAACTTCACACCGCTGATGAGATCGAAGCAATTGACGCACTTAATTCACTTTTGGAAGAACAGGATGACACAGCTACAGGTAAGTTCCCAAAAAACTTACTATTACCATCCAGATCATTCCCCCAACTGTCTCAGTATCCTAATATAGACATCTTTGTACAATTAGTTTCAGCGGAGTTTGAAAAAATCCCCTTTACAAAAGCACATGACAATCTGACGTTTAAACAACGTCAAGCATTAAGGGACCTGGGCAGAATGGACGACATTGTCATCAAACCCTCTGACAAAGGGGGAAATGTCGTTCTCTGGCCCAGGTCTCTTTATGAGAAGGAGGCATTGCGACAATTAAAAGATGGTGTGTGTTACAAGCGTCTAACTTTTAATCCATTAACTAAATACAAGGAGGATCTTTTTTGTATCCTGGATGAGGCTTGTACGAATGGGGTCTTAAGCAGGAAACAAGTGGAAAGTTTGTTGCCAACCCATCCCATGATTGCGACCCTTTACCTCTTACCTAAGGTTCATAAACAGTTAGTTAATCCCCCTGGGAGACCGATTGTGTCTGGTAATAACTCTCTAACTGAACCGATTTGCAGGTATATTGACTACTACTTGAAACCGATTGTGGAATCCCTCCCATCACATCTTAAGGATACGACAGATGTCCTCAAGCGACTGGATGGTATACAGCTGGATGAGTCTACCCTAATAGTCACTTGTGACATAGAATCTCTGTACACATCCATTCGACACACCGATGGCATGGAAGCGGTACGAACCTTTCTCTCGATGACGGACCTGGATCCAGACCTATGTAAGTTGATACTGGACTTATTACAGTATGCACTTACTCACAACTTCTTTCTATTTAAGGACCTCCTCTACCTACAACTCCAGGGAACGGCAATGGGGGCGGCTTGTGCGCCCTCATATGCCAACCTTTTTCTGGGGTTGTGGGAGAGGAGGATCTTCATGATCGACCCGGTACCCCTAATTGAGAGGATATCCTTATGGGGACGCTTCTTAGATGACGTGTTGTTTTTGTGGCATGGGACTCCAGATGAGCTGTCTATCTTTATGTCTAATCTGAATGATAATATCTATAATATCAGATTGACATATAAATATGGGAGACAAAACATTGACTTTCTGGACGTGTCCCTGAACGTGGATGACAGTGGATTCATCCACTCAAATGTGTTTCGCAAAAAAACATCAACTAACTCGTTGCTCCATGCATCCTCCTCCCATCCGAAGTCACTGATTTCCAATATTCCCATAGGTCAATTCCTCAGAATGAGGAGAATATGTTCTAATGAGGAGTTCTTCGAACAGCAAGCCAAGGACCTTAAAGACCGCTTCCAGGAACGTGGTTATAGAAGTGCTGACATCCAAAGGGGATACAACAGAGCAAAATCCACTTCAAGATCTACTCTTCTGACCCAGAGAAAGAGACAGAAATCAGATACACAGGTGAGGTACATTTCTATGTACAACACTAGGTGGAGACAAGTACAACGGGCACTTAGAAAACATTGGTCGGTGTTGACAATGGATCCGGTCTTAAAATCATATCTATCCAATCAACCTTCTATCACATATCGCCGAGCCAAGAATCTGAGAGATTTATTGGTGCATAGTCACCATAAAAGCAGACAGAGCACTGGCCTATTTGGCTCTAAGGGTCCCAAATGGGGCTGCAGGCCCTGTGGGGGATGTGTAGCATGCCCGAATGTAGAGAAAGCTGAAGAATTTTTTAATTCCTCTGGGGAAAAGAAGTTTACTATAACACACACCATCAATTGTTGCACATCTGGTGTAATTTATTACGCCACTTGTCCCTGCCACCTAATATATGTTGGTCTCACCTCTAGAGAACTGAGGAGAAGGGTACGTGAACATGTCCTGGGGATTGAGGCTGCAAGAGACACTGAAGATCTATCTACTTTGAAAACAATACCTCGTCATTTCCGAGAACATCATGGATGTGATAGCAAACTCCTCAAGGTAAGAGGCATAGACAGGGTCTTGGTTGGCCCTAGGGGTGGTAACTGGCGCCAAATTCTTGCACAGAAGGAATCAAGGTGGATTTTTACCCTGAAAACTGTGACCCCGTTTGGGCTTAATGAGCACAATAGTTTTGCGCCCTTTCTACGTACATGATTTATTTTGTTTCTATTCCCTTGGTATTGCCAGCTGGTCCGGTTTTAATTTTTCTACTTTAATATGGTTTTAATCAATTTTAACTTGTTCTTTTGTAGTCATTATGTCTTATCTTTGTTCTTTGTTTTTTGTTGTCTTTTCCTTGGTTTCCCCCTTTTTTTTCTTTCTTCTTCTTTTTCTTTTTCTTTCTCTCTCTCTTTTGCTCTCATTCATTTTTCTGGTTTCCCCCCCCCCCCCATTCCCTTTTGTGGACGCACTGCATCATCATCACGCCGAACATGCGCAGTGATGTCTGCAATGGCGTTCGGACGCTGGTCCACATTGGATTCCCCTCTCAGGTGCTCTGATTGTTTTATATGTATTATGTATTCTCATTGGCTACACATGTATATAAATATCTACCTCCCTTTCATACCATATACTCCCTGAGGAAGCTTGTTGCGAAACAACGTTGTAGGGGTGGCGTTCTGGTTTAGTGTAAGATGTCCGCTGTATGCTCTTGTGATGTGAGATGGGTGATTTATACTTGAGTCATATTTCCCAGGATTCCGGTGATTGTTGAACATTTGTGTATGTCCTATCCCGGTTCCTGGGACTCTCTATCCTTTTACCCGCTTATCACTCTCATAATTGTATACTTTACTCATTGTCTTATTCCATGGTGCGGTCATAAAAAAATTTTTTCTCTGGGCATTGTGCAATACGGGATTTACACCTATATAGCCATTCTGAGTGTATATGTTTACATATGTTGGTATGTAATTGCTAGTATATTTTTGTACAGCCTATACCCTTTACATGTATATACACCCGGATGGGGGTCACTTTATTATCTCCCATTTTTTATTGATGTTCTGTAGCCCAGTTTTGTCTCTTTCCCTCATCCAGACGCCTCAGTAGTCTGTCCACTGTCGTCCCTTTTAAATTCTGTTTTTAAAATCAGTCACCACTAATAAAGATTATATATACTTTTCCACTACTTTGTGTCTCTGTGCAATTTTCTTGGGTATTATTTGCTTTTCTCTGTTTGCCAGAGACAAGGTTGGACCATAGTTCAGTATTTTGCGCCCCTCTTTTTTGGTTATTATTTTTCCATTTAAATGTAAGATTTTGATTAGATTCACAAGTTTAATGTCCCGGGTACCCGAAGCATTTATTTTCAACAAAGACTGTATGACCACAAAATCCAATATAACAAGGAGTCACATGGCGGCACAATGACATAGCCTAGAGGTGGCAGCAGCCGACGAGACCATAGGGCCTCACAATAGAAAAGTTTAGAGATATTTTGTAAAATTTTTATTGAAGATTTAAAATAGATAAAAATTTTAAAAGTTTAATTTAAGGTGCCAACAGTATGAGGAGACCATATGGTGGCACAATGACACAGCCTGGAGCTGGCAGCAGCATGAGGATACCATAATGTGGCAGTCTGACACAGCCTGGAATAAGCGGCAGCAAGAAGAGACCATATAGCGGCAGAATGACCAAACCTGGAGGTGGCAAAAGCCTGACAAGTCCATATAGCCTCACAACTGAAAAGATTAAAGATAATTAGGAAAATTTTAATTGAAGATTTAAAATAGATTAAGATAAAGTTTCATTTAATGTGCCAGCAGCGTGAAGAGACCACATGGCCACAATGTGTCTGGGTCCTCTGTCTTGTCTTCCTCATCACCCTGTAGCTCCACAGCCTGCTCCTGTTCCTCCTCTCCTGTCAGATGACTATAAAAAAAACACCATTTAGCAAAACCTTGCCTGTGCTCCACTGACTCCCTCCCCCTCGTCCTCCTCCAGTTCAGCCCCCACAGGGCTCATGTGGCCTCAAGATGTAGGCGCCACGTCTCCAGTGCCCTGACCAGCCATCGTTTCTAACACGTGTTGTAGGATATGAAGCAGTGGAATGTCGTCGTTCATCCTGTAATCCTGGTGACTGACTAATAATGTGGCTTCCTCATAGGGTCTGAGCAAACGGCAGGTGTCACGTATGAGCTGCCACTGGTTGACATTGAAGTTACACAGGGGAGTCCCCCTATCCGCTTGGATCATCATGAAATTGGTGATGGCTTTTCTCTGTTCATATAATTGGTCCAACATATGGAGGGCGGAATTCCAACGTGGAAAGGTCGCAAATCAGACTATGTTGGGGGATGCCATTCTTACGCTTCAGCTCAAGGAGGGTATGCTTTGCGGTGCACCAGTGGCTGAAGTGCATGCAAAGTTTCCTTCCCATTGTTAGGATGTCTTGCAGATGGGGGGAACACTTCAGGAATCACTTGATAACTAGTTGAACACGTGTGCCATGCAGGGCGCAGGCTTCCTTGTTGCAGCGCAGACAAGATGGTCTTCCCGTTCTCGGTCACCAAGGTTCCCATTTCCAGTTTTCGTGGAGTAAGCCATGATTCGATTTCTTGATGAATGACTTTTAGCAGTTCCTCCCCTGTGTGACTCCGTTTGCCAAGGCAAACCATGTAAAGTACAGCGTGACACCACCGTGCCCTGCACACATGGTGTGTTGAAGGGGCACTGAGATTTGTCCCTGCAGTGGAGGCTGAGGACACGGTGGAGGATGGGGAGACGGAGTCGAACACTGTCGCAGGACCAACGGCCTGAGAGCGTGGAGGTGTAAGCAGTGTGACCTTTCCAAGTTGCTGTTGTGGCTGTGCAGGAACCACATTCACCCAGTGGGCCGTAAAGGACATGTATTGTTCCTGACCGTAGTTACAGCTCCACACGTTGGTAGAGTGGGGTGGTGGGTGGCAATACCAGTACCCAGAGATGGTGGGTGAAAGAAGGAGAACCTTGCATCAGATGTGTGGCATCAGGCAGGTAGCAGGATGAGAATAGCTGAGACAGGTAGGCAGAAGAAAATGGTCTCTTTTGAAAAATGTTGGTGTGCAGAAGTAAGTATTGAGGATATGTATTAGCTAAAACTTAACTTTTCTTAGGATAAAATATATGGACCCAATTTTTTTTTGAAATCTAACAAAAGGAAAGCTGTGCAAAAAATACCATGTGCTACCTACACCACCAAGTATTGATGAGATGCAAAGACCTCTAAAATGTGGAAGGGAACAATGTATGGTCCATTGAAACCGGTGGGGGTAAAAACCCTGTAAGGCCCTACTCTCGCACTATTAAAGGGGTTATCCAGGAAAAAACTTTTTTTTATATATCAACTGGCTCCGTAAAGTTAAACAGATTTGTAAATTAGACATGTAGAAGAATGTGAAATGAGCGGCACTCACCACGTCCAGGTAGCGACAAACTTCTTTTATTTCTTAAAGTGCAGTTAGGACATGATGGTGCAGGGAGACAGGAACGCTGGATAATCCGGTAGACTGGTCACAGCCGTATCGTGATTCCGCATTTCGTCAGACCATCTTGGAGGGGACGGGACTATAAGGGGACGGGACTATAACGAGCTTCCGGCTCTAAACGTTTGGAACATTTTGTTCCAATTGCTGAGCAACGGAGTACCCTTTTAAGGCTGAGTTCACACCACGTTTTGTTAAATTCGGTTCCTGTATACGGCTGTGAGGAGGGGGGCGGGGCTTAATCGCGGCGCCCGCACTCAGCCATATTCGGGAACCGTATTTAATGCATGTCTATGAGCCGACCGGAGTGAACCGCAGCCTCCGGTCGGCTGCATTTTCGGCCGTATGCGGTTTCCCGACCGCAGGCAAAAACGTGGTCGACCGCGTTTTTGCCTACGATCGGGAAACCGCATACGGCCGAAAACTAAGCCGACCGGAGGCTGCGGTTCACTCCGGTCGGCTCATAGACATGCATTAAATACGGTTCCCGAACACGGCTGAGTGCGGGCGCCGCGATTAAGCCCCACCCCCCCTCCTCCCAGCTATATACGGGAACCGTATTTAACAAAACGTGGTGTGAACCCAGCCTAATACAGCTTTAATGCAGGCTTGGGAACATGTCTAATTCCTTTACAGTTTGGTGGTTACTCATATAAGATCTCTTAGATTACCGTAACAAGTATCATTTCACTATTGGAATTTTTGAATTATAAATTGTAGAATCTGTTTGCAAAGTTTTAGACATCTTTTAAAATCAATTAAAAATTTTGTGACTTATGTGCTAATTTTTAAACAACAAACGGAAATGTAAGAATTTAAGTTATTTTTCTGGAAAATAGGTAAAGACATAATGCTTCCCATATGGGATGGAGATTTATCTCACTTATTATAATAGATGTAAGATTAGACCAGGTTTTCCCAACCAAGGTGACCGCCTTCGGTTGTCCGGGCATGCTGGGAGCTGTAGTTTTGCAGAAGCTGGAGGCACCCTGGTTGGGAAACACTGCATTAGACATACGCAAAGTCGAAATGGCCTAGCAGAAGACAACCTCATTTCGAAAATAATTTGGAGTCAATCACTTGTCACTAGGGTGATTGTTTTAAAGGATGATTCAGTATAGAACCCCAGTCAGGTGTTGGAAATTTGTTTGTTTAAAGGGGTATTCCAGGATTTTTCATTATTTGACTATGCTACAGGGGCTGTAAAGTTAGTGTAATTCATAATATAGTGTCTGTACCTGTGTTTTATGGCTGGTCTCGCATTCTTATGTGATCTTTATCCCGATGTTCATTTCTAGCAGTATACAAAATGAGTGTCGTCTCAGGTTTTCCCAGGTTGTAGTGCGGCCTGAGACATTACATCACTAGTCAGGTGTGCAAAGGGAGCCTGTCTGCTTCGATGGGTGGAGCACCTGCTGGGGATTTGTTGTTTCAAACAAAGCACAGCATGGTAGGGAGCTCAGGTGTGCTTCAATGGGTGCGGTGCCTGATGTGTGGGAGGGAGAAGAGTGACCTCACACCTACAAACAAGGGATTGTGGGACTTGTAGCTGGAGGGAGGGAACTCCAACAGGAAATAGCCATTTCACAAAAACAAATCAGCAGCGTTATGGTGGACTTACAACACAGCCATTTAGCCCCAAGACAAGCACAGATCCTTCCTAAGCATGTCCATCACTGTCTGCTGGGTAAGTTCTAAAATCACCTTATGGTGGATAACCCCTTTTAACCATCTATATTGTGCCCAACAAAACTTAGTTGGGTGAAGGGCAAGTCAACAACCGTTTCAACTTGGAAGAGACCACATCTCATCCACTTCTAGTGTGGTTTTGCCCAGTTAGGCTCAGAAGAAGAAGATCTGAGAACTCTGTGATATTTTCTCAGTAAAGCTAATGCAGCTTTCTCCATTCAATGAGAAAGTTCACAGTGGATGGGAACATGTTCTCTATAGATAGTGGGCCTCAGAATTATTTTTATATCTGGTGGGCCCAAAAAACCCCAGTCAAGTGTTGGACATACCTATCCATGGCTCATACGACTTCTAATGGTGGAATCTCAACATATAGACTTTTTGTTTTTACCATCTATACTGTGCTCAACAAAACTAAGTTGGGTGAAGGGCAAGTCAACAAACCGATACAGCTTAGAAAAGGTCTCATCTAATGCACTAGTCTGTGGTTTTGTACAGTTAGGCTATGAAGAAGAAGAAGAAGATCTGAAAACTCTGATATTTACTCAGTAAAGCTAATGCAGTTTTCTCCATTACATTTCATGGAAGTATCTGTTGCCGGTAATAGTTGATTGCCCTTGATCCTCAAGTGTCTCTAATTTCCCACTTGTCACCTCCTGTAATAAGAGACAATTAGCCGCAGCCACATAGTCACAAATATAATTCCCCACCTTAAAAAGCAAAATGGAAGGCATAACTGCCCTGGATATTAGGCTCGGTAATGGCTTCAAGCACTTGATTGATAATGCACCGATAGAGAGATTTCCTTATTTCCCGCAGAATGGAGAGAAGCTTGCCCTTTTTTTTCTCCACTATATCTGAGGAATGATGCATGATTCAGCCTAGTTACCGCAATATCCAAGAGCTTCGCCAATTTGAAAGTGTGATGACTGGATGATAATAGCGGAGGACAATTTTGCGCACTTCACTTCCATTAATGCAATTACCTTGACTTAGGTGTTTTCAGACCGGTGTGGAGGACGGCATTCTTCTACTGCACTCTAAGGGTAATGGTGGCTTTGTATACGTTTTACATCCAGAACTTTAAGATCCAATAAAAAGTATCATTTGATAAAATCTGGGGTTCGTGTTTTTGTACAGATACAACATTTTGAGTTTTTCTAAAGTTTATTTTTTTAAGGGCGGTAAGTGGCTGAGGGACAGAACTTGGCATAGTTTATCGGGATACAGAAAAGGCTCCGAATGTTTTATCTTTTTGCCAAACACCAGATCTTTTATTATATGATGTAAGTAGAAGAGGACTTCAGAGCTGCTGAATTAAAGGGGTTTTCCTTCAGGAATTGTTTTACTTTTTTTTTTCCCAATGGGCTAGACAGAATTAAAAAACAGTTTTTTGGGAAAAACAAAAACAAAAAAACATGAGCTACTCAACTTACTTATTGCCTTTACAACTCTCATTGGATCCCTGCTGATCTCCACTTCCTGTTCGCACCCTGTCAAATATGGCCATCAAACTCTTTTTTATTTTTATTTTTTTGCAGTTTGACGGCCGTAATTTTGATGGATCATAATGGCCAAAACCGGATCCCGATGGACCCTATTATAGTCAATGGGGTCCGTCGGGTGCCATTATTTTCAGAGAGAATAGTGGGAGAAAAAGACGGTGCAAGCACTATTTTTTCTCTTTCTATTCTCGATCCTGAAATAACTGGCTTCATACTGCCGGAGACAACCGGTAGTGTGAATGTCGCCTTACATGTTGGAAGCCTCAGTGCCCATGCCTTAATCTAATCCTGGCTCCATATAATACTGGCTATGACTATGTTCATACCACTATCATTGTAGCTATTGTTTGGCTCTACCATAGGAGCAGAGCAAAGAAAATAACAATGTCCCGGATCTCTTCGGACACCACAAGTGTTCAATAGGTTT
Organism: Hyla sarda; assembly: GCF_029499605.1. Taxonomy (NCBI): domain Eukaryota; kingdom Metazoa; phylum Chordata; class Amphibia; order Anura; family Hylidae; genus Hyla; species Hyla sarda. The sequence continues at coordinate 415,877,142 of NC_079191.1, forward strand.
CATTGGGCTTAAATTTCAGTATTTTACCTGACAAAACAGCACAGAATTTTTATGGGAAACTGAGATGAAACATTGATGTACAGATGTGAATTAAAGGGGTACTCAGCTACTAGGCATCTTATCCCCTATCAAAAGCATAGGGGATAAGATGTCTGACCGCGATCTCCCTGCTTCACGCTGCGATCGTTTAGAGCGTTGGGTGCAGTGCCGAAGGCTCGTGACATCACAGCCACATCCTCTTAATGCAATTCTATCGGAGGTGCCTCAGCCGAGATCGTGAGGATCCCAAGCGGCGGGAACTCCGCGATCAGACATCTTATCCCCTATTCTTTGAATTGGGGATAAGTTGTCTAGAGGCGGAGTATCCCTTTAAGCCCATAACTTGTAAGAATCAGTCAGACTTAGGGTACATGCACACCATGTTTTTCCTATACAGTTCCCGTATACGGTTTCAAGTTAAAAACCATACAGAACCGTATAGAAAACCGTATGCATTGACTTAACATTGTAAACCGTATGTCAAACGCATCATCCGGTTTAGTCCGTTTTGAGTCTTATATGGTTTAGTCCTTTTTTTTACCCGTACCCCAAACTGTAGTCTACCACGTTTTTTAGTCCGGGTGAAAAACCATATTAAACCGTATACTGTTTTTTTTTTTTTAACATGGGAGTCAATGGGAACCGTACAGACCTGTATGTGCGTACAGTTCCATCCAGTTTTCACCATACGGTTTTTGACTTTGCACGTTTTTTTTTCTTGGAATTTCAATCAAACAAGTAAAACTTTATTCAAAATGGAGTGAAAAGTTAAAAACATATAAGTTTTTTTCTTAAAAGACGGATGCAACCAGACATCATTTTTCAAACCACATACGGCTATTTAACCGTTTACAGGTTGAATTTTGTACACACGTTTTTATACAGTTTAGTCAGGTTTTGAAGAATCTGTTTTTCATCAAAAACCTGATACGGGAACTGTATAGCAAAAACGTGGTGTACATTCAGCCTTAGAGGGACTGTGGATTTTACTGTCTTTATAAAGCTTAGGAGGCCCACACCTTTTTACAGTATCACTCAGTGATATTTGGATTTATAGTTTGCAGACACTTCAGGGAATTATCAGGTAGGTGTAATCTTAAATAGGCACTCTCATTAAAGTAAACTTTTTATATCATATAGATTATTAAAAAAAAAGTGTAGTTTTAACATATTTTTTCTCCTTTGAAATCTTGGCCACTCGGTGTCTCCCTACTGGGTCCAGGATGGCTCCCCCCCCCCCCCCTCACGTAAGGCACATTTGGACCACTGCTTGAGAGGGCATTGGTCCCATTGCAGGAAATCACCTCCGCGCAGCTCGCACTCTGCCTGTATATGAAACAGGCAGAGTGCGAGCGCAGTCCTCGTGCGCGTGTGGCGCATCCAATTTAGATATCCCCGCCCCCTACATCTCCCCCTTCTTCTCCAGTACCATTAATCCCGCTGCACGCAACCCAGAAAGAGATCGCAGCATACTGAAGGGTGAAAGCCGGCCCTGGCAGGCATCAGATGACGTCTCGCCTGCCAGGCCACGCCCACTTTCTCCCTCACTGGAACACCACTGACTGAGCAGGCAGAGAAGCCTGTAAAAAGATAAAAAGGGGGGGGGGGGGAGTTTGAAAGGCAGGATCAGTGTCAGGATGAGTCAGGGACAGATGCTGGAGGGATTTAGGGACAGATTAGTTTATGCTAGGTACTCTTTAATGGGGTATTCTTGCAAAAAGACCTTCTCAGGACATGGCTGAGGCATGTGAGTTGACACGACAGGTCCTGCTCCAACTCTCTGACCCAGACACAGGGGAAAAAGTTTTTTTGGTGCCAGAATTCCCCTTTCATTTTATTAATGGAAGATAACATCTTGGATGGACATGATTATACATCTAGAGGGTGTGTTTGCCTAACACACGGCCCCAATGTACAATACTCTCAACCCCTGACTATATAATCCTGCCCATCACCTGATAGTCTCACCCATTATAAAAATTAAGTTTACGCCCATCTGACTGATTCCCTGAATTTTCAGACAAACTATAAACCCATATATATCGGGAACAGAAGAGTGTATCAAGGATCCACAAAAAGGTGTGAGATCAGGGCACCCTAAGCAATGATAATGCAATAAAAAATTTTTGTGGGTTGGCAACATTTGTGCCACAGGGTGGAAAAGAGCAGCACCTCCAGGACCCGAAGGGAAAGAGGGAGCACCATGCAAAAAAGTACCTTACAACAGTGGCAAGTGGGGGCAGCACAGGAAAAAGGGCTAGGACCTCTATTACCCCTTAACTACTGCTACCGTATAGTAACCCCTTAATGGCTGCCAGCTGAGCTGAGCTCTCTTCATACCTGTTTGCTCTTGCAGCTATCAGCAGCCGGCACCCATGGCTATGAACAATGAAAGAGGTCAGTGCCGATTCTGCTGAACATCAGGCATCAATAGAGCCCGATGGACCTTAAAGGGGTACTCCGGTGAAAACCAATTTATTTTAACATCAACTTGTGCCAGAACATTAAGCAGATGTGTAAATTACTTCTATGTAAAACTCTTAATCCTTCCAGTACTTATCAGCTGCTGTATGCTCCAGAGAAAGTTCTTTTCCTTTTAAATTTCTTTTCTGTCTGACCACAGTGCTCTCTGCTGACACCTCTGAACTCACTTTGTGGGTACAATCTAGATACATGTACGTGAGCAGTGATGCATATAGTAACGTATGCATCACCACTCACCAACTACTTTCATTGGGTCATTTTGGGCTATTGCAAAACTACAACTTTCAGCATGCCCGGACAGCTTTTGGCTGTCCGGGCATGCTGAGAGTTGTAGTTTTGCAACAGCTAGAGGCACACTGGTTAGGAAACACTGGGCTAGACACTCATCGATGGATGTAGGCAGTGATGCACAGTGCCCAGTACTGTATGCATTGCCGCTCAATGTACAGATATAGCCCATTGCCAAACAGTTAAGTGGGGCCAAATCTGTAAGTTCTGCAGTGACCACCATTTTTACCCTATATGTACAGTACTATACGTTTTCAAGCCCCTTTTGTGCTTTGCTGCACACAGACCCAACGTATACTGTAATACCGTCCCAAGAGCGGCGCAGTAAGACGTATTTAATTTTTGTAATATCGTCCCAGTACAAGGAAACAGTAGAGTCAGATATGTGTAATTACAGCTTCCCCCGGTGCCGGAAAATCAAACCACAAATTGCCTTTTAATGGTTGCACTTGTAGGGAAGCCGGGTCTTTGTGTTAAGAAGAAGCCAATGTGTTTAGTTGGTCACCTAAGGGAATCCACTTATGACTCTATTACTCGCTAAATTAACAGTGATTTAGTTAGGTGTATTTATCATGAAGAGAACAGCAGATAATTAATACACAGCACTACATGCAAATTGTACCCACAGCACTTATCTCATTTTCAATTAGCAGAAACGTTGCGGCGGGAGCGGCTGGTTACAGTTTTTTTTACCGCAGGATTGGGTAATTAATTTCTGCAAGTGGCATATCAGACACCTGATAATGCGGATTATTAATAAATGTCACCGCAGGTATCGGTTCGTTAAAGGCGGTAAATAATTGTTCAACTGTCTGCCCTATGGAAATTCAGATTCACAGCTGATTGCATCATTGGGAGATTTATTTTAGTGCAGACGTAAGGGAAACTCCCTTCTTTGCTAATACTGGGGGGAACCGAGCTGGGGTCTTCCAGGAAATTCGGTCAAGTCAAGTTAGTGGCTGATGGGGGCGCCACTGATACATCCCAATATTAATTGTATAGTAATATTATTTACTACAAATTATAGTATAATAATAATTATTATTAAATAATAATAAAAATAATAACGATAATAATAAAATAATCGTAATAATTATTATTATTATAACACCATTAATTATATTCTTATTTTATTAATATAATAATAATTGCACTCCTTTTTTTTTCTTTAAACACCTTTTTTGGCCCCACTCGGGGCCTATCATAAACCATCATAAGATGACTTTCATAGGTATATGTAATGCTATTGCATTACATTGATCTGTTTTCGGTGCTCGATGGCTTATGGCTGCCAAAGGCGGACTTAAAGGGATATTCCAGGAATTTTTTTTATTTGACTATGCTACAGGGGCTGTAAAGTTAGTGTAGTTCATAATATAGTGTCTGTACCTGTGTGTGACGGTTTTCTCACAATTCTTCTGTGATTTATTTTTACCAGCATACAAAATGATTGTTATCTCGGATTTTTCCCAGCTTGCAATGCGGCCGAGACCTGACCAGGGGCGAATCCAGAGCCTAGTCTCGGGAGGGGCACTATTAGAGTATTTTGTGTTGGCGGACAGAAAGGTGCTGCTTAAGGAACTTACAATATTATTAAATTTATGATAGAGGGATATAGGTGCCGATTTTTTTGGTATGTTGTGATGCCCGCGGTGTAGCATGTTGCAGAAAATTATTTCCAGTATAATAATCAAATATACCAATTACCACAGAATGGGAAAGTGCTAAAGAAGTTTTTACCATTTTTAAAGTACAGCTCCAAGTATGACCTAAGTAGTGGTAAGGTTATGCTGGGAGTTGTTTCACCCATCATTACTGCAAAATTTACAAGTGACTCCAGCTCTGATGGGACAGTCAGGACAATACACAATGATATCAGTGACTACAGGTGACGTCTTCTCTATAGTGAGGAGAATACACAATGATATCAGTGACTACAGGTGACGTCTTCTCTATTGTCTTTCCTTATCTAATTCAGATGTACATACCACCGGGTCCAGCTAAATCTTCTCTCTACAGAATGTGACGCCCAGATGGCTCCTCACTATGTCAGCGCATTCTCATCCTCTATATGAAAACAATAATTATTATAATACTGACAAACACTGTAATCTTTGAATATAATACTGTCACACACCCTCTGAATATAATTCTGGCACACTGTACCCTCTGAATATAATTCTGGCACACTGTACCCTCTGAATATACTACAACACACTGTACCCTCTGAATATACTACTACACACCATACCCTTTGAATATAATACTGCCACACACTGAACCCTCTGAATATAATACTACAACACACTGTATCCCCTAAACATAATACTGACACATACTGTACCCTCTGAATATAATACTGCCACACGCTGTACCCACTGAATATAATACTGCCACACACTGTACCCTCTGAATATAATACTACCACACACTGTACTCTCTGTATATAAATCTGCAACACACTGTACCCTCTGAATATAATACTGCAACACACTGTACCCTCTGAATATAATACTGCAACACACTGTACCCTCTGAATATAATACTGCAACACACTGTACCCTCTGAATATAATACTGCAGCACACTGTACCCCTGAATATAATACTGCAGCACACTGTACCCCTGAATATAATACTGCCTCACACTGTACCCTCTGAATATAATACTGCCACACACTGTACCCACTGAATATAATACTGCCACACACTGTACCCTCTGAATATAATATTGCCACACTGTACCCTCTGAATATAATACTACCACACACTGTACTCTCTGTATATAAATCTGCAACACACTGTACCCTCTGAATATAATACTGCAACACACTGTACCCTCTGAATATAATACTGCAGCACACTGTACCCCTGAATATAATACTGCCTCACACTGTACCCTCTGAATATAATACTACCATACACTGCACCCTCTGAATAAAATACTATTACAGACTGCGCTCACTGACTATAATACTGACACACACTGTGCCCTCTGAATATAATACTGCCACCCACTGGGGCCTATAAATATAATACCACTACACACTGCGCCCTCAGAATACACTTCTACACACTGTGCCCTATGAATATAATACAGTTACATACTGTAGCCCATAAACCCCCCAACCTTCACACTGTACCCTCTGAATATAAAACTACCTCACACTGCTGAATATAATACTACCACACACTGTGCCCTCTGAATTTACCCATTCCACACACTGTACCCTCTGAATATAATACTACCATACACTGCACTCTCTGAATATAATACTACTATACACTGCACCCTCTGAATATAATACTATCACACACTGTGCCCTGTAAATATAATACTATCACACACTGCCCCCTCAGAATATATTACTACCACACTTTGTTCCTGAATATAATACGGTTACATACTGTAGCCTATAAAAATCCCCCCCCCCCCACATTATTGTGCCTCATCATGTCTACATTATCACCCCCACCACTCAAATTACTGTGCATCATAAGATATGGGGGGAGGGGGGGTGATGAAGCAGACCTAAGGCACAGTGATTGGGGTGATAATGTAGACATGATAAGGCACAATAATGTGGGGGTGAAAAGGCTGATATGATTCATGTGAGTCTTTTAACCCGCACATTATTGTACCTTATCATGTCTGGCTGCACCACTCCCCCTTCCCCTAAAAATCCCCCACCCCACCGTTCCCAGACCATACCATACCCCACCAACCATACCCAGCACCCTTGCCTCGGCTCCGCTCCGCATCGCAGTATCGCAGCTCACCAGGCACGGGTGCGTTCCTCTATATGCCGGGCTGCTCTTCCAGGATGCGGCCTGAGACGTCACGTCAGCATGAGCGCAGCTCCGCTCCGTTGTCCATCACAAGCTCCGGCCATAAAGCTCGCTGTGTAGATGCTCCCCTCCTCCTCCTCTCTGGCGTTCTGCAGGCAGTGGAGGCACGGCTACGATGATTGTAAGGCAGAGTATGGCCCTGCACCTTGGTTAGGGTATCACCCCACAAGAGGCTGCGGTCGGCCCCCCTACCAACGCTACTGGGTTAGGGGATAGTGGAGCCGGGGCTTGCAGTTCCCGCTCCACAATACTATTGTACAGGAGGGGCAGCAATCTCGGGGGGGGGGGGCAATTGCCCCGTTGCCCCCCCCCCATGGATCCGCCACTGGACCTGACTCACTAGTCAGCTGATGACAGGGAGCCTGTCTGCTTCAATGGGTGGGGGGATCAATCTGCAACTAATGCAACAGCTGTAGACACCCTGATTGAAAACCACAGGTCTTTTGTTTCAATGGGTGGGGTGGCTGATGTGTGGGAGGGAGGAAAATGGAATTTTGGGATTTGTAGTCAAAAAAACATAAGTCAAACAGGAAATACAAGTTCACAAAAAGCTAGCCACAGTGTTATGGTAATCTCATGACATAGCCATTTAGCCCCAAGACAAGCGCAGATCCTTCCTAAGCATGTCCATTACTGTCTGCCAGGAACATACTAAAATCCCCTTATAGTGGATAACCCCTTAACGTAAAACGACGGGTATACCCGTCGGCTGCTGAAGTGCGTTCGCGCAGAACGACGGGTATACCCGTCGTTCACATAATTGCAGCTGCTGCTGCATCCCGGGGGCTGAACTTTTCACCTCCGGTTGTCTCCGGCAGGTGAGGAGTTCGGATTAACCCCCCGCGCTGAACGCCGCATTTATACGGCGGATAACGCGATAACTTTGCGCATTCTGCCGTATAAAGGCGGCGTTCATTAAGCGCGCGCTCCCGCGGCGCTGATCGGGTTAATTAGCTAAAGTTCCCGGGGTGTCCGTGGGAGACCACTCCCGCCTGACACCCCGGGATCCCATTTGATTAACCCGATCAGCGAGCGGGTGTGCGGGTGCGCGGCGATCCGGAGGTCCGGCAGTGGCGATGGCGGGTGCGTGGCAATGGCGGGGGTAAGTGCCCCCACCATCGCCACGCACCCGCCATCGCTGCTGCCGGACCTCCGCCAACGTGTGGAAGTCCGGGGAGAGCGGGCACAGTGGGGTGAGAGGGAAGGGGAAGTCGTTGCTTCCCCGGTGGCGGCTCCAGATGAGTGGGGATCGGGCAGGCTGCGGAGGGATCTGACTGGCCGGTGAGTGGTCGACGGTGGCCCTCAAGACCATGCAAAACTACAACTCCCAGCATGTCCAGACAGTCTGGGCATGCTGGGAGTTGTTGTTTTGCAACATCTGGAGGACCACTGTTTGGAGACCACTGTGTAGTGGTCGCCAAACTGTGATCCTCCAGACGTTGCAAAACTACAACTCCCAGCATGCCCAGACAGCCAATGCCTGTCTGGGCATGCCGGGAGTTGTAGTTTTGCAACATCTGGAGGATCACAGTTTGGAGACCACTACACTGTAGTCTCCAAACTGTAGTCCTATAGATGTTGCAAAACTACAACTCCCAGCATGCCCAGCTGCAAACGGCTGTCTGGGCATGCTGGGAGTTGTAGTTGTGTGCCTCCAGCTGTTGCAAAACTACAACTCCCAGCATGCCCAGACAGCCAATTGCTGTCTGCGCATGCTTGGATTTGTAGTTTTTCAACAGCTGGAGGGCCACAGTTTTTAAATCACTCTGCAGTGGTCTCTAAACTGTAGCCCTCCAGATGTTGCAAAACTGCAAATCCCAGCATACCCAAACAGTTGTCTCGGCATGCTGGGAGTTGTCGTTGTGTACCTCCAGCTGTTGCATAACAACATCTCCCAGCATGCCCTTTGGTGCTCAGTACATGCTGGGAGTTGTAGTTTTGCAACAGCTGGAGGCACACTGGTTGGAAAATACTCAATTAGGTAACAGAACCAAACACTGAAGGTTTTCCAACCAGTGTGCCTCCAGCTGTTGCAAAAGTACAATTCCCAGCATGCACGGTCTGTCAGTACATGCTGGGAGTTGTAATTTTGCAACAGCTGGAGGTTTGCCCCCCCCCCCATGTGAATGTACTGGGTACATTCACACGGGCAGGTTTACAGTAAGTTTCCTGCTTCAAGTTTGAGCTGTGGCAAATTTTCTGCCGCAGCACGAACTCCTAGCGGGAAACTCACTGTAAACCTGTCAGTGCGAATGGCCCCTAAAAACACTACACTACACTACACTAACACATAATAAAGGGTAAAACACAACATATACACCCCTTACACTGTCCCCCCCCCAATAAAAATAAAAAACGTATCTTACAGCAGTGTTTCCAAAAGAGAGCCTCCAGCTGTTGCAAAACAACAACTCCCAGCATTTCTGGACAGCCACTGACTGTACAGGCAAGCTCTGAGTTTAGCAACAGCTGGAGGCACCCTTCTTGGGAATCACTGGTGTAGAATACCCCTATGTACACCCCTATGAAATCCCTATTTTAGTCCTCAAATGCCCATGGCACTCTCTCACTTCGGAGCCCTGTCGAGTTTCAAGGAAACAGTTTAGGGCCACATATGGGGTATTTCTGTACTTAGGAGAAATTGCGTTACAAATTTTGGGGGGCTTTTTCTCCTTTTACCCCTTATGAAAAGGAAAAGTTGGGGTCTACATCAGCCGGTTTGTGTAAAAAATTTTTTTTTTTACACTAACATGCTGGTGTTGCCCCATACTTTTTATGTTCACAAGAGGTAAAAGGAAAAAAAAGACCCCCAAAATTTGTAACGCAATTTCTCCTGAGTATGGAAATACCCCATATGTGGAGGTAAAATGCTCTGCGGGTGCACAACAAGGCTCAGGAGTGAGAGCGCACCATGTACATTTGAGGTCTATATTGGTGATTTGCACAGGGGTGGCTGATTTTACAGCTGTTCTGACATAAACGCAAAAAAATAAATACCAACATGTGACCCCATTTTGGGAACTACACCCCTCACGGATCGTAACAAGGGGTATAGTGAGCCGGAACACCCCACAGGTGTTTGACAAATTTTTGTTAAAGTTGGATTTGAAAATGAAGAAAAAATGTTTTTTTCACTAAAATGCTGGTGTTACCCTACATTTTTCATTGTCACAAGGGAAAATAGGAAAAAATCCCCCCAAAATTTGTAATCCCATTTCTTCTGAGTAGGAAAATACCCTATAAGTGGATGTAAAGTGCTCTGCGGGCGAACTACAATGCTCAGAAGAGAATGAGTGCCATTGGTTTTTTGGAGAAAATTTTGTCCGGAATTGAAGGCCACATGTGTTTACAAAGCCTGCATAATATAATTTTTCATTTGCACAGCCCACTGTTCCAAGGATCTGTCAAACGCCAGTGGGGTGTAAATGCTCACTGCACCCCTTATTAAATTCTGTGGGGGATGTAGTTTCCAAAATGGGGTCACATGTGGGGGGGGTCCATTGTTCTGGCACTATGGGGGGCTTTGTAAAGGCACATGGTCCCTGACTTCTATTCCAGCCAAATTCTCTCTCCATAATCTCAATGGCGCTCCTTCTCATTGTAGTGCTCCAGCAGAGCACTTGACGTCCACACATGGAGTATTTCCATGGGGTTACAAATTTTGGGGGGCATTTTCTCCTATTATCCCTTGTAGAAATGTAAAATTTGGGGAAAAACCAGCATTTTAGTGAGAAAAAATAAAATAATTTACAGGTCCAACTTTAACTAACAGTCATCAAACACCTATGGGGTGTTAAGGCTCACTGCACCCCTTGTTACGTTCCTTGAGGGGTGTAGTTTCCAAAATAGTATGCCATGTGGGTGTTTTCTTGCTGTTCTGGCACATTGGGGCTTCCTAAATGAGACATGCCCCCCAAAAACCATTTCAGAAAAACTCACTCTCCTAAATCCTATTGTCACTCCTTCCCTTCTGAGCCCTCTAGTGCACCCGCCAAACACTTCACATCCACATATGAGGTATTTCCTTACTCGAGAGAAATTGGGTTACAAATTTTAGGAAGATTTTTCTCCTTTTACCCCTTGTAAAAATTCAAAAACTGGGTCTACAAGAACATGTGAGTGTAAAAAATGAAGATTTTGAATTTTCTCCTTCACTTTGCTGCTATTCCTGTGAAACACCTAAAGGGTTAACACACTTACTGAATGTCATTTTTAATACTTTGAGGGGTGCAGTTTTTATAATGGGGTAATTTGTGGGTTATTTCTAATATGAAGGCCCTTCAAATCCACTTCAAAACTGAACTGGTCCCTGAAAAATTCTGATTTTGAAAATGTTGAGAAAAATTGGAAAATTGGTGCTGAACTTTGAAGCCCTCTGATGTCTTCCAAAAGTAAAAACATGTCAACTTTATGATGCAATCATAAAGTAGACATATTTTAAATGTGAATCAATATATAATTTATTTGGGATATCCATTTTCCTTATAAGCAGAGAGTTTCAAAGTTAAAAAAATGCAAAATTTTAAAATTTTTCATCAAATTTTGAAATTTTTCACCAAGAAATGATGCAAGTATCGACACAAATTTTACCACTAACATAAAGTAGAATATGTCACGAAAAAACAATCTCGGAATCAGAATGAAAAGTAAAAGCATCCCAGAGTTATTAATGCTTAAAGTGACAGTGGTCAGATTTACAAAAAAGGCCTGCGTCCTTAAGGTGAAAATGAGCTTTGTCCTTAAGGGGTTAAGCAATTGTCAATCCACCGAGGACCAGGAAGGACGAGTAACAGGGAGAAATCTATTAAAATTGCATAAAAAGGCTTACATCCACATTAAAACACAAAAGCCAGATCCTTTTTGGATAACTTGTCGCATGTGTAGATGACATGTAGCACTATTTATGGCTAATGTATAACTTACCGTATATACTCGAGTATAAGCCGACCCGAGTATAAGCCGAGGCCCCTAATTTCAACCCAAAATCCCAGGAAAAGTTATTGACTCGAGTATAATACATACATAATACATCATCCCCCCTGTCATCATCCAGACCCCCATCATTAACATCCTCATCATCATCACCGCCTGTCATCATCCAGACCCTCATCATCATCACCTGTCATCATCCCCTTGTCATCATCCCACACCCCCCCTTCATCATCCCCTTGTCATCATCCCCACCCCCCTTCATCATCCCCTTGTCATCATCCCCACCCCCCTTCATCATCCTCTTGTCATCATCCCACACCCCCCCTTCATCATCCTCTTATCATCCGCCCTCAGTGGTCTTCAACCTGCGGACCTCGAGAGGTTTCAAAACTACAACTCCCAGCAAGCCCGGGCAGCCATCGGCTGTCCGGGCTTGCTGGGAGTTGTAGTTTTGAAACCTCCGGAGGTCCGCAGGTTGAAGACCACTGTGGCCTTCGACATCATCCAGCCCCCTCTCACCCCCCTTTAGTTCTGTACAGTACTCACCTCCGCTCGGCCCTGGTCCGGTGCTGCAGGACTGTCCGGTGAGGAGGTTGTCCGGTGGGATAGTGGTTCCGGTCTGCTATCTTCACTGGGGGCACCTCTTCTCCGCGCTTCGGGCCCAGAATAGAGGATGAATAGAGACTTGACGATGACGTAGAAGTACGTTGGTAATGAACGTACCTCTGCGTCGTTGTCAAGGCAACATGACTATTCTGGGGCCGGGCCCGAAGCGCTTAGAAGAGGCCTCCCCGGTGAAGATAGCAGCCCGGAACCACTATCCCACCGGACGACCTCCTCACCGGACAGTCCTGCAGCACCGGACCAGCGCCGAGCGGAGGCGAGTACTGTACAGAACTAAAGGGGGTGGGAGGGGGCTGGATGATGTCGAAGGCCGCAGTGGTCTTCAACCTGCGGACCTCCGGAGGTTTCAAAACTACAACTCCCAGCAAGCCCGGACAGCCGATGGCTGTCTGGGCTTGCTGGGAGTTGTAGTTTTGAAACCTCTCGAGGTCCGCAGGTTGAAGACCACTGCGGGTGGAGAGTTCACTCGAGTATAAGCCGAGGGGGGGGTGTTTTCAGCACTCGAGTATATATGGTATATGATACGGATATGGTATTTTTCATCAGTTTTCCTTTATGCATGCTCTGTCTCTAATGTTTAGTTGTTCCTAATCTAGTGGGTGTAGCCTAGCCTCTATGATGTCTGCAAACACTATGCACAGAGAAGAGAGGATCCTGGTCTTCTATGTCTTTCTTGCGTACCCTTAGATGCAGCAGCAGCAACATGGAAAACATTCTAGAGCAGTACTCTACTCATGTTAAAGGGTAACTCTCATCAAATAAACTTTTGATATATTTTAGATTAATGAATGTTGAATAACTTTCCAATAGCATGTTAATGAAAAATATGCTTCTTTCTATTGTATTTTTCCCGATCAGTCCTGTCAGCAAGCATTTCTGACTCATGCTGGAGTCCTAAACACTCAGAGCTGCCAGCCTGCTTTGTTCACAGCCAAACAGGCTGTGAACAAAGCAGGCTGGCAGCTCTGAGTGTTCTCCTTTGTGAACAAAGCAGACTGGCAGCTCGTAGTGTTTAGGACTCCAGCATGAGTCTGAAATGCTTGCTGCCAGGACTGGTAGGGAGACCCCTAGTGGTCATTTCTTCAAAGTGGAAAATTAAATAGAAAGAAGCATATTTTTTAATAACATGCAATTGTAAAGTTATTCTGCATACATTAATCTATAATATAGCAAAAGTTTTTTTGATGAGAGGTACCCTTTAATCCACCTCCTTTAGTCTCTATGCATTCTCTCCAGCCTTATCCCCCTCTTCTTCCTTTTCTTCCCTCCCCTCTCAATAAACATCTATGTGCAGCCGTTAACTTGATCTCTAATTGACCAGATTGTGTAGAATTTAAGTAAAGTAAACTGTATAACAGGGACTCCAGAGTGTACAGATGGCTGTAAAGCCTGAATCAGAAAAAGCCCAGCACAATGGCATTTATTAAAGTAGCATAAAAAGGATTACAACCACATTAGAATAGAAGAGTAAGACTGACGTGTTTTGGCTATTATGCCTTCATCATAGATGCCATCAGTAAATGGATAGTTTTTTTTCCCGTTTCACCGTAGTTTTTTGGGCAAAATGAATGACGTCATTACAAAGTAGAATTGGTGGCACAAAAAATAAGCAATCATATGGATTTTTAGGTGCAAAATTGAAAGAGGTATGATTTTTTAAAGGCAAGGAGCAAAAAACGAAAATGCAAAAACGGAAAAAAACCCCCGGTCCTTAAGGGGTTGATGGAAGTGGATGGCTGAGTTGCCCGTCGGCTAATGCCGGCGGCTGGCAGTGAGCTTCCTCTTGGGTTACCAACATACGGAAGGTTGGCAGTTAATTTTAAGGTTGTTAAAGGATTTATATAATAAAGCTGTGGCCGTCCCCCATGTCCACTTAATAAGGTTAATACTTGTTGTGTCTTTATTGGGGACAAGGGAAAAAGGGGAGGTCTTGGTAGGCAGTAAGGTGCCTTTTGCGCAGTCTGCCCAATTCTTAGCTGCTATGGTCTATAGGTATTAGACTCTTACCCCTAGAACTCCGAACTAGATAACAATTTCATAATGTTACCTTTCTGGATAAGTGCATTTTTATTGAGCTATGGGAGCCAGGTAGAGCATCCTGAACGTGTAGGAGACAAAAGAACACATTAGTGCATAAACTGTGGTATGGAACTGAAATATAGCATGTTACAGAAATATTTTTGTTGTTTTTGTGAGATATTTTTTCTGAATTATGTGTACTAAATGTTATGGGGAAGTACACTAGTGAAAGTTATGAAATGTACTATGTGTACACTATATTTTATGAGTGCAGTCCGTCTTGATATCTGAGAGGAATGTTTCCTTGGATAGACCTTTGAGACCGACGCAACACCACCTCTTGGGTTCCAGAAGTATCTTCTTCTCTCATCAGAACTCTTGTGACTTCAGTCCCAGAGGGACCAGCTTGAGGGCTGGGCGCAGGGGATGCACTTAACTCTGGACTGAGGGAACCACAGGGATTGGTGAAATTGGTACCGATCTTTCTGGAGTTGTTACGGGACAGAGACTTATAGCAGACGAGGAAACCAGAGACGGCTGCGCTGAAACTGGACAGGGCATGCCACAGAACATCTTCTTGGTCATAGTTTTTGGTCCCCATCTTATGTTTTCAACTGTCCCCAATCACATTCCTAGCTTTTTATTTTACCAGTCCCCTGTATGGACATAGTGCCAATAATAAAAATTTTCATGAATGTTGTCATGAAAATGTGTTTGCATTTCTGTCTTCTTTCCAGGGTATCTGTAAATGATCTCCCCTACAAAAATTTTATAGGGGCATGCTCCAGCACAGTGAGGCCATGTTCCCATGTTGGAATTTCCGTGCCAAGTCCCGCATTGGAATTCGTCACAGAGATTCCGCTGCAGCAGAGTCCTGCTGAATTCAACAGGATTCTGCTGCACTGTGCACACAGCGAAATTTTGGTGCCAAATGAACACATTCAATCTTTCTGCAGACTCCGCACGGAATCCATAGCCATCTATGAGACAGTGCATATCTGTGCAGTCCTAGCGCCGGCAGTTTGCAGAATGTCCGCACAGAGATTCTCCGTGAGGACATTCCGTAGTGTGAACAGGGCCTAAGAGCCCAGGTACAGTAGGTCCAAACCATGTCCTCTATGTCTGCTTGCATCTGCCTACCCTGTTTGTCAATCAGCCACTAGGTTAAGAGAACATGGTCTGGACTTACCTAGGCTCTTGTGCTAAGGGAATGCCCCTTGGGCACTTGAACCCCCTTTGACTACTAACAAAAATGGCTTATATCTCTATGGAAGAGGTTAATTAAAACCTGTGTAGAGGAAAAGTCAACCAGTTGCCCATAGCAACCAATCAGATCACTTCTTTCATTTTTCAGAGGCCTTTTTAAAACTCAAACAATGGATGGATCATGGATAAAACATATGAGATAGACAACAAATATCCTTGAGATATGTGAAGGAGAGATTTGCTACCTTATCTAACCAGAGAACAACATAAGGAACCACATATAAGGAACATTAAACAAACATATTCTATATATCTTTAATGTGTACCTGTCATATCACAGAAAACAAATAATGTTTCTATATGTTACTAACTAGGTCATGCGGATGCTTTACATGTCTTTTTTTTAATGTTTGTAGCTTATGTTTTTTGCTCACAAACTCCTCTGTTCTGCTGCTCACTCATTCTGACTCCTCTGTTCTGCTGTTCACTTCCTCCATGAGTCTGCTGTGCTGTGCTGACTCTCTTCAATCACCACGGGCTGCCCTGTAAAACCCCCCCTCTCTGTTTTCATGCTGCAGTATGATAGGACAGGAGTGAGCACAGGGGAGTGCTAGCACCGCCCTCACTTCCTGGACTTTATCCCTGCCTGTACTTCAGCTGGGACAAAGTTGATGCTGCAGCTGGACAGGATTATGTTCTGAGTGGTATGAGGACCCCTAGTGGTCTTTTTTTTTTTTTTTTTTTTATAACCCATGATTTCTACAAAAACTAGATAAAAAATTTTTATGAAGTATATTAGAAAGGTTAATGTTTTGCCAAGATGGACAACATCCAAAAAAATTTCGATTGTGACAGTGCCAATTTAAATATTATGAGGGGGATTTATCAAAACCTGTGCAAAGGAAAAGTTGCCCAGTTGTCCATAGCAACCAATCAGATCGCTTCTTTCATTTTTAACAAGGCCTCTGCAAAATGAAAGCAGCAGTCTGATTGGTTGCTATGGGCAACTGGGCAACTTTTCCATTGCACAGGTTTAGATAAATCTCCCCCCCTTGTGTTGCTATACCATCCTCCAGCCACAAACTAAAGCAGTAGCCCCTAAATATACCCCAAGGACTCCACGTGTTTATGAAATTGTGTCTGGAATGGGAGTATAAGGGTATGTGTACACTAAGGAATTCACGCGGAATTCTGCGAGTAGAATTCTGCTCTGTGAACATTATCATCAGAGTGAATGGCTCAATGCAGAATTTCAGCGACGGACAATTCCGCTGCTGAAATAGTTCTACGCAAAGAAAGAACATGCTCATTCTTTGCGCGCAATTTGCGAGTACTGCATAGACTCCAACGGTGATGGCGCAGTGCCCCGCAGTCCTACCGCCAAAGTTTTTTCGGCACTGGACACCTGAGGGAATCTCAGTGTTAAAATACCCTAAAAGTTCCTCATAATGATAGATAAGTGTTTCCCAACTAGTGTGTCACCAGCTGTTGCAAAACTCCAACTTCCTGCATTCCCAGACAGCCGAGGTCTTTCTCACATCTCTCTCCCACAATTTTCAAAATGGGTTGGCAGTCCGGGCATGCTGGGGGTTGTAGTATTACAGCATCTTGAGGGCCACAGTTTAGAGACTACTGTCCTACACAATAGTTCTTTGAATCAGAGAAAGGGGTCTATTTAAATAATTGGGGGAGATTTAGCAAAACCCGAGTAGAGAAAAAGCACTGAAACCAATTAAAGTTCTTTCCTTTTTCAGAGGCCTTTTTTGCAAATTAAAGAAACCATCTGATTGGTTGCTGTGGGTAACTGATCAGCTCTTCCTCTGCACAGGTTTAAATAAATCTCCCCCCAATATTGTGCTTCACCACCCATAAAATGGTGTTTTACTGTATTTAGGAAAAAAGCACAACCTGCGGATCTATGATATGTAAAAAATTACAAAGAGAGTTTTTGTGCAGATTGAGGGGAACTGTCATCATCCATTAGAGACCATAAAGGCAAGGAAGAAGTAGGTATGTTAATGTAATGCTCCAAAATAGTAATTTATGTGACCTACCCAAGGGTTGCAATAATGGTGATGGGAAACTGGACTCTTCATGGTAATTCCCAAACCAGCTTCATCCATTAAAGTTTCTTTCGTTAGAAGATCAAAGGTATGTGAATAAGGAGTGTCCCATCCTCAGTATCACCCTCACTAACCTGTTGTACAGGCTTGTAGTGCGGGTGACACTGATGACAATGATACTTACCGGTTCCCACTCTGTGTTGCCACAGTATCGTTTTTTGGTACGGGAAAATTACCTGTTTAGTGCACGAGGAGGCGTTCCCAAAACCGCCCCTCTCCCCGTGCATGGTGACATCTAGTTGGCATCTTCATGGTAACTCCTACTCTCCTGTGCTGAGCCTGGAACTTCATTGAAGATGCCGGCCGGCCGGCCGGCCCTGTGCATGTGGGTGGGTTGGAGTTGGTTGGTTGAGAACACCCCTCGTGCACCAAGAAGATCATTTTCACATACCAAAGAACCAAGATTGCAGCAGAACGGGGGCATGGAGTGAAGACCAGTAAGTATCATTGTCATCAGTGTCACCCGCACTACAAGCCTGTACAACAGGTTAGTGCAGGTGATATTGATGACAGATTCCCTTTAATAATGTTCCTGGACACAGGATTTCTGGATTGTACAATTGTATTTTGTGTGTCACCTTGTCTGAACCAGACCAGTTACAAACCATACCTTTCATCTTCCCCCCAGTAATTATTTTCCGAGTCTTGATTCCCAAGCTTGCTTTGGCTGACTTTTCTGCCACCATATTTAGCATCTACTTGCAGGTTCTAACCTAGGAGACTTTTTCAAGTGCAGCAAACTACAGGTATTCTGCAATGAAGACTTAAGGCTGTGGCAGGCCAAAGGGCACTTTGACTAAGAGTGTGGCTAAAATAAGGGCAGGTGAGCAGTTTCTAGGTCCGTCTGATGCTTTGTATCTTGGTGAAACAATAGGATCCAACTTACTTATCCCACGTTTCCTCCAATGGAACGTGTTGAGGATCTGTGTGGAGGATCTGTGTGGAGGACCCCATGCATATACAATTTCACAGAATAAACACTGTACGGCTCATAGTGGGAGTGAATGTTCCACTTGACTTTGACCAATAGTAAATTTTTCATTTTCTTCGAATACTTGTTAGCATGAAGAAGCCTTACCTGGAACAGAGACCAATGTACATAAATGCAATCTGTGTATAGTGTTGTGGAATATGTTAATGCCATTTCTATGTATAGAATTTAGTTCTTATAGAAGTAGAGCATAATACACATGGATGCATAAAGAGGTTGTCCACTTTGGAAATCCATTTTTATTAGAAGGGTTTATTGAGAAATTGGTCACATGGTGATCTACTGCTGAGAATTCAGGGAATCATGTGTTCTATTACAATGCAGTGCCTCCACAGGAAATATGAGGTATTACATAGTGTTCATCAGTTGGTTTTCTGTGTAATGTATGGTTGTGCTGGGGCCTACAGAGAGGGTTGCTATTTGTAGCTGTGTCCTGCCCTGGCTTATGGCTGAGGACCCTTAGAATTCAATATTAGGGTTCATAACTTGACAAACCCTTTTAATATGTGAAGAAAAATAAAATTGAAACCCTAACGTAACATCTCAAAGAGTGGATTCTCTAGCGGCAGATTTTGCTGCAGACATTTTTGGGATTTGTCCCATTGATGTTAATACAACTTGCAGAAATCCATGTACTGACCAATGAAACAATCCCATTTGGGGGAATGACATCGTTTTTTATTTACAGATATGTTTACAACAAAATGGCAATAAAAAAAAAGAAAGTTTGAAAAAAAAAAAATTATAATAAAAATTTTTTTTTTAAATGCTCCTAAAATTTTACACTACCCAACCAATTCGACCCACAAGATGGTGACAGTCAAGACAACAAACACCCATGATATTTTTAAGGGGGAAAGGAATGTGTTAAATTTCCCATTCAACTTTACGTCGCTACCTGTTTCTAAAAAAGGACTAAAATGCCCTGGCAGCCAACAATTCATTTTGGCAGGAATTTTCGCAAGGCGTTTCCCAATCCAGGTGGGTCTGTCGTAAATCTGCTTATAGGCCGATCATTTAGCAAAAAAGCGCACACGTTCTTTAGAGCAACATATTGTTTTGGAAGCTATAATTATTCACTGCCAGGCCAAATAACGGCATTAATTTCAGTTTGGTTTGCAGAACGCTAATCAGCAAGTTCTGACAGTACCCCGGGAAGGTTATCACATTGTTTATCAACAAGAATGGAAAATAAATAAATAAATAGGGAATGTGCAGAAAATACACAAAGGATATCCGTTAAATGCAATCAAATATGTAATCTAATTAGGTGAAATGCAACGAGAAAAAAAAATTATCAAAAAGTTGTATGTCGGACTATTAGACGCCGCTTTTACGAACATGTATTTCCAACAAGATGGATCAAAATCTTGTATGATGAAGACATAATGTGTCATAATAATTAGGGACATAGACAAAAGAACAGCTAATCAGCATGCAAATTTATGCGCTTCTAGTGATTTAGATGAGGCAGATTCCTACCTCTCCGTCTCTCTCTTTTTTTTTTTTTTTTTTTTAGGCTTGATTCATCTTCATTGGTAATCATCACAAGTCTGCCAAATGTTCCGTGACACTAATGTATTACAGGTCAAGAGTATCAGGGCTTCACCTATTACCCCCACAAACAATATGCTCTCCTTTCCTGTTCCCTCTTCAGGATTTTAGCAATTACTGCCAGATGTAATCAGACTTCTTGAATAGGAGCAACTGGGGCTTGTTTGTGGCTTGGATTCATTAGAAGCCGGAGGAACAAGAAAGGAATAAATTACTTAATTGCACAAAAAAAGTTGCAGCCAAAGTAATAGTGAGAGGGGCTGATTGTGCGAATGTGGATTCGACTACTCTTGGAATGGAGAATCTTCAAATAGCTGGTAGTTTGGCCTTGTAGATTCAGAGAGAGTTGGGTGTGCTCCAAAGCAGATGGTCCCATATAGCCATCCATTCTTCCCTTTGTCAGGTTTTACTGTTTATCTGATCTTGTCCGTCTATGATGCCGCTTATTCGAGATCTAACAAAAAATATGCATTCATATCATATTCATTTCTACAGGTATCCGTGCGCTTGGTCTCCCCCACCTCCTTGTTTTATCTCCATGAGACGATCAAGTCGGAACAAAAGCCGCCCGCGTCATCACAGGGCTCTGATGATACCGTCTGAAAAAAATAAAAAAATTAAAACAAAGCCGAAATCACTGAAAAAAAAAAAAAAAAAAGCCTGAAATGGTTTCACAGCCTGAGAACGCTGGCAATGTCCTGCGCCACTTCTCCCTTTGAAGAATGTGAACTTGGTGTGACACGAAAGATGATTCTGCTCAGGTCTCTATTACCTCTCCTTCCAAGTGTTTTTATGGGGCCAGATTGGTAGGAATTGAAAATCACATTGGCTCTTGAATAGGTTCTCCAATGCCAAATGTTTGTCATATTCGGAAACTTTTCTTTTTTCTTTTTACTTCATTAGGATTCACTGTATAAAGAACTGAAGCTTAAATTCTTGGCTCTCCGTAGAAATGTTCATAGGAGCCTGGAATGAAATGTTTGATACATGCAAGAATTGGGAGATGAGTATGAAGACGCAATCTTGCTGGAGGATGGTGGTTCTAAGCTTTTTGTGTAGCCAAGGGGTCATTTTTGATAGTTGACTTCACGTGTAGAAGGTTCTCTAACCCTGCTAGTGTTCAGCATCATGAGCCTCCCTGTGGTGAATGTCCCATCATCCCTACAGCCTCCGTGGTCCATGCTTCCTCATGTCTGTGCACCTATTTGGTACATCTCCCCAATGGTACTAAGTGGCCCACACCTTCTGATCTCCCAGTCTTATTAGTGAAAACCTCTTCAGGTCCATAGGGTTTCACAATCCATCTCCAAAGTTCCAGTGATAAAAACCTTCTCATTTTCACAGCCCTAGAGGTGTACACCTCCTCATCTTCATAGAACCCAATGGTTTACACTTCATCTCCACAACCCCAATTATCCACACTTCATTATTTCGACACCCTCATACAGGGCTGCTATCAGAAATTTTGGGGCCCCTTACACAACTTAAGGCCTGGGCCCTCCCTCCCGTGGCTCACTACCAAGTCTGCCCCCCCCCCCCAGTGTCCAACTGCTATTTTACCCATTGTCTATGAAAAAAATATTTTAAAACACAGGACAAGAAAAACAAGAGCCCTTTTTGAGAGAAAGGAAGAGAGAAATATCAAAAATATCAAAAACAGAGAGAAAGGAAGGAGAAATATCACCATACATATCACCACCATACTATTATGACTAAATCCAGTATATTGAGATGAATATTACCAGTATACAAGGAGGAATATTATCACCATACATATTACCATCATACTGTTACTGACTAAATCCTGTATAATGAGTCCAATATTACCAATAATAATACCAGTACAAAAGGGAGACTAATACCACTACACCATGACCACTACCATTACCACCACATAGAGGGAGATTTATCAAAACCTGTACAGAGGAAAAGTTGCCCAGTTGCCCATAGCAACCAATCAGATCGCTTCTTTCATTTTTAACAAGGCCTCTGCAAAATGAAAGAAGCGATCTGATTGGTTGCTATGGGCAACTGGGCAACTTTTCCTCTGCACAGGTTTTGATAAATCTCCCCCATAGTGATTAAAATAAAACTACTGAACATAGACCAATATTCCCCCATACAAAGCCCACATAGTAATGACTGAGGCTCTACTCAGGCTCTGCAGACCATAAAAGTGATTACAGTGCAGTTACATCTGCCGGCAGGAGGCGTCTTCTTGGAGTCGTTTCCTTTACTTCTCTTTGTTGCTCTGACCATCATGAAGTCTTCTTCCAACCATGGCTCATCTACACAGAATCTGCCAGACCACAATCATATTAGGCTCAGCACTTTTTCAGCAGATTTCCCACATGTCCCCTACCCTAAGTGCCCCAAATGATGTCGCCCTTGGTGTCCTGAATAGTATAAGTAGGTTATTTTCCCTTCCCTATTAAGTAGTTGCCCCAGTAGGTAGGTAGGAAATCCCCTTATAAGTTAGAACCTCCCCCAGTAGGTCGACAATGCTCCTAGTAGATAATGCCCCCAGGTAGGTAATGGCCCAGTAGGTAGGCAGTAGGTCATGCCCCAGATAGGTTGTAGTTAATGCCCCAGTAGGTATGTAAAATGTAATGCCCCCAGTAGGTAGTAGGTAATTCTCCCAGGTAGGTAATGCCCCCAGTAAAAAGTGCTCCTTAAGTAGGTAATGCCCCTAGTAGGTAGTACCATCAGTTAGTAGAGCCCCAGTAGTTTGTGCCTCCAGTAAATAGTGCCCCCAGGTAGGTAATCCCACAGTATATAGTAGCCTGTAGTAGCAGCCCCTGTGCTGATTGTAAAGGGCCCGCAGTCCGTCCCAGCGTGTAAGTGAGCAGGGGCACGGGGGGAGGGGTGTTAGGTGGGAGACCTAGGGTAAGGTGCTGGCAGCTAAATAGATATGAGATAAATGGATAGATAGATATGAGATGAGATAGATAGATAGATATGAGATAGATAGATAGATAGATAGATATGAGATAGATAGATAGATAGATAGATAGATATATAGATAGATATGAGATAAATAGATAGATATGAGATAAATAGATAGATATGAGATAAATAGATAGATGATAGATAACTATGAGATAGATAGATGGATAGATAGATGGATAGATATGAGATAAATAGATAGATAGATGATAGATACGGCCTGCAGCCAGTCCTGGCGTCTAGTGAGTATGGGCCATAAATAAATAGATACATATAAACTGCTGTTGCAAAACTACAACTCCCAGCATGCCCACACAGCCAAATGCAACAGTTGGAGGTACCCTGGTCAAGAAACAATGAGATGGAGGTAAATAGTTACTACCTCAGTTTCTCAGCCAGGGTGCCTCCAGTTGTTGGTGCCTCCAGTTGTTGGAAGCAGGAGACCGCTGGTCTCCTGCTTTTGTACTGGGGCTGCAGGCTGCTGAAGGGGGATGCAGCTGGGGCTCGGGCCCCCTTGGAGCTTGGGCCCCTTACTGGACTACTGGCTGTATCCCCTTAATGGAGGCCCTGACCTCATAGTTGTACACCATGTCATGTCCACAGCTCCAGTGGTGTATACCTCCTCCTCTCCATAGCTCTAGGGGTGCACACCTCCTCCTCTCCATATTTCCAGTGGTGCACACCTGCTACCCACCATGTCTCTAGTAGTAAACACTTCCACAGCTCCGCTGGTACACATCTCATCATGGAGACAGCCAAATCTCCCATAATGCGTCTTTACCGATTAAAGTTTAATGAAAAAAAGAAAAACATTTTTAACCAGAATGATCATTTACTGGGTGAAATTTTACAATAAACAATTATTTTAGCCAACAAATCACAGACATATTGTGGGGAATTCATCAAGGGATTCACACAGGATTTATAGTGTATATTTGTAGCAAAAAAAGTCGCACGTGTGACTTTTAGTGGTACGCCAGCCTGCGCAATTTCTCATAATCTGTGTTAAAAAGTCAAAAATCTACACCAAAAAAAACTTGGCTTACAAAAAGTAGCATAAAGTACCGCCGCTGCATCTAACACCCGCTGACTGCCCGCATCTATCACCCACCACCCGCATCGATCACTGACTACCCGCATATACCACCCACTGTTGTAAGACCACAACTCCCAGCATGCCCTTACAGTGAAGACATGCTGGGAGTTGTATTCTTGCAGTAGCTAGCTGGCGGGTGTTAAATGCGGGAGGTATATGTGGGCAGCGGGTGGTATATGGGGGCGGGGCGTGGTGGCATACTGCGGGCGACGGGTGATAGGTGCGGGCGGGCAGTGGGGAGCAGAGCCGGCCAGGAACCATGAATATAATACTACGGCATTGTCATTTCATATTCCCCGCCCGGAGCTGTGATTGGCCGAGGGGTCTGGGCCAATCACAGCTTCAGGAGGGAAAAATGAAACTACAGTGCCATAGTTTCATATTCATGGTAGCCGGCCGGGTAGCGGAGCGCTTGTCACCTGCCTGCACCTCACAACTACAACTCCCAGCATATCCTTACTGTAAGGGCATGCTGGGAGTTGTAGTCATGTGGCACAGGTGACAAGCGCTTCGCTCCCCAGCCAGCTACCATTTCCCTCTTGAAGCTGTGATTGGCCGTGACCTCTCAGTGAATCACAGCTCCAGGCGGGGAATATGAAATTATAATGCCGTAGTATTATATTCAAGGTTCCTGGCCGTCCGACTCCGCTCCCCACCGCCCGCATCTAAAACCCGCCGCCCGCACACCACACAACTATAATTCCCAGCATGTCCTTGCTGTTAGGGCATGCTGGGAGTTGTAGTCTTGTGGCACAGGCAGGTGGGAGATGTGCGAGTGGGTGACAAGCTTCACTGTCACCCGCCCACACAGTTCCCACCAGCTCGCGCCTCACAACTACAACTCCCAGCCTGCCTTTACAGTGAGAACATGCTGGGAGCTGTAGTCATGCGGCCAGGCAGTGGGAGATAAGCGGGCTTCTCTGGCTGTTGCTAAACTACAACTCCCATGATGGTAGTTGTAGTTTAGGAACAGGGTGCCTCCAGCTGTTCCTAAGCTGGAGGCTCGCTGTTGCTAAATTACAACTCCCGTCATGTGATGGGGGTTGTACTTTAGCAACTGCTGGAGGCACCATACAGTGGGGATCAAAAGTTTGGGCACCCCAGGTAAAAATTTGTATTAATGTGCATAAAGAAGCCAAGGAAAGATGGAAAAATCTCCAAAAGGCATCAAATTACAAATTAGACATTCTTATAATATGTCAACAAAAGTTAGATTTTATTTCCATCATTTACACTTTCAAAATAACAGAAAACAAAAAAATGGCATCTGCAAAAGGTTGGGCACCCTGCAGAGTTAATATCTTGTACTGCCCCCTTTGGCAAGTATCACAGCTTGTAAACACTTTTTGTAGCCAGCCAAGAGTCTTTCAATTCTTGTTTGAGGTATCTTTGTCCATTCTTCCTTACAAAAGTCTTCCAGTTCTTTGAGATTTCTGGGCTGCCTGTTGCGCACTGCTCTTTTAAGCTCTATCCATAGATTTTCAATTATGTTGAGGTCAGGAGATTGTGAAGCCCATGGCAAAACCTTCAGTTTACACCTCTTAATGTAATGCCCCGTGGATTTCGAGGTGTGTTTAGGATCATTATCCATTTGTAGAAGCCATCCTCTCTTTAACTTCAGCTTTTTCACAGATGGCATCAAGTTAGCATCCACAATTTGCTGAAATTTTATTGAATCCATTTTTCCTTCTACTTGTGAGATGTTCCCTATGCCACTGGCTGCAATACAACCCCAAAACATGATCGATCCACACCCATGCTTAACAGTTGGACAGAGGTTCTTTTCATTAAATTCTGTTCCCCTTCTTCGCCAAACCTACCTTTGCTCATTCCCACCAAAAAGTTCAATTTTAACCTCATTGGTCCACAGACCTTGTTTCCAAAATGCATCAGGCTTGCCTGTATGTTCATTTGCAAAGTTCAAAAGCTGATTTTTGTGGTGAGGACGTAGAAGAGGTTTTCTTCTGATGACTCTTCCATGAAGACCATATTTGTACAAGTATCTCTTTATAGTGGAATAGTGTACCACAACTCCAGTGTCTGCCAGATCTTTCTGGAGGGATTGTGAAGTCAAACGTGGGTTTTGAATTATTTTTCTCACAATCCTGCGAGCTGTCCTGTCTGATATTTTTCTTTGTCTTCCAGATCTTGCATTAACTTCCACTGTTCTTGATGACTGCCATTTCTTAATTACATTCTGAACAGAGGATATTGACATCGTTTTGCTATCTTCTTATAGCCTACTCCAGCTTTGTGAGCATCAAGTATTTTCAGTTTCAGATTTCTAGACAACTGCTTAGAAGAACCCATGGTGCTGATTGTTGGGGCAAGGTCAGATGAGTCTGGGCATTTAAAACCTTTGAGATTGACATCACCTGGTCTTCCCAGATGACGATTGAGGACAATCCATGACACTGGAAGGTCTCAGCTTTGCAAAGGTGGCAGTGCTTGCTATAAATTCTGCTGGGTGCCAAAACTTTTGCAGACGCCATTTTTTGTTTTCTGTTATTTTGAAAGTGTAAATGATGGAAATAAAATCTAACTTTTGTTGACATATTATAAGAATGTCTAATCTGTAATTTGATGCCTTTTGGAGATTTTTTTCCATCTTTCCTTGGCTTCTTTATGCACATTAATACAAATTTTTACCTGGGGCGCCCAAACTTTTGATCCCCACTGTAAATGTATTTACATATTTTCCGTGTTTTTTTCTTCTCATTTCAGATTTGTGTATGCAGAGGACTTCTTCGGATTTGGTTGATTATGTCGATAATTTTGACGATAATTATGTCGATAATTTTGCTTAATATTAATAAAGTGGTTAACCAGGGCTTGTGGGGAGTGGATACATTTTTTTTTAAACGTGTGGTGTTTTTTTCTCTTTTTTCTTTCTTAATAGGATTAGTAGTGGAAGCCGTCTAATAGACAGAATCCATTACTGAGCCGGGTCTTAGCGTTAGCCCCAAAAACAGCTAGCACTAACCCCCACTATTACCCCGGTACACACCGCCACAGGGGTGCCGGGAAGAGCCGGTACCAACAGGCCCGGATCGTCAAAAATGGCGCTCCTGGGCCTAGACGGTAACAGGCACGCATTATTTAGGCCGGGGAGGGCCAGTAACAATGGTCTTAACTCACCCTGGTAACCTCAGGCTGTTGCTGCTTGGTTGGTATTGTGCTGAGAATGAAAATACAGGAGACCCTATGCATTTTTTTATTTATTATTATTTAATTATATATGCAAAACGTGTGCAGTTCCCCGTATTTTCATTCTCAGCCAGATACCAACAGCCTGACGTTACCAGGGTGGGCAAGGACCATTGTTACTGGCCCTTCCCAGCCTAAATAACGCCAGCCTGTTACCACTGAGGCCCAGGAGCACCGTTTATTGACGCTTTGGGCCTGTTGATACTGGCTCTTCACGACACCCCTGTGGTGGTGGGTACCGGGGTAATAATTGGGGGTTAGCGCTAGCTGTTTTTGTGGCTAACGTTAAACAGCTACCACTACTAATCCTGTGAAGAGAAGTAAAAAAAAAACACACATTTAAAAAAAAATTCTTTCAAAAAACACCCCCCCCCCCCCAAGCCCTCGTTAAAGGGGTATTCCAGGCAAAACCTTTTTTTTATATATATCAACTGGTTACGGAAAGTTAAACAGATTTGTAAATTACTTCTATTAAAAAATCTTAATCCTTCCAATAGTTATTAGCTTCTGAAGTTTTCTGTCTAACTGCTCAATGATGATGTCACGTCTCGGGAGCTGTGCATGATGGGAGAATATCCCCATAGGAACTGCACAGCTCCTGGGATGTGAGTAATCAGAGAGCAGTTAGACAGAAAACAACAACTCAACTTCAGAAGCTAATAACTATTGGAAGGATTAAGATTTTTTGTTTAACTTTCCGGAGCCAGTTGATATATAAAAAAAAGTTTTGGCCTGGAATACCCCTTTAACCATTTTATTTATAATAAACAAAAAAAAATGCTGGTCCCCGTAATCAAAAGTAGTGATTTGCATACACGGAACTAAAATGAGAAAAAAAAAAACATACAAAAAATGGGTTAGTACATTTAGGGGAAAAAAGTGTTAAAAAAATGAAATAAATACACACACACACACACACACACATATATATATATATATATATATATATATATATATATATATTGCACATTTTTGTCACAAATGCAGCTTCAAAGCAGAAAAGTCACAAAGGAGAAGAGGTGGTGTTGCAAAGTGGTGTTCTGAAGTTATTTCTGGGTTTTTGCTTATGTATGCTAAAAAAGTGTTTTTGCTTATGTATTCCAAATTTATCAACCCCCCTGTGATAGTATGATAAATGTGTCACACGTAAGAAACACTTACACCATGGAAAACAGTGTACGTAAGTCGTGTACATAAGACATCTTGATGAGTTCCCCCCATTAACTTGAAAAAAAAAGTAGACTGTACTTTTACCCGACTTTTGTCAGAAAGTTTTAAGATCTTTTGTTCAGAAAATATTGTTTTCCCCCCTCAAATATGTGATGTCCCAGTATTGGATGTTGTGGCCCCGTACTGTCCTCCCCCCCGTCAGGCAGAGTCCCTGCATGTCCACAGGGCTCCCCGGCAGCATACTCCCAATATATATATAGGTTTGCCTCATTTAATGTACTATTGCTTTAACGTTTGTACCACATGATTGTTACCCAGAGGGCTCCAGTGACCAGGTGACCCCCCCAAGTGACCTATGGGCTCCTTGCACAGCCTCCTATATAACCAGGGGAGGGGCTGAAACCTCTCTCTCTTAGTTCCCTAGGTCAAGTGCAGTCAAGTGTTCCAGTGTCTGTGTCCAGAGCATTGGAGGCCTAAAGTCCTGCAGCCACAAGTCGGTCATCAGCAAGTCAAGTCATCTTATTGTCAGTCACCATCTCTGTCATGTCAAGTCCATCTATAGTCACCGTGGCCTGCACTAAAGTCAGTCTAACTACTGCAAGTCCCAGCAAGCTTGCAAGGTCCCCCTGTATCACTGGTCAACTCCCTGGGATATTTGGCTGTACTGCAAAGACTATATCACCTGTCTTGCCTCAGTAAAGCTGCCATTATCCTTAATCTGCCCCTGCCTAACCCAGGTTCAGCGGTATTACCTTCGGGTGGTTGTGGCTAAACCACGCCCTGGCGTCACGACAAGAAGAGGTTAATACCATCTGCCCCTTGGGCCTTAACATCTGCCCTGCATCTACCCTATGCCTCACACCCCAACTTTTTGACGTCTTAAGGACAGGATACAGGTGTGTCCCATTAACCACAAGCCACAAGTCCTCCCCCCCTAGTTGAACCATATCCGAAACTGCAAGCCGAAAATCGCATGCCGTTGCAATAGAATTTGAGCCAGAAAAAAGTGTACGGGACTTTGTCTGTAAATGTGTTTTAACCGAGGCGCTTGTGGAATAAAGGGGGAGGTGAAGAATAGTTTGCTGCCTGCTGTTTGGAAAACTGTGAAAGTCACTACTTAAGATGAGCAAACTTTAGAAAAATTTGATTCGGCCGATTCAGCGAATTTTCCGAAAAATTTATTTGCGGCGAATCTGTATTGAAAACTGCTACTTCTGGCCTACAGAGAGCCTCAATAGGGGTGTAGAACAGTTTGTTTTATTATAATATGCATAGGGAGTGTGCTGTGTTAGTGAAATAATATTGTTATTCAGTATGACATGCAGATTACAGGCATCGCTATTAGAATCACTGGGGCAAAGTGTCTGAATGTGGCAGCAGGGAGACCATATGGTGTCAAAATTGAAGAGAGTAAATACATTTTTTCATGTCATTTTCATTTAATTTAATTTGAATTTATTTTAATTTTTTGAGTACCCATTCTGGTGGGCTACCACCTGTTCCAGCCCGCGCTTCTCACCTACCCCCCCCCCCCACTGTCTTACTCTTTTGTGGAACTGCAAATGTTTCATTTAATCAGTTATGGTTCTTTGTGATCACTCAAACCTGTTTCATTGGTTTATTGTGGTAATTCCACAGCTAGTATATGACATCGACGATCATAGGGCCTCAGTCTTGAAATGATTACATCGATTTTTTTTTATTGAAATTTAAGATTTTGAAAGTGAAATTTAAGATTTTGAAATTTAAATTGAAGATTACACTCCCAAGTTTTAATGTCCCGGGCCCCGGCGTGTGTTTACAAAGGACAAATTTTAACAAGGAGTCACATGGCGGCACAATGACAGAGCCTGGAAGGGGCATCAGTATGAGGAGACCATATAGTGACTGAATGACTGCCTGGAGTTTGTGGCAGTATTAGGAGACCATATAGTGTCTGAATGGCACAGCCTGGAGGTGGGGAAGCATGAGGAGACGATATATAGTGTATGAATGGCACCGCCTGGAGCTGGCTGAAGCATAAGGAGACCATATAGTGTCTGAATGGCACAGCCTGGAGTTGGCAGAAGCATGAGGAAACAATATAGTGGCTGAATGGCACAGCCTGGAGGAGGCTGAAGCATGAGGAGACCATATAGTGGCCGAATGGCACAGCCTGGAGTTGGCTGAAGCATGAGGAGAGGATAGAGTGGCTGAATGGCACAGCCTGGAGGTGGCTGAAGCATGAGGAGACCATATAGTGCCTGCATGGCACAGCCTGGATTTGGCAGAAGCATGAGGAAACAATATAGCAGCTGAATGAGACAGCTTGGAGGTGGCAGCAGCAGCATCAGGAGTCCTGAAAGTGACCCGGCGATAGAGCGGAGCACCTAAAAATCCATATGATGGCTTATTTTTTTCACCACCAATTCTACTTAATAATGACATCAGTCATTTTACCCAAAAATCTACCGCGAAGCCAAAAAAAATTAAAAAAAAAAAATCATTGTGCAACAAAATTTAAGAAAAAACATAATTTTGTCAGTTTGGGGGGCTTCCGTTTCTACGCAGTACATTTTTCGCTAAAAACTTCACATTCTCTTTATTCTGTAGGTCCATACGATTAAAATGATACCCTAATTATATAGGTTTGATTTTGTCGCACTTCTGGAAAAAATCATAACTACATGCACGAAAATGTATACGTTTAAAATTGTCATCTTCTGACCCTATAACTTTTACATTTTTACGTGTCCAGGGCGGTATGAGGGCTAATTTTTCGCACCATGATCTGAAGTTTTTAGCGGTACCATTTTTGTATTGATCGGACTTTTTGATCGCTTTTTATTAATTTTTTCATGATCTAAAAAGTGACCACAAATAAGCTATTTTGGACTTTGGATTTTTGGGCGCGTACGCCATTAACTGTGAGTTTAATTAATGATATATTTTTATAGTTTGGACATTTATGCACGCGGCAATACCACATACCGTATATACTCGAGTATAAGCCGACCCGAGTATAAGCCGAGACCCCTAATTTCAACCCAAAATCCCAGGAAAAGTTATTGACTTGAGTATAAGCCTAGGGTGGGAAATACCTCATCCCCCCCTGTCATCATCCAGACCCGTCATTAACATCCTCATCATCATCCCCTTGTCATCATCCCACACATCCCCCCTTCATCATCCCCTTATAATCCCACACATCCCCCTTCATCATCCCCTTGTCATCATCCCACACATCCCCCCTTCATCATCCCCTTATCATCCCGCACATCCCCCCTTCATCATCCCCTTATCATCCCACACATCCCCCCTTCATCATCCCCTTATCATCCCGCACATCCCCCCTTCATCATCCCCTTATCATCCCACACATCCCCCCTTCATCATCCCCTTGTAATCATCCCACCCCCCCCCCCCTTCATCATCCCCACCCCCCTTCATCATCCCCACATCCCCCCTTCATCATCCTCTTCTCATCATTCGCCCTCAGTGGTCTTCAACCTGCGGACCTCCAGAGGTTTCAAAACTACAACTCCCAGCAAGCCCGGGCAGCCATCGGCTGTCCGGGCTTGCTGGGAGTTGTAGTTTTGAAACCTCCGGAGGTCCGCAGGTTGAAGACCACTGCGGCCTTCAACATCATCCAGCCCCCCTCTCACCCCCTTTAGTTCTGAGTACTCACCTCTGCTCGGCGCTGGTCCGGTCCTGCAGGGCTGTCCGGTGAGGAGGTGGTCCGGTGAAGAGGTGGTCCGGGCTGCTATCTTCACCGGGGGCGCCTCTTCTCCGCGCTTCCGGCCCGGAATAGATGCGTTGCCTTGACAATGACGCAGAAGTACGTTGGCAATGAACGCACCTCTGCGTCGTTGTCACGGCAACGTGACTATTCTGAGGCCGGGCCCGAAGCGCTTAGAAGAGGCCTCCCCGGTGACGATAGCAGCCCGGAACCACTATCCCACCGGACCACCTCCTCACCGGACAGTCCTGCAGGACCGGACCAGCGCCGAGCGGAGGTGAGTACTCAGAACTAAAGGGGGTGAGAGGGGGCTGGATGATGTTGAAGGCCGCAGTGGTCTTCAACCTGCGGACCTCCGGAGGTTTCAAAACTACAACTCCCAGCAAGCCCGGACAGCCGATGGCTGCCCGGGCTTGCTGGGAGTTGTAGTTTTGAAACCTCTGGAGGTCCGCAGGTTGAAGACCACTGCGGGTGGGGGAGTTCACTCGAGTATAAGCCGAGGGGGGTGTTTTCAGCACGAAAAATCGTGCTGAAAAACTCGGCTTATACTCGAGTATATACGGTATGTTTATTTTTATTATGGTTACATATTTTTTATATGGAATTTGTGAAAAGGGGGGTGATTTAAACTTTTAATAAGGAAGGGGTTAATGTGTGTGTTTTTAAACTTATTTTTTTATTTTATTTTATTTTTTTTACACTTTCAGTCCCCTTAGGGGACTTTTAGGAGGAATGACTAGATTCCTCATACAGTTCAATGTGGTTTCATACATGGTTTATCATTTATAGCGCAGGAGCCGCCGCAGCAGGAGAGGTAAGCCCTCCGGGTACCTCAGAAGTGGACCACCAGGGAGCGTTTCAATGTCCCTTTAGATGCCAATGTCAACTTTGACAGCGGCGATCTAAAGGGTTAATAGCCGGCCACGGCAATCGCCGCATATCGGCTATTAACGCAGGCCCCCAGCTATAGGAATCAGGACGAGCCGGCTCGTCCTTCATCGGCAACTGGTTAAATCTGTTTGGCACTATCCATATTTGGCAAGTGTTGGTGTGGCACCATGGTCAATCTACTTTGATGCATCAGGCATTGGTGGGTGGAAATCCTGGCTGATCCATGCCTGATTCATCTTCACAAAGGTCAGTCTCTCCACATTTTTCGTGAACAGATGAGTTCTCCTTGGGTGACTATGGCCACCGCCACACTAAACACCTGCTCTGATGGCACACTACTGGCCGGGCAAACTCTGCTAGTTGCGGCCACAAATCAAGTTTGACTGCCCAGAAGTCCAACGGATCTTCAAGGTGTGTTGGCATGGTCATGTCAAGGTATGCCATCATCTGCTGGTTCAGGTCCAACTCCAGGTCTACATGCTGCTGAAGGGTTGCTTCACTATGCGGGTGAAGAAAGGTACTCATCAGTGACTGTAGACTCAGGCTGCTGCAGATGGAGCTGGTACTGCTCCTGCCACCCCACCCCTCCTCAGCAGCCATGGCAGTGATAGGTGAGCGCAGAGGGCCCCCCGATTCAGACCTGCGAGAGGATGGACGTGGGCGCTGATAGGCATCGGCCAACTGACTACAAGGGATGCCTCTGTAGTAGGTCAGTATGTTCCTCCCTCTCAGTGGGTGTAAAAAAAGGTGTCTATTTTGTGGCGGTAGCGAGGGTCCTATAAGGAAGAGAGCCAGAAGTCTTCTCGCTGCCGAATAGTGTCACTATCCAAGCAAGTGAGCATGCATCATGCCATTTGTGCAAGTGACTCGGAGGGACTCCCTGCCTCCATCTCCACAGCATACTGCCACGGTGTGTCTGGGTCCTCTGTCTCGCCTTCCTCATAACCCTCTAGCTCCTCTGGCTGCTCCTGTTCCTCCTCTCCTGTTAGATTACAAGAAAAACCGCCCATTTGGCGAAACCTAAACTTTGCTCCACTGTGCCCCTCCCACTCCTCCTCCAGATCAGCCCCCACAGGACTCATGTGGCCGTGAGATGTAGGCGCCACGTCTCCTTTGCCCTGAGCAGCCATCGTTTCCAACAGGTGTTGTAATAAATGAAGCAGTTGAATTACATTGCTCATCCTGTAATCCTGGCGACTTACTAATAATGTGGCTTCCTCAAAGGGCCTGAGCAAACGGCAGGTGTCACGTATGAGTTGCCACTGGTTCACATTGTAGTTACACATGGGAGAACCACTCTCCGTTTTGATCATCAAGAAATCGGTGATGGCTTTTCTCTGTTCGTATAGTTGGTCCAACATATGGAGGGTGGAATTCCAACGTGTGGTAACGTCGCAAATCAGACTATGTTGGGGGATGCCGTTCTGATGCTGCAGCTCAAGGAGGGTGTGCTTTGCGGTGTACGAGTGGCTGAAGTGCATGCAAAGTTTCCTTCCCATTGTTAGGATGTCTTGCAAATGGAGGGAACACTTCAGGAACCGCTTGACAACCAGATTGAACACGTGTGCCATGCAGGGCGCATGGCTCAGCCTTCCCAGTCGCAGACAAGATGTTCTTCCCGTTGTCAGTCACCATGGTTCCCATTTCCAGTTTTCGTGGAGTAAGCCATGCTCCGATTTCTTTATGAAGGACTTTTAGAAGTTCCTCCCCTGTGTGACTCAGTTCGCCAGGCAAACCATGTGAAGAACAGCATGACACCGCCGTGCCCTGCACACATGTTGAAGGGGCACTGAGACTTGTCTGGGCAGTGGAGGCTGAGGACATGGTGAAGGATGAAGAGGTGGAGTCACACATTGTCACAGGATTAACGGCCTGAGAGCATGGAGGAGGAAGAGGCATGACCTGTCCAAGTTGGTGTTGTGGCTGTGCAGGGACCACATTCACCCAGTGAGCCATAAAGGACATGTATTGTCCCTGACCATAGTTGCAGCTCCAGATGTCGGCACTGCCGTGCACTTTGGTATATATACCAACAGACTCAAGGACAGGCTCACCTTCTCTTCCACAAAATTGTGCAGGGCTGGTACTGCCTTCTTCGCAAAGAAATGACGACTTGGCTCTCTCCACCTCGGCTCGGCACAAGCCATCAGTTCTCTGAAAGGTGCAGAGTCCACCACATGAAAAGTGAGGGACTACAGCACCAGCAACTTAGGCTGGGTTCACACTACGATTTGAACTACGGTTCCCATATACGGCTGGGAGGAGGGGTGGGTGGGGCTTAATCGCAGCGCCCACGTTTTTGCCTGCGGTCGGCAAACCACATACGGCCGAAAAAGCAGCCGACCGGAGGCTGCGGTTCACTCTGGTCGGCTCATAGACATACATTAACTACCCGAATACGGCTGAGTGCGGGCGCCGCGATTAAGCCCCGCTCACCCCTGCCCCCAGCCGTATACGGGAACCGTAATTCAAATCGTAGTGTGAACCCAGCCTTAGACAGGAGCACATTCGGCTTCTGCGCCCTTGTATGAGTGGGTGCATGCTGTTATCTTTTGGACATGGCTTCACCGATGGATTGTTGGCGGAATGACTGACTAAAAGTAGGAGGAGCAGGAGCATCTGGAGCGACAGAAGGAGGGTATGACACACAGCTCCCTTTGGCTGAGGTGGTGAAGCCTTGGCTGGCTGAAAGAGAAAGCGGCGGGCCACTGGATGATGCAGCAGGCTGGACTATTACATCGGCGCCACGGTTCTCCCAGGCTGCTTTATGGTGGCGCAGCATATGTTGATAGTGGGCCGTGGTGCCAAGA
This sequence comes from Hyla sarda, assembly GCF_029499605.1. NCBI lineage: Eukaryota > Metazoa > Chordata > Amphibia > Anura > Hylidae > Hyla > Hyla sarda. The sequence goes on from NC_079191.1 coordinate 415,913,087, forward strand.
TTGGCTATGTAAACCTCCTCCAGATGCTTGATGAAATACTGCCACACTGCCGAGAAGCTGATTTTTCCACCAACAGTCCGCACTAATTTACTGCTACTGCCGCTGTCCCCAGGAACCCCTGTTCCACAACCTCCCAGGAAGGTAGGCTGCCGTGAAGCAGGTGGTCTCCACCAGGCACGTTTTGCTCTAGAATTTCTACTTCTACCACCACGCTGATTGCCAACCATGCTACCACCTTGCTGGCACAGCTGCTGCCTCACGGGCAACCTGCAACCCTCTCCTGATGATGATGAAGCCCCTTCTGCACCCGGCTCCCGATTGCGATCGACTTCAACATCATCAACAAGTGTCTGCACGTCACTGATGTCCTCCTCAGGTTCCTCAACAGTGTTTGCTTCAGGAAGGACCCTGAACGCTGGCAACACCGCCTCCCACATCACTCTCCTCATCACTACTTGCCCGCCTACCGGAGGAAGCGGCGGATGTCTCCTCCATTTCTTGGCTGGGCAGTAGCTGCTGACTGCCTCTATTCGATCGTCCTCACTGAATAGTGGAGCTGAACCCACAGCATAAGATACTTCTGTGGGGGAGGGAACAGCATAGGACAGAGGCAATGGGAGAACAGGGACTGCTCCCAGGCCATGCCAACTGAGGGTTGTGTCTGTGGAACCCACCGACTATTGACTGGGGGTATCAAATGTCACTTTTGATGAAGTGGATGATAATGTTAACCAATCGATAACTGCAGATGGGTTGCTGGTCAAGACATGACCACTAGCTGATAACGGGAGCTCAGGCCTCTCCCTGCGACTCCTGCTGCAACTCGCCCCTAGTCTGCTGCAACCTCTGCCTGATGAATATAGGCCTCTGCCACTCCTCTGTGCACATCCTGGCACTTCTCTGCCTGACATACTTAGTGCGTATGTGAGGGGAGTACAATACGCTTCACTACGCTTAAAACGGTGTCTGTCTAGAACAGCAGCAGGTGTGTACTTTTGGCTGTCCTTTCCCAACATCTAGGCCCTTGACAGTTTAACAGGTACAAAATAGTACACTACTTAGATGTAGGTATGGGGTATGCATAGCAACGGACCACAAGTGCAGGAGCTCCACCCCAGCGTAGGTGCACAACTGCACCTGGGGTTGAGTACCTCTTTCCATTTCAGACAATGTTAATGTAAGCTGTTTAATGTCTAAAGTTTATACTAATGCACCCTTTTTATCATACTGAGTAGCAATAAGGTTTCAGCTGTGAGGCCGGCACTATATTAGCCAAACAGGGTGGGGCTTGTAGCCTGTCTCTCCCCCCTCCCATTGTATGTATACTTAGTCACACTGGAGTTTACCGGGGAGCAGTCTACAAGTCGGACCTAATGCTGCTGTAATTTGGTTCCTGGTTTTGCTTATCATGCACAGGTAGGTTAGAGTTAGGTCCCGTACCACTTGAGAAACCTTGTCGTTGGTGTGCGGGCTCAGGTATGTCCTTCATATAAGGATATACTGGCTAATGCTTTGAGTTTTAGTTAATGTCATTGTTTACATCTACCACAGTAGTGATCCTATATTGTGGTCCACAAATGCAGGACCTCCACCTCAGCGTAAGTGCACAACTGCACTTGGGGTTGAGGATCGCCAGCCATTTCAGACCACATCGATGTAGATGCACTTATGAGGGCAGAAAAATGCGCTACAGTACGATTAAAAAAGTATTTGAGTAAAACACCAGCTGGTGAGTAATTTTCCTAGGCCTTTCACAGTATCTTGGCCCTTGAGAGTTTAACAGGTACAAAATAGTACACTACTTAGATTTAGGTATGTGGTATGCACTTAGATGGCAGAAAAAATGCGCTACAGTACACTTAAAAAAGTATCTGAGTACAACACCAGCCGGTGAGTACTTTTGCCTGGACTTTCACAATATCTAGGCCCTTGACGGATTAACAGGTACAAAATAGTACACTACTTAGATGTAGGTATGTGGTATGCACTTATGAGGGCAGAAAAATGTGCTACAGTACGCTTAAAAAAACGTATTTTTGCACAAAACCTGCAGCACACAAAAGCTGTGTACTAAACTAAAAATTGCCCTCTATCGAAGACTATTAGGAGTGGACTGGTGGGTATTATATTGTCTACAGACTAGTATAACCAGCAGATGATTTGTTGTGGAATTCCTGCCTCCTCTGCTAAGGTTTATGAAGTTGACGCAGCTTGTTGAAATGTATGAGGCAACACACAGCTCTCTGCCCCTCTCTTTAATACAATGCTGTAGAAAGTGACTGGGAGGTTAATGGCTGCAGTAAAAATCCTTTCAGTGAAAAAAAGCGATGCTCTCTGTCCACCAGAATGTGGACAGACTTGGAGGTAAAACGCTGCTGGAAGAAGCTTTTCTGTGTAACACACACACAACGATGTCCATCCTATCTCTCTGCAGTGTAATGAATGAAGTTAATAGCCGGAATATGGCTGCCGATAGGGTTGTGACATCACAGGGGTAACTGGTTGCTGATAGCCTGCATCCTGCATGCAATTCAGGGTCATCCAGCCTTGCCTTCCTGCCTTCCCAGAGTTCCTTGCCCCATGTCATTCTCACATGTGGTTCCACCATTAAATGCCCTGGAGCCTGGACCGCAATGGAGTTTAATGAAGTGATTTGCGTGATAGAATCGTGGCGATATTCGCATTCGTTGCATATCAAATTTTTCATGAAATTCGTAATGAATTTGGATAAGTCAGCTTCAATTTGCTAATCTCTAGTCACTTCAACAACGGGCAAAGTCAGAACCGAAGCCATGCTACGCTGTTCCACTGTGCCGATACCTGAAAGGGTTAAGGAGGCACCGAAGGAGCGCGCGAAAATGTTCCGCGCTGGTCAACATCCCGCCCCTGGGGGCGTGGAAGTCATGTCGCTGTGTCCATGCTGAAGTGGAACTATGAAGATACGCCCCTTGTTGCCGGGGGAGCGGAAGTCCGCGCTTCATCGATGACGTCCTTCTGGCCAGAGGCCATTTTCCCGGAGCCCAATATAAAAGGGACCATGCGGCCGAAGATCCTCAGTTTGCCGGAAGTCTCGGAGAGCAGTAAGATGCTCGCCGGCAAGTGCACTAAGATGGCGCCGGAGGCACGGCAAGTTGCTGCGGCGGCGCAACTATTTCAGGATCTTGCTGACCGATTGCAGGGGTTGTCCCTTGGGGGCCGAGGAGACCTGTCACCTAATTCCGCTACCGGAGGACGATGACTGGCCAGAAACCCCGAGAGGGGGAACTTCCATGTCATCGAATGCATCATCGCCAGTGGTGCTGTCCCCTCACCACCAGACCTGGCGGTCCTGGGCAGAAATCCTCACAGTAGGATTTGCTCCTGCTCTGGACAGTTCCTGACATGGACAGAGGTGTCAGCAGAGAGCACTGTGGTCAGACAGAAAAGAACAACACAACTTCCTCTGGAACATGCAGCAGGTGATAAGTACTGGAAGGATTAACATTTTTAACTAGAAATAATTTAAAAATCTGTTTAACTTTCTGGCACCAGTTGATTTAAAAAAAGATAAATAAATTATTATTAAACTAGCCCAGTGATCCCTATCAGGGTGCCTCCAGCTGTTGCAAAACTACAACTCCCAGCATGCCCGGACAGCAATTGGCTGTCCGGGCATGCTGATAGTTGTAGTTTTTGCAACAGCTGGATTCACCCTGGTTGGAAAAAACACCAGACTAGCCTATAGAGCAGCCCGGTCTCGTTCACATGGAAAGAACGTGAACATTTTCTGCGGAGCTGCAATAAATATTTCTCCACTAGGGGGATCGTTCTGTCTTCTTTTAACTTCATCGCCAAACTTTCATATTTGTGAATCTTTTATTTGTTACATAATGTAAGTACAGAAATAAATAAAAAATACAAAAATAATTAATTCCTATAAATACACAGCAGAGCACAAAGGGAAAAACTCTGAATTTAAAGGCCAAATTTTATTACAACAGATCTAAAGGAATAATCAGGAAGGACATGCAATTTTTTTAGATGTTATCTATGAATACAAGTAGATCTGCCCTATTACATACTACAATTATGTGTACAGTATAGTATCATTATTTATGTTTACTGTATGGTAGCATTATTAATGTGTACTCTATGGCAGGATTTATGTATACTGTATAATTACATTATTTATGTGTATTGTATGGTGGCATTAGTTATGTGTATAGTATGGTATCACTGTTTCTGTGTACTGTATGGTGAGATTATTTATGTGTACAGTATGATGACATTAGTTATGTGTACAATATGATATCCTTATTTATGTGTGCTGTTTAGTAGCATTATTTATGTGTACTGTATGGCATCATTATTTATGTGTGCTGTACTGCAGGATAAGTCATGTACACAGTATAGTAGCATTACTTATGCAATATTATGTGTACTGTATGGTGGCATTTGTTATGTGTACAGTATGACATTATTATTTGTGTATACTGTATAATAGCAAAAGCTATGTTTACAGTATGGTAGCATTATTTATATGGTAGCTTTATTGGTATGTATCTATGTGTACTAAATGGTAAATTAGTTATGTGCACAGTATTGTAGTATTATTTATGCATACTGTATGGTGGCATTGGTTATGTGTATAGTATGGCATTACTATTTTTTTTTACTGTATGGTAGGATTATTTATGTGTACTTTATGGTGATATTATTTTTGTGTCCAGTATGGCATCATGATTTACATATACTGTATGATTACATTGTTTATGTGTACAGTAAGGTATCATTATGAATGTGCTCTGTACTGCAGGATAAACTATGTGTACAGTATGGTAGCATTACTTATGTGTGAAGGCTAATTATTATTAGCCTGTATTTGTGGGAGGGGCGGGGATTTCACTATAAGAACCCGCGGCAGCTCCTGTGCGTGATGCCGCGGGTTCTTCACGTTACTGCAGATCAGCTGACTCTCCGGGTCAGCTGACCGGAAGCAGCTTCAAGCGGCGACACGTGGGTAAGTGGCCGGGGCTGGCTGGGGTAGCGGCGTTCAGCGCAGCCCTTACTCCGGAGGTAAGCCGGAGTTCGGAGGGTACCCTGGCCAGCCTGGCTCCGGTTTCATATAATATAGGGACATGCATCCCACGTTGTATTCACCTGGCGCCCCCGTGCTCGGTGTGCGCTCCCGGGCTCAGCAAGCCTGCCCCGGTAGGGCACAGTGAGTCAGCACCGGCAGCCTGACTTCTGACAGGGACACGCCGGCAGTCCCATGGGGAGACTTCGCTCCCCCACGAGCCGGTGGTGTCGGGGGTTGGGGGGGTTTCACGTCAGCTCTCACTTGCTGGGCGAGCACTGACCCGGGCCATATGATGTATATACTGCGTGTGGCCAGTATTAAACTGTATTAACTGTATGTGGCCATGTCTTAGTACATGTGAGGCTGTGGTTTCTGTTCAATACTCTCCTCCCTTCGGGCTTGCCGTGCCTCATGCTAATATAAAAAAAAAATTATAATAAATAAATTAGTTTAATCCAAAACAGGTGAATTCTGATGATTTCGCTGTGGAGATAGGTTCATGGTATTGTTGCCAGTTATTTCCACGCCGTAGCATCAATTCTGTACACACGCTCGTGGTTTTTTAAGGTACACACGCTTGCAGCGTGTACGCACGCCCGTAGTGTCTATACTGTGTGCGCGCTGGTGGCGTTTGTGCTGTGTGCACACTCACAGCGTGTACACATGTTCATAGTATCTTTATTGTGCGCACGCTTGCGGCGTGTACGCACGCTTGTAGCATCTGCGCTGTAGACGCTCGCAGCGTGTACACGCTCGTAGTATCTATACTGTACTTATGCTTGTAGCATTTATATTGTACACACGCTTGCAGCATGTACACACGCTCGTAGTATCTTTACTGTACTCATGCTGGTAGCATTTATACTGTACACACACTGGCAGCTTGTGCACACGCTTGTAGTATCTACACTGTACACGCTTGCAGCATGTACACACGCTCGTAGTATCTATACTGTTCACATGCTGGTAGCATTTATACTGTACACACGCTCGCAGCTTGTACACACGCTTGTAGCATCTACACTGTACACGCTCGCAGCAGATACACACGCTTGGAGTATCTATACTGTTCACACGCTGGTAGCATTTATACTGTACACACGCTTGGAGCATTTATACTGTACTCACGCTTGTAGCTTTATACTATACTCACGCTTGTAGCATTTATACTATACTCACGCTTGTAGCATTTATACTGTACTCACGCTTGTAGCATTTATACTGTACACACGCTTGTAGTATTTATACTGTACACACGCTCGTGGCATTCATACTGTACACACGTTCATAGCATGCACGTACGCTCTTAGCATTCATATTGTACACACGCTCGCAGCATTTATTCCGTACATACTCTTGTAGCATTCACACTGTACACACACTCATAGCTTATTTACTGCTTACGCTCATAGCTTTTTTACTGCACACACGCTTGCAGCATTCATACTGTGCACACACTCATAGTAAGTACACACTCGTAGCATTTATATTGTACGCGCAAAAAAATAAAGAAATTAATAAATAAATAAATGAATTAGTTATAGCTGTTCTGTGCACACGCTCCTATAATCTGTGCTATGCAGATGGTCATATAGTCGCATATAGTCATTAGGTCGTTCTGTGCACATGTTTCCATAAATTATTCTACGCATACAATCATAAAAAAAAGAATAAATAAATACATAAAATAGTTATAGTTGTTCTATGCACACGCTCCTAAAAAATGTATTCTTCAATCCTACATACGCTCGTAGTGTTATACTGTTCAAAAATGGCATTACACAGGCAGTCGTATACCTATTATGACTTCCACCCCTGCAGGGGGATGCACTGCGCAACTTTTGTTTCTGACACGTCTTCAGAGCAACAACATCACGTCACATAGGCCGTTGCATACTCTTATACCTGCCACGTCTGCAGGAGGATGCACTGTGCAATTGTTATTTGCAACACATCTTCAGAGCAACAACATCATCACATATAGGCGGTTGTATAACCTTATACCAGCTACGTCTGCAGGGGGATGCACTGTGCAATTGTTGTTACTGACACATCTTCAGAAATACAAAAGTTAATAAATAAATAAATGTTCATTTTAGCCTCACGTTCATAGTTTGTGCGGTACAGGCTCTCATATTAATTTTTGTCGGTGTATAAGGTCATGGTGTCTGGTTTGGACTAGGCCTTGGTTTGCTGTTATCCTGACACGTTTTCAGGGGTGACCTTGGCCTGCGGCTGTTACTGACACGTCTTCAGAGCAGTTTCGCATCTCATACGTCATTTACATTGTCATGGCACTTGACTGCGTTGCATACATCTGACCCACTCAGCTTGGATCAGCACCTCACTTGGGTAAAGCACGCATGCTAGGTTAGAATCCAATCACTTCTGGGGTTGCTTAGGTCCCTCAGCGTTGTACTCACAGTCCTGCTGTTTACTTATGCTAGTTATACATCACATCCTTTCCAATTCGCTATGCACATCTTGTTTCCTACGGCATGGTTCCCAATGGCTAATTCAGTTCAGGCTTAGCCTGTGAATTTGGTGGTTCTATGTGGTCTTGGTGTTCTCGATGTACACATGGTCTAACTAGCTATGCCGGGCCCACGTTCATATTGTCATGTTCAGCATATGTGTCTACGAGTTATGTTACGCATATGCTTATAGCGTCCATACTAGGTACATGTTCATTTGTTCATTCGGTACATACTTTACTTTGGTTGAGGCTCTGTTTCGGATTGACCAGTCAAGTCTACAGGTCAGTCCAGATACAACCTGACACGACTTCAGGTTGGTGACAATGTCATTTTATACATTGTGGCTATTCAGCAGTTGGGTGATGCTACAGGAATTCAGCTATATTTTCTGTTGTGAATTACCACGTTTATAGGCAATTGTGTTTTCAACCTGTATTGGTTTCAGGTTAACGGTCATACTATTAGTTATATACTTAGCTGAGTCTTTCGTTTTTTCGGCCTGTCACGTCTATAGGTCGGTTCAGCTACAACCTGACACGACTTCAGGTTGGTGACAATGTCATTTTATACATTGTGGCTATTCAGCAGTTGGGTGATGCTACAGGAATTCAGCTATATTTTCTTTTGTGAATTACCACGTTTATAGGCAATTGTGTTTTCAACCTGTATTGGTTTCAGGTTGACGGTCATACTATTAGTTATATATGTCACGATTCGGCTGGCTGGAGGTGGATCCTCTGTGCCAGAGAGGGATTGGCGTGGACCGTGCTGGTGGACCGGTTCTAAGTTGCTACTGGTATTCACCAGAGCCCGCCGCAAAGCGGGATGGTCTTGCAGCGGCGGTAGCAACCAGGTCGTATCCACCAGCAACGGCTCAACCTCTCTGACTGCTGAAGATAGGCGCGGTACAAGGGATTAGACAAGAGCAAGGTCGGACGTAGCAGAAGGTCAGGGCAGGCAGCAAGGATCGTAGTCAGGGGCAACGGCAGGAGGTCTGGAACACAGGCTAGGAACACACAAGGAAACGCTTTCACTGGCACAATGGCAACAAGATCCGGCGAGGGAGTGCAGGGGAAGTGAGGTATAAGTAGGGAGTGCACAGGTGAACACACTAATTAAGCCTGCTGCGCCAATCAGTGGCGCAGTGGCCCTTTAAATTGCAGAGACCCGGCGCGCGCGCGCCCTAAGGAGCGGGGCCGCGCGCGCCGGGACAAGACCGACGGGGAACGGGTCAGGTACGGGAGCCGGGATGCGCATCGCGAGCGGGCGCCTCCCGCACCGCGAATCGCATCCCGGCTGAGAGAGATACTGCAGCGCACCCGGTCAGCAGGTCTGACCGGGGCGCTGCAATTGCGAGGATGTTGCGAGCGCTCCGGGGAGGAGCGGGGACCCGGAGCGCTCGGCGTAACAGTACCCCCCCCTTGGGTCTCCCCCTCTTCTTGGAGCCTGAGAACCTGAGGATAAGACTTTTGTCTAGGATGTTGTCCTCAGGTTCCCAGGATCTCTCTTCTGGGCCACAGCCTTCCCAATCCACCCAAAAATTTTTTTTTCCTCTGACCGTCTTGGAGGCCAGGATCTCCTTCACGGAGAAGACGTCAGAAGAACCGTAAACAGGAGTGGGAGAAACAAGTTTGGGAGAGAAGCGGTTAATGATGAGTGGTTTAAGGAGAGAGACATGGAAGGCATTGGGAATACGAAGAGAAGGAGGAAGAAGGAGTTTGTAAGAGACAGGGTTAATCTGGCACAAGACTTTGAAAGGACCAAGATAGCGTGGTCCCAGTTTGTAACTGGGGACACGAAAGCGGACATATTTAGCGGAGAGCCATACCTTGTCTCCGGGAGCAAAAATGGGGGGAGTTCTTCTTTTCTTATCGGCAAATCTTTTCATCCAAGATGAAGCCTGTAAAAGAGAATTTTGGGTCTCTTTCCATATGGTGGAAAGATCATGAGTCACTTCATCCACAGCGGGCACACCAGAGGGCAAGGGAGTAGGGAGGGGGGGAAGAGGGTGACGGCCGTACACCACGAAAAATGGGGACTTAGCAGAAGATTCGGAGATTCTGAAGTTGTATGAGAATTCGGCCCATGGTAGAAGATCTGCCCAGTCATCCTGGCGGGAGGAAACAAAATGCCGTAAATAGTCACCCAGGACCTGATTAATTCTTTCTACTTGCCCATTGGATTGGGGATGATAAGAAGAAGAGAAGTTTAATTTAATCTTGAGCTGTTTACAGAGGGCCCTCCAGAATTTAGACACGAATTGGACGCCTCTATCCGAGACGATCTGCGTGGGCAAACCGTGAAGACGAAAAATGTGTATAAAAAATTGTTTTGCCAACTGAGGCGCTGAAGGAAGACCAGGAAGAGGAATAAAATGTGCCATCTTGGAAAATCGATCAACGACCACCCAAACAACTGTGTTGCCACGGGATGGGGGCAAGTCTGTAATAAAGTCCATACCAATCAGTGACCAAGGCTGTTCGGGGACAGGCAGAGGGTGAAGGAGGCCAGCAGGCTTCTGGCGAGGAGTCTTATCCCGGGCACAGATAGTACAGGCCCGCACAAAATCAACAACATCCGTCTCCAAAGTCGGCCACCAATAAAAACGAGAGATGAGTTGCAAGGATTTTTTGATGCCCGCATGGCCTGCGAGGTGGGAGGAGTGTCCCCATTTGAGAATCCCGAGACGTTGGCGTGGAGAAACGAAGGTCTTCCCTGGAGGAGTTTGCCTGATGGAGGCTGGAGAAGTGGAGATCAGACAGTCAGGAGGAATGATGTGTTGCGGAGAGAGCTCTACTTCAGAGGCATCCGAGGAACGAGAGAGGGCATCGGCCCTAATGTTCTTGTCGGCAGGGCGAAAATGAATTTCAAAGTTAAAACGGGCAAAGAACAACGACCACCTGGCCTGGCGAGGGTTCAGTCGTTGGGCAGACTGGAGATAGGAGAGATTCTTGTGATCAGTGTATATGATAACTGGAAATTTTGATCCCTCCAGCAGATGCCTCCATTCCTCAAGCGCCAATTTAATGGCCAGTAGTTCTCGATCCCCGATGGAGTAGTTTCTCTCCGCCGGAGAGAAGGTCCTAGAAAAAAAAACCACAAGTAACAGCATGCCCGGAAGAATTTTTTAGTAGAAGGACAGCTCCAGCTCCCACTGAGGAGGCATCTACCTCCAATAGGAAGGGTTTAGATGGGTCAGGTCTGGAGAGCACAGGAGCAGAAGAAAAGGCAGACTTGAGATGTTTAAATGCGTCTTCCGCTTGGGGAGACCAGGACTTGGGATTGGCATTTTTCTTGGTTAAAGCCACGATAGGAGCCATAATAGTGGAAAAGTGTGGAATAAATTGTCTGTAATAATTGGCGAACCCCAAAAAACGTTGGATAGCACGGAGTCCGGAGGGGCGTGGCCAATCTAATACAGCAGCTAGCTTATCTGGGTCCATTTGTAGTCCCTGGCCAGAAACCAAGTATCCTAGGAAAGGAAGAGATTGACATTCAAAGAGACATTTCTCCATTTTGGCATAAAGTTGATTGTCTCGAAGTCTCTGAAGAACCATGCGGACATGCTGGCGGTGTTCTTCTAAGTTGGCAGAAAAAATCAGAATATCGTCCAGATAAACCACAACACAGGAATATAAGAGATCACGAAAAATTTCATTAACAAAGTCTTGGAAGACGGCAGGGGTGTTGCACAGGCCAAAGGGCATGACCAGATACTCAAAGTGTCCATCTCTGGTGTTAAATGCAGTCTTCCATTCGTCCCCCTCCCTGATGCGGATGAGATTATAAGCACCTCTTAAGTCCAGTTTGGTAAAGATGTGGGCACCTTGTAGGCGATCAAAGAGTTCCGAGATAAGAGGTAAGGGGTAGCGGTTCTTTACCGTGATTTTATTAAGTCCGCGGTAATCCATGCAGGGACGTAGGGAGCCATCTTTTTTGGACACAAAAAAAAATCCAGCTCCGGCAGGAGAGGAGGATTTGCGGATAAACCCCTTTTTTAAATTTTCCTGGATGTACTCAGACATGGCAAGAGTCTCTGGAGCAGACAGAGGATAGATTCTGCCCCGGGGTGGAGTAGTACCCGGGAGGAGGTCAATAGGACAGTCATAAGGCCTGTGAGGAGGTAAAGTCTCAGCTTGCTTTTTGCAAAACACGTCAGCATAGTCCATATAAGCCTTAGGAAGGCCGGGTACAGGGGGAACCACAGGGTCACGGCAGGGAATACTGGGAACCGATTTAAGACAGTCCTTGAGACAAGAAGTACCCCAGCTCTTGATCTCTCCTGTGGACCAATCAAGGGTTGGGGAATGGCGTTGAAGCCACGGTAATCCAAGAGGAATTTCGGAAGTGCAGTTGGAGAGGACCAAAAATTCAATTTTTTCGTGATGAGGTCCGATGCACATTAGGAGAGGATCCGTGCGGTAACGCACGGTACAGTCCAATCTTTCATTGTTAACAGAATTGATGTAGAGGGGTCTGGCGAGACTGGTCACCGGGATGTTGAACCTGTTGATGAGAGAGGCCAAAATAAAATTTCCTGCAGATCCGGAATCCAAGAAGGCCATAGTAGAGAAGGAGAAGGTAGAGGAAGATATCTGCACAGGCACAGTAAGGCGTGGAGAAGCAGAGTTGACATCAAGAACTGTCTCACCTTTGTGCGGAGTCAGCGTACGTCTTTCCAGGCGGGGAGGACGGATAGGACAATCCTTCAAGAAGTGTTCGGTACCGGCACAGTACAGGCACAGATTCTCCATGCGGCGTCGTGTCCTCTCTTGAGGTGTCAAGCGAGACCGGTCAACTTGCATAGCCTCCACGGTGGGAGGCACAGGAACGGATTGCAGAGGACCAGAGGAGAGAGGAGCCGGGGAGAAAAAACGCCTCGTGCGAACAAAGTCCATATCCTGGCGGAGCTCCTGACGCCTTTCGGAAAAACGCATGTCAATGCGGGTGGCCAGATGAATAAGTTCATGCAGGTTAGCAGGAATTTCTCGTGCGGCCAGCACATCTTTAATGTTGCTGGATAGGCCTTTTTTAAAGATCGCGCAGAGGGCCTCATTATTCCAGGATAATTCGGAGGCAAGAGTACGGAATTGGATGGCGTACTCGCCAACAGAAGAATTACCCTGGACCAGGTTCAGCAGGGCAGTCTCAGCAGAAGAGGCTCGGGCAGGTTCCTCAAAGACACTTTGAATCTCCGTGAAGAAGGAGGGTACAGAGGCAGTGACAGGGTCATTGCGGTCCCAGAGCGGTGTGGCCCATGACAGAGCTTTCCCAGACAGAAGGCTGACTACGAAAGCCACCTTAGACCTTTCAGTAGGAAACTGGTCCGACATCATCTCCAAGTGCAGGGAACATTGCGAAAGAAAGCCACGGCAAAACTTAGAGTCCCCATCAAATTTATCCGGCAAGGATAATCGTAGGCCGGAAGCGGCCACTCGCTGCGGAGGAGGTGCAGGAGCTGGCGAAGGAGATTGTTGCTGGAGTTGTGGTAGTAGCTGCTGTAGCATCACGGTCAGTTGAGACAGCTGGTGGCCTTGTTGCGCAATCTGTTGCGACTGCTGGGCGACCACCGTGGTGAGGTCGGCGACAACTGGCAGTGGGACTTCAGCGGGATCCATGGCCGGATCTACTGTCACGATTCGGCTGGCTGGAGGTGGATCCTCTGTGCCAGAGAGGGATTGGCGTGGACCGTGCTGGTGGACCGGTTCTAAGTTGCTACTGGTATTCACCAGAGCCCGCCGCAAAGCGGGATGGTCTTGCAGCGGCGGTAGCAACCAGGTCGTATCCACCAGCAACGGCTCAACCTCTCTGACTGCTGAAGATAGGCGCGGTACAAGGGAGTAGACAAGAGCAAGGTCGGACGTAGCAGAAGGTCAGGGCAGGCAGCAAGGATCGTAGTCAGGGGCAACGGCAGGAGGTCTGGAACACAGGCTAGGAACACACAAGGAAACGCTTTCACTGGCACAATGGCAACAAGATCCGGCGAGGGAGTGCAGGGGAAGTGAGGTATAAGTAGGGAGTGCACAGGTGAACACACTAATTAAGCCTGCTGCGCCAATCAGTGGCGCAGTGGCCCTTTAAATTGCAGAGACCCGGCGCGCGCGCGCCCTAAGGAGCGGGGCCGCGCGCACTGGGACAAGACCGACGGGGAACGGGTCAGGTACGGGAGCCGGGATGCGCATCGCGAGCGGGCGCCTCCCGCACCGCGAATCGCATCCCGGCTGAGAGAGATACTGCAGCGCACCCGGTCAGCAGGTCTGACCGTGGCGCTGCAATTGCGAGGATGTTGCGAGCGCTCCGGGGAGGAGCGGGGACCCGGAGCGCTCGGCGTAACAATATACTTAGCTGAGTCTTTCGTTTTTTCGGCCTGTCACGTCTATAGGTCGGTTCAGCTACAACCTGACACGACTTCAGGTTATTGGCAATGTCATGTTATATGTTGTGTTATTCAGTAGTAGGGTGATGCTACAAGGGATATAGTTTTATTTTCCATTGTGAGTTGCCACGTCTATAGTTAATCATAGTTACAACCTGTCTTGGCTTCAGGTTAATGGTAGTACTATTAGTTACATATTTGGTTGAGTATTTCATTTTCGGCTTGTCGGTTCAGTTTCTACCTGATACGACTTCAGGTGGGCGACAACATCATTACATGTTTTCATTTGTTTAAATAGCATTCGAGTCATGCATACAGGGACATAGCTTGGTTCAGTAGAGGTTTTGTCTGTCTCGGCTTAGGTTGACGATGATAGTAATTACACGTTGGTTGAGTCTCATCGTCACGTTTTCTGCGTAAGTGGTCTTCTTGCCGGTCACATCCACAGGTTGGTTGCAGTGACAACCTGTCACAGGTCTAGGTTAGCGACTAGGTAGTTATTTAAAAAAATGAAAAAGTTGGCACTTGGCGTGGTGCATACGGGCATAGGGTTTGTTCTCTGAGGCTTGTCACGTCTAAAACTCACAGAGAGCCTCCTTCACGCAGTCTGGAATACTTACACGACACTTTGCAATAGATACCCTGAGGATGTCTCTCATTCCATTTCATTCCTATTTTGTATTCATCGGGTTTTGCCACTCTTCAAGGTATCCAGCATAATACCACATTGTCTTGCTCTGACAGGACGTCATTGTTTGTGTCCCATGCATCAATCTGCCTTCATGAGTACGCAGAGAGGGAGGTTCGCAAGCCTCTAGCCATCAGCCCTCGTTGGCTGGTTGGTTAGCTGCTGCTTTAGGTAATTCCCCATTTGGATATCGGACGGCTAAAGTTAAGGCCGCCTGTTCTTGACTTGTCATGGTTTCCTAAGGCCTGAGGAATTTACATACAGGTGCATGGCAGAAGTTACATGCACTTTGTTGGGATGCAGATTATTACGCATTGAAATTGTATAGCAGCGAAACGTCATTGCTCGGTCAGGTTATCATCATACGGTATTTTTCATTATTACACAAGTGGCACTCAGCTCGAGTGTTCCCAGCTTTGCTTTCGCCACGTCAAGGATCCGACGGGGAGCCGCTACCGCTGTTGATTTTTTAGGGGGGCGGCATTCACCACTACGTTGTTTGTCAAACATGTACAGTGACCCCTCGACTTATGGTGGCTTTGACATATGATCATTTCAACATATGATGGCCTCTCAGAGCCCATGGTATGTTGAAGGCAGCCTCGACATATGATGCTGCTGTGTGTCGGGGCCATCGTACAAACAGCTATCTGACAGCGCTGACAACTTCAGCAACTGACAGATAGTTGTTTAATGTGCCCCGTTCTGCCTCCTGTTACTCACATGCTGTCCTGCTGTGAGCTCCGTGTAAGCCCCCCCCCCCCCCAGTGCAGCCATAGCCAATAGCCTGCAGCATCTTGCTGCAGGCATCCAATGAGCTGCTGGCTGCCCTCCCCTTCCTTTCCTATAGAGCTGTGGTCGGCAGGATCGTAATGGAGGACATTCTGTCCCCCCTGAAGGTATTTAAAGAACTTTACAGTACTGTATGCGATGTCACACATCACATACAATACATATACACACAATACACCCCATACATCAATGTTTCCCTATCAGTGTGCCTCCATCTGTTGCAAAACTATAACTCCCAGCATGCCCAGACAGTCAATGGCTGTACATGCATGCTGGGAGTTGTAGTTGTGCAACAGCTGGAGGCACCCTGGTTTGTTAAACACTCCCCATACACTCCACATACAATGGTCATCCCAGAACCAATTGGCAGTTTCCCATAGAGATATGTATTCAACATACAATGGTTCCGAGGCCCCAGAACCAATTACCATTTTTACATAGACATATGTACTCGACATATGATGGTTTCAACATATGATGGTTCTCCTGGAACCAATTAATATCATATGTTGAGGGACCACTGTACGTATTCTTATTAAGCCCTCTGGTAGTGATCCGTCCGTTGTATTCAGCCACTCACTAGGCATTAGGGCAGCTGTATCAATGCCACGTCATGGTGTGCCAGCACACGTGATTAAGAAATAGGGGGCACCAAAAAATCCAGTATTACGTGCACTGCACCCCCAGTCCATAGTCAGAAATGGATGATGCATTTCAGTCATTGGTGTGGTGATTACTATGTGAGTTAATAGCGTTTTGTTCTGATTATGAATTTTGCCCTCTATTTTTTCAGGTGTACTCCTACGCGGCAGTATATGGCACACATCTAACTGCCTAGATAGGTTACAGGATTAGTAGGAATAGGAGTTTAGTATGAGGTTTAGTTAGGTAGGCTCGCTATCCTAATGAGCACCGACCACAAGTGTACTATATGGTGGCATGAGTTATGTGTGCAGTATGGCATTATTATTTGTGTGTACTGTATAATAGCAAAAGCTATGTGTATAGTATGGTAACATTATTTATATGTACTAAATGGTAACATTAGTTACATGTACAGTATGGTATCATTGTTTATAATTTAACATAAGGTGGCATTAGTTATGTGTAAAGTATGCTAGAACTTTTTATGTGTATTTTATGGTGATATTATTGATATATCCAGTATGGCATCATTATTTAAGTGTACTGTAAGGTATTATTATTAATGTGCGCTGTTCTGCAGGATTAGTTATTTATACTGTATGTTAGCACAACTTATGTGTATTATATGATGGTATTGGTAATATGTACAGTATGGCATTATTATTTGTGTGTACTGTATGATAGCTATAGCTATGTTTATAGTATGGTAGCATTATGCATGTGTACTAAATGGTGACATTAGTTATGTGTACAGTATGGGAGCGTTATTTATGTGTATTGTATGGTGGTATTAGTTATGTGTATAGTATGGTATCACTATTTATGTGTATGGTATGATATAATTTATGTGTACTCTATGGGGATATTATTTATGTGTTAAATATGTCATCATTATTTATGTGTTCTGTATGATTACATTGTTAATGTGTACAGTATGCCATGACTAAGGACCTGTAATGGTCCAAAACGTGTCGGCTCCTGCCTGATGCAAGTATCCGCTGAACTTACAATAAAGTACATGTCGTTTTACCGCACTTGGCGCTGGACATTCCTTTGTTATACCGTTGATCCAGTCCGGGGATGCTGCCGGCTAGCCCGTGCACTGGTGTACAGTATGGTACAGTAGGCATTAGTTATGGGTACAGTATGGCAGAATTTTTTATGTGTACTGTATAGTGGCATTAGTTGTGGCTACATTGTGGCATCATTTTCTATGTGTAAATATGGCAGCATAATTTATGATCACTATGTACATTATTCACTTGCATCGCTTTGTGAGTTTACAAAATCACACAGCAACCCCTCAACCCCCTCCTTGAGAAAATTCTACATACACCCCTGAACCACTGTCACCCAGCTTTCTCAGTGAATGATATAACTAAGAAACAGCTGAACAGATATTTCAAGAACTCATAACAGAAGAGAACCATTCCCCTTCAGATCACTGAAGGCAAAGAATTCTTGAGTGGCAGAGGCCACGGTATAATGGAAGAGGTTAAATGTCGGAGGAACATTTGTTACACGGTGCCGCTAAACAGCTTTTATGCTGAACATTGGATAAAAGGGATACAGTGTGTGGATATAAATTTCTTACATCTGCCTGTTTAGCCCACGGCATGCCAACCTAGCGGCCATAGCGCTTCCCTCACTGTTCACAAACTGTGATATATTATGTCTAGTGCGGTAATACAGCTCACCGGGGTATACACGGTTATAATATGTCAATGGCTACAAGGAAAACTGTGTTGTGAACCTTCATCTGCTTCACCAGGCGCAGTGTGAGACTGCTGAGCAGTGCGGAAACATGCTAGGGCCACAGACAGAGAGGCATTGGTTATAAAGGAGACTGACAGTAACCATAGACATGGCGTATAGTAGTGGTCTGCAACCTGTGGAGTATTGCGTCCAATTCTGGGCTCCTGTAGATAAGAAGGACATGGCTGAACTGGAGAGGGGGCAGAGGAGGGCGGCAACGATAATTAATGGTATGGGAGGACTACAGGACCAAGACGGGTTATCTATCTTGGGGTTATTTAGTTTAGAGAAAAGACATCTTAGGGCGATCTGATCACAATGTACAAATATATGAATGGACAGTACAGAGAGCTTTCTAGTGATCTTTTTATATCTAGGCCGATAACCATGACAAGGGGGCATCCTCTACTAGAGGAAAGAAGGTTTTATCATCATCACAGACAGAGATTCTTTACTGTAAGAGCAGTGAGACTATTGCACTCTCTGCCACATGATGTTGTGATGTCTGACTCAATAAACAAGTTCAAGGGTGCTGTTACGCCGAGCGCTCCGGCTCCTCCTCCTCCTCCGGAGACGCTGCTCTGTTTTGCCCGGCGCGGATGCGATCCGCCTAGCGGGACGTGCCCGCTCTCGGATCGCACCCCGTCCCACTCACCTGTCCCAATCTCCTGCTGGGTCCCGGTACGCGCGGCGCTGCTCTCTAGGGCGCGCGCGTGTCAGGGCTCTCAGATTTAAAGGGCCAGCGCACCGCTAATTGGTGCCTGGCCCAATCTTCCAAATTAGCTCCCACCTGCTCCATGTGAATAAAAACCCACTTCCCCTTCCTGTCCTTGCCGTACCTTGTTGCCTTAGCGCCCTGAGAAAGCGTTTAGTGTGTTCCCAAGCCTGTGTACCCAGACCTTCTGCTGTTGCCCCTGACTACGACTCTTGCTGCCTGCCCTGACCTTCTGCTACGTCCGACCTTGCTCTTGACTTGTCCTTGTGTACCATGCCTGTCTCAGCTGTCAGTTGGGGTTGAGTCGCTATCGGGTGGAACGACCTGGGGGTTACCTGCTGCTGCAAGTCCATCCCGCTTTGCAGCGGGCTCTGGTGAAAACCAGTAACCCCTTAGATTCCGTTCCCCTGGTATGGCCCACGCCATCACCCCACTGACACAGAGGATCCACCTCCAGTGTCCTCGCTGCATACCAGTCCGGATCCTGACAGGTGCCTGGATGTTTTTCTGGAAAAATATAAGATTCCAGTTTAAAGGGGTACTCCGCCCCTAGACATCTTATTCAAAGGATAGGGATTAAGATGTCTGATGGCGGGGGTCCCGCCGCTGGGGACCCCCGTGATCTTGGCTGCGGCACCCCAGACATCCGGTGCATGGAGCAAACTCCGCTCCATGCTGGATGACTGGCAATGCGGGGCGGAGGCTCATGATGTCCCGGCCACACACCGCTTATGATGTCACGCCCATGCCTCCTTAATAAAAGTCTATGGGAGGTCCTGCCCCCTCCCACAGACTTGCATTGAGGGGGCGTGGCCGTGACGTCACGAGCCTCCAGCGCTGCACCCGACTCCGGGTGCAGCAGGGAGTAGCGGGGATCCCCAGCGGCGTGACCCCCACGATCAGACATCTTATCCCCTATCCTTTGGATAGGGGATAAGATGTCTAGGGGCGGAGTATCCCTTCAAGGATACTAGATTTATGGGGATAGGAATTTTTCCTCTGTTATGAAGCATTTGGCATCAGCCTCACAGTTTTTTTTTGGGCTTCCTCTGGATCAACATAATAGGGACACAATAAGGAAACAGGCTGATCTGGTCTTTTTTCAAGCTTATGAACTATAAAATTATGAAAGATAATATAGTGAAAGAGGCCAAATTGTCTCTCAAGCAAATGGTGCCTGAGTTCATATCATAACAGTATACTTAAATTGGAATTTAGTTTTTAATCCCTTAAGGACTCCCTTAATCCCTTAAGACGTTTTTCCGTTTTTGCATTTTCATTTTTCCTCATCACCTTCTAAAATTCCATATTATGGCTTATTTTTTTCTACCAATTCTACTTTGCAGTGACATTAGTAATTTTACCAAAAATTCCACTGCGAAACGTAAAAAAAACATTCATTGTGCGACAAAATTGAAGAAAAATTTCATTTATTAATTTTGGGGGCTTCCGTTTCTACGCAGTAGATTTTTCAGTAAAAATGACACCTTTTCTTTATTCTGTAGGTCCATACGGTTAAAATGATCCCCTACTTATATAGGTTTGATTTTGTCGGACTTCTGAAAAAAAATCATAACTACATGCAGGAAAATTTATACGTTAAAAATTCTCATCTTCTGACCCCTATAACTTTTTATTTTTCCGCGTACGCGCCGATATGAGGGCTCATATTTTGCACCATGTTCTGAAGTTTTTATCGGTATGATTTTTGTATTGATCGGACTTTTTGATCACTTTTTATTCATTTTTTCATTATATAAAAAGTGACAAAAAAAATATTTTGGACGTTGGAATTTTTTTGCGCGTACGCCATTGACCGTGCGGTTTAATTAATGATATATTTTTATAGTTCAGACATTTACATACGCGGCGATACCACATGTTTATTTTTATTTAAACAGGTTTTTTTATGGGAAAAGGGGAGTGATTCAAACTTTTATTAGGAAAGGGGTTAAATTACCTTTATTAACTTTTTGTTCACTTTTTTTTGCAGTGTTATAGCTCCCATAGGGTCCTATAACACTGCACACACTGATCTTTTACCCTGACCCCTGCAAATCCATAGCTTTGCCTGGATCAGCATAATAGGGGGTTGATTGCTCAAGCCTGTAGCTCAGGCATTGAGCAATCAAACGCCGATCGGACATGACGGAGCAAGGTTAGGGGGCCTCCTCTCGTGTCCTAGCTGATCGGGACATCGAGATTTCATTGCGATAGTCCCGATCAGCCCGACTGAGCTGCCGGGAAGCTTTTACTTTTGTTTTAGACGTGGCGATCAACTTTGATCGCCGCATCTGAAGGGTTAATAGCGCGCGGCACAACGATCTGTGCTGCGTGCTATTAGCCCAGGGTCCCAGCTATCATAAGCAGCTGGGACCGACCCGGTATGAGGGAGTGACCCCATTTTAAATACCGAGACTGGGCGCAGGGCGTACAGGTACGCCTGGTGTCCTTAACCCCTTAAGGACCGAGCCCTTTTTCACCTTAAGGACCGGAGCGTTTTTTGCAATTCTGACCACTGTCACTTTAAACATTAATAACTCTGGAATGCTTTTAGTTATCATTCTGATTCCGAGATTGTTTTTTCGTGACATATTCTACTTTAACTTAGTGGTAAAATTTTATGGTAACTTGCATCCTTTCTTGGTGAAAAATCACCAAATTTGATGAAAAAAATGAAAATTTTGCATTTTTCTAACTTTGAAGCTCTCTGCTTGTAAGGAAAATGGATATTCAAAATATATTTTTTTGGGGTTCACATATACAATATGTCTACTTTATGTTTGCATCATAAAATTTATGAGTTTTTACTTTTGGAAGACACCAGAGGGCTTCAAAGTTCAGCAGCAATTTTGACATTTTTCACAAAATTTTCAAACTCGCTATTTTTCATGGACCAGTTCACATTTGAAGTGGATTTGAAGGGCCTTCATATTAGAAATGCCCCATAAAAGACCCCATTATAAAAACTACACCCCCCAAAGTATTCAAAATGACATTCAGTAAGTGTATTAACCCTTTAGGTGTTTCACAGGTATAGCAGCAAAGTGAAGTAGAAAATTCAAAATCTTAATTTTTTACACTCGCATTTTCTTGTAGACCCAATTTTTGAATTTTTGAAAGGGGTAAAAAGGAGAAAATTTGTACTTGTATTTGAAACCCAATTTCTCTCGAGTAAGCACATACCTCATATGTCTATGTTAATTGTTCAGCGGGCGCAGTAGAGGGCTCAGAAGGGAAGGAGCGTCAAATGGTTTTTGGGGGGCATGTCCCCTTTAGGAAGCCCCTATGGTGCCAGAACAGCAAAAAAACACACATGGCATACCATTTTGGAAACTAGACTCCTCAGGGAACGTAACAAGGGGTAAAGTGAACCTTAATACCCCACAGGTGTTTCACGACTTTAGCATATGTAAAAAAAAATTATATTTTTTTTACCTAAAATGCTTGGTTTCCCAAAAATTTTACATTTTTAAAAAGGGTAATAGCAGAAAATACCCCCCAAAATTTAAAACCCAATTTCTCCCGATTCAGAAAACACCCCATATGGGGGTGAAAATTGCTCTGCTGGCGCACTACAGGTCTCAGAAGAGAAGGAGTCACATTTGGCTTTTTGAAAGCAAATTTTGCTCTGGGGGCATGTCGCATTTAGGAAGCCCCTATGGTGCCAGAACAGCAAAAAAAAACACATGCCATACCATTTTGGAAACTAGACCCCTTGGGGAACGTAACAAGGGGTAATGTGAACCTTAATACCCTACAGGTGTTTCACGACTTTTGCATATGTAAAAATTTTTTTTTATTTTTTACCTAATATGCTTGGTTTCCCAAAATGTTAACATTTTTAAAAAGGGTAATAGCAGGAAATACCCCCCAAAATTTGAAGCCCAATTTCTCCCGATTCAGAAAACACCCCATATGGGGGTGAAAAGTGCTCTGCTGGCGCACTACAGGTCTCAGAAGAGAAGGAGTCACATTTGGCTTTTTGAAAGCAAATTTTGCTCTGGGGGCATGCCGCATTTAGGAAACCCCTATGGTGCCAGAACAGCAAAAAAAAAACACATGGCATACCATTTTGGAAACTAGACCCCTCGGGGAACGTAACAAGGGGTAATGTGAACCTTAATACCCTACAGGTGTTTCACGACTTTTGCATATGTGAACATTTTTTATTTTTTTTTACCTAAAATGCTTGGTTTCCCAAAATTTTTACATTTTTAAAAAGGGTAATAGCAGAAAACACCCCCCAAAATTTGAAGCCCAATTTCTCCCGATTCAGAAAACACCCCATATGGGGGTGAAAAGTGCTCTGCTGGCGCACTACAGGTCTCAGAAGAGAAGGAGTCACGTTTGGCTTTTTGAAAGCAAATTTTGCTCTGGGGGCATGCCGCATTTAGGAAGCCCCTATGGTGCCAGGACAGCAAAAAAAAAAAACACATGGCATACCATTTTGGAAACTAGACCCCTCGGGGAACGTAACAAGGGGTTAAGTGAACCTTTATACCCCACAGGTGTTTTATGACTTTTGTATATGTAAAAAAAAATTAATTTTTTTACCTAAAATACTTGTTTTCCCAAAAATTTTACATTTTTAAAAAGGGTAATAGCAAAAAATACCCCACAAAATTTGAAGCCCAATTTCTCCCGAGTACGGCGATACCCCATATGTGGCCCTAAACTGTTGCCTTGAAATACGACAGGGCTCCAAAGTGAGAGTGCCATGCGCATTTGAGGCCTAAATTAGGGATTGCATAGGGGTGGACATAGGGGTATTCTACGCCAGTGATTCCCAAACAGGGGGCCTCCAGCTGTTGTAAAACTCCCAGCATGCCTGGACAGTCAGTGGCTATCTGGCAATACTGGGAGTAGTTGTTTTGCAACAGCTGGAGGCTCCGTTCTGGAAACAGTGGCGTACCAGACGTTTTTCATTTTTATTGGGGAGGGGAGGGGGGCTGTGTAGGGGTATGTGTATATGTAGTGTTTTTTACTTTTTATTTTATTTTGTGGTAGTGTAGTGTAGTGTTTTTAGGGTACAGTCACACGAGCGGGGGTTCACAGTAGTTTCTCGCTGGCAGTTTGAGCTGCGGCAGAAAATTTGACGCAGCTCAAACTTGCAGCCGGATACTTACTGTAATCCTCCGCCCATGTGAGTGTACCCTGTACGTTCACATTGGGGGGGGGGAACATCCAGCTGTTGCAAAACTACAACTCCCAGCATGGACGGTCTATCAGTGCATGCTGGGAGTTGTAGTTTTGCAACCGCTGGAGGCTCCGTTTTGGAAACAGTGACGTACCAGACGTTTTTCATTTTTATTGGGGAGGGGAGGGGGGCTGTGTAGGGGTATGTGTATATGTAGTGTTTTTTACTTTTTATTTTATTGTGTGTTAGTGTAGTGTAGTGTTTTTAGGGTACAGTCACATGGGCGGGGGGTTCACAGTAGTTTCTCGCTGGCAGTTTGAGCTGCGACAGAAAATTTGCCGCAGCTCAAACTTGCAGCCAGATACTGACTGTAATCCTCCGCCCATGTGAGTGTACCCTGTACATTCACATTGGGGGGGGGAAACATCCAGCTGTTGCAAAACTACAACTCCCAGCATGTACGGTCTATCAGTGCATGCTGGGAGTTGTAGTTTTGCAACAGCTGGAGACACACAGGTTGTGAAACACCGAGTTTGGTAACAAACTCAGTGTTTTGCAACCAGTGTGCCTTCAGCTGTTGCAAAAGCTACAACCCCCAGCATGTACGGACAGTGGAAGGGCATGCTGGGTCTTGTAGTTATGCAACAGCCGGAGGCATACTACATTGGCTGGGGATGCTGGGGATTGTAGTTATGCAACAGCTGGAGACACACTGGTTTACTACTTAACTCAGTGTGCCTTCAGCTGTTGCAAAACTACAACTCTCAGCAGTCACCGACAGCCAACGGGCATGCTGGGAGTTGTAGTTATGCAACCACCAGATGCACCACTACAACTCCCAGCATGCACTTTAGCTGATTGTGCAAGCTGGGAGTTGTAGTTACACAACAGCTGAAGGTACACTTTTAGATAGAAAGAATGTGCCTTCAGCTGTTGCAAAACTACAAGTCCCAGCATGCCCATAAGGGCATGCTGGGAGTTGTGGTGGTCTGCCTCCTGCTGTTGCATAACTACAGCTCCCAGCATGCCCTTGTTGCATGCTGGGAGCTGTTGCTAAGCAACAGCAGGAGGCTGTCACTCACCTCCAACGATCCAGCAGCACAGGTCAGTCCCTCGTCGTCTCCGCCGCGGCCGTCGCTCCTGGGGCCCCGATCCCAACAGGGACGCCGGGGATCGGGGTCCCCAGCACCGGGGGTCGTCTTCCCGCACCTGCTCACGTCCTCCGGAAGAGGGGCGGAGCGGGTTGCGGGAGCGACACCCGCAGCAGGCGCCCTGATTGGTCGGCCGGATTACCGGTAATCCGGCCGACGAATCAGGGCGATCGTGAGGTGGCACCAGTGCCACCTCACCCCTGCTGGCAATGGCTGTTCGGGGCCGTCTCTGACGGCCCCGATCAGCCAGTAATTCCGGGTCATCGGATCACTGGAGACCCGATTGACCCGGAATCTGCCGCAGATCGCTGGACTGAATTGTCCAGCGATCTGCGGCAATCGCCGACATGGGGGGACACAATGACCCCCCTGGGTGATATGCCGGGATGCCTGCTGAACGATTTCAGCAGGCATCCAGCTCCGGCTCCCCTCCGGCTAGCGGTGGGGGCCGGAAATGCTCAGGGCGTATCCATACGCCCTCGGTCCTTAAGGACTTGGAAACGGGGGCGTATGGATACGCCCTATGTCCTTAAGGGGTTAAAGGCGTACTCCGCCCTTGGCATCTTATACCCTATCCAAAGGATAGGGCATAAGAAGTCAGATCGATGCGGTCCCACTGCTGGGGACCCCCGGGATCCCCGCTGCGGCACCCCGCTATCATTACAGCACAGAGCGAGTTCGCTCTGTGCGTAATGACGGACGATACAGGGGACGGAGCAGCGTGACGTCAAGGCTCCGCCCCTCGTGACATCACGGCCCGTCCCCTTAATGCAAGTCTATGGCAGGGAGCGTGACGACCGCCACGCCCCCTCCCATAGACTTGTATTGAAAGGGGCAGGCCGTGATGTCACGAGGGGTGGAGCCATGACGTAACGATGCTCCGGCCCCTGTATTGCTTGTCATTACGTGCAGAGTGAACTCGCTCTGTGCTGTAATGATAGCGCAGTGCCGCAGCGGCGATCCCCGGGGTCCCCAGCAGCGGGACCGCGGCGATCTGACATCTTATCCCCTATCCTTTGGATAGGGGATAAGATGTCTAGGGGCGGAGTACCCCTTTAAGAGGTTAAAGGGATACTCCTGAAATGAAAATATGTTTTCAAATCAGCTGGTGGCAGAAATCTTAATCCTTATCAGCTGCTGTATGCTCCCAAGGAAGTTGTGTAGTTCTTTCCAGTCTGACTACAGTGCTCTCTGCTGACACCTGTCTGTGTCAGCAACTGTCCGAAGCATGAGCAAATACCCATAGCAAACCTCTCCTGGAGCTTGCTGGGAGTTGTAGTTTTGCAACAGCTGGAGGCACACTGGTTGGGAAACACTGATCTAGGAGCAAAAAAAAAAAAGTAGAATAAAAAAAGGTAAGTGTGATATTAATACATGTGTAAAGTTCCATCCTGGTTCTCCGTACGTGTTAGATATTTGTCGCTGGTGGAGGAGATGGCTTCCGATTCCTGCTATTTGTGTTTTGGAATCCTCATTTTCATACATCTGTCACTTGTCAGAGATAATCTGGTGTTAAGTTGTTGTGTTTTGTAATTAGCCGTTCTGTTACCATCTCCTTCTGCTTCTCTATTATACATCTTCCTGAGAGATGAAAAAGGGGATTTACTATGAAATATTCACAAGGAGCCGATTCACGGAACATGTCACATATTGCTCATATCCTTATTTTTATGTCTTTATTCTTTGGTACAACTTAATTAGATCTTATAATAGATTGGCAGGAGAGCTGAGTACGTTTGTCAGTAATGGTGGGAGCTTAAAGTGGTATTCCCGGAAAAAACTTATTTTTATATATCAACTGGCTCCAGAAAGTTAAACAGATTTGTAAATTACTTCTATTAAAAAATATTAATCCTTTCAGTACTTATGACCTTCTCAAGTAAGGTTGTTCTTTTCTGTCTAAATCCTGTCTGATGACACGTGTCTCGGGAAACGCCCAGTGTAGAAGCAAATCCCCATAGCAAACCTCTTCTAAACTGGGCGTTTCCCGAGACACGTGTCACCAGAGAGGATTTAGACAGAAAAGAACAACCTTAACTTCATCAGCTCATAAGTACTGAAAGGATTAAGATTTTTTAATAGAAGTAATTTACAAATCTGTTTAACTTTCTGGAGCCAGTTGATATATATATATATATATATATATATATATATATAAAAAAGTTTTTTCCTGGATAACCCCTTTAAAGTATCAATGAAGCACAAGTCTTGGCGACGAGTAAGAAATCTTATAATAAATGTGAGATCGATAATGTGTTTGGTAATATTTTAAGGGGTACGCCGCTGCTCAGTGTTTGGAACAAACTGTTTTGAACACTGGAGACGGCGTCGGGAGCTCGTGATGTCATAGCCCCGCTCCCTCATGATGTCATGCCCCCCCCAATGCAAGTCTATGGGAGGGGGCGTGACAGCCGTCACGCCCCCTCCCATAGACTTGCATTGAGAGGGTGGGGCAAGACATACTGAGGGGTGGAGCTATGACATCACAAGCTCCCGGCGCCGGCTCCAGTGTTCGGAAGTACCCCTTTAAAGGCAGCAGAGTACTCCTTTAAAGGAATGGTCCTGGATAAATAGATATGTGTTATGTGTTATGCCTAGGGCAGGATCCTCATGGGCGGTGCCTGACACGGCTATTCAAAGAACATCATAGAGAAGAATCCCGTTTTTCATGCTCCACTCCCTCAAAACCCACACTAGGCCTAACATAGTGTATTAATTCTGCCTGAAGTCTTTCTTCAATAGTGGTTGTTCTTTAGTGCTTCTGATTCTATGGATGGCTTGAAAAGGACCAGTCATTTCAGGTGACTTTTCAGGATAAGCTGTCCCTGCGCGTGTATATGAGGAGCAACACTATTTCTGCCCATTATGTAACTTGTAATTGTTTTTTTACAGCAGATATCTGCTCGGCAGGATCTACAATTTGCAGTTCTCCCAGAACTGGTGGGAGGAGTTCGCTCCTCCACCCCTCCATAGACTTGTTTTGTTTGTCTTGCAGATACCGGACAAAGCTGAGCTGATTTTCAGAGGCGAATACAATATCACATGTAGGGGGGGAAGTTTGAGAATGGGAGAATGAATTTTTTTTCTCCAATAAGATATATTACAAAGTTTCTTAGATTCACTTGAACAATTGATCCATGCAAAGTTTGTTCAAATGGAACATCGCCTATTTGAACATGTTCTATTACTAGTAGAGCCACTGTATGGTAAAGTATATTTCATATGCCTCTTAAAGTGGTCCCTCATTTCAGATAACCATTTATCATATACCCTATTAGGGAAAGCTTGATTAATAAAGTTTGCATAAGGGGCAGGGCCGCCATCAGGGGGGTACAACCCATACACCTGTATGGGGCCGGAGCCTCAGGGGACCTGGACATCCCTGGACTTTTTTTTTTTTTTACTGGATTGTCACTTGTACCCCCTTGATGGTGGCCCTGCTTGTCAGTGAGTGACTGCGACTGTCACTCACTGACCGCTGGGTGCCCGCAAGGACTATGACTGGGCCTTATAGTCCGGGGCCCCGCACATTTCTATTAAATTACCTATTTCTAGGGTGCAGGCCCCTTAAGAATTATGCCAGGGCCTGACAGGCCAAGGGCTGATTGGAGTAGAGACGTCACGTGCCCTGTGCAGGCACGCGCATCTACTCCAATCACCTGACCTGTCCCTGCCTACGTCCCCGCGCGATCTCCTTCATCCTCCCCGTGCAGTGCAGTGAAAGGAGCAGCAGTAGCCTGACGTGGTTTCACCGATCCCCGACAGGGTAAGTGAAGTTGTGCGGGGGTCGGTGTTTTGGGAGTGATAAGAGGTCATGAGTGGGCCAGAGGGGGGGGGGGGGGGTTATGGAGGTGATGAGTGGTGCAGGGGGTTTATGGGGGTGATGAGAGGTGCAGGGGGGTTATGGGGGTGATAAGAGATGCGGGTGGGGGGTTATGGGGATCATAAGAGGTGCAGGGGGGTTATGGGGGTTATAAGGGGTGCAGGGAGGTTATGGGGGTGATAAGGGGTGCAGGGGGTTATGGGGGTGATAAGGGGTGCGAGAGTTATGGGGGTGATAAGAGGTGCGGGGGGTTATGGGGGTGATAAGAGTTGCAGGCCGGTTATGGGGGTTATAAGAGGTGCAGGCGGGTTATGGGGGTTATAAGAGGTGCAGGGGGTTATGGGGGTGATAAGAGGTGCGGGGGGTTATGGGGCTGAAGAGGTGCATGGGTGGGGTGATGGGGGTGATGAGAGGTGCAGGGGGGTTATGTTGGTGATGAAAGTTGCAGGGGGGGTGATGGGGGTGATAAGAGGAGCAGGGGGGTGATGAGAGGTGCAGGGGGGTTATTGGGGTGATAAGAGGTGCAGGGGGTTATGGGGGTGATGAGAGGTGCAGCAGGGTTATGGGGGTGATAAGAGGTGCAGGGGGGTTATGGGGGTGATGAGGAGAGGTTTTTTGGGGGGGTTATGGGGGTGATGAGGAGTGATGAGGACACAGAGGATAAGAGGGGGTGTATATGTATATATGATGTGTATGCATGTATGGCAGTATTATATTCAGAGGGTACAGTGTGTGGCAGTATTATATTTAGGGTACAGTGTGTGGCAGTATTATATTCAGGGGTACAGTGTGTGGCTGTATTATATTCAGGGGTACAGTGTTTGGTAGTATTATATTCAGGGGTACAGTGTGTGGTAGTATTATATACAGGGTACAGTGTGTGGCAGTATTATATTCAGGGTACAGTGTGTGGCAGGATTATATTCAGGGTACAGTGTGTGGCAGTATTATATTCAGGGTACAGTGTGTGGCAGGATTATATTCAGGGTACAGTGTTTTCGACAGGATTATATTCAGGGGCACAGTGTGTGGCAGGATTATATTCAGGGTACAGTGTGTGGCAAGATTATATTCAGGGGCACAGTGTGTGGCAGGATTATATTCAGGGTACAGTGTGGGGCAGTATTATATTCAGGGTACAGTGTGTGGCAGTATTATATTCAGGGTACAATGTATGGCAGGATAATATTCAGGGTACAGTGTGGGGCAGTATTTTACATAGTGTACACTTTCTGGCAAGGTTATAATGAATATTGTTTTCATGCAGAGGATGAGGATCTGCTGACAAAGTGAGGAGCCAATGATGTCTAGATGTCAGACTCTGCAGAGAAGATGGAGCTGGAGGAAGACCTGGTCTCTGGACCAGATGAAGAAGAAAAGATAACAGAGAAGATATCACTCAGGTCAGAAGACGTCACTCAGGTCACTGATATCATTGTGTGTTCTCCTGACTGTCCCATCAGAGCTGTAGTCACTTGTAAGTTCTGCAGAGATGATGGAAACTGTGTCCAATCTGTGTCTCTCCAGCTGTTACAAAACTACAACTCCCATTGCCAGAGGCTCTCCAGACATGATGGGAGTTTTAGCTTTCCAACAGTTGGAGAACCACTTCAATCGAGGTGATCGGTGGGGGTTTCAGCAGTCGGACCCCCACCCAAAAAATCAGGGGGAAGGAGTAGGGAGCCCCGAGGTAATTTCTTGCATCGGGGTCCTGTGGTTTCTAGCTACACCCCTGCGCACAGCCGCTGTGCATTGATACAGCATCGGGGGCAACGGTTAACAGCAAAAAGGGGCCTACTACAACTATATAGTGGCAAGTTGTTCCCCGGCCCATATAGTTGTTGTATGCCCCTCTTTGCTAATAGTTCCCCCCCCCCCATATAGTTGTAGGCCTCTCTGAGAGGGGCCCAGGCCTACCACAACTATGGGGGCAACTATTAACAGAGAGGCCTACCCAAACTATATGGAGCCCCCTATATAGTTTGGGTAGGCCCCTCTGTTAATAGTTGCTTCCATATAGTTTGGGTAGGCGCCTCTTTAAAAGGAGTAGTCTGGTGAAAAATAACTTATCCCCTATTCAAGGACAGGGGATAAGTTATAGATTGCAGGGGGGTCCAAGCACTGGGAACCCCCCGTGATCTCCTGCACAGGCCCCGTCAGTTTGCTGGAAGCTGACGTCTGTACCCCGCAGGAAGCTGCGGCCGGCACACCTCCTCCATGTATCTCTACATGGAAGGGGGGGGGGGGGTCAGGCCTTGAGCTGTGTGTGGGGCCCCGAAATTTCTGATGGCAGCCCTGATAAGGGGTGTCCACCTCCTGCTGGAGGACCTGTCCAGCATTACACAGACATGCCATTGATTTGAATGTGCTCTGTAATGCTTATTTTCCCCTGTGGTGGCTCTTTAGGGAAATTGAACACTTAGGGTCTATTCACACAATGGAATTCCACCTGAAATAAAAGCCCCATACACTTCTATGGGATTCCGTACTCCCGTTGACACTTCAGAAATCCCACTATTCCGCATACGGGATTTCTGAAGTGTCAACGGGAGTACTGAATTCCATAGAAATGTATTGGGCTTTAATTTCAGGCAAAATTCTGCCAGTGGCATTTCATGTGTGAATAGACCCTTACTGCCAGGTTTCCCCAACAGGATACAGCTGATCGCTTTGGTCCTAGCAGGGACATAGCTTGTGATATAGGTTGTCAGAACCTCTTTCAATTTTCCTAAAAAAGCTAAACTTCTAACATGTCAAAGTAAAATATTTTTATCAGTCTGGGTGTTCAGATGTCCACCAATCCACAGAACGAGGCAGGAGACGCACTTGCTTAAAGGGGTACTCCGCTGCTCAGCGTTTGGAACAAACTGTTCCAAACGCTTGAGCCGGGAGCTTGTGACATCATAGCCCCGCCCCTCTTGACATGAAACCCCGCCCCCTCAATGCAAGTCTATGAGAGGGGGCATGATGGCTGTCACGCCCCCTCCCATAGACTTGCATTGAGGAGCGGGGTGTGACATCATGAGGGGGCGAGTCTATGGCATCAATAGTTCCTGGCGCCGGCTTCAGCGTTCGGAACAGTTTGTTCCAAACGCTGAGCAGCGGAGTACCCCTTTAGGTACTTCTCTCTCCATCTCACTTACCTCCACACAGGATGGACTTTATAGATTCTCCATAGGGTCCATCTTGTGCATTAACGGGTGAGACAGGGAGAGAAGCGCTCAAACCAAACGCTTCTCCTGCCTCGATTTGAATATCGGTGGGGGTCTGTACACCCAGACCCTGACCTATCCCAAGAATGTGGCAGGGCATCTCTGCGCAGGATGGGCTTCATAGCCTTTCTGAGATGGTATAACATTTTTGTCCCTCTGGTACCCATTCAGCCAGAGGATGGCGCCATGTGAAGTAATATATCATGCTCACCTGTCTCTATGACTTCTGTTTTAACTCTAAGTAGAAAGAGGAACAAAGAAAGGATGTTACATGTTAGTCTTATGGCACTACTCAGGAGAGGGATCACGGGATAAGTGTCATATGAATATTTCCCCTCGGTGGGCACCTCTCATGTTACCTGTATTTCCGGCTGCTGGCTGGCAGACGTTTTCCCTCCCTACACCCCGGGTGAATATGAATATGTGTTTCTACTCTGTTCGCTAGTACTTTGCCGTAATAAAGCATGAACTGAATTTGAAAAATATGGTGAGTGCAGCCACATTCTTTTTTCTTCATGTGTTCTACTGTTGCGGAATTGCCTATTCCTGCTAGTGTCTTGCACCCCATAACATTACTTCACCGGGACATATTTAAGTGCTTGCTTGAACTTTGCCATACACTCATGTTGTAGTGCCCATCCCCCTCTCTCCTTTAGTGGATTACCTGTATTTCCCATCTCCAGTTTGGAAATTTCGATACCATTTCACTTTTCAGACAAAAAAGTTTTTTCTATGCTGCCAGATATTGGTATTGATTAAATGGAGACAACTTTAAGTGGCCTCCACGCTTTCCACCAGGGACTCCTTTAAAAAAAAGTATTGGACATCATTACAGTTGACTGTATTGGTGAGAGCCATTCAAGGTGATGAGACAAGGATAAAGTCTGGGACAGCAATAAGGTTTCCAAGTCAATAAAGAAAATTAACATCAGTCCTGGTGACATTTAGTGTTGAGTGCGAATATTCAAAATGCTAATTTTTTACAGCGAACATCAGCACTATATAGCGATATATATTCGTAATGACGAATATTCTTTTTTTTTTCCTTCACAGTACAAATCACAACAATGATGAGTACTGTGTAAAAGAAAAAGTGATCATCCCTCCCTGCTTCCAGCTTGTGGCCCAAAGAAGGCTCCAATATTAATTACTATTATTATTATTTATAATATTTTGTATATGCGAATATGCAAATATTTGAGAATATCGGCACTTCCAGAGGACACTGATCCCGCCCTTCTTTTAGGTGAAAGATATAATCTCACATGCGCACTATGCAAATTTCATTACAGATTTTCGCATGTAAAAAAAGGTAACGAACATAGCAAATATGAAAATTTCGCAAACATAGGACAAATATTCATCCACATATATACGCAAAATATCGCGAAATTGAATATGGCCCCTGCCGCTCATTCCTGGTGACATTATATTATCACTGATTTTCACTGATATCACTGATATTTTGGAATATCATCCATAGCTAGAGCCAACAATTCTAAAGGTGTAAGAGAAGAACATCAAAAAGTCATACCAGTTACGGAACAAAATGAACAAAAATTGAACATCGAGGAAGGCACAACTCTATTAGGGTGCATGCACACCACGTTTTTGCTATACAGTTCCTGTATCAGGTTTTTGATGAAAAACAGATTCCTCAAAACCTTACTAAACTGTATCAAAAGGTGTGTACAAATTTCAACCCGGTTAAAAACCGTATATGGTTTGAAAAATTATGTCCGGTTGCATCCGTTTTTTAAGTAAAAAACGTATGTTTTTAACTTTTCACTCCATTTTGAATAAAGTTTCACATGTTTGATTGAAACAAGAAAAAAAAACTGTGGAAAATCAATAACCGTATGGTGAAAACCGGATGGAACCGTAGGCACATATGGTTCTGTATGGTTCCCATTGACTCCCATGTTAAAAAAAAGTATACGGTTTAATACGGTTTTTCACCCGGACCAAAAAACCTGGTAGTCTACTGTTTTGGGTACGGGTAAAAAAACTGACAAAACCGCATAAGACTCAAAACGGACTAAACCGGATGATGCGTTTGACATACAGTTTACAATGTTAAGTCAATGCATACGGTTTTCTATACGGTTCCATACGGTTTTTAACTTTAAACCACATAGGGGAACTGTATAGCAAAAACGTGGTGTGCATGCACCCTTAAAGACGTGTGGGTAGGCTACCTGTGTTCTATAGCCACCGGATTAGTACAAACTTGTGTAGACAATGCAATGGAAGTGACCCATCATGTGGAAAAAGATGGCTGAACATAGGTAGCTTCATAAATGGCCATACAAACTAGGCTATGTTCATATTGCCTT
The DNA here is from genome assembly GCF_029499605.1 of Hyla sarda. Taxonomy (NCBI): domain Eukaryota; kingdom Metazoa; phylum Chordata; class Amphibia; order Anura; family Hylidae; genus Hyla; species Hyla sarda. Next base: position 415,947,256 of record NC_079191.1, read on the forward strand.
ATGGGGCTCCAGTTGCCTGGAAAAGTCCAAGATGATAGTCTAAGGTCTCCTAGGACTGTATTCTAGGAGAGCAAACAACGGCCAAGCCGTCAGGCTACATTAAAGGGGTACTCCGCCCCTACACATCTTATCCCCTATTCAAAGGATAGGGGCATAAGATGTTTGATCGTGGGGGTCCCGCCGCTGGGGACCCCTGCGATCTCCCTGCTGCACCCGGCATTCGTTTAGAACATCAGCTGCAGGCTTGTGATGTCACGACCGCCCCCCGCTCTTGACGTCACGCCCCCTCCCATAGAATTGCATTGAGGGGATTTGGGCATGATGTCTCGAGCAGGTGGGACTATGATGTCCCAAGCCTCCACCCCGCATCGCCAGTCATCTGGCATGGAGTGAAGTTCGCTCCGTGCACCGGATGTCTGGGGTGCCGCAGCCGAGATCACGGGGGTCCCCAGCGGTGGGACTCACGCGATCAGGATTTGGATAGGGGATAACATGTCTAGGGGTGGAGTACCCCTTTAACTGTACATTTGCTGAACACTAGACAGATGGATGGTTGGCCTTCAGAGTTATTTCTTCTGTTGGGTGCAAGGTGGGTCCAAGAAGCTCTTTTTTGGTATTGGAAATTGATGTATGGAAACAATCATGTCCAACTATATGTACAAAATGGCGTGAACTGATATTTACACTTGCGTTAATCTGGTGGAAATGGGAAGACAGGGCATTCATAATCTCAGTGAGTTGAACGACCTTTCACACCATCACAGTAATAGTTGTAACGTGAAACCATTGACTCCACTTGTAATTGTCATAAATTCCTTATCTCACCTCCACCATGTTTACCTTATATCGAGCCTGTCCCCCGGTGCTGTTCTTTAAAAGCCGTTGAAACCCTCTTTTGTCCTCCTAGGAGACTGCACTTCCCCTTTTTGTAGGAATATTGCTGCAATCTGAAGGCCATATATTCTGTGTAATCACGATGTATGAAACACAATCCGTATCTGTCATCTTCAAGGTTTATTATAAGTCTTTAGAATGTCCTATAAGCATTTTACCACCATTAGCTACCATTACGCGATGCCTTGTAAAAGATAACATGTTGTCACTTTTTGCTATCTGCTAATGACAGGATACTGTACTTGGAGAAAGGGAAGTATCACTTTTTCAATATCCGTATACTGTAAGTATCAAATATCCTGACCACGTCTAAGAAGACCTTGATAGTTGATATATATAGTATATATTTTTGTTCAATACTAGTAAGGGACATTTAAAGGGAACCTGTCAGTAGGAAAATGATGTCCCGTTCTGATATATGATAGCCTTATATTACTACATGTTTGAAGAAGTACTCTGTTTTTTTGCCCACATTACGCACACTCACCCTGACTGGTCATACAGAGCCAACTGTTTTATTCCAGCACAGCTACATTCATGCGTTTCATCGCTTTAACTTGGTCATGTGATCACCAGTCTGACTCTCTAAGTCTTCTAAGTGCTTTAATCGTCAGAACAGGATGTCAGTACTGGGTCTGACATCCTGCTGCAGTCTAGCAGGTGATTATGAACCACTCCCTCTCTTTGCAAAGGATTTATGGGAAATGCTGTACATTTTTAACCAGTTGTTTATCAGATTACTTTGTTGTTCGAGGCATTGTTCTCCTCTCTGATGTTCTCCTGTCACTCTCCCTCATGCTGCACGTCCTGTCACTCTCCCTCATGCTGCACCTCCTGTCATCCTCCCTCCTGCTGAAACTCCTATGACCCTCCTTACTGCTGCACCTTCTGTCCCATCTGCCTCCTGCTGCATTCCCTGTCACTCTCCCTCCTGTTGCACCTCCTGTCACCTGCCCTCTTGATGCACCTCCTGTCACCCTCCCACCTCCTGCACCTCCAGTCACCATCCTTCCTGCTGCATCTTCTTCCCCCCATGCTGCATTTCCTGTCTTTCTCCTTCCTGTTGCACCTCCTGTCACCCGCCCTCCTGCTGCATTTCCTGTCACCCGCCCTCCTGCTGCACCTCCTGTCACCATCCTTCCTGCTGCACTTCCTGTCACCTGCCCTCCTGCTGCACTTCCTGTCACTGCCCTCCTGTTGCACCTCCTATCACCATCCTTCCTGCTGCACCTCCTGTCACCCGCCCTCCTGCTGCACTTCCTGTCACCCGCCCTCCTGCTGCACCTCCTGTCACCATCCTTCCTGCTGCACCTCCTCTCAAAGCTGTAACTGTCCCCCCTGCTGCACATTCTGTTACTGCTTTCATTCTCCCTTCTATTGCACCTCCTATCACTGCTATCATCCTCCCTCCTGCTGGGCCTCCTATCATCCTCCTTCCTGCTACACTTCCTGTCACCTTTTCTCCTGCTGCAACTCTTGTCACTGCTTTCACCCACCATACTGTCACAGTTTGAAAACCACTACTGTTACGATTCGGCAGGCTGGATGTGGATCCTCTGTGTCAGCGAGGGATTGGCGTGGACCGTGTCGGTGGACCGGTTCTAGGTTGCTACTGGTATTCACCAGAGCCCGCCGCAAAGCGGGATGGTCTTGCTGCGGTGGTAGCAACCAGGTCGTATCCACCGGCAACGGCTCAACCTCGCTGACTGCTGAGAAGGCGTGGGACAGAAGGACTAGGCAGAGGCAAGGTCAGATGTAGCAGAAGGTCTGGGCAGGCGGCAAGGTTCGTAGTCAATAGCAATAGCAAGAGGTCAGAAACACTTGTAAGGCAAACACTGTAAACTCTTTCTCTGGCACAAAGGCAACAAGATCCGGCAAGGAAGTGAAGGGGAAGTGAGATTAAATAGACAGGGAGCAGGTGGAAGCTAATTAGACTGATTGGGCCAGGCACCAATCATTGGTGCACTGGCCCTTTAAATCTTAGAGAGCTGGCGTGCGCGCCCTAAGGAGCGGAGCCGCGCGCGCCAGGATGTGACAGCCGGGGACCGGGACAGGTGAGTGACTTGGGATGCGATTTGCGAGCGGGCGCGTCCCGCTATGCGAATCGCATCCCCGCCGGCAGAGTCAGTGCAGCGCTCCCGGTCAGCGGGTCTGACCGGAGCGCTGCAGAGAGAGGAACGCCGCGAGCGCTCCGGGGAGGAGCAGGGACCCGGAGTGCTCGGCGTAACAACTACTCTAAAAAAAAAAGGTATATACAGGTATATATCTATCTATCTATAATCAGAAGTCCTTATCGTTATGTGTTTTACAGTTTTACATTGCCTACATTGAGCCATTTGGTTATAACAAATAATTTTCTATCAGATTACATGTTGACAGCAGCTGCAGCAGCAGCAGAGGAGTGTGTTGACCTTGTAGGAGGCAATGACCTTTACACTCTTTGATTATGTGAGTGATGGCCTTGCTATGTAAAATAGTTGATGAAGTATACAGAAGCCACAGGAATAAGAATACAATTAGATATACCTGTAGACAGTATATATATATATATATATATATATATATATATATATATATATATATATATATAAGGAAGATCAGGGCAGCACTCCAATAACGTAAAAAAGGGTGAATTTTATTCCATCAAAACAATGTGCAAAACAGCAGCGATGTTTCGATCCTCTACAGGATCTTTTTCAAGCTTTTCCTGGAGAGGATCGAAACGTCGCTGCTGTTTTGCACATTGTTTTGATGGAATAAAATTCACCTTTTTTCACGTTATTGGAGTGCTGCCCTGATCTTCCTTTTTTATATTTGGATGGATCGTTGGACTTGATCCTTTTACAGGTTGCCTGCACCTTTTCTTTTACATCTTTTGGATTTTAGAGTGCTGTTGCTTTTCTGCTTTTATATATATATATATATATATATATATATATATATATATATATATATAGCAGCAGAACATGAGTGTGCTAATCTTGTAGGATGCACTGTCCTGTCCATGTGTTGTCAGTTTGTTAAGGAGGATATGACCAAAATTATAGGGATGATGTTATGAAGTGGATGGGGCCAGAAAACCCTGTAGCCCGTCATACCAAGGAAATTATGAAAGCAACAGGAGTACAATTGCTTATCTTGTAGGAGGCAGTGACCCCATCACTCATGATATTGTGTTAGTCACAACAGCACTTCGTGTAACTGGATCAATTTTTTAAAGAGCACAGTGACTGAATACACTATAGTCAACCATAACTGGGATTAATTACAGCAACAGAAGTGGAGTGTGATCATTATTTTGGAAGCCATGACCTGTGATCATAGGAGTATATATGACAAGAAATGATAAAGGGCAGAATTCCCTGTAGCCAATAGGAATTATAACAAGAGGACAGAGCATGTTGATCATGTGGGAGGGAGTAACCTGTAACCAGGGATAACATTGGTGAAAACTGGGATTCATGTGCCAGGTAGTGTTGAGCGGCATAGGCCATATTCGAATTCGCGAATATTCGCGAATATATGGACGAATATTCGTCATATATTCGCGAATATTCGCATACTCGTTATATTCTCGTTTTATTTTCGCATATGCGAAAATACGCGCATGCGAAAATTAACATATGTGAACATTCGCATATGCGAAAATTAACATGTGTTAATTTTTGTATATGCGAATTTTCGCACGCCAGTCTCATACAGTGGTATTACAGCCTTCTTTACACCACACAAGCTGGAAGCAGAGAGGGATGATCACTGTGATGAGTACTGTGAAGAAAAAAAAAAAAAAAAAAAACGAATATTCGTAATTACGAATATATAGCGCTATATTCGTGAAATTCGCGAATTCGCGAATATGCGATATTCGCGAATAATATTCGCATTGCGAATATTCGCGAGCAACACTAGTGCCAGGCTCAGTGTAAGGAAATGGGTGAGGACAGATACTTTGTAACCAACAGATTATAGAAATGATTACAGCAGGATAAGAGGAGTGTGCCGATCTTGTGGGGGACAGTGACCTGTTTACTAAACTTCATGTTACAGAGTTAATGGTAAGAAGTGAGTGAGGGCAGAATCCCCTGTAGCCAATGGAAAATATAACAAAAAAGGAGTGTGTTGATCATGTAGGAGGAAGTGACCTGTTTACTCGAGTGATAATGTTGATGAGAACAGGAATTCATGTGACAAGGTCAATGTCAAGACATAGGTGAGGACTGAATACCCTATAACCAATGGCTTCTGAAGATTATTGTAGGGGGAGGAGATGAGTGTGCTGGTCTTGTGGGGTAAAGTGACCTTACTTGCAAGATTATGTGAGTGAGAACTAAACATTCTGTTACAGGGGCAATGTCAGGAGGACACAATCCCCTGTAGCCAATAAAATCAGGGTCAGTGTCATGTTAAATGGTCAGTATGTCAAGAAATAGGTGAGGACATAATTCCTTGGATTAGGGAAATTGTTACGGCAGGAGAGGAGGATTTTGCTGATTTTGTGTGGGAGAGTGACTTGTTTACTCATGGGATTATGTCAGTGAGGACTAAGTGGGGACACAATTAACTGTAGCCAATAAGATTATGGTTAGTGTCAAGAAATGGGTGAGAACAGAATACTCTGAATCCAATAAATCATGAAAGTTATTAGAGCAGGAGAAGCGGTGTGTGCTTATCTTGTTGAAGGCAGTGACCTGTTTCCGTGTAAAAAACTTCATGTAACAGGGCCAGCGTCAAAAAGTTAATCGAACCAGAATACGATGAAAGCATTAGGTAATGTGATCATGATAATAATGGCAGCAGCAGGAGAGGCGTACCTTGACTTTGTGGGAGGCAGTGACCAGTTCACAGATTTTGTTAGTGAGAACCAGACTGCATATGACAGAGGGGAATAGAGGTGAAAAGTACACAAACAACATACACTCTAAGTTTCTGCTACTTTGTGCGCCTCTGCTTGTAATATTATACATAATGTATACATCTAATTAGAACAAAACACACAACAAACCCACATTAGAATAAGAATAAAATGCAGCTTACAAATAAAGTTTTCATATGCAAACTAAAGTCGAGAATCATATAGTAGGCAGTAAACTGTACACTTGGCAGGGGGAGACGTTGGCTGGACCATCCGCTCCCAAAACTGTACAAACACAGAATTTAAATTTCATTGTCTACACTTACCTGCTTTCTTTATGATCTTGCATTTTGTGGTCTTTTTTTTTCTTTTTTTTTTTTGTTATTTGCTCTCCTTTGTCCCATAGCAGATCATGAACTCAGCATCTCATCAGTTTTTGGCTGGATAGAAGTGGGGTCATATATCAACCTGTCCCAGGGAACATTCTGGCAAATGTGATAGCTCTTTAATGAGTTTGTCTGGCCGTTAATTCTTCATCTGCCATGCAAAGATGCTGGTCTCTTTGTTTGGGCAACATATCAAAAGTTAACCGTGTGATTGTTGCACAAATGTCGCCGAATTCTTCCTTGGCTGCCACCTTATTATTAGGATTTAACCATTTCACTAAAGGAATAAATAAAGATATCAATTCCCGGCTTACAAGATCCCCCTTTAATGAGAAATATATGCAATATATTGCTTATTAAAATTTTTGAATTTTTTTGGGAAATATGGCAAATAAAGGGTGTTTTGTCCTATTTCTTCTCGCGCAGAAGGGTGATTCAGACAATTGTTAATTAGTGCTGTCTCCATAACTGAACATCAAGTTACAATTCTAACTCCTGAGCCCATTTTTTTCCTCTTCTATCTCAGCCCTTTCCAGTTCTGACATGCCGGCCATTTTTTATTCTTTGTTCTCCTCACATTACTCCTCCAATCTAACGGATTCATCCGTATCCCCATTTCCTCCAGCCCTGACTCCCTATTTGACCCATCACAGCCATCACCTTCTAGATGAATGGTCTTCGTCTTTTTATGGATGGGCACCGGCCCTTGTAGGCAGTTGGATGGGCTGTCTTTGGAAATTAAGAGATTATACCTTGATCAGCTGGGATCTGCCCCAAGCTGCTTTTCAGCATTTATTGGGCACGACCTTCGTGCCATCAATTATGGCAAATTTACAAATGTTTCATTTTTCGCCAAAAAATGTTTAATATCAGAGCTGGAACATCAATGCAGAACGGATCTGCTGTGCGGTTAATACTGACCGAATGTTACGAATTCGACAGGTGCATCCATTGACTGTCAGATAAGTTCAGTAGAGTAAAGCATCAAATAAAAATACTGGATATTTTGGAAATTGCCGAGTTGGTCATATGTGTATATTGCACAACACAAATAGTGTTTCCATATAATGTGTAACAATTTATTAAATGCTATCCTGTGCCTTGTCTTATCAATAACTGTTATATAGAAGACACTCTCAGGGCTTTTACAAGCCACCATCTGCTCATCTTTAAGCAGCGGACACTACAGGTGAAGTGTAGTATTACATGCAGTTGTTCAAAGAAATGGCCATCTTCACTTTTCTCTCGCAGATCCACTCCATATTGTTTATTCTGTATAACTGCAAAATATTTTCAATTAAACACCACACGCTTACAAACAAGGAATCCTAGGACTTGTAGTTGGAGGGAGGGAAATCTAACAGGAAATAGCCATTTCACAGTTCTCCAGCTAGTGGAATGACATGGACATCTGTACATTTCCATCCAGCAAACCCCAATGGATATCATCTGAACAGAGGCCAAAATGACACCATTTTTCCATCCGTTGGCCAATGGGGGTCTATTGATCGTTTTTATGCATATGCCAGGACCTATCCAAACCAAACCAGTCTTTCTCAACTGCAAACTGCAATACCAAACATAGCCTGTTTGGCACTGTTGGTGGCACTGTTTTTTGTCAGAAAGCAGCCGTGCTTCCTTAACCCCTTAAGGACTCAGGGTTTTTCCGTTTTTGCACTTTCGTTTTTTCCTCCTTACCTTTTAAAAATCATAACCCTTTCAATTTTCCACCTAAAAATCCATATTATGGCTTATTTTTTGCGTCGCCAATTCTACTTTGCAGTGACATTAGTCATTTTACCCAAAAATGCACGGCGAAACAGAAAAAAAAATAATTGTGCGACAAAATCGAAAAAAATACGCCATTTTGTAACTTTTGGGGGCTTCCGTTTCTACGCAGTGCATATTTCGGTAAAAATTACACCTTATTATTCTGTAGGTCCATATGGTTAAAATGATCCCCTACTTATATAGGTTTGATTTTGTCGCACTTCTGGAAAAAATCATAACTACATGCAGGAAAATGTATACGTTTAAAAATGTCATCTTCTGACCCCTATAACTTTTTATTTTTCCACGTACAGGGCGGTATGAGGACTCATTTTTTGTGCCGTGATCTGAAGTTTTTATCGGTATGATTTTTGTTTTGATCGGACTTTTTGATCACTTTTTATTCATTTTTTTAATGGTATAAAAAGTGACCAAAGTACGAATTTTTTTGCGCGTATGCCATTGACCGTGCAGTTTAATTAATGATATTTTTTTATAGTTCGGACATTTACGCACGCGGCGATACCACATATGTTTATTTATTTATTTTTTTTACACTGTTTTATTTTTTTTATGGGAAAAGGGGGGTGATTCAAACTTTTATTAGGGAAGGGGTTAAATGACCTTTATTAACACTTATTTTCACTTTTTTTTTTGCAGTGTTATAGGTCCCATAGGGACCTATAACACTGCACACACTGATCTCCTATGCTGATCACTGGCGTGTATTAACACGCCTGTGATCAGCATTATCGGCGCTTGACTGCTCCTGCCTGGATCTCAGGCACGGAGCAGTCATTCGTCGATCGGACACCGAGGAGACAGGTAAGGGCCCTCCCGGTGTCCGATCAGCTGTTCGGGATGCCGCGATTTCACCGCGGCGGTCCCGAACAGCCCGACTGAGCAGCCGGGTCACTTTCAGTTTCACTTTAGAAGCGGCGGTCAGCTTTGACGGCCGCTTCTAAAGGATTAATACCGCACATCGCCGCGATCGGCGATGTGTGGTATTAGCCGTGGGTCCCGGCCGTTGATGAGCGCCGGGACCGACGCGATATGATGCAGGATATACGTCCTGCGTCGTTAAGGGGTTAAAGGGATACTCCACTGGAAAACATTTTCTTTTACATAAACTGGTGCCAGAAAGTTAAACAGATTTGTAAAGGACTTCTATTAAAAAATCTTAATCCTTCCAGTACTTATCAGCTGCTGTATACTGCAGAGGAAGTTCTTTTCTTTTTTAATTTCTTTTCTGCCTTACCACGAGCAAAGGGTTGTATAAGATTAAAGGGGTACTCTGCTGTAAAACATTTATTTTTATTCTTAAATCAACTGGTACCAGAAAGTCAAACAGATTTGTAAATGACTTCTATTTAAAAATCGTAATCCTTCCAATACTTATCAGCTGCTGTAGACTACAGAGGAAGTTCTTTTCTTTTTGAATTTCCTTTCTGTCTGACCACAGTGCTCTCTGCTGACACCTCTGTCCATGTCAGGAACTGTCCAGAGCAGGATAGGTTTTCTATGGGGATTTTGCTCCTACTCTGGATGTGTCAGCAGTGAGCACTGTGGTCAGACAGAAAGGAAATTCAAAAAGAAAAGAACTTCCTCTGTAGTCTACAGCAGCTGACAAGTACTGGAAGGATTACGATTTTTAAATAGAAGTCATTTACAAATCTGTTTGACTTTCTGGTACCAGTTGATTTAAAAATAAATAAATAAATAAATAAATTTTTCCAGCAGAGTACCCCTTTAATCTTATACAACCCTTTGCCCGTGTACCTGGTGTCAAATTCTCTTCCCAACTGCTGCTGAAAAAAAATCAGATTATAAATTTTATTTAACTGTAGGTTTAGTTAAAAGTGCTGATTCTGCGGCCCGACACAATGGAGGCTTTTAAAAGCAATCTTATAATGAGTTACAGTGTTTTTTTTTTATTTTTTATTTTTATTTTAAAGGAACACATTTTTTTGCGGCTTCCCAAGTGAATTAGTGGTGGGTCATGAAATCTTCTATAGCCAGGTCTCAATTTTCGTTAAGCCTGGATTATAAGAAAGCAGAAGAATAAAGCAAAGAACACTTTATAATGCATATTCACAAAGGAAGTGGTGTAACTAAATTAATTAGGCAAGTCTTGCGTAAAGATGCAATGTAATTATATATTGGAGACAGTTAATTAGGGAGCTACTTGGAAATTTCAGTGAATACAGTATTAAAGTAATTATACATAAATACTATAACCATTAAGAGAGCATGCATAATGAAAGTAATAAGTAATTATGTAAATAATAGAATACTTGTTTTTTTTTTTTATATTCCCGACACCTAACAATACTTTCCTCCTTCACTTTGCAGATGTAAATGGCATCTTCTATCAGTTTAAACATTAATTTCAGACACCGCAGTTAAAGAATTGATGAACTTTGCGATCTTTTTTCATTATACTCTTGTATGTGACTGAAGAGGCTGAGTCAATGGATCCACCTTGTATGGGAACATAGAGGGAAGGCGAGAGGATAATAGTCGGCCACTTTGCCTTAAAAGCAACATTAGCACATGATTTATAAATAGATTGGGGTTTAAAATACAATGATTCTGAAGATTACGAAGATTTTTAAGGTTTCTTCCATTAATCTAGAATATAATCTGGATTTGTCTGCAATTTATTTATCTAAAATATCATCAGGTTATAGGGAACCTCGGACTCCTCTATCACTTACTTCCCTATTCTTTCCTTCAAACTTCTGTCAATCGCTTGCTTCTGTTGTGTTCTCTTTCCTTCTATTCATTCCTCCCACACATCTAACAATACTTTCCTCCATCTTTCTTTACTTCTATTATTCTTTTTTTTCTTCATGATTCAATTTCTTCTTTCCATCCTGTATACCCTTTTGCTTTCTCTACTACCTGTCTTTTTTCCCCTCAATTTTTTCTTCCTTTCATTCAACCATTTTTCTCCTTCTCCCCGCTTCATCTATTACTTTCCTCTTTATATCATCTTCCCGAACTCTCTCTCTATACATCACTTCTTTATTTCCTTGCTCCCTCCTCCACTTTCTCTTTCCATTATTTCTACACATAAAATATCCTTCATTCCCTTACTTCTTCTTTCCTATCACAATTTGTAAAATCTATCTATTTTTCTATCTATTTCATATTTATCTATCAATCAATCTATCTATCTATCTCATATCTATCTATCTATCTATCCATCTCATATCTATCTATCTCATATCCATCTCATATCTATCTATCTATCTATCTATCTATCTATCTCATATCTATCTCATATCTATCTATCTATCTATCTATCTATCCATCTCATATCTATCTATCTCATATCCATCTCATATCTATCTATCTATCTATCCATCTATCCTTCTATGTAATATCTATCAATCTATATATCTAATATCTATCTATCTATCTCTTATCTATCTATCTAATATCTATCAATTTATATATCTAATATCTATCTCATATCTATCTATCTCTTATCTATCTATCTCATATCTATCTATCTATCTATCTCACATCTATCTATCTCATATCTATCTATCTATCTCACATCTATCTATCTCATATCTATCTATCTAGACAAAAGCAAAAAATGGCTGCAGCACTCAAAATTCAGTGAAAAAAACAGGTGGCAGCTTTTTATAAATTATTATTTCTTTATTCCTCCATTTCAATAACATTAATTATGCATTCTTCATGAAATTGCACTTTCATTTTCTTCACATATTATCAACATTACAAAATTTTATACCCCCCCCCCCTTACACTTCTCAAGTCTGGTTCCAGTGCCCTGTTCGACCCACATCCCCTGCATCTATTCCTATTACTGATTTCAATAATCCCTCCTCTCTCCTCCACCTCACACCTCTAATCATTGGGTAAAAAAACAAAAAGAGTACCATATAGCTATACGGAAAAACTAATATTAACTCCTCCCCCTGTTAGTGTGTGTAAGCCTCTATCATAAGGTGTAGGTGAGATCGCGGGGGGTCCGACCGCTGGGGCCCACTGCGATCTCCCCCGCGGGGGCCAGGCTCTCCGGCAAGATAGCGGGTGTCGACCACCGCACGAAGCAGCAGCCGACACGCCCCCTCAATACATCGCTATGGCAGAGCCGGAGATTGCCGAAGGCAGCGCTCCGGCTCTGCCATAGAGTTGTATTGAGGGGGCGTGTCGGCTGCCGCTTCGTGTGGAGGTCGACACGCCCCCTTCCAGCGGGCTGCCGGGGCCCCGTACAGGAGATCGCGGGGGGCCCCAGTGGTCGGACCCCCCGTGATCTGCAACTTATCCCCTATCCTTAGAATAGGGGATAAGTTGTTCACCACTGGACTACTCCTTTAAGAATACATGATTGGCTACACCCCTGGCAACTGTGACGTATTGAAAGTACGTTCAACTTATCAAGGACAAAATAAAACAAAATTGGGGTGAATGGTGAAGCTTGATCGTGGCCCCAACTCCGAATCTGCATGAAAAGACAGAACAGGATAAGTAAATCTTGGATATATTGTCACAATACTAACATAATCATGAAATCACAGGAGACATCTAAACGGGATAATTCATAGATTCCTGTTGTAACAGTGAAATCCACATTGAGCCGATGCTTGGTACATGAGCTGCTGGTTAAAGGGGTACTCCGGTGGAAAACTATTTTTCCATTTTTTTTTTAAATCAACTGGTGCCAGAAAGTTAAACAGATTTGTAAATTACTTCTATTAAAAAATCTTAATCCTTCCAGTACTTATTAGCTGCTGAATACTACAGAGGAAATTATTTTCTTTTTGGAACACAGAGCTCTCTGCTGACATCACGAGCACAGTGCTCTCTGCTGACACCTCTGTCCATTTTAACACCTTAAGGACCATGGACGTGTATACTCGTCCATGGCTCTCGTGGGTGCTGCCCAGTGCGACCACAAGATTGCGGCAGGGACTCGGCTGTAACACACAAAGTAAACTTCGGTCCCGGCAGTTTAACCCTTACAGCCGCGGTCGGAAGTGACCACGGGCTGTAAGTGTTATGACAGAGGGAGGGAGCTCCCTCTGTCACCCCCCCCCCCTGCAGCACCCCGCAGGGTGCTGTGTGTGATCCCCGGCAGGCGGGGACCTTCTGCACTGCTGGGACCGAAGAAAACTTTGGTCCCGGCAGTTTAACCCTTACAGCCGTGGTCGGAATCGACTACGAGCTGTAAGGAGTTTTGACAGAGGGATGGGGCTCCCTCTGTCTCTCTCCTGTAGCACCCCGCAACGTTCGCGGGGTGCTGCTGGTTACCTGGGCAGCCGGGGTTTTTTACAAGGTTGTTGCCTGTCAGGACGTGCCAGAGGCTTGGTAGCTTTGTGTGTCCACTCATAGTGACGGATTTCCCGCTGGCAGTCATGAGCGGACACACTGAGCTACCCAGCCACACCAGTGATCTCACCCCTTGTGACTGCTGGGAGGCATCCGCAGTGTGAAATATGCTGCGGATGTGCTGTATGTGACCCTACACTGCCTCCCGTTATGTGACCCTACACTGCGTCCCGTTCATTCTGCAGTATAAGAGGTATCTGTCAGCATCACATCAAAAAGAGCGATGCTGACGTATACTGTAGCAGCTCCATTCATTTCTGAATGAGACTGCTACAATATACATTGGATCCCTTTTTTGACATAACAAAGGACATGTGGTAACTGCCTTGGGGCGTAGTGTAGTTGGGGTGTTACTTCGGTATATGAGGGGTTAATTTAACCCCTGTCACTCGTGACGCCAGGGTGAGGGTTAATATGCTGAGGTAAATCTTCGGCCTATCGCCACCCTTCCCAGAAACGATAGGTGCATTCTTAAATGAATGAAGGTCCACAATAGGGATGAACTTGAACTTGCATAAACTTTACTGAGGTACTTGCGGTACATCCAATTAACAGCAACAGTCTTAGCAATACAGTCTCTATACAGCACGGCAGTGATTGACAGATGCTGAGGACCATTGACTTATCCAAAGGATTATTAGAATTAGGATTGGTGCAGAGATCCGTCCGGATTTAGGGGTCTGTTTAGATCCGGTGATCTTGCGGAGTTAACAGGGATTGAGATAACTCACAGTTTTGTAAAGATGGCCGTTGCCGAAGGGCTTGGGCCTAGTCACTGCTGATGACACCTGCGCAGATCCTCCTTCATCAGCAGCCCACGAGGAAAGAGAGCGAGTAATGGCCGCCGCTCCCTTATATGGGCAGGGGCAGGGCCATTTTGGATTGGTCCGTGTCAGCTGTCACTCACCGTTACAATGCATGGTGGGGGATCACCTGTCTTCCTCCAAAGGTCCTTGAACCAGAAAACCATAGAGTTTTTGGAACGCATCACGTGACCCGCAGGTCCTGCGATGCCACAACAAGGTAAGTACACTTTATTTACATATTTACACATTGAATTTGAATAATTTTAGCTATTAAAGGGGTGACAAGGGGCTAACTATTGATGAGGACCCCACCGGAAACTAGGGACTCTGACTTTGGGGACCTCACCACAAGGTAACGGATGCAATCTGGCACCGGGACACCACAGACATCTATACTGCAGAAACGCAGTATGAATGGGGACTATTCATATAATGATGCCCTGAAAGCCAAAGGGGGCTCCTCTCCTTCTTGGTCCTACTAGGCGGTCAGGCAACCAGATATGGCCTAAGTAGGGGTACTGCCCCCACCGGGACGAACAGGGTGATAAAATATGGGACGTATTTCCTCCATTTCAAAAGTGACATACCAAAATGATGTCCGGCAAGTAAATGATGTCCAGCAAGTAAAATTTGTGGGGAAAAAAGCTAATTGCTATTTTTTCCACTGACTTTGAAATAATTCTAGCCACACAATAAGGGCTCAACATATTCACTTTTGCCCTAGGTGAATACTTTAGGGGGTGTAGTTTCGAAAATGGGGTCACTTCTGAGGGTGCGGTATTGTTCTGACAGCTGGAATGCTTTGCAAGTTGAAGTGCGGCCTATAATTTGTATAATGATATCCTGAAAGCCAAATGGGGCTCCTCTCCTTTTGGGTCCCACCATGTGGCCATGCAACCAAGTATGGCCTAAGCGGGGGTATTACCGAACACGGGACGAACAGCGTAATAAAATATGGGGCGCATTTTCTACTTTTCAGATGCAATGTACAAAAAATAGGTCCCACAAATGATGCATTTGTGGGGAAAAAAAGAAAATTTAAATTTTTCCACTGACTTTGTATCCTTTCCAGCCACACAAAAAGTCTAGATGAATACTTTAGGGGGTGTAGTTTCCAAAACGGGGTTACTTGTGGGGGTTCTGTATGGTCCTGACAGCTAAAACCCTTTGGAGGCATGAAGTGCGGCCTATAATCCATTCGGCCTAAAATGATGCCCTGAAAGCCAAATGGCGCTCCTCTCCTTCTGGGTCCTACCACGTGGCCAAGGAACCAAATATAGCCTAAGCGGGGGTATTTCCAAACATGGGCCGAGCAGCTTATTAAAAAATAGGGTGCATTTCTTGCAATATCAGAAGTGATTGACAAAAAATATGCCCCACAAATTATGCATTTGTGAAAAAATGCTAATTTTGAATTTTTAACACTGATTTTGTAATAATTCCTGCCAAAAAACAATGGTGTTAAAATACTCACTGTATACCCCCTAGCAAATACCTTGAGGGGTCTAGTTTTTAAAATGGGGTCATTTGGGGAGGGAAGGGGGTGTTCCTATGTTCTACCACCTTCAAATTTCTGCAAACCTTGCATAGCACATTAAAAAAAAAAAAAGATGTACTTTTCAAATTTTCTAAATTTGAAGTTAAATTGTTAGGCTTAATTTTAAATGTTAATTAAAAACAAATAAAATGCTGTCAAAATAAAGTAGACATCTGAAAGTATAAGTTTCATAAACTATTTGGTCAGCCAGTATAAATATATGCAACCTATTAGTGTTAAAATAGCAAAGAATCTCAATTTTTTTTTAAATTTCATGATTTTTTGCATTATAAAAAAAAAACTACAAATGATATCGGCTTACTTTTACTATGTACATGAAGGACAACTTGTTAAAATAAAAACAATGTCAGAATTTTCGCGATTGGCAAAATATTACCAGAGTTATTCTCTAATAAAGGCAGACATCCCCGATTTGAAAAAACAGGCCTGGTCTTTCAGGGGTGCACAGGTTTACTTGTGTTGGTCCTTAAGGGGTTAAGAGTTGTCCAGAGTAGGAGAAAATCCCCATAGCAAACATATGCTCCTCGGGACAGTTCCTAAAATGGACAGAGATGTCAGCAGAGAGCACTGTGCTTGTGATGTCAGCAGAGAGCTCTGTGTTCCAAAAAGAAAAGAATTTCCTCTGTAGTATTCAGCAGCTAATAAGTACTGGAAGGATTAAGATTTTTTAATAGAAGTAATTTACAAATCTGTTTAACTTTCTGGCACCAGTTGACTTAAAAAAAATAAAAAGTTTTCCACCGGAGTACCCCTTTAAGATTGCTCACTAACAATTACAACTAATATAATACTAAAGGGTTAAACGTTGTTAATAAGTCGCCATACAAATAAACCTATATGAGTATGAACCATGAGGTCATAGTTGTTACACGGACCCTGACAAAGACCGGTCTGTTTGTCCTTTGGGCGTCTGACATGTCTCTGCTCACACCTTTGAACTCTTATCAATTATCTCCAATTATCAACACTGCTTTCAATAAACATTCGGCACTTATAAATAACTCAAGGTTATGTCCCCTTTAAGACTTGTAGAAGACCACTGTGTAAGACGTCCATTGTCACTTCCTTGCAGGTGACAAATATGCACTCGACGGATGTGATCCTTCTGTCCGATAAGAAAGTTTGACAAATTATATTGCGACTTTTTGACTTTTAAGCTCACTTTTATTTAACCTTAAAATGGGGTCACATGGTTTTTGTAATTTATGCAGGAACACACAAGCAGACAAGGTATGGTACAACTAGACAGATATTCCATTCAGAGTTCTAGAAAAACAAACAAAAAATATCTTGACATCGATGTAACGTAATGTCAGCCATTTCTTGATATTGGAAAATCATGGCACAATCAGGACATTTGAACACAGCCTTATAGCAGTGATGACATAACCACTATTAACCCCTTAAGGACTGAGCCCATTTTAACCTTAAGGACCTGAGCATTTTTTGCACATCTGACCACTGTCACTTTAAGCATTAAAGGGGTACTCCAGTGAAAACCTTTTTTCTTTTAAATCAACTGGTGGCAGAAAGTTAAACATATTTGTAAATTACTTCTATTAAACAATCTTAATCCTTCCAGTACTTATTAGCTGCTGAATGCTACAGAGGAAATTCCTTTCTTTTTGGAACACTGATGACATCACGAGCACAGTGCTCTCTGCTGACATCTCTGTCCATTTTAGCAACCATGCATAGCAGATGTATACTAAGGACACCATGGTGGCTCAGTGGTTAGCACTGCTGCCTTGCAGTGCTGGGGACTTGGGTTCAAATCCTACTAAGGACAACAATAAATAAAGTATTATTATTATAATGACATCAGCATAGAGAACTGTGATCATGATGTCATCAGAGAGCATTCCAAAAAGAAAAGAATTTCCTCTGTAGTATTCAACAGTTTTCACCTGAGTACCCCTTTAATAACTCTGGGATGCTTTTACTTTTCATCTGATTCTGAGATTGTTTATTCGTGACATATTCTACTTTATGTTTGTGATAAATTTTCGTCGATGCTTGCGTCATTTCTTGGATATCGCCAATAAATTATATATTGATTCACAAATACAATATGTCTACTTTATGTTTGCATCATGAAGTTGACGTGTTTTTACTTTTGGAAGACATCAGAGGGCTTCAAAGTTCAGCAGAAAGTGTCCAATTTTTCACAGCATTTTTCAAAATCAGAATTTTTCAGGGACAAGTTCAGTTTTGAAGTGGATTTAAGGGGCCTTCATATTAGAAATACCCCATAAATGACCCCATTACAAAAACTGCACCCCTAAAAGTATTCAAAATGACCTTCAGAAATAGCAGCAAAGTGAAAGAGAAAATTCAAAATCTTCGCTCGCATGTTCTGTAGACCCAGTTTTAAAATTTGTAACCCAATTTCTCTTGAGTAAGGAAATACCTCATATGTAGATGTCATGTGCTCTGCATGTGCACTACAAGGATCAGAAGGGAAGGAGCGACAATGGGATTTTGGAGAGTGAGTTTTTCTGAAATGGATTTTTGGGGGATGTCACATTTAGGAAGCCCCTATGGTGCCAGAACAGCAAAATAAATAAAGAAAACACATGGCATACTATTTTGGATACTACACCCCTCAAGGAACATAACAAGGGGTCCAGTGAGCCTTAACACCTAATAGGAGAAAATGTCTCCCAAAATATGTAACCCCATCTCTTCTGAGTATGGAAGTACCCCATGTGTGGACGTCAAGTGCTCTGCGGGCGCACTACAATGCTCAGAGTCACATTTGGCTTTTGGAAAGCAAATTTTGCTCTAATGGTTTTTTTTTGGTGGGGGGGGGGGGGCATGTCACATTTAGGAAGCCCCTATGGTGCCAGAAGAGAAAAAAAAAGCCCAACATGGCAAACTATTTAGGAAACTACACCCCTCACAGAATTTAATAAGGGGTGCAGTGAGCATCTTTGGAACAATGGGCTGTGCAAATGAAAAATTACATTTTTCATTTTCATGGACCACTGTTCTAAAAAATCTGGGGTGTAAATGCTCACTGTACCCCTTGTTACATTCCTTGAGGGGTGTATTTTCCAAAATGGGGTCCACTATTCTGGTTCTATGGGGGCTTTGTAAACACACCTTGCCTTCAATTCCAGACACATTCTCTCTCCAAAAGCCCAATGTCGCTCCTTCTCTTCTGAGCCCTGTAGTGCACTCGCAGAGCATGGGCTATTTATAAACTCAGAAGAAATGGTGTTACAAATTTTGGGGGGCTTTTTTCCTTTTACCCCTTGTGGAAATGAAAAATTTGGGATAACCTCAGAAAAAAAAAAATTTCATTTTCACGTCCAACTTTAACGAGCATTCTTCAAACACCTGTGGAGTTTTACGCTCTCACTCCTGAGCCTTGTGCATCCGCAGAGGATTTTACATCCACATATGGGGTATTTCCGGATTCAGGAGAAATTGTGTTACAAATTTTTTTTTTCTTTCCTTTTACCTCTTGTGAAAATGAAAAGTATTTGGCAACACCAGCATGTTAGTGTAAAAAATAACACATTTTTACAATAACATGCTGGTGTAGCCCCCAACTTTACCTTTTCATAAGGGGTGAAAGGAGGAAAAGCCCCCCAAAATGTGTTAGGCAATTTCTCCTGAGTAAGGAAATACCTCATATGTGGCCCTAAACTCTTGCCTTGAAATACCACAGGGCTCCGAAGTGAAAGAGAGCCATGCACAATTGAGGCCTAAATTAGGGAATTGCAGTGGACGGACCCGGATGCAAGAATTAGGCTAAGTTCAGACTACGGAATTTCCGCCTGCAATTTCGCTTTGAAATTGCAGGCAGAAATTCCGCTTACTAAAATGTGTAGTGTAGTGAATGGTTTTCCGTTCATAAATTCACACTTCGGAATTTGTGAAGCGGAATTTGTGAACGAAAAATCTGCTTGGAAATTTCCGCCTGAAGAAAGGCGTTGCTCTTTCTTCAGGCGGAAATCCGCGCGGAACACATTGCAGTCTATTGGAGACTGCAGTGTCCGCGCGGTCCTAGTGCCGACTGATTCAGTCAGCGCTGGCCGCACTCAGAATCTCCGGGCGGAAATTTTCTGCCCGGAGATTCCGCAGTCTGAACCTAGCATTAGACTTGCCTCCAATACCAAAGTTTCCCTACGGCACTGTTTCCCAAACAGGGAGCCTCCAGCTGTTGCAAAACTTCCAGCTTGCCTGGACAGTCAATGGCTGTCCATACATGCTGGGGGTTGTAGTTATGCAACAGCTGGAGACACATTGGTTACTTAAAGGGGTACTCCAGTGGAAATTTATTTTTTTAAATCAACTGGTGCAAGAAAGTTAAACAGATTTGTAAATTACTTCCATTAAAAAATATTTACCCTTTCAGTACTTTTAAGCTTTTTGTCTTGTCCACAGTGCTGTCTGCTGATGACGCCTTTGCCCGTATCAGGAACTGTCCAGAGCAGCATAGGTTTGCTATGGTGATTTTCTCGTGCTCTGGATAGTTCCTTATATGGACATCAGGTGTCAGCATAGAGCACTGCGAACAAGACAAAAAATTAATTGAAAAAGAAAAGAATTTCCTCTGTAGTACACAGCTGTTAAAAAGTACTGGAAGGTTAAAGATTTTTTTTAATAGAAGTCATTTACAAATCTGTTTAACTTTCTGGCACCAGTTGATTTAAAAAAAAAAATAAATAATTCCACCGGAGTACCCCTTTAACAAATCCTAATAATAATAATTAACATAGCAAACCTATGCTGCTCCCATAGACTTGCATAGCGGGGCGGGGCATGATGTCACACGGGGGCGGAGTCGTGACATCACGATACTCCGGCCCCGTGGTCGCCTACCGGCTGTTTGTGAGCTGGCACCGCAGGGTGCAGCTCAAACAGGTGGGTGGCGAATACAAGATTGCGGCGGTCCCCAGTGGCGGGATAAGATGTCTCAGGACTGGAGAATCCCTTTAAGTGGCAATGCACAGAACACCTTAACTATTTTGAGGCCAGACACTATGAAGCAATCTATATAGAATGCTGCTTATTGTCCACCCTACTTGCAGATGGTTGAGATCATAGTACGGCACTTGTGTCTCTATGATTGATTTTTTTTCATGGAATAGTTCTGATTCTTTCCTCTTTGTAGCATACTGTAATATAATAATCCTTTAATACCTGATCTGTCCTAGAGTCATCGCTCATGTTTCTGACTGGGATATTTAGGTACGCTCCTATTCCGTCCCACATTTTAAGTTGCAGGTATATATTTAGGTTGTCCTTCCGAGCTGATGACATTGTTATTAGTCGTTTAGGCTTGAACAAGACCAGCGCAAGGCCAAATGCCAATACATTTCTTCCACTTCATCTCCTACTTGAGGAATCTATGTGTTATCTTTAGTTTATTCCACTTACTCATAAAGGAGGTGATGACTTCCAAGGGTCTCGTGGGCTCCAAGTACTGGCCAGTTTCTGATTCAGCCATCACTTGGCACCTTATGAGCGATATACCATGTGTGAGTGGTGCGCACATGGCCTGGCACAGCTTCTGCTCTAATAACGATCTAATTAGGTACAATTGTTATATTATCTTGCAGTATGTGCTTTCTATTACCCCATGCTTAGTCCAGTACAGTGACAAGAAGTTATCCATTTTGTTATTGTTTTAAATTAAATAAAACCATGGAAAGTATCTATAAAATGCAATGTGTAAAATAATGGTTACAAAAATTCTAATTATTGTGAATTCTCAGAGGAATAGCCACCATAAAGACATCACTGCTATAGGACTTAAATGTTGTCCTGGCCTCAAATGACACTTTTGACAGTGCTTTTTGTATTGTAGGGATTATATTGACATCACTATGGTATGGTATGGAGAAATTGCAACACAATTTTACTTAGAAAACTTCAGATGTTAAAGGGGTACTCCGCTTCTCAGCATTTGGAACAAATTGGTCCGAACGCTGGAGCCGGTGCTGGGAGCTCGTGATGTCATAGCTCCTCCCCCTCATGACATCATGCCCCACCCCCTCAATGAAAGTCTATAGGAGGGGGCGTGACGGCTAATTTAGATAGTTGAGCTGTGGCTCAAATACAAAGAGCGAATTCGGGTACAAAACAGACATGGTGCACATCTACAATCTTGTATAATGATCTGATTGCTTCTCAGCATAATATCAAAAACTAACAGGTTGTTAGTATACATTTTTGATCAAAAAGTACAAGCCCACTCGCCACGTCAAGGCCACCTATTCAGAGTGGGTCCCTAACGTCCCTAGCATAAAATGGCGTAGCACTGGGCGGCGACCACCACCGCCGTGACACCAGTGCCCACGGGGAGGAAACGACCCACTGGCAGAGCGGCCCCAATGCCACTCAAACCAGTCTATGGGCCACACCTCCCCGCAGACTCGGCGCCACGGCAGCAACGGACGCCGCACAGCACCACACGAGTGGGCTTGTACTTTTTGATCAAAAATGTATACTAACAACCTGTTAGTTTTTGATATTATGCTGAGAAGCAATCAGATCATTATACAAGATTGTAGATGTGCACCATGTCTGTTTTCTACCCGAATTCACACTGTGTTTTCTATCCCCTTCTTTTTTTTTTTCTAACATGTGCTGCACTCTTCCCCATCCCCTCAGCCCAACCCTATATAAGCAGTAGTTAGCTGCACATGGGCCATTTCTTTCCTAGCAGCCTCCCAGTCTGACTGGGAGAGCATGGTAAGTGAGCTATTACACCTTGTTCACACTGGTGTGGTGCTGTGCGGCGTCCGTTGCTGCCGTGGCACCGTGTCTGCGGGGAGGTGAGACCCATAGACTGGTTTGAGTGGCATTGGGGCCGCTCTGCCAGTGGGTCGTCCCCCCCCCGTGGGCACTGGTGTCGCGGTGGTGGTGGTCGCCGCCCAGTGCTACGCCATTTTATGCTAGGGACGTTAGGGACCCACTCTAAATAGGTGGCCTTGACGTGGCGAGTGAGCTTGTACTTTTTGATCAAAAATGTATACTAACAACCTGTTAGTTTTTGATATTATGCTGAGAAGCAATCAGATCATTATACAAGATTGTAGATGTGCACCATGTCTGTTTTCTACCCGAATTCAAATACAAAGAGCACCTATGCTCTGCAGATCCTGTTAAGACATGAAGAGGCTGCAACACTGAGCCATAGGTGCAACTAAAGCTATTCCCGCTACAAGGATATGTATATATATATCAACAGTTCAAGACAAGAGACAAGCTAAAGAAAATACAGTAAAAATGTAGCATTTGAGAGAAAAATTCTGGGGCTCAATAGCAAAGGAAATCTGAACGTCGCTTCTGTCTGGTCCTTGTCCAGGTACACACCGACAAAATGAGGGATTCCTCCTATATATGCCAAAGGAGACCTGTTTCAGCATAGTTCTTAAAGGAGTACTCTGGCCCTAGACATCTTATCTCCTATCCAAAGGCAACCCCCTGCGATCTCCGACGTGGCACCCAGTCATCCAGTGCATGGAACAAACTCCTCTCCGTGCCAGTTGATGGGCACCTACAGCTGTCATGCCCCCTCCATTCATGTCTACGAGAGGAAGCGTGACAGGTATGTACTAGCCCCCTCCCGTACAAATGAATGGAGAGGTTGTGGCGTGACGTCACGAACATGAAAGCTACGTCATGGGTCCTTAAAGCCCAGGGTGTGGAGACGTACGCATACGTCATGTGTCCTTAAGGGGTTACAGGGGTCCCCTGGCCCTATGACATTTTATCCCCTATCCAAAGGATAGGGGATAAGATGTCTGATCACGGGGGTCCCACCACTGGGGACCCCCGTGATCTCTCCTGCAGCACCCACCTGTCTCAGCTGCACGGAGCGATGATAGCTCCGTGTCTGAAGACTCACAACCACGGGGCCAGAGTATTGTGGGCCAAATGGTTCTTATCTGCCGACACATTCTATGTTTCTATGTATAATCACGACTCTGGCCCCTTGTGATTGCCATGTCCCGCCCCCTCAATGCAAGTCTATGGAAGGGGGCGTGATGGCCATCACCCCCCCTCCCATAGGCTTGCATTGACGGGGCGAGGCATAACATCACAAGGGGGCAGAGTCGGGACATTATGATACTCCGGCCCTGTTGTCGTGATTCTTCAAACACAGAGCTATCGTCGCTCAGACATCTTTTCCCCTATCCTTTGGATAGAGGATAAGATGTCTTAGATCCGAAGTATCCATTTATGGTGAAAGTGGGCTGAGTCCATAAGGGGTTAAAACCCTTTCTACAGAGGTCTTTTTCCTGTGCTTTGCATAAAGGGAAAAGGGGAATTGTTGGCTCAAAGAGGGACATAGAGTTGCACCACTCAAGCCACATAACATTTCAGGCACTTCTACCCCCATCATACCAACCCAATACAGCCATCACCACAAGCCTTTTCCTGGCTTCACAAACAAGTCTTCTGGCCAACCACACAATGAACATTAGGATAGAGATGCTGTCAGCATTGTGAGGTATCATGTCCTTGGCGCTTTATGGGCAGGAGGAGGAGGAGGAGTATTTTCACCACTAGCTGACATCAGGAAGGAGAAGGGCTGTCAGAGATGGGAAGTGGCAGCCAATGTTATGTTGCATTGGTGAGCTAAGCCCTGTTGGGGACTAATGTTGGTCGCGAATATTCGCATTTCGAATTTTTACAGCGAATATTGCAAATTCCTGTAAAATATCGCAATATTCGTCTATATATTCGCAAAGTATCTTGAATTCAAATATGGTCAATGCCGCTCATCACTACTGGGGACTAAAAAATAAAGTAGGAGCCTTGTTAGGGAACCAAGTATAAGAGGGCGTTTATGTTGTGGACCAAAAATTCAATGAATAACCATACTGGGGACCAGAAGTGAGATGGAAAGACTTGTTGTGTACCAGGTATGAGAGAAGAGCCACGCAAGGGCTAGAAGTGCAAGAGAGACAGTGTTGGGGGCTATGAATGAGATGGGAGAACATACTGGGGTCCAGGTATGAGATGCACAGGACCAGAAATGAGATGTAAAGCCATGTTGGGAACTAGAAATCAGTTGGGGAGCCATGCCCCGAATATGGTAAGAAATGGGGAGCCATGCCAGGGACCAAGAATGAGAGGGGAGACATGCTAGGAACAAGGAATAAGAGGGGAGCCTTGGAGGGCACCCAGCAATGAGAGGTTGAGCAATGTTGGGGACCAGGAATGAGTGAAGGTTTAATGTTGAGCATTAATTCGACAAATCATAAAACACATGATTTTGGGCTCTTTAATCATTATTTGTATTTTTGTTTGTTGACTCCCTCTGACACTTAAACCTGCATTCTGCATTTTTATTTTGAGGACAACCTCTCAATTTTGAGTGGATGAGTTTTTTGTGCAAATTTAGATGGTTGGCTCAAAGAGGTATCACTAGGTACTTTGGGTCTAAAATGCAATCCCTAACATTTATTCCCCCCACTCATTAAAATAAAGCCTTTAGACTCTGTGAGGATGAAAATATAATGTCCACTGTAACCTCTTTAGTAAGTACCGTATTTATAGTATACCACGCACCGGCCTATAACACGCACCCTCATTTTACCAAGGATATTTGGGTAAAAAAAGTTTTTTACCCAAATATCCTTGCTAAAATGAGGGTGCGTGTGTGTGCATGTGTATACCCCGATACACTGTTTCTGACCCCGCAGAAGCCCCCAGGAAAGGCAGGGGGAGAGAGGCCATCGCTGCCCGCTTCTCTCCCCCTGCCTTTCCTGGGGTCTAGAGCCCTGCTGCCGCCGCTTCTCTCCCCCTGTCTATCGGCACTGCTGCCCCATTGCCTCCCCCCATCCCCGGTTTTATAATTACCTGTTGCTGGGGTCGGGTCCGCGCTGCTTCTGGCTCCGGTGCCGGTCTCCTGCGTCGTTGCTATGCGCTGCGAGGCGCAGTGACGTCTTCAATGCGACATCACTCGTCATTATGCCGCGCCGCACATAGCAACGACGCAGGAGACCAGCACCGGAGCCAGAAGCAGCACCGACCGACCCCGGCAACAGGTAATTATACAACCGGGGATGGGGGGAGGCAATGGGGCAGTGGCGCCGGCAGTCTCTGGACCCCAGGATAGGCAGGGGCAGAGAATCAGGCAGCGGCGGCAGTCTCTGGACCTGCAAAAGCCGCTGCAGTTCATTGATTTAAAGCGCCCGCTTTAAATCGAACTGCGGCGGCTTATCGGCATATAACATGCAGATAGACTTTAGGCTAAAAATTTTAGACTAAAAAATGCGTGTTATACGCCGATAAATACGGTATTTTAATGTGCAAAATATATTTAGAAAACTTTATTCATTTCAACAACATACAAAAAAAAATCATGAACCTTAAATGTCACGAAAGGGACAGTTTAGAGGAGGGCCTTAATGGCCCATGTATAAATTATATTTGCTTTTTGCCACTTTGGGGAGGCCAATTCGGTCAAGGGAGTGCCTTCTGGTCCATTTAGACCTTGAATATGTCCTAACAGTAACAACAAAGTTATTGACATACAAAGAAGGATCCCCCTGACAAAAAACACCTCAGTGAGGGACATCCATGATTGCTTCTCGGAGTTCTTGGACTATCGATCAGCATAAGAAAGAACCGAACCCTCATACTACCCCCAAATTTAGGTAATAGACCGTTGCTGGTCGAGATTGTCAGCTGTAGTAAGGGGCTCCACCCACTCACCTACTTACTGGTACTACTTCTAACCCATCCCTCATAATTATTGCAATCAGAACCCCTCTTACTGCCCAGCTAAACCTAGCAAACTATACCACCCTCATGCCCCCAGGCTCCTTGACCCCACTGCAAACTCGAGCATCTATTTTCTGTGCCATTTTACCCTCTCTACCTACTGCTGATCTTATGTAAAAGCATCTGCGGTGGGGGAGGTGAGGGTAGTTTTGATGGTCTAGCCAG
This sequence comes from Hyla sarda, assembly GCF_029499605.1. Lineage (NCBI taxonomy): Eukaryota > Metazoa > Chordata > Amphibia > Anura > Hylidae > Hyla > Hyla sarda. The sequence continues at coordinate 415,973,809 of NC_079191.1, forward strand.
TAGGTTGGTGGAGATATCTTCATTATGGCCTATAGTCAGACTCACTATCCTGCAAAAAATACTATCAATAAGTTAAATAATTCATGACAATGTGAATTTTCAGCTAGCTGAGAGGCAGTCCTTTGTTCAGGAAGTCAGCTCTCAATACTTCTCAATAAAATTTTTGGCAAAATTAGGAGAAATGTAAAAAAGTTTGCAAGTTACACGATGGGGATTAGCTTCTAATGACACAGTTGTTGGGTAAAGTTGACTAACAATATGTGATACCTCTGCTTACGACCTCACCTGCTATACTGTATAATCCCATACTAAAAATATACTACTAACATGAATTTACAAACCTGAAATGGTGACAAGAAGATCACATGGCAATAGTAAAGGAAGAAACCATCAGTCAACTGGTTTACAACTTACAATGAGCCGGCAGAGGGGGATAAATTTTATTTCTGCTTCTTCTGTTCTTAGGCGGCCCTTAGGCTTTTCTCTACACCTGTGTATTTACAGTTATGTACATCAGGTTCAGATGTATGGAAAAAGTCCAAGAGTCCATGACGGTTTTGAACGTCTTTCCATTGCAGCCAATTATTGCTTTTTTCATTTTCCCTTTTTTTCCCAATCTTAACTTTCAAGAAGCATAATTTTGCAGATCAGAACGATTACAGAGATACCAATTTGCTATAGTTTTTGCGATGTTTAATTACTTTTTGCCATATTCTGACATCCATAACTCCCCCCCCACTCCCCCATTATTTGGATCCCATCTGCATTCCATTTTTTGAGGGGAGATGATTTGACCCAAAAATGTTGCCATTGGATATTTATTTTATGGCGTTAACCATGGGATAAATGTTGCTACAATAGTAATAGAAAAATTTAAATAGTTTGGACATTTCCAAAGCATAGAACAGCAGCATAGAACAAAGAGGACAGAAGTACTCTTCAGCAGGGCTTCAGTTGAAGTTGTGCCTGCCGGGGAACCCCCATTCATGAACTTCGGAGCTCAGTGACAGTGAGCAGCAGAAAAAAGCTCTAGTAAGTAAAAAAAAAAATCTGAAAAATAAAGGCAGGGTGGGGAGAATATTGTCAAGAGGGAGAAACACATACAATTAGGGACATTTTTTATCATTGCTGATAACATGTACTCTTTAAAGGAATTTTCCAGGACTTTTTAATTAATGGCCTATCCACATGATGGGCCATCAATATCTAACTGAAGAGGGTCTGACACTCAGCACCACCACCAATCTGATATTTTCCAGACCAAGGGTGACTGCATACACAGTCAACAGAGCAGAGAGAACTGAAAGAGAAACCAATGGCTTACTTGATTGCAGTGTGTTGGTACCCGTGTTCCAGCTACCATGCATGTAAAGTTGTGTGGTGGTGAAAAAAATACCTGCATAAATCTGTGTGTGTGGGGTACTGAGAGTTAACTTACAAAACTATTGTGCACATTGTACTGTCTTAATAGAATACGCCTATGTGTGGGGTTACACATTTGCATACAGCTGTGTAAAGATGAGTGATGCCTTGGCCACATGATGCTTCCCAGCTAGTTTCCATACAGAATCTTCTAGAAGACTGTGGGAAGAGTCCCTAGGCCAATCGACTCACCCAGAGGGCTGCACTCAAACCAGTCAGTTTTAGTCTGGCTCATGTCAGAGTAGTGTGAGGAAGTTTCCTAGCTCTGGTCCTGCTGGGTAGACCAGTCATCGGACTTTGTCTGAGGGCCCGGCAGAGTAAAGGGCCTGCCACCGCCGCAACTACTGGGGACCCAGGACACTTACCCAGCATCCCTAGGCTAACGCTGCTTTTAGCTGTGTCCGCGGCTCACGCACACACAGCTAAAAGCCACCTCTCTGTGTAAGCTGCATGTGTGGCCTACACAGAGAGGAGATGTGATCTCCGCCCCATGCAGCACGCAGTGCAGTCGCCGAGGACATTGCTCACCGGCACCTGCACTGTGGAGGCTGAAGAACGCAGCTGGTGGTGAAGCTGATGAGATCGCTGCGTGGGACAGGTGAGTTCAAGTTTTTGTTTAGTTTTTTACTTTTTTTTTTATTTCAGCAGGGAGGGGAGGGGACCCTTACATACCTGGCTGCCCCCACATACCTGGCTGTCCCCCCATACCTGACCTACATACCGGGCTGCCCTCACAAACCTGGCTGCTCCCATAAACCTGGCTGCTCCCAAATACCTGGCTGCCTAACCTGGCCCACAGACCTAGCTGGCTAACCTGGTCCACATACTTGGGTGTCTAACCTGCCCCATATACCTGGCTAGCTAAGCTGACCCACATACCTGTCTGGCTAACTGGGCCCACATATCTGGCTGCCTAACTTAATACCTACATACCTGTCTACCTAACTACCTTCATACCTGGTCTACATACCTGTTTGCCTAACTATCTACCTACATACCTGGCTACCTTACTACATACCTGGCTACATAACTACCTACCTACATATCTAGCTACGTAACTACCTAACCACCTACATACCTGGCTAACTAACTATATACCTGACTACCTACCTGGCTACCTGACTACCTACTTACATACCTGGCTATCTACCTACATACCTGGCTACAGAACTACCTACTTACATACCTGGCTACCTAACTACCTGGATACCTGCATACCTGGTCACCTTAGTACCTAGCTAGATACCTACCTACATACCTGGCTACCTAACTACCCAGCTAGCTATCTTCCTACATGCATGGCTACCTACCTATCTGGCTAGTTATCTACTTACATATCTGGCTACCTAACTACATAGTTAGCTACCTACCTGCCTGCCCTTTTCTGTGCAGGACACAGAGGAGGGCATTATAACAGTTTGGGGCATATAGATGGGTAGATTGTGTAGAGGAGAGGACGGCACTTGAAAAATGCGGAGTCTACCATGTTTGTCCTGCAGATGCCAAAGATATGAGCTTTGGCTGGAAGAGGTCGTCAAAACGGTCTGATCCGGATGGAAAAGAAAAGGAAAGAGGACCCCACTGATCAGAAAAGATGTCTTTGAGTCTCTAGACATAACTGTAATCACTTATTTGGTGTATATATCCTGTGTACAGATGATATCTACATCTATATGGTCCTGTATATTATCACTTACTGGTCTGTGTATAGTGGATTTATTCAGTACAGCATGACCATGTAATCCAGTTACTGTGTGGTGGTATATTGTGGTCATGGAAACTTATCTTACCTATGTTATTGTGTTTTACCTAAGTTATTGTGTTTTATATATTTATAATTTTATTTTATTTTGTTTTTAGGGGCAGGGCATGAGGAGGGATTTGGGTGCTATAGGGTGTGACAGAGGTATGGCCAGGGGCGGAGTCGCACAGGGGGCCCTTGCTTTATTTGGTCCGGGGGCCCTGAGTGTTGTCAGTCTGCCTGTGAGTCAGCAAGTGAGAAGTGTCTGTACTTAGTCTAGAGTGTTCCTTTTAAGTTCAGTTAGAAAAGTTAGTCATCTCTAAAGATCCCATAGTTCCCTTCCACGTGATGACAAAACAAGCAAAACAAAATAAGCTGGAAGCCAATATGGCCGACATGTCATACAGATACTTCCCATAGAAAGGCAGGAGATTTCTGGAGCACAAGAAGCTGAGTTCACTAGCGAAATATTGTACACAAGTACTGCAAATAAGGCTTGAGAGGCACAGATAAATCTTACTAGTTCTGATGAAAGTAGACTCCATCTTTCATCCAATTCGCTTCCTTCACGGCGGTTCCACCACGCTACAACTTGTTTTGATCGAATCAATCATTTGTCACTTGGAGCTATTGACATTTCCCTCTCTCCTGTCTACGAAGCACAACACTAGAGGCAATATCGCCCAGCCAAAGACGTGAGGACAGACACGGAACACTGACGCTTTGTTTTTTTGAAGACAGCCCAGGTCTAGGCTCAGGTTGTGCATCCAAGTCCTCGGCGCACACCAAAACCTTCCTATTTTGTATTTTTTTTTTCAAATTTCCATATTCAGTATTCTGAACAGACAATAAATCAACTACCGCCTATTGGAATAACCACACCAGACCCTCTCTGTACATGTACAAAAACATCTCCTATCATCTGGCTACCATGATTGGCAAAATAGGTGAATATTTACAATTTTTTTTTGTTTGTTTTTCACTCTTGAATATTTAGTTTTTTTCTTATCTCCAGCTCAAAGGCCAGACATATGTTGGTGATTCAGAGCTCTCTCATTAATCTTGTAACCGTCTAGGTTTTCTTTTTTGCCGAGATGAAGCCGAATGAGGGGGAAAAAAAAAGGCTTGATCGATTAAAATGTACCTTAGAAAAACATACACTACATTGATGAGGGTATCAGCTGGGCACTGGCTACAGTTATGTCAAACAAAGTGTGCTGGAAAGTGCCAACTTCTCCTTTTGTGCTGCGACACCGGCTGCTGCCAAAAGATATTAAAAAGCTTGCATGAACTAGGTGATGGCAGCTGTAACTATCTAAGTTATTGCCTGCCAGCTGCAATGCTGCTTCAGTGCTACTGGCTGCCTTTTTTGTTTAGTTCTCTGTTTTGTGTGCCCTTCTTCTAGTGACCGATTCGACGGAAGCAAGCAATCACCGAGTCACAGAACACTGCCACTAGCTATGGCAAAGCAGGCAGCTTAGCAGTATCAATTGAGAGCCTTTCATTGAGCAGCTGATACAAGTAATATTTCTTTTGGACAATGCCCAAACCGGCTTGTATTGGTCAATGTAATCCAAGAAGCCCCCAATAGAAGGGGAGGGGAGGATGGGGGGGTGTTCATTCTCACTCACATATACTCAGATACAGAATTCCGCTTTAGTTTATTTTTATTTTTTTCCCCCCGTTAATCTTGGCTCCCAGCTATCTCAAACAATATAGCCAGAACGAGGCCCGTGCCAATCCTGCATCTGCGCCCTTAAACCTCCAGCAAATAAGAATTATGGAGGATTGTTTGACAAGAGCTTATGATACGCACACTTTCACGGCTCATATCTGGACATAAGTTCAAAGGTGTTTGGAGATAACGGCAAACGCTGTCCCTTGGACAAGATGGTTCTTGCAATCCTATTTCGGGAGGGGGGGGGAGAGGAAAAAAAATAAAGATATTCAATCGTCAAAGACAAGAGCAAGAACAAACATGTCTACAAAAAAAAATAAAAAATAAACAAAAAAAAAAATAAGAGACATTTTGGCTACCAAAATGCCTATTTTATAAATTTTTACTTTTGTAGACATGTTCGTTCTTGCTCTTGACGATTCAATATTTATAATAGGTTTTACCGAGGACGGGGAGGACTTGGCCTTCGCCGGAGACTCCAATGTAGGTAGGTTACCTCTGTTATCTCCTGCTTATGCTAATCAGTCTTGGAGCAGGAGATAACGGTGGAACATATGCTGCCTCTGGTGGAGAAGGAATATGAAGCAGAAGGGAAATTGAGAAGGAGAGCTGCAAATGCTTCCCATTGTATTCTAGCAGATGCACCCTCGAGATGTCTGAAATCACACTTGGATTGCTTCGATAATGATACTTGGAACGGACAATCCAACCCTCTTCCAGGCGACTGAATGATTCCAAACTTTTCGTTTAACTACCGAGAACTTAGACTAAAAGTTTGTCCTCAGGAGGAAAATAACCAACCTTCCTGTACTGGCATCAATATCACGTATGCCGGGCTGTAAAGTCATAAAAGACATTGTGGGCTAGGCACGGGCAATGCAGATGAGGCGTTCGCAGGAAGTTAATACTTTTTTAACAAACTGGGATGGTTCAGGGTTTTATAGATGGACAGTGAGCATTCCCTGAAACTATGGGGGGCGCTATAGAGCAGTGGGCAAGAGGAACGTTTGAAAATATAAGTAAATGAAAATGACAATTACCTCTTTGTGGAAATTTCTTAACGGATAATACGTCAGTACCATTCAATATTATAAAAATCTGTAGTATTATGACAAATAAGTCAGGGTAAAACTAAACTAAACAGGAAGGAATTACTTTACATTTTTTACAGTGGTGTACGCTGTCTAATAAATGTGCGAGACACTTTTCTCCTCATTGTGTTTCATTTGGCTGCTTTACTTTGTGCCAAACAATGGGGCACTCTGCTAATATGTCGGGCACAGTTTGATACCTTCTTTTAGCCACGCCCCCTCTTGTTGGCATCTTTTCAGTACTGTCTAATGAAGTGTTATAAAATCTCAAAGGGTCCTTTCAGATGGGCAGAACTGTGCTCGATACGGTGGCGATCTAGTAGATTGTTGTTCCTTTGAGTAGTTATTACAATCATTGTTACCCTCACAAGCCCTGTTTAGGCAGGGAGATGTGTGGTGTTCCGGTACCGCATCCTATTCGGTACCTGTATATAGGTCTCCATGGCCAGAGTCCCTAGGACGTCGGGGTCCTTCTTATCTAGTCCGCCCCTTGTCACCTCTCATCTAGGAATTAGTAGATCTAGCAGTTTATTCAGGATTTATATAAATATAATTGTACAAATGTATATAATTGGTCAATTACCTGTACGGAGCGTAGCAGGACCTGCTGGTCACGTGATCAGGTAAACTCTATGGTTTTTGCTTAAGGACCTTTGGAGGGCCCAATGACGTATTGCACCCATCATTCCTTGTAATGGTGAGTGACAGATATTCGGACCAATAGAAACGGCCCTGCCCCTGCCATATAAGGGAGCGGCGGCCGTTGCTCATTCTCTTGTTCCTGGGCTGTTGCGAGAGAAGGATCTGCGCTGCTGTCATCAGACAGTTAGGCCTGAGCCTTGCGGCGACGGATGACCATTACGAAACCGTGAGTGTATCAATCCCTAAGCACTCTGCAAGATCACCGGACCTTATCTATCCCCTAAACCTGGACGGATCTTCACAAATTACCCTGAATTCAGAGACTTATAGCAAAAGTCAAGGTCCGCAACAACTGTCAGTCGCGGAAGTGTATAGAGATTGTATTGATGAGACTGTTACTGTTCATTGGATGTACCGCAAGCCTTTGAGTAAAGTTTATCCAAGTTCAAGTTCAGCTACCTTGTGGACCTTCAGTTATTATTTGGTTTCTGGGAAGGGTGGCGATAGGCTGGAGAATTACCTCAGTATCCTAGCCCTCAGCCTGGCGTCATGAACCATAGGGTTAACCTTAACCCTTGATATACTGAAGCAAGATCCTGACTACACTACCCCTACCCCAGAGGCCTACCATAAAGCCTTTTTGGCATCACGAACAGGGTTTGGGTGTGTGCCTACTACAGTCGCCACTAGTAAAAGTGTACTCCCCCCCCCAGAAAACTGACTTTATTCATGTGCTGTAAACTGTGTTGCTGTGTACGGGAGCGGAGCTAAATTCATCTACAACTAAGATGTGTAAACTGCGCAATGAGTTCATGCTGCGATCCTCTGGTCCGGTCGGCACAGGCGGAGCCAAACTGCACCCGGAAAAGCGCGCAAAGAAAGCCCGCGCTGCGCCATGCCCCACCCCTGGGCGTGGCTGACAAGTTGCTGTGTCACAGCCGAAAGGAAACTTGGAGATGCAGGAGTCGTCTCTGGAGGGACCGGCAGTCGAGGCTGCACTGATAACGTCCTTCCTGCCGGCCGCCATTTTGGGGAAGCCCACTACAAAAGATGCCACGCACAGCGACCTCTTCAGTCTGCACAGAGAGCCAGAGAGTACAGACATGGCGGAGTGCATTGTTCCACGTGGTGAAGTTGGCAAAATGGTGCTGGTAAAGCGGAAAGTTTTGTCAGTCGCAGCCCGACTTTTCCAAGAACTTGCTGACCGTCTGCAGCGGTTGTCATTAGACAAAGAGGGGGCCTGCAATTTTCCCCCACTGCCTGATGATGACGACGATTGGTCAGACACACCTCTAGCGGAGAGCGCAGGGAGAGATTGTCCCCTCACCACAGAACTTGGGGCTCGCGGGCCGAGATCCCATCTGAGGAGTCTGCAGTGAGTACCCCGCCAGAGGCGGCCTATTCTTCGGCCTATTCTTCCTCCTCCTTCGGCCTATTCTTCCTCCTCCAGCCCTGAGGTCATACCTCGATCAAGCTTGCCAAAATTGCCACCAAAATTGCCACAATGGGTGTTCGGAGATGAGCCGGAGCTGATCGAGTACATGCACATAGTACTTCAACCATTACCTTGGAAGCCACTCCCACCAATCCCAACTGCAGAAAAAGAAAGGGCCCGTCAAGAAGCCGAGCTGGCCAAATTGATGGAAAAGTGAAAGGCCCGACACAAAGAACTCTATGCCCCCAAGCACGTGCATTTGCCCCATGAAGAGAAAGTACGGTGGCAAGAAAACACCAAAGAAATGGAGGCATTGTACATTTGTAAATGGGATCACCCCCGAGAAGGGGAGGAGTCATTAGAAAGAAGAAGAGCAACTGTTCAACAAGGTCAGAGGTTATGGGACACTCCTTGACTGCCACACTGGGCAGACCATCCTCGTAAACCGGCGAGCAGTGCAAAGGCCATATCTCCATAAGAAGTTCTATACCTTGGAGGTGGGTGAAATTGTAGAGTACACCCCCGTCCAGAGCCTTCATGGAGAATGAGCTGCAGCGGTCACCAGACCAACAGCCCCAACACACCTTCCCTTCAAATATTTTCCGTCAACTGATTGGGAGTCCGATTCCTTCAACTTGAGGCCGAAAAGGTCTGCTCCTAAAGCCTCCACCAGCGTACCCAAGGAGGAGGAGCCTCAACAGCCAAGTTCATCATCTTCTATGTACAGCAAAGAGTCAAGTTCATCATCTTCTATGTACAGCAAAGAGTCAAGTTCTTCATCTTCTACATACCGTCGAGAGTCAAGTCCTGCTCAAGTTCAGGAATGTAAGCCCAAATTGCGTGCACAAAAGACCGTACCTAGACCCTCTCGGAGCAATGAGAGTTTGTCTGTTCCAGAGGTACCAACACACGTACCTAGGCCCTCTTGGAGCAATGAGAGTTTGCCTACTGCACAGGTACCAACGTATGTACCAAGGCCCTCTTCTGACATGGAGAGTTTGCCTGCTTCCAGGGTACCAACGAAAGAGTCATGGGTCCATCCTAGTTTGGAGATGGTACTCAAGCCCTATTGCCCCACTTTGATCCCTGCTAGAAAGCCTGTGTCCCCTTCTAATGCTGCCATCCACCACTCCATCCTCACCAATGTGGTGTGGCAAAGCTATGTCAATACCAATCCTGCCCCTGATGTTGGCAGATACAGAGGAACCCAGAGAGGCACTAGAAGAGTGAAGAGGAACATCCTCTAAAAAGACTTTAAAGTAATGTCAGATTGTTTCTTGTGTTAACCACTTTTATTTTGCAGCAACCAAGTTCAAGAATTGTGCCTAGCAGGACTGTGCTAAGATTGTTCCAGTTCAAAGTTCAGCAACGTAACCACTAAGCTTGTGCCTGACTATTAAGTCAAGAGACTCCTAGCCAGTAGGAGATTCATTAAGGACTGTACCCGGCTGAGCTGTGGTTAAGGCCGTGTTTACCTTTCCCTTTAATTGAACTCTTAGTGTAGATGGACTGCTGATCCTTACACGCCAATTTGTATATTTCCCTTTAATTGGACTCCTAGTGTAGGTGGACTGCTGATCCTTACCCGTCTGTTTTATGTATATACCAGCAGCTTCATAAGAACTCTTATGCTAAATGTTGCACTTATCAGGTGAATGCGCCTGAACCATGTTGGAGTGTTCATAATTGTGTAAGTCTGTATAGTAAATGTGTATATGGTTCTTGTACACGGGAAGGTATCCTCGTGACTGTGTACATAAAAAATAGGTAAGGGTTGTACATAGAAAGATAGTCTAATGTCTATGTACATAAAAAGTGAGTCAGAGCTGTACACAGAAAATGTCAGTGTGTTGCACGTGTACACTCAACACTAAAAACATAAATTATCCCTGTACATACAAATGTATAGAATGCTAAAGCTCTAATGCTCTACCTGGCCAGTAGGTGCTCTTGCGAATATAGAATTAAACACGTAATTCTTAAAGTAACCTTGGTAGGTTATGTGAAGTGCTCTAGAGGTAAGTAGCGTGTAGCCGATAGACCCTAGCAGCCAACCTTACTGTGACCTAGCTTCCGGCTAGCCATTATAACTTTAGTGTACTCAGGTAACTCATTGTTGGGGAATAAAATGTGTGAGATAATAAAAATGTTTAGTCAGCTTGATGCTAAAAGTATATAGAGCTGTACTAATGTCTAGTTAGCCTCATAAAATGTGTAGAGAGCTAATAAAAATGTCTTAGGAGCTAGTAACTAGATATCAGATAGCTGCCTAATTGTATAGTAAGTTTAATGGAATGTCTAAGAATCTAGAAACTAAGGGTTAGATAGCTTCATTAATGTCTAGATAGCATTAATGTCTAGGTAGTACCAATGTCAAGATAGATTTCTATTGTCTAGTCCAGATACTAGTAAGAGTATCAAAGAATGTAAATGTGTTCAATGTTTACTTAGGATGTATAGCAAATGTATAAGCATCATCCTGGTCTAGTCCTAGTCCCTCTGCCTTAGGAGACAGGCGTCGAGGCCGACTTATCTTAAGTAAGGGGGTTTGTGGTGTCCCGGTATCGCATCCTATATGGTACCTGTATATAGGTCCCCATGGCCAGAGTCCCTATGACGTCGGGGTCCTTCTTATCTAGTCTGCCCCTTGTCCCCTTTCATCTACGAATTTGTAGATCTAGCAGTTTATTCAGGATTTATGTAACGCCGAGTGCTCCGGGTCCCACGGCTTCCCGGAGTCCCCGGAGTGCTCACGGCGTTGTAGTAACAGCAGCGCTCCGGTCTCTGTCTCTGACCGCGAGCGCTGCTGTGTTTGTGCCGGCGGGGACGCGATCCGTGGGGCGGGTCAGACCCGTTCACGGATCGCATCCTATTCTACTCACCCTCCTCCTGTGACTGTCTCGTCCCGGCGCGCGTGGCCCCGCTTCCTAGGGCGCGTGCGCCAATGTTCTGAGATTTAAAGGGCCAGTGCACCGTTAATTGGTGCCTGGCCCAATTAGTTCTAATCACCTCCCTACTCATAAATACTCACTTCCCCTTCCTTTCCTTGCCAGATCTTGTTGCCTTGTGCCCTGAGAAAGCGTTATAGTGTGTTCCCAAGCCTGTGTACCTAGACCTTCTGCTGTTGCCCCTGACTATGAACCTCGCTGCCTGCCCTGACCTTCTGCTACGTCTGACCTCGCCTCTGTCTAGTCCTTGTGTACCGCGCCAGTCTCAGCTGCCTGAGAGGTCGAGTCGCTACTGGGGAACACGACCTGGTAGTTACCGCTTTGAACACCACTAACTGCTTAGAACCGATTACCTAGTACGACCCGCGTCATCGCCTCTCAGGTACAGAGGATCCACCTCCAGCCGCTAGTCCAGACCCTGACAATTTATATAAATATAATTGTACAAATGTATATAATTGGTTAATTACCTGTACGGAGCGTAGCAGGACCCGCGGGTCACGTGATCAGGTAAACTCTATGGTTTTTGCTTAAGGACCTTTGGAGATCCCTATGACGTATTGCACCCATCATTCCTTGTAACGGTGAGTGACAGATATTCGGATCAATAGAAATGGCCCTGCCCCTGCCCATATAAGGGAGCGGCGGCCATTGCTCACTCTCTTGTTCCTGGGCTGTTGTGAGAGAAGGATCTGCACTGCTGTCATCAGAGAGTTAAGCCTGAGCCTTGCGGCGATGGCTGACCATTACGAAACCGTGAGTGTATCAATCCCTAAGCACTCTGCAAGATCACTGGACCTTATCTATCCCCTAAATCCGGACGGATCTTCGCAAATTACCCTGAATTCAGAGACTTATAGCAAAACTCAAGGTCCGCAACAACTGTCAGTCGCTGAAGTGTAAAGAGACTTTATTGATGAGACTGTTACTGTTCATTGGATGTACCGCAAGCCTTTGAGTAAAGTTTATCCAAGTTCAAGTTCAGCTACCTTGTGGACCTTCAGTTATTATTTGCATGCACCTATCGTTACTGGGAAGGGCGGCGATAGGCCGGAGAATTACCTCAGCATCCTAGCCCTCAGCCTGGCGTCACGAACCATAGGGTTAACCTTAACCCTTGATATGCTGAAGCAAAACGCTGACTACACTACCCCTACTCCAGAGGCCTACTACAGATGTGTGGCTGAAAAGTGAATTTTGGGCCTGTAAAAAAGACATAATCAGTCAACAAACCACTAATTCATTGGCTCATTATTGGATTTGTTAAACGGGGCCACATTGGCCTATTTGGCTTAAAATCATCTGAAGTAATATAGCCCTTAAAACACAATATAAAAGTGGCATACAAAACATACACCAGTATTCTGGTACAGTTTTGTAAGTAAATATTTCAGCAGTCCCAGACAGTCTCTACTTGAGCTGCAATGCTTCTTGTGGGGTGAAGAAGTGGAAGTGGAAGAAGCTGGGCTGCTACAAATCCCTAGTCCTGGCCTGAAGCCCTGAAAGGTCCTAGGCCAGTGATGGCGAACCTTTTTGAGCCCGAGTGCCCAAACCGTAATGCACACCAACTTTTTTCCCTCAAAGTGCCAGCACAGCAATTAAATCAGAATACTGAGGTTTAAGTTTAGGAAAAACAACTCATACAGTTGCCATAACTAATTAACATCTTTTGTTTTAAAAGAACACACAACAGAGTTCAATGATCCAAACTTTAAAAAAAAAATTTTATTGATAGTTTTTAGTTCCCCCACATTAGGTTGTAGCTCCCCCACATTAGATTGGCAGCACAGCCCCCCCCCCCACATTAGGCTGGCAGCACAGCAGCCCCCCCCACATTAGGTTGTAGTTCCCCCCACATTAGGTACAGTATAGTTCCCCCACATTAGGTTGGCAATATAGTTCCCCCACATTAGGTGCAGTATAGTTCCCCCCACATTAGGTTGTAGTTCCCCCACCTTAGGCTGGCAGTATGAATCCTCCCACATTAGGCTGTGGTTCCCCCCACATTAGGTGCAGTATAGTTCCCCCCACATTAGGTTGGCAGTATAGTTCCCCCACAATAGGTTGGCAGTATAGCTCCCCCACATTAGGTGCAGTATAGTTCCCCCACATTAGGTTGGCAGTATAGTTCCCCAGATTAGGTGCAGTATAGTTCCCCCACATTAGGGGCAGTATAGTTCCCCCCACATTAGGTTGTAGTTGCCCCACATTAGGCTGGCAGTATAAATCCCCCCACATTAGGTTGTAGTTCCCCCCCACATTAGGTTGGCAGTACAGTTCCCCCACATTAGGTTGGCAGTATAATTCCCCCACATTAGGTTGGCAGTATAGTTCCCCACATTAAGTGCAGTATAGTTCCCCCACATTAGGAGTAGTATAGTTCCCCCACATTAGGTACAGTATAGCTCCCCCACATTAGGTGCAGTATAGTTCCCCCACATTAGGTGCAGTATAGTTCCCTCACATTAGGTTGTAGTCCCCCCCACATTAGGTGCAGTATAGTTCCCCCACATTAGGTTGGCAGTATAGTTCCCCCACATAAGGTGCAGTATAGTTCCCCACATTAGGTGCAGTATAGTTCCCCCCATTAGGTGCAGTATAGTTTCCCCCATTAGGTCCACAGATCCATGCCTATCGGATTCAAATGCACACCATCCGGGGCCAAGAACTCAGGAGACCCAGCCTCCAACTCCTGGTGGCACACACCAACCAGGCCACAAATCCACTGACCACCATATAAATTTTATCCCTAGCCCTGTTCAAGTGAGGCACCGACCTAGCATCCCGCCACTTGCTCCTGGCCACTATATGCGACCAAACAAGGATATTGACCGGTAAGGAAACTTGCAAGAGATCCAGCTTAATGTCCCGCATAATTTCATGAACGGCGTACACCCAGATCGCTCCCCCAAGCATGCATAATGAGCACATCTGGAGCCCGATCCATCCGTACATAAAAATGAATCATCAGCAACAACCCAGCCCACAACAAACCCCCCTTACCCAACCAGTGCACATGCACCTCAGACCTAGGGAAGCCCAATTGATGGCACTTCGGCCGAACATTCGCCTGGAATCCCCCTCTGGTAACATACCAATGTCCAACAATCCAGATGATGCAGGAAGCTGCACCTGGAAAAGAAACACAAGAAAATACAAGGAACCAACGGCACAGAAAACAGTTACAACAAATTAGGCTGGACATAAGTACGAAAACGGTCAGACTCCCACCTCCCAATACATTTGATCACATCCAAACCCAAGCCCCACCTTGCTGCCTCCGTAGCCGTCTCTATCTGGAAAGAATGGGAACTAAATTCCCCCAAACATTTCCTGAAAACCCTAGTATATTAAAAACAAGATAAAAACCCACCATCAGCATGTATGAGCAAAGGACTACCCCCCACCTGGCGAACCTCCACCAGTTCAGAAATACGAAATGCCTCGAAAAAAAACCAAGGAAAAAGCCAGCCTGAACAAGACTACCTCAAAGCTAGAAAAACAAACCCTCTCCAACAAAGAACATAACTGAAGCAACAAAGTGAAGGACACTGGCTTCCTAGCATCTCTACTAACCACACCCCTCCTGAAACCCTTAATCACCCTTTTTAACCAAAAAATCTTTTGTCGCATCCTGCAAACCCTTAAATTGAAACCAAAAATCTAAAGCCACCAGCTGGCGACTGATGCCAGACGGAGACACCATCCCCAAAAGCTTGGCCAATATAAAAAAGAACGGATGTCACCCAATCAGTTAAACCCTGCATAACTGGCAACTGCCCCAACAGACCCTACCCAATCCAACCAGAACCTCTGATAAGCCTCCCACGTAGATGTACACACAGACCTCTGCACCAAACCCAAAGCAACAGCTATACCAGATTCCAAAGCCACTATGGACAAGGGATCCCTTGCTCGTCCGCCTGAAACCGCCGCTGAAACCGAAAAAGGGTGTCAGCAATAGAGTTTTCAACACCAGGAACATGCACAGCTACAAATTGAGCTTTCCATTCAGCTGCCGAAGCAACCGCACCACAGGAGAGGAATTTGCTGTTTGGGAATTGATAGCCTGCACCACCCCATGTTGTTGCAATGAAAAATTTGCTAAGCAAATCACCCCAGACCACCACAGCAACAACAATGGAAAACAATTCTAACAAAGCCAGATTGCGGACAATTGCCCCCTCCCGTCATCGTTCCAACCAGACCCCCGAGCACTAGCGACCCTGCGAAAATGCCCAAAAGCCAAACGCCCCCACTGCATCCGTAAACAACTCCAGATCCCAACTGGAAACAGGCCACTTCAAAACCAAAGACAAGCCGTTGTACTGGCCCAGAAAACAATGCCACACACCAAGATCTGCACAAAGTGGTGCGGCCGATGCACACCTGCTGTAGCAGCCACCAGGCGTCGACAAAAAACCTGCCTCATTGGCATGCGGCAAACAATATTGAGATGACTCAACAATAACTGGATATCCCGTAACTGCAGCTTCCGCACCCGGCAAGCCCAAGCCACAGACTGCTTCAACTCCTCCAGCTTGTCCTCCAGCAGACAGCTCTCCATTGCCACAGTATCAATCATGATACCCAAAAACTTGACCGATATGGCCTGCCCCTCAGTTTTTTCTGAACACCAAACCATGCCGAAACCTGCTCCATCACCTGCAACAAGACAGCACTAACCTGAGAACCCATGGGACCCACAAACAGAAAGTCATCCAAGTAATGCAAAACGGAAGCAACTTGAGACTCCTGACGCACCACCCATTCCAAAAATGTGCTAAAATGCTCAAAATAAGTGCAGGAAATGGAACAACCCATTGGCAAACAGAGATCAACAAAAAATTGACCCTCACAACAACATCCCAACAAATGAAAACTCTGGGTAAACCGGCAAAAGGCGGAAAGTGACCTCAATGTCTGTCTTCGCCAACAACGCCCCCCCGACCATACCGCCGGACCCAAACCAAGGCAGCATCGAATGAGGTGTAGGACACTGCACAAATCTCAGAATCAATCCCATCATTCACTGAATAACCCGCAGGATGCGAGAGGTGATGAATGAGGCGAAACTTGTTGGGCTCCTTCTTAGGACCAAATCAAGAGGAGAAATGCGCAAATTAGGCAAAGAAGGAGCTGTAAAGGGACCCACCATGCAGCCCAAAGCCACCTTCAGGAGCTTCTCAAGCACAAGCTCCGGCCTGGCAACAGCGGACACCAAGTTCCACACCTCCCCACTCATCGATCCCGCCGCAACACAGGGAATACGGAAACCATTAGAAAAACCCTCCTGCAACAGAGTAGCGATCTCTAATTGGGTAGCGATCAAGGAACGCCACCATCACTGGTGTCACCCCTCATTTGGTCAGCCCCAACCACTGGAGAGGACCCGACCGCCCCAAAGGAACCCCACACTGGAACTGGGCTACTCCAGGACCCAAGGCCACCCGCCTGCAAAAAAGCCTGAAGTCCACACAACAACGACTGTAAACCCGCCAACCTGCTACCCAGATCCCCCCCCGGAGAAAAGGAGATGTGGTGCACTCACCTGACCCAGCTGGCATCAGCAGACCAGCGGCCATCTCTCTTGCAGGACCACGACTCCGGACATCCAATCCAGACGAAACACCGGATGGACCAGGGCCCTGTGTGCCCCATCCGTATCAACAACAGACACAGGAACAGTAGAAGTAGGGCAGGCGACAAGGGAGGATGAACCATCCCTCGCAACACCAGCAGGGCCCCCAGCCGTCGCCAGGTCGTCGTCCTCCTCGCTGTAATCCAAGGTAGAATCGCCACCTTCCTCAGCAGCAGGCACAGCTTCCATCGCAGGCCACGGACCCTTCGCAACATGGGGAGCCCCAGCGTCACATCCCAAGTCAGTAACCACTTCCCCCGTCGTCAAAGAGCCTCCTGAACCGGAAGCTCGACCGTCCACAGGTAGCTGCCTGGACACCTCAACTGCAGTTCCCCGGAAGTGGAGGTCCGGCGTCACTAGCTGGCAGAATCAAGGCAGCACCTTCTATAGCAGAGACAGCAGGAGGCAGGGGCACAGGTGAGGCAGATCTTTGGCGAGCCTGGCCTGCATCCCGGGCAGCAACACTGGAGCGGGCCACACGGGCAGGCTCCTCCGGACGACCGTGGGCCCACCACACCACGTGACCCCTGCGAGGTCCCCCTGGAGCCACTCCCACCCGAACAACTGGAGTGCCTGGCAGGAGAAGCTGAAGTGCCTTGGAGTGGCGCCTGCTCACGCGAGGCCTGGACACCGGTGCTCACCCAGGGACTGTAAGGCCAGGGAACCACTGCACAAACCCCGCAGGGCCCCTGAGGAGAGAAGCCTCCCCCACCTGCCGCAACATCTCTTCCAAGGAATCCATCAGGTAGGAGCACTCTGCAAAACTTCTTCTGTCTCCTTCACATGCCGTCTGGCCCACCCCCCTTTTCCCCCTGCCTATGTACCCTCCGAGACTCCTCCCTCAACTCCTCCCCCTATTTTGCCGCTACCCAGACTTAACACTTAAGGCTCCATGCACAGCCTACCCCTGTCATGTGCCCCTCCACTCCTATGCTCTCTGTTACAGGGCTTACTTTCTAGGTAGGTTTATCAGGGTATAACGCCATGGAGGAACTGTTTAGCTCCAAGCGATTCTGTGTTCAGGCCATGCAAAGCCAAGTCTCCCCTAAGGGGAAGGCAGCATCCTCTCTCTAGGAAAGGCCCACCTCTTGTGATTAAACTTTTTTTCTTTCTTTTCTAGCTGGGAGGCTGCACAAAAACAATACATAAGTGCAAACAGACTGTGTAAAACAGCGTATAAGGGCAATTACTTATCGACTAAAGCCAGAACATTATGACACCCAACCAACAGACACCAAATATACAGAATGCTGTTCACTAGTCTCCATACTCTATATCAGCATTGGAATTGTGAGCCTCAAAATACTGTTGCAATGCATGTTGGATCTTATTCAGACATGTGACCATGAAGTGCTTAAAGGGGTACTCCGCCCCTAGACATCTTATCCCCTATCCAAAGGGGCGTGACCATTTATTCACAAGCCTCCGGCGCTCCACCCGATGCGCTAAGCGAACGCCAGGTGCAGCAGGAAGATCGCGAGGATAAGATGTCTAGGGGTGGAGTACCCCTTTAATGTATTTTGTGAGTTGTTTTGTTAACAGAGAAAACAAATATGTGAATATTACTTCCGGTAATGTGGCAAGGCAAAGCGACCATACAGTACATGTGGCTATACCTGGTACAGCAGCTTCTTCAGCTCATTAAGGCCTATTCTATGTATGTATGTTAGGGTTCATTCACACGGCGGAATTTCCACCAGCAGAATTCTGCTTGCTTAATTCCACCTCAAATGAAAGCCCTACATACTTTTATGGGATTCCGCACTCCCGTTGACACGTCGGAATTTCCACAAGCGGAAATTCTGACGTGTCAACGGGAGTGTGGAATCCCATAGAAGTGTAGTGGGATTTCATTTAAGGCGGAATTTTGCTGGTGGAAATTCCGCCGTGTGAATAGAACCTTACTGGCTAGAGAAGTTTACAAAAACAGTAGAGGTTTGTTCTAGGGGTTTTCTCCAGCTCTGGACAGTTCCTGACATGGACAGAAGTGGCAACAGGGAGCACCACGTTGGATTTAAAAGAACTACACAACCTCCTCTGGAGTATACAGCAGCTGATAAGTTATGGAAGGGTTAACATTGTTATATAAAGGTAATTTACAAATCTGTATAACTTTTTTTGGCACCAGCTGATTTTGAAAAAATAAATATATCAAGAATTCTCTGAAATGCCCCTTTAACTCTTGAATGCATGCAGCTGCTGATGGCTTCTAAGTGGCACAAAGCAGAACTTTGATTGCAGCTCTGGATTGCAATATGTAATGTATATTTCACCATATCAATGCCCAATTATTTTGTTATGCCTGGAATTATTGTCCCATGAGGATATTCATTAAAATCTTTTGTTTGCCATCTGCATTGTCCTTAATGGGAAGTTTTTACGATTGTTGTTAAATGTTGTGGTTGTACAGATAACATTGTCCCACAATGCATTGTGCGTGTTTGATAAATCATCTATGGAGAAGATCAAGAGCGTCTTTATTTTATTATACAGGTTCTTACAGTTATTATCATTGTTTTGCCAGAATTATTTAATAAAGCTTTTTCCCCCCCTCAATTTTTCTCAACTTTCTCCAAACTGTATATCAGCAATGATTGACCTCTGAACTCCAATCACACTATATAAGGAGCAGATTTAGAGCATTCCCATTGGGCAGATAAGTCACATGGTTCACCTCATGCACACTCCCCTAACAACAGGGTTTATAAGGTTTATCAGGCTTAAAGCAACTGGTACACAGAAAATGCCAATGCATTAACCATAGCATAACATTAAGGCATATTGAGTCCTGAGTAACATGGGACCAAGACAGATACTGAAGGCATCTGCCACACAGGATGGGCAGGATTCTATATTCTGTACTGGGTCAACACAAACATAATAGTGTTGAGCGGCAGGGGCCATATTCGTATTCGCGATATTTCGCAAATATATGGACGAATATTTGTTCTACATTTGCGAAATTCGCATATTCGCTTTTTTTTTTTTCAGTGCGAAAATTCTTAAAGCATACCTGTCATAGTGCAAAAAAAAAGAAAAAAAAGTGATATGTTACTCAGGACCCAATCCTGATCATGTGCATATAATTTTTATGTGTCTATGACCTATATATCCAGACTTATAAGCATTTATCTGCTGGTGAGTAACTTTTTCATTGTGCAGGCTGGAGGGGGCGTGTCAGTCTGTCTCCCTCACAGGAGCAAGCCTGTGCAGTCAGCCAATCAGTACTCTCTACTCTGTAACCCTTTCCTCTCTGGTTTTATGCTGTGTCATGTGTCAGAGGAAGATACTTGGAGCTTGCCTGCAGTAATCAGAAGACATTATGGTGAATTCATAACAGGATAAAATGTATAAATATAAGAATAGATCTTTATAAAATTAGTGCAAGGATTTTTTAGATAAAAGTACAGTATTTTTATGAATACATGTTCTATCTGTTTTATCTTTTCCTAGTAAAGCTGGATGCTAATCAGCATAGCTGTCACTATGTGTGTCATTTATCTTTCACAGACTCCTGAATGTCTGATCAACTTCTTTGTCATTCAGGAGTCCGAGAAAGCTTTGACTATTTCAGCATGCTGGGAGTTGTAGTTTAGTAACAACTGAAGCTTCAATGTTTGTAAATAACTGTGTTAGAGCAGTGTTGCCTCCAGCTGATTTAAAACTACATCTCCCAGCATGTCCACACACCCTTTATCTGTAGTTTTGCATACACAATGGAAATCTCCTATACTGGATATCGGTATGCTTTACAGCCGGTATCCAGTATGCTGTAAAATCTAGACTAGTCTGTCTGGCTAAAAGACAGGTGACCCCTTGTGGTGGCTATTTTGAGCTTGAATTTTAGGTGAAAATTATTTTTTTTTTAGCAGGTGTATATTGTGAAATGTCATATTATAATGAGTCCTCCAATATATGAAAAGTTTTTAACAATGACAGTGCCTCTTTAATGAAATTCGCATAGTGCGCATTCACAATTATATATTTCACCTAATAGAAGGGAGCGATCAGTGTCCAGTCTGTAAGTGCTGATATTGGCATAAATATTTGCATAAATATTCACATACATTTGCATAAAAAAAACAAATATTCATCATTTCGAATATATATCACTATATTCTAAATATTCGCAAAATCACAAAGTGGCGATATTCGTGGTAAAAATTTGCATCACGAATATTTGCACTCAACACTAAAACATAACAGACACTTTCACAGTGGGCCCAACACATGTGCAGAAGGCATGCCCGAGGAGATCCGCAGCCTACAGGACAGCCTTTGGTGCTGGGACACCACAACAAATATTTTCCTTTTTACTTATTTTCGTGCGGGAAAATGTATTTTGTAACATCCTCTCGTGTACCGGTTAATGCGGCTGTTTTGTTCAAATCTGCTTCCAATTCTCCCACTTCTTCCTAATCAAGGAACATTTCTAATATATTTTCGCCCATTGAAAATCACTCAAGGAACATTGACGGTTAACCCAGGAGAAGACTTTGCCGCGCTTTGCTGAAGTGGCTCCTCCGTAGGACACGACAGCGTTCTCTTCCGTCGTCTTTTTTTTTTTGCACATGTCCAGGAAATTGTCCGTCTAGAAGAATGCTCCTGAGCTTAATATAATTATCGATGTACCATGTTTACGGAACAAATGCGCCGGAACAATAGCATTGGAAAGATTTTATTTTTCATTACCGAAGATCACGGCGGCGGTAAGACGGAATTGCTGGATGTATCAGACTTTGTGTTTTCATTAGACTCTAAATGATCTAGTCGGTGGGGTGTTCCGTGCGCGGACCGGTTGCTCGTGAGGGATGAATGGGGATTTGGATCTAAAATTTGGTGGGCATTGTAACCTATAATGGCTTGCTGCTCGTATTGCATTTATTGTCTCCTGAATAGAAGCCTTAGCTTTTTTTGTTTTCAAGTTTGTATATTCGAGCTAGATGAAAAAAAATTTACGTCAATTAAATGTTTCTGTCGGAGCGGAGTGCGATAATTATTAGACTGGAAAGTCTCAGGGGGAAATTGTAGGTTAGGAAACAAATGGACGGCTGAGCTCTGACTGCAAAATGTCAAAAAGCTACGCAGCCGGGTTTCACATCTTGAAAGTGTTTGGATGCTCTTTTCCAATGCAAAGCATGGAAACTTATAGTGGATAGGATGGGGGCAGAGCTGTATGATATAGAAGTACTAAGCAATCCATAGACCTGGGCTGTGCTCAAAACTTGCCCACCCCCCCCCCCCCTCCTGTTGCCACCCTGCAGTGTTCTGGTTTAAAGGGATCTGATATCAGATTTTACCATGGAGACGCGTTATATATGGTAAAATCTTCTTCCTGACCATGCCCAGGAGCCGGCAGCAACAGTGAAAGTATGAAGTTTAAAAGGTGTCCCCCGCCAGCCCCTAAGTAGTCCCCTGGGTAAGATCCATCCTCTCCTAGACCTGACTGCTCCGACTTTTATCATGCCCCCTCAGTGTGGTTGACAGCCTGGGCACAGCCCACATCATCACTCTGCTCCACCTGCTTAGAGGGCACCCAGGGGACTACTTAGGGGCTGGCGGGGACACCTTTCAAACCATCTTCACCATTGCTGTGGGCAGGAATGTCTCCTGGGCATGGTAATGAAGAAGGTATTTCAAGCATTCCCAGGCTAGGGCATAAGTGTCAGATCGCAGGAGGGTCTGACTGCTGGGATCCCCTGGGAATGGAGCAATGGAGTCACATATACTGTCTTTAGAGCTAGCAGAGAAATCCTAATGCGGAACTATCTCCAATATTTCTATGGAGGATATATGCAGTGGTGGAGTGCATGCACAACTTGCTGCTCCATTGCAAACAAAGGAGATCAAGGGGAGTCCCAGCGGTCAGATCCCACCATGATCTGACACTTACCCACAATCCTATGCATAGGGATACGTGCTCTCAAAATACCACTTTAATTTTATCATCTCATTGTGATCTTGTGCAAGGAATAGGTCAATGACACTATTACAAGAGGTCTATGAAAAGGAAGGGGTTAATGTTTGCATTATTGGTGGTCTAAGGCAAACAAAGAGTTAATGCCATTATCTCTGATGGCCTAGGGTAGTAACATAGTAACATAATAACATAGATCATAAGGTTGAAAAAAGACAAGAGTCCATCAAGTTCAACCTGTAACCCTAATGAGTCCCTACTGAGTTGATCCAGAGGAAGGCAAAAAACCCTCATACTAGAGGTAAAAATTCCTTCCCGACTCCGAATATGGCATCAGAATAAATCCCTGCATCAACCTTCTGTCCCTATAGATCTAGAATCCTCAACCTGTAATGTTATTATTCTCCACAAATGCATCCAGACCCCTTTTATATTCTTTTACAGAGTTCACCATGACCACCTTCTCAGGCAGAGAATTCCACAGTCTCACTGCTCTTACAGTAAAGAACCCCCGTCTGTCCTGGTGTAGAAACCTTGTTTCCTCTAAACGTAGAGGATGCCCCCTTGTTATAGATACAGTCCTGGGTATGAATAGATCATGGGAGAGATCTCTGTACTGCCCCCTGATATATTTATACATAGTTATTTAGTCTCCCCTAAGCCTTCCTTTTTCTAAGCCAAATAACCCTAATTCTGATAATCTTTCTGGATACTGTAGTCCTCCCATTCCCCATATTACTCTGGTTGCCCGTCTTTGAACCCTCTCCAGCTCCACTATATCTTTCTTGTACACTGGTGACCAGTACTGTGCACAGTATTCCATGTGTGGTCTGACTAGTGATTTGTACAGCAGTAGAATTATTTCCTTGTCGTGGGCATCTATGCCCCTATTGATGCCCCCCATGATATTATTTGCCTTGGCAGCAGCTGCCCGACACTGGTCACTACAGCTAAATTTACTATTAACTAAGACTCCCAAGTCCTTTTCCACATCCGTTGTCCCAAGTGTTCTCCCATTTAATACATAATCCCAGCCCAGATTTTCCTCCCCATGTGCATTACCTCACAATTATCAGTGTTGAACCTCATCTGCCACTTCCCAGACCAAACCTCCAACCTATCCAGATCCATTTGTAACAGTGCACTGTCCTCTATTGTGTTAACTACTTTACAGCGTTTAGTATCATCTGCAAAGATTGCTACTTTACTATTCAACCCCTCTACAAGGTCATTAATGAATATATTAAATAGAATAGGACCCAAGACTGGCCCCTGTGGTACACCAGAATAAGTACCATTAATAACCCTCCTCTGTTTCCTATCACTGAGCCAGTTACTTACCCACTTGCACACATTCTCCCCCAGCCCCATCCTTCTCATTTCATGCACCAACCTTTTGTGTGGCACCATATCAAATGGTTCCAGATATACGACATCCAGCGATTGCCGCTGGTCCAGTCTGGAGCTCACCTCCTCATAAAAGCTGATCAGGTTAGTTTGACAGGACTGATCCCTCACAAAGCCATGCTGATATGGAGTCATACATTTATTTTTTATCAAGATACTCCAAAATAGCATCCCTTAGAAAACCTTCAAACTATTTACATACAACGGAAGTTAAACTAACAGGCCTATAATTTCCGGGGTCACCTTTTGACGCCTTTTTAAATATTGGCACCACATTTGTCATGCGCCAGTCCTGGGGAACAGTCCCTGTTACTATAGAATCCTGAATATAAAAAATAGGGGTCTGTCTATTACATTACTTAATTCCTTTAGAACACGGGGGTGAATGCCATCTGGACCTGGCGATTTGTCTATTTTGATTTTTTGTAGGCGGCACTGTACTTCTTCCTGGGTTAGACAGGTGACCTGTACTTCTTCCTGGATTAGACAAGTAACCTGTACTGGGGAGTTTACCTTATCTCGTTGTATTTCACCTGTCATTTCTTTTTCCTCGGTGAATACAGTGGAGAAGAATTTGTTTAATATATTAGCTTTTTCCTGATCCCTGTCTATAGTTTCTTCTTTATCGTTTTTTAAAGGGCCCACACTTTCATTTTTAACCTTTTTGCTATTTATATAGTTAAAGAACATTTTGGGGTTAGTTTTACTCTCTTTGTCAATGAGTCTTTCTCTCTATTTCTGCGGCTTTTATCTGTTTTTTGCATATTTTACATTTTTTTCTGTAGCTTTTTAATGCTTCCTCACTGCAGTCCTGTTTTAGTAGTTTAAATGCTTTATTTTTGTCATTTATTGCCCCCTTAACATTTTTATTCATCCATATTGGTTTTCTTTTATTTCTGACCCTTTTATTCCCATAAGGTATGTACATCTTACAGTGAGAATTTAAGATATTTTTTAAAGTCTCCCATTTCGTGTCAGTATTGTTCTTTTTGAGGACATTATCCCAATTTATATTGTTAAGGGCTACTCTGAGTTGATCAAACGTTGCCTTCCTAAAGTTCATTGTTTTTGTGGCCCCCCTATTGAAGAACAAGCTATAATGTATTATATTATGATCACTATTTCCTAGATGTCCTTCTACTTGCACATTAGTTACTCTGTCAGGTCTGCTGGTTAATATTAAGTCTAGTAGGGCGCCCCCTCTGGTCGGGCCCTGCACCATTTGGGACATATAATTGTCTTTAGTTATAGTCAGAAACCTGTTTCCTTTATGAGATTCACAGGTCTCAGTCTCCCAGTTTATATCAGGATAGTTAAAGTCCCCCATTATTATCACCTCGTTCTGATTTGCTGCCTTGTTTATTTGCCTCAGTAATTGATCTTCTGCCTCTTCCATTATGTTTGGTGGCTTATAACAAACCTCTATCAGAATTTTTAAAATTTTTATCTCCATATATTTCTACCCACATGCTCACATCATGCACTGCAGGTCCCGGCTGCTATCAGCCGCCGGGGACCTGCCGGTAATGGCGGACATCAGTGATCTTGCTGATGTCCCCCATTAACCCCTCAGATGCCGTAATCAATACAGATCATGGCATCTGCGGCAATGTGCGTGTTTAAATGGATGATCGGATCGCCCACGGCACTGCCGTGGGGATCCGATCGTCTAAAATGCCAAACGGAGGGCTCCTCACCTGGCTGGGCCTGGGGTCTTCTGCTCAGACCAGAGGAGAAGATTGCCGATAATACTGATCAGTGATATGCCTATGCATTGCACTGAACAGTAGTAGCAATCTTATGGGACATAAAAAGTGTTAAAAAAAAAAAGGAAAAAGGAAAAAAAAAAAAAAAAAAAAAAAAAAAACCCTCTTCCAATAAAAATGTAAATCAGACCTTTTTCCCCACATACTGATTTTGCAAAAAAAAGTTTGATATTTTTTTTAAGCAGTACAATCATAGAAAAGCATAGAAAGATGGGTATTACTTTAATACTATTGACCCACAGAATAAAGAAAACATGTCATTTTTACCGTAAAGTACAATTGGTCATGCAAAAAACAAGCCCTCAAATGGATATGTGGATGAAAATTTAGAGAGGAGGAAAAAACGAAAACGCAAAAATAAAATTGGCCTAGTCCTTAATGTCAAAATTGGCTTGGTCCTTAAGTGGTAAAGGTACAGTAAATAACACAATACAGTAAATATAGTGCATATAATAAAGTGCATGAACATGACAAACAATGCGACAGTGGGCCGAACACAGGAGCAGCAGGCATGCCCGAGGAGATCCGCAGCCCACAGGACATCACATAGCTGTATCTGCATGGCCACAAAGTTCTCTCTATGATCATAGAGATGAGTGCAGGGAGGAGATAGAGAAGACTGTGCAGCTGTAACTGTACCACCAAACTGTTCTTTTTATGATCATAGATCACGTTAATAAATGTAATACTTGTGTGAAATCTGAATGCAAAAGCCGTTGTACTTTCTTACTACAGTATATGGAATCTTGGATGACAACAGGCAAGAAAACATGGCAAGAGAATGTTCACATAGCATGTTTTATATGGATTCTAAACCAAAATCCATGGTTGAAAACTGAATTGCATTTATCTTTTTTTCCAACATGGGTTGTAAATTTGCATTGTGGGAAAAAGTAACGTGCATGTAATGGCTTTATGTAGAATCAAAGGGCTATGGGGGAGATTTATCAAAACTTGTCCAGAGGAGAAGTTGCCCAGTTGCCCATAGCAACCAATCAGCTCTCTTCTTTCATTTTTTAACAAGGCCTCTGCAAAATGAAAGAAGCGATCTGATTTGTTGCTATGGGCAGCTGGGCAACTTTTCCTCTGGAAAAGTTTTGATAAATCTCCCTCTATGTGCGTAGAAACACACAGAATGGTGCAAATTTGCATCTGAATCTGTGGCAAAATCTGTCATGGAAATCTAAGGGGCTTTCTTTGATTTCTGCTGTGAAATTTTTTCTAAACCTGCAAAAAATTGTTGCAACAGAAAAATCTATTGCGTGAACGTAGCTTTAAAATGGAAAACATGAAGCCTTCAGGGCTCAATAGTGTGGATAGTGAACTGTTTATTAAAGGGGTACTGTGTTGAAAACATCTTATCCCCTATCCCAGTGGCGGGACCCCCCAATATCCGCAGATGCATCTCTGTCATTCAGTGCACGGAGCGAACTCCGCTCCATGTCCAATGACTGGCAATGCAAGCTGCCACGCCCCCTCCATTCACTTCTATGGGAGGAGGCGTGATGGCTTTGTACTAGCCATCACACCCCCTCCCATAGACATGAATGAAGGGGGTGTGGCATTACATCCGCCACTGGGGACCCCCACGATCTTCAGGCTGGCAGCTGCGGGACCTCCGCGATCTAACATCTTATCCTCTATGCAAGGTTAAAAGCAACAGTTTTCAGTAATAGATCACATAGAGACTGATGAAGTGGTCTGTGTGACCCCAAAACCCATTGCTTTCACCAAGACAGTTCATTATCCACACTTACGCTGTATGATATAACCTGGTATCGTAATTCAACTAAGACTTGTAATTGTATCTATGTGTTTATCATATTTGCCCAGAGTCCAAAATAAACCAGATCCTAACTCTTCTGAGATCCCTTTGTTAGTCCTGATGAAGTGGTCTATATGACCCTAAAACATGCTGCTTTCACCAAAACCAACAGTTCATCATCCTCACCTTCTCTGTTGATACAACCTAGCCTCATAGTTGAACCTATGGGTTTGTCATATTTGCC
This sequence comes from Hyla sarda, assembly GCF_029499605.1. Taxonomy (NCBI): domain Eukaryota; kingdom Metazoa; phylum Chordata; class Amphibia; order Anura; family Hylidae; genus Hyla; species Hyla sarda. Next base: position 416,001,506 of record NC_079191.1, read on the forward strand.
CAGGTTAACCTACTGTGAGCCCAAAGTCAACCCGACCCGAACTCTTCACAGATCCATTTATTAGGCCTGATGAAGTGGTCTGTACGACCTTGAAACGTGTTTCTTTCATGAAATCAAACAGTTCCCCATCCACACTTTCTCTGTTGCTTCAACTAGGTATCGTAGTTGAACGAAGACTTGTTATTGTACATGTGTGTTTGTGATATTTGTCCAGGTTACGCTACTGTGAGTCCAAAATTAACCAGCTCCTAACTCTTCGGAGCAGTCCTCATTCAGTAGCCTATATGACCCTAAAACGTTCTGCTTACACCAAAACCAACAGTTCATCATCTGCACCTTCCCTGTTGATACAACCTGGTCTCATAGTTGAACCTATGGGTTTGTCATATTTGCCCAGGTTTACCTACTGTGAGCCCAAAGTCAACCCGACCTTTATTCTTCTCAGATCCCTTTTGTTAGGCCTGATGAAGTAGTCTGTACAACCTTGAAACGTGTTGATTTCAGAAAACGAACAGTTCACCATCCACACCTTCTCTGTTGATATAACCTGGTGTCATAGTTTAACTAAGACTTGTAATTGTACCTATATGTTTGTGATATCTGTCCAGGTTACACTATTGTGAGTCCAAAGTCAACCCGATCCTAACTCTATTTTGTGACATCTAAGAGATTCTGCCGTTGCTTCTGTTGCTCTGGAAATATTCAGTGTACCGTATAGAGACCAAAGCAGAAGTGTTCTCAAATGAGAATAAACCACCCTAAATAATCTCTGCTGAGAAAAGAAGTCTGATCTAATTGGCCTTCTGTCCTTCCCTCCGCAGAGTGCTCGGTACTCTATTGTAGGTATATGTGCTGAGTGGTTTGTGACTGTATTGGTGTCTCTTTGTTGTATGTGATGGAGCCCTCGGTTGCAGAGGAAGAATTTGACAAAGCGTCTTGAGCTTAATGGATAGCATATGAATGATTGCTTTATACAATGGAGATATGAATTCTAAATGACTCAATGCTTCTTTCTTTTAAATATGGTTACAGATCAGCATCTTATATTGTTGTCTACAACACTGTAGCTCTATATTGTCTTACCACATTTAGTGCTCAGAGTTTTTCCTCTCCGGCATCGGTTAGGGCTACATCAGCGTTCAGGCTTTGTCCTTGTCAAGTACAGACAAAAATTGATTTTTAATAATAAAGGCCATACAAGGGATTGTAATGCATCTTAATTTACATTTTAAAAGAACTGACCTAATAAGTGGCCACAACGTCAACTTCTGTCCTTCCTTGATTTTGAAAGATCATTCAGATTCGGCTTCTAGTTCTTGGGTAAGTGTTCTAAGTAACATGCTTGACCTTGTATTTGCAGAAAATCATAGAAAAGTTGAGACTGATGTTATAGTTTACCTTGTAGGATAGGACAGGGATGTTAAATAAGTAGTAAGAGTATGCCTGCGACACTGCTTAGCAACAGTCCTGCAATGTACTCAAAGGGGACTGCAACTCTTCTTAACCCTGTGTACCCTTCTATTATCAGTCAATCTGCTCTAGATCAATTCCGTCTTCCTGTAGATCAGAGGTCCCCAACCCAGTCTACAAGGCCACCAACAGTCCAGGATTAGACTTTTCCCCTGTTCTATTCCAAGGGTGTTGGTGGTCCTTGAGGACTGGGTTGGGAACTACTGTTTAAGATTATGTTAGGCCATTACCAGATTACATGGAGAGCATGAAGGGCACATGCCTTTGTACCATCATCATCTTGGAGTCGTATGAAGGGCCAAACCACCAACTCATTCCTTCTATCTATCACCTAACTTTTTCTACTTGGCCCCTGCAGTCACTATTTATAAGGGTGTTTTATACACCTCTGTGTAGACCTCTGGCAAACAAAAGCACATGATGATTAAATAGTTAAAGGCGTACTCCGGTGGAATTTTTATTTATTTATTTTAAATCAACTGGTGCCAGAAAGTTAAACAGATTTGTAAATTACTTCTATTAAAAAAAAAATCTTAATCCTTCCAGTACTTATTAGCTGCTGTATACTACAGAGGAAATTATTTTCTTTTTGGAACACAGAGCTCTCTAGCTCTCTGCTGACATCACGAGCACAGTGCTCTCTGCTGACATCTCTGTCCATTTTAGAAACTGTCCAGAGCAGCTTATGTTTGCTATGGGAATTTTCTCCTACTCTGGACAGAGATGTCAGCAGAGAGCACTGTGCTTGTGTTTCAGCAGAGAGCTCTGCGTTCCAAAAAGAAAATAATTTCCTCTGTAGTATTCAGCAGCTAATAAGTACTGGAAGGATTAAGATTTTTTTTAATAGAAGTAATTTACAAATCTGTTTAACTTTCTGGCACCAGTTGAATAAAAAAAAAAAAAAAAGGTTTTCCACTGGAGTACCCCTCTAAAGGGGTACTCCACCCCTAGAAGGATAGTGGATAAGATGTCTGATCGCTGGGGACCCCCGCAATATAGCATGCGGAACCCACCTGTTTCTTGTCCGGAAGCGCTGGAGGGTCTGGGTCCCGTCCACGAGAACGGAAGTTTGTGACGTCACGACTCCGCCCCCGTGTGACGTCACGCCCCGTCCCCTCAATGCAAGTCTATGGGAGGGGACGTGACATCCGTCACTTGCGGCGGGACCCCCGCGATCAGACATCTTATCCCCTTTCCAAAGGACATCCATCACGCCCCCTCCCATAGACTTGCATTGAGGGGGAGGGGTGTGACATCATGAGGAGGCGGGGCTATGATGTCACAAGCTCCCGGCGCCATCTCCAGCGTTCGGAACAGTTTCTTCCAAACACTGAGCAGTGGAGTACCCCTTTAACAACATTAAAACACAATACTCAATGGGGCCCAGATGGAATCCATCCGTGAGTTTTGCAGGAATTAAGTGCCATGTTAGACAGACCCTTATTACTTATATTTAAAGAGTCTATTATGACAGGGATTGTTCCACAGGACTGGCCCTTAGCATATGTGGTACCAATATTCAAAAAGGGGTCAAAAAGGGATTCTGGGAATTATAGGCCTGTAAGTTTAACAACTGTTGTGAGTAAGATTTTTGAGGGCTTTCTATGAGATCCTATTCTGGGGTATCTCTATGAAAATAACCTAATAACAAAGTAACAACATGGTTTTATGTGGGATTGGTCCTGTCACACTAATCTGATAGAAACTGGGACTAGGGGAGGATAAATGTAAATGGCTTGGCAACTGGCTTAGTGACAGGAAGCAAAGGGTGAGTATCAATGGCACTTACTCTGGTTGGGTGACAGTTACAAGTGGGGAGCACAGGGGGTCAGTACTGGGTCTACTTCTTTTCAATATGTTTTTTAATGACCTTGTAGAGGGATTACAGATTACAATTTATATGTTTGCAGATGACACTAAACTGGGTAGGGTGATCACCACAGAGGGGATAACATAATATTACAAAGGGATCCGGGGAAGCTGGAGGCTTGGGCACAGACATGGCAAATGAAGTTTAATGTGGATAAATGTAAGATGATGCACTTGGGCCAAAAAAACAACATGTACTTTATGTGCTAAATAATAAGACATTAGGTAAAACCTATACCGGAAAGGACTTGGGCATATTGATTGAAAGTAAGCTCAACTTTAGTGACCAGTGACAGGCAGTGGCGGCCAAGGCTAATAAAGTCATGGGATGTATCAAGATAGGCATAGAGGCTCAAGACAGGAACATAGTTTTACCTCTATATTAGTCAGACCACACATCATTAGTGAGAACAAGACAGGTTATCAATCTTGGGGTTATATAGTTTAGAAAAAAGACATCTTAGGGCGATCTGATTACAATGTACAAATATATGAATGGACAGTACAGAGATCTTTCTAGTGATCTTTTTTTTTTTTTATATCTAGGCCGATAACCATGACAAGGGGGCATTCACTATGTCTAGAAGAAAGAAGGTTTTATCATCATCACAGACATAGATTCTTTACTGTAAGAGCATTGAGACTATGGAACTTTCTGCCACATGATGTTGTGATGTCTGACTCAATAAACATGTTCAAGGGGGCCTGGATGTTTTTCTGGAAAATTATAATATTACAGGTTATGGATACTAGATTTATGGCGCTTGAATATTGATCCAGGGATTTATTCTGGAGTCGGGAAGGAGTTTTTTTTCTCTTTCATGGGGCAATTGGCATCAGCCTCATGTTTTTTTTTGCCTTCCTCTGAATCAACACAGTTGGGCTTTAGGTTGAACTTGATGGACTCTTGTCTTTTTTCAACCTTATAAACTATGCAACTTTGTAATCCCTGACTGTATAAGCCCGCCCATTCTCTGATAGTCACTCCCATTATTAAAATTATGCTCATACCCATCTGACTGATTCCCTAAATTGCAGCGCGGGCGGTGGTGTGGAGGGAGGGTGGGGACATATCACTAAATGTAAAAAGATTTGTGATCAGGGCCACTTAAGCTATTTCATGATTAGAAAATCTAAATCTTGAGGGTTGGCCAAAGATCTTCTTTAAAAGAAAAGCCATTGCATATTATGTATCTTTTCTTCCTGAGGACATTGTTGTTACAGTTACTCTCTCACTATTTAAAATATTCAGAAGTTCTAATAACTGGTTTGAAGGTCGTGAAGATCTGTGACTAATGACGCTAGATTTCACCACTCACCGATATGTGTTCAAATATCGATCATGTTTTGGGTCCAGAAGTAGCAAATTATTATCTTGATACCATCAATAACACGGAACAGCAATGGGGACTCAGATCGCCCCAAGTTACACTAATTTATTTATGGAGTGATACAAGTCACTTTACATCTTAGGATCATTTTCTTATAGAGAGAATGACACATAATATCATCATTATATTGATCTACTCCTGCTATGGAAAGGGATATTTAGATATTAAAATAGGACATGAAGGCAACACATTTGTGATCAAAACTGTCTTCAAATGTATAAACACTAATTCAAGTCACCTAAGCTACAGTAGGGCCCACTATAAGAAATTAGTTAATAAAAAAAGAAAAAAAAATTATATATATTTATCAACCCATGGAGGTCTGGATATGGAGTCACACTCAAAATCAAAGGGGAAAATCTCACTACAGGCTAATCCAACTTTATGTAATGTCCTTAAAACTAGTCAAAATGAGGCTCAGTAGTGTGTGTGGCCTCCACGTGCCCGTATGACCTCCCTACAACGCCTGGGCATGATCCTGATGAGGTGGCAGATGGTCTCCTGAGGGATGTCCTCCCAAACCTGGACTAAAGCATCCGTTAACTCCTGGACATGTCCCAGATGTGCTCAATTGGATTCAGGTCTGGGGAACTACCGGGCCAGTCCATAGCATCAATGCCTTCCTCTTGCAGGAACTGCTGACACACTCCAGCCACATGAGGTCTAGCATTGTCTTGCATTAGGAGGAACCCAGGGCCAACCGCACCAGCATATGGTCTCACAAGGGGTGTGAGGACCTCATCTCGGTACCTAATGGCAGTCAGGCTACCTCTGGCAAGCACATGGAGGGCTATGCAGCCCTCCAAAGAAATGCCACCCCCCACCATTACTGACCCACCACCAAACCGGTCATGCTGAAGGATGTTGCAGGCAGCAGAACGTTCTCCACAGCGTCTCCAGACTCTGTCATGTCTGTCACATGTGCTCAGTGTGAACCTGCTTTCATCTGTGAAGAGCACAGGGTGCCAGTGGCGAATTTGCCAATCTTGGTGTTCTCTGGCAAATGCCAAACGTCCTGCACAGTGTTGTCCTGTAACCACAACCCCCACCTGTGGACGTCGGGCCCTCATCCCACCCCTAACGAGTCTGTTTCTGACCATTTGAGTGGAGAAATGCACATTGTGGCCTGCTGGAGGTAATTTTGCAGGGCTCTGGCAGTGCTCCTCCTGCTCCTCCTTGCACAAAGGCGGAGGTAGCGGTCCTGCTGCTGGGTTGTTGCCCTCCTAAGGCCTCCTCCACGTCTCCTGATGTACTGGCCTGTCTCCTGGTAGCGTCTCCATGTTCTGGACACTATGCTGACAGACACAGCAAACCTTCTTGCCACAGCTCGCATTGATGTGCCATCCTGGATGACCTGCACTACCTGAGCCACTCGTGTGGGTTGTAGACTCCGTCTCATGCTACCACTATAGTGAAAGCACCGCCAGCATTTAAAAGTGACCAAAATATCAGCCAGGAAGCATAGGAACTGAGAAGTGGTCTGTGGTCACCACCTGCAGAACCACTCATTTATTGGGGGTGTCTTGCTAATTGCCTATCATTTCCACCTGTTGTCTGTTCCATTTGCACAACAGCATGTGAAATTGAATGTCAATCAGTGTTGCTTCCTGAGTGGACAATGTGATTCCACAGAAGTGTCATTGACTTGGAGTTAAATTGTGATGTTTAAGTGTTCCCTTTACTTTTTTGTGCAGTGTTTCATGGCCAGTCTCTTAAATTAAATTGTACAAAAACAGTAGATATAAACAGAGTAGAAGAAAAAAAGTGTCTCAGAATTTGTGCCTGAACAAGAAAGGAAAAAGAAAGGCAAACTAAAGCTCCTTTTCACATCATGTTTATGGTCTCTGCCATGGGTATATGCCATCAAAAAGGTATTGGCATACTGTGACATGCCTGAAGCATAGCCATAGGCATCAACAGAACAAAAATAGCTTACTTTTGACTATGCTTGGTTCGATTTATGGCAATATAGGTTTAAACTAAGGGATAGAAAAAATTGACCATATGCTTGGTCTACTATAGCCTATGGCTACACCATAAAGGAGACCATGATATGAATAGGGCCTTAGAGACAAACCCAAACCAAATATACAGATGTTATTACCTTGTTTAGTAGGTGTTTTTCGCAGTGGAAAAAAGAAGCTGTCTGTAAAATAATAACATACTGTAAAATTAGTGATATCAGATTTGACATCTTAGTCATTCAGGATCAAACAATTCCAAACTTGCACTTGTAATTCATATGAACATGTGCAGGCTGCAGTATATAGGGTAAACAAGGCACAGGTTTTGCATTGAAGATTCATCCATATAGTCCAAAAACAGTAATAATAATAATAACAATTATGGACATTTATCAACGTGTTTAGTCAGGTTTTCTTTACTATAATTGTCGCAAAATTGTCGCAACTGCGACTACGCGATTTTTCGTGCGACATTTTGACTGGAAAGCGAGAAAAGCAAATTTTCCAAAAATTAACTATGTAGTAATAATTTTAAAATGGACTACGGGTAGTCAGGTATTTATTAACTGCGACAGTCGCAACTGCGCTAAAAATTGACTAAATTTACTCCAGCTCAAACATGGAGCAGAAAAAGCTACTACCAAAGTAAAAAAAAGTAAAAATTGCTTACGTAAAAGAAAATTATCAACAGACTGAAACCAGTTGATAAATAAGTCACACATAAGCAAAAAAAAAGTAAGGAAAAAATTACTAAAAAAAAAGAATACATAAGCAAACATTGATAAATGTCCCTCAATATTTTTTTTAAAGTTTAGAGCCGGATCCTGCAGCACATACCCTCAGCTTCCTCTTACTTTTCTTCCTCTTCTCCATTGGCGCCAGCAGGACTCTGCAATGAGGCGGAAGAACTGGCAACTAACCTGAAGGCATTGCGTGTGGGCAGCGTAATTGTAAGCTAAGTGTCCATGCTGCCCTCCTATGTCTCAGAGCCCTCTCCCGCCATTGCATCCTCAATCTCAGTGCCCTCCTCTTTCCTCAGTTTCTATATCCTTTATCTCAGCCTCAGTTCCCTCTTTTATCCCCCTTCTCAGCCTACATGTCCTCCATTCTCCTACTCAGTAGCCCCCAAGTGCTCCTGCATCCTCCTGCTCAGCCTCCATTGTCCTTTACATCCTCCTCCTCTTTGGCCTCCTTCATTCCTCTCCTCAGCCTCCATGCTCTCCTGCATCCTCAGTCTCCATTATTTTTTACCTCCTCCTCCTCAGCCTCAATTCCCTCCTCCTACAGCCTCCTTAACTTTTATACCCTACTCCATCCTTGTTCTCAGTCTCAGTGCCCTCCCCCATCCTCATCAACCTCCACATCCTACTCTATCCTCCTCTGTCTTCATTCCATCCTCCTCCTCAGCCTATGTGCCATTCTCCATTATCCTCAACCCCCTCTGCCTTAATTCTATAATCTTCCTCAGCCTCCATGCCCTTACTGACTTAGTTTACGGGATACAACGACCGTGACAATGGTGAAAAGGCAGGCGCGGGAAGGTGCTCTCCTCGGGATGGCTGGTCATCCACTTGGTCAAATGGAATGAGCCCGGTTTAGGAATATAACAAAATTGTTTATTGTAAAAGCAAGGATGAACAGACAACACGTTTAAAGAGGCCCGTTTCAAGGGGCTCTTCATCAGGTCTAGTCTCCATCAGGTCCAGTCTGGACCTGATGAAGAGGGGGTCCCGCCCCTTGAAACGCGTTGTCCGTCCATCCTTGCTTTTACAATAAACAGTTTTGCTATATTCCTAAACTGGTCTCGTTCCATCTCGTTCCAAGTGGATTACCATCCATCCCGAGGATAGCGCCTTACCGCACCTGCCTTTTCACCGTTGTCATTGTATCCTGTAATCCAGGAGATCATCCAGGAGGCTTCCAGGACGGGGTGGTGCTGGCAGCACTTTCGGAATTCCTACCACGGCTCTAGCTGCAAGCGCTACATGGTGTTGTGCTCATAGCACAACACCTAAAGGTGAGCAAGATTACGTTTTTTGATGCCAGACATATTGTTACTAGGAGTAACGACACATTGCTTTGCTTTGTACTTCTGTTTTCTTTTTTCATATTCTGGACGTACCTTACTGACTTAGTGACCTTCTACATCTTCCTTTCAGTGCCCTCCTCCATCCTCCTCCTCAGTTTTAGATAGCTATTACCTTGTAGCAAAACCCTCTTTCATCTTACAATATAATGATCTAGCCTAATAAATCTTTCTGGACAAATTTCGAACAAGTTCCAACCTTTGTTCTTAGAAGGGCTAAAAGAAACAGTAGAGATGGTATAATAAAGTAATAGACCTGGATGTAAAAAACTTACCAGAGCACTAAAAACTTCATGTTGGATTTTTCAGCCAATCGTATGTGCTGCAGTGCTTGTGGCATTGTCTGACAAATGTGATTTCAGGTTACAATGACTCCATAGATAAGGACGACATTATTCTGTAAGGTTGTAGTACCCCCCTCTAGTGGTGGCAGAAGGCAGACAGAATTGTATCATTTAACCCCATGTCTATACAAAAACACTGCATGCTGACCTTGATAATAATTTACTATGACATTAAAGGGGTATTCTGGCCAAAGACATCTTATCCTCTATCCAAAGGATAGGGGCTAAGATGCCTAACCGTGGGGGGCCTGCTGTTGGGACTCCCCGTGATCTCTGTGCAGCACCCGCATTCTATGTCTGGCTGCGTCTCCAGTCTCGGAAAGCTCTGTGTATCCGATACTGGAGACGTGTTTCTGAGGCTGGCATCATGCCACACCCCCCGTGATGTCACACCAGCCCCCTCCATTCATGACTATGGGAGGGGCCTGTCGGTCTCGGTCTTGGGAGCAGCGCATAGCACAGAATGCTGGGGGCTGCATCGAGATCGCAGTGTTCTCAGCAGTGGGACCCCTGTGATTAGACATCTTATGCCCATCCTTTGAATGGGGATAAGATGTCTTTGGCTGGAATACCCCTTTTAACTAGAACCAATATAAGGAAAAAACATATATACCAGCACTCGAAGGACTTATAATTTTGGCATAAAAATAACTGTTAAAAAAGTTCACGTTCACGTCATCAGGCCTGATGAAAAGCTGGCACAAGCCAAGTTTTCCCTCAGAAACGCGTCGCAATAAATATGATTACATTAACTTTGGGTTGACTCCCTTGGCGAGTCCCTTGGTATCATGGTGGATGCCATATCTAAAACTTGGTGGTGAAGTGATATACCTACTTGGAAGGGGTTATGCAGAGTTGTGGTTGCATCCCCCCCACTGTGGAATAGATGAAGGCAAACTTTTTTTAACAGTGATTTTTATGCCAAAATTTTAAGTCCTCTGAAGTCCTCTGTCTACATATGTTTTTCTCCTTATAATGTACTTTGCTTGAAGTACATCCGGATTTTAATTCCTGCTCTCTCCAGTTGGTCGCGATTGGATATCTCTTTTGGTGGAGGCCAGTTTGGATTACTATATGCTAACTTGGCTCCAGGGTGTTTGTGGTGAACCCTAAACTATTGGGGGGGGGAGGTCACTACGTACACCGGGTGAGTCACAACCATCTTCTATACATATTCTTCCATACTTGTTGATTACCTTGCTTCAGCTAGTAGCGCTCCCTAATTTTTTTTATTTTTATTGCGCCTTTAACTAGAACGGAATGCTTAACCTAAAAACAGCACAGACTTATAAGGTGAACATCCACTTATTTATTTTTTTTCCGTCTTTTTCCCCAGTTGTGTCAATGAACATGCTGAAGACATAGATGACTAAATCAGAAAAAAATATATATAATTCCCAACGCGGTGCATCATACAACCTTTAAATACAGCCCTGGGTTTCTCCGTCGAATTCATAGCCCGTGGAAGCGTGAACATTTTGTGCATCTTGAGATACTACAGAGATGCGCAGGAGTCGTAAATTTCTGTTTGTTAATTTTCTTTGCTATTATCTGCCAGCGCCTCCTGCTAGCAGGAATAAATCTGCTCTGACCTGCTTTCCTTGATATGTAGTTTTATGGACTGCTTATGTAGCAGTTCAACAGCAGCGCTTCCAAAGTATGGCCAATGGAAGGAACAGACCCCGGCCAATTCCTGCCTGTACAGAGAAAGGGAGCACAGTTGTGCCATACTGTGAGTTATAACCCTCCAGATGTCAGATTTGGGAACACAAAAGCACTCGAGTACAATAATGGTTGCTCAAGATATTAATCCAAACCTTAGCGATGCCTCAATATCCACACTGCAAGTCTTGGCAGCCCTCGTTGCACTGCGTGCTGGGCAAAATTATCCAGAGCACAGAATTTACTCTGCCGTTGTATAGCGACATATTTCACGCGAACTGTTTAATGTTTGGCAATTGCAATTTGCGGCCCTTCTCTAGAGATATATGTTCGAGTCTATCATTCGTGTGTTGGGAAGAAATGCATTCATTTATCTTATACTGCGCACTCCGTGCCAATATTTTAGAAAATCTTTAAAAGACAACCCCCCCCCCACTCTATATACTATAGTAAAGAGATGTGAAGCCTGATCCCATTTTAACTGGGTAGTCTTTATAAGGGTATGTTCACATATACGGCTTTATAGAGTTTGTCATGTTACATAGTTACATAGTTCACAAGGTTGAAAAAAAGAGTCTATCAGGTTCCACTTATATCTCTATTGTGTCCATATTGTGTTGATCCAGGGGAAGGCAAAAAAAAAAACATGAGGCTGATGCCCATTGCCCCATAATAGACGAAAAATTCCTTCCCGACTCCAAATATCGCAATCAGAATAAATCCCTGGATCAGCACCCTGTTTTTCCTGATCTATTAACCTGTAATATTATATTTTTCAAGAAAAACCAGGCCCCCTTGAACTTGTTTAATGAGGACTTTGTTTATTAGGTTTACACTGACCTCCCTACTTTAACCATACTGCCGAAATCTGCAAGTACAGCAGAGTAATCTACTAGTGTATGGGCAGTTCCAACATCTTCTCAACATCTATCTATAGATCTCATCTATCTATCCATTTTATATCTATTTATTTATCTATCTATCTACATCATATCTATATATCTGTGGTGTCCCAGTACCAGAGTGCGTCCTGTCAGCTGAACATTGCTTTAGGTGGCTGCACTAGGCCCTAGTACTCAGGTGATGCTGTAATATTCATTGCAATCTTTGCCTGTTAATTTATATTGTGTTGCACTGTATCTTTAAGAAATGTACAGGATATTTGTAAGGAGACATGATGTAGAGTACTCATGTGACCCTGATTGCCCAAAGGGAGGCCCCCTTAGCTAGGCCATATATAGTGTAGGGGGAGGAGTTTCCAAACTAGTGCAGAGCTCAGTGTGAGCTGCAGTGTGGAGAAGAGACAGTAGGAGTGTGGGGTGGTTCAAGGGAAGCCTAAAGTAAATCTTCAAGTAAGCGACCACGTCATTCTGCAAGTGTTCCCACTTTCTCCTTCTGGGAGCTCACACAATGTGAGCAAGGGGAAAGGTATGATACACAGCTTTTTAAAGGTCGGAAAAAATGTTAAAGGACAAGAAGGGGGTTAGGAGTAGTTAGGGAATATAATCTGAGTTAGTTTAGAAAATATTGTTTGATGACAGGTACTCTTTAACCCCTTAACGACCAAGGACGTATATTTACATCCTTGGCCGGCTCCCGCGATATAATGCGGGGTCACGTGGTGACCCCGCGTCATATCGGGTCGGTCCCGGCATGTATCTGATGCCGGGACCCGGGGCTAATAGCGCGCGGCAACCATCGGCTGTCCGGGCATGCTAGGAGTTGTAGTTTTGCAACATCTGAAGGTCCGCAGGCGGAAGATCACTGTCCTATACTTTACAATGTATTTGGTTCAGAATCTTCATTTTATAGATTTTTATCCTATAAAATTAGATGTGTCTTTTATGCCGGAGCGTCTTATATGAGAAAAAATATGAGAAAAAAATACAAATTCAACTGCATACCAACACAGCTATAAAAGAAAAAAAAAAAAAAATAAACCTATAACACATAATATTTAGATACTGACACAAACAGGGAATGTTTCATTTATTTAATTAGCTTCATGAATTAGATAAGTCTGTAGTAGAGAAATCACATACTTGCTCTGTGTTTTTACATAATGTATTTCTTTTTTATTCCTAAAATACTCCCTGGGGGCGGCCATATTGAAGGCACAAACTTGCCTTTCACGTTATGCCTTACAGCAGTTGAAAGAAATAGAAGTGAATTCACAGTAAAATGTCATAAAATATTCCAGTCTCCTCAAAGTTATGGAAGAACAGCACAATTTTGCTATCCTGCCTATTCGAGGCTCCAAAAATATTACAGAGCCTTTGTGAGGTGACTCTGTTCATTCCATCCCAATCTATAGGCAGAGCTGACAAGCTCCAGCAAATAGGATGTTTCAGCCTACTGTGTGCCCTTGTAGCCAGGGTCAAAATTTTAATGTTCCTTTTAAATTATTTAACATATGGAAAGTCACATAAACCATACGGATTAAGGTTATATGTGAAAGAAGTAACAATGCAGTGACATTGCCTTATCTAAGCTCCAGTAGTATAACAGAGCTGTCATTAAAGATGCACTCCGGATGAAAAAAAATTTTTTTTATCACCTAGCACCAGAAAGTTAAACAGATTTGTAAATTACTTCTATTTAAAAATCTTAATCCTTCCAGTACTTATCAGCTGCTATATGCTCCAGAGGAAGTTGTGTAGTTCTTTCCAGTCTGACCACAGTGCTCCCTGCTGACACCTCTTCCTGTGCCAGGAACTGTCACAAGCAGGAGAGGTTTGCTATGGGGACTTGCACTCCTGTACTGGACAGTTCCTGACATGGACAGAGGTGTCAGCAGAGAGCACTGTGATCAGACAGTACAAACTTCCTCTGTAGTATACAGCAGCTTGTAAATACTGGAAGGGTTAAGATTTTTAAATAGAAGTAATTTCCAAATCTGTTTATCTTTCTGGGACCAGTTGATAAAAAAAACAAAAATGTTTTCAGGCAGAGTACCCCTTTAAGTTGACGACTGGCAGAAAGTCCAGAAAAATATCCACCCCCGTGATCACTGCTCTATCTCATATATCTCCATTTCTGTAAACCTTCTGAAGCGTTCACGTACATATGTGTAAGTGATGTTAGATCCGTTTTTCATAAGACAATAAGGGTTAGTGTTCCTTTAAATCTCCCTCTAATGACATTTGCTGAAGTCCACATGTCCGGAGCTTTGTCATCCTCATTCAGGAGATAATTCATGAATGTTTTGTGCACTTTCCTTTCTTCAGAGCGCAGCGTTTTATCTTTATTTGTGTCTGACGCTTGCCTTTTATTACAAGATTACACCCTTTGCTTTCTATCTTCTTAATTATCTCTCTTCTTGTTCCCTTTATATTTTTATTTGGTTTCTTTTGTAACTTGCGCAGTATCTTGTTTTGTTTCCGACTTTCTGTTCTTTTGTCTGACTTATTGGTTTTCCTTTTTTGTTGCTCTGTGCTTCCCAAACTCTAGCAAAATATCCTTCCTGGAGGACAGTTATCTGCTCCAATAACACTGATAATAATAATGAGAGTTGATAATAATATTAAAGTTATAATTCACTTGTTGATATTAACTTAGATAGAGGGAATTTAAAAAAAATATGAAAACATGGCCTGGTCTTTGTAAGACTTGCCATGGGGATAATGTATGCAATGTATGCATTGTATTGGTGTGTTATACTTGTAGTGACTATTCTTAGTGTGCGTAAATGAAAAAAAAAAAATGAAAAAAAAAATGCATTTTATTATATTACATTTTTTCTTAATGTACATATACGTTGCCCATATATCCTTGGGGTGTTTTTAACTCTTGAATGCAACTTACAACACATGCTTTCGAATTTTTATGCCACAGGTTGTAAATGTTGAATATATATATATATATATATATATATATATATATATATATATGTTAACCAAAAACTAGTTTTAACTGTAACATATGTATATATATATATATATATATATATATATATACACACACACACACACACACACACACACACAGAGAGAGAGAGAGAGAGAGAGAGAGAGAGTAAATGTCTGTAAACACTGGTAATGTATTGTGTGTATATAGAAACCCTGGAGGGGACAGAATGGGAACGGAGGGGCCCCATGACAGGGGTATTATGCGGGCAGGTAGGGGTTAAATGAGAGGAGGTTAGAGGAGGGAGCTAGGGAAGCGCGGGCTTTTAGTGAGGGAGTGGGGAGGAGTTAAGGAGGGTATATAGGATAGGGGATTTGTGCGGGGGCCACAATCTACGTGGCTGAAGAAGTGTCCCTACCTGTGCCATGGCAGACATGGAAGCGATTCTGCGGCGCGTGCGGGATGAGGTCCTCCGGTGCGGCTCCCAGTGGCTGGAGGACGCGCTCCCATCCCTCACCGCCTCTCCGGTGCTATCGGCGGGGGAGTCCGGGCCCTGTTCTAGCGGCCGGCGCACTCGCCCGCCGGAGCGCCTGTCACCTGCTGCTTCCCCTATTCCCAGGCGCCGATGGGTGAGTTCTTCTCCGGCCGCTTCCTGCCGTGGGTCCGGAGCGTCAGGCGGGGGGCGGTCCGGGCAGGCACCCCTCGGTCGGCCTGTTGTGAGGAGCGGTGCGGGGCGCGCTGGAGGGCGAGCCCGACGAAGATCCGGAGCTGCTGCTTCCTCTGCCCCTCAGTCGGGGGGGCAGTCTCCTGCAGGCCTGGTTGCTACCCGGGCCATGATTCATGGTGCGCCCTCTGCTTCCTCTTCCAGGGGGAGCAGGAGGGCTGGTTCTGCAGTGTCCCCTGCTGCCGGCAGGGGGGCGGTGCTTCTGGGAGGAGACGAGATCGAGGCTGCTCTCAGTGAGGTCAGTGAAGATGATCTGCTGCTGCTGGCTGGAGATTCCACAGAGACCCTGGACCTGCTGTCTTGTCCCCTGCTCCCCTCCGGGGTTGTAGCGGGTGTTGGCGTCAGCGGGGTCCGGTCGCCGCCACTGTCCGTCCACGCCGCTGGTGGGGCGTCTTCTGCTGCTGCGGAGTCGTCGGACGGGGTCCCCCCGGTCCTCTCCTTGGTCGATGTGCCTGCAACCTGTGATGTCCGGAGTCACCCTTCTTCTGGAGTTACGGCCGCTGGTTCCGAGCCGGTGAGGTCGGGTGAGTCTACCACTGTCTCCAGTCTGGGGTGTTTGGGGGGGGGGGGGGGGGCGATTTACAATTGTTTTTTAATGGCTTGCATGCTTCACTGCGGGGGAGTGGTCTGGGGGCGGGGGGTTCCCAGGTGTCTCCGGTACCTGTTTGGGGGGATGGGGGGGGTGCAGCAGGCTGGGGGGGGGGGGTGCTGGGGTGTTAGGCCCAGGTGTGGCGGCGTCGGGCTCTGGGGGAGGGGTCCGGCTTGCGGACGCAGCTAGGGGGGAGATTTATGTTTGTTTCGAGGGCCCGTTGGGCGCTCATCTCAAGGCGGAGGTCAGAGAAAAAATTTGGAAGCGGGAGTATGTCGACATTTTTTCGCTCCTGCCGCTGGATAAGTTCAACTTGGACAGGGTCCGGCCGGACGAGTCTAAGCGGTTGGAAAAAGTGAAAGATGAAGAGCGTCAGCGGTATCGACTGATACTGCGGATGTTCTCCAATTGGCTTCAGGCCTTCACCATTTTGGCTAGCGTGGTGGGTGAGAAGGTGCCGGAGTCCTGTTCCGGTCTCTTCTGCTACATGGATGCGGTGGGGGAGGCGTATCGGGTTTATGGGGGCTCGGCATGGCTTCGGTACGACGAGCAGTTCTGGCAACGCATGGCGGTGCGTCCGGATCTGCGTTGGGAGCATAAGGATATCAGTTTGTGGATGCGGCTGATGGCGGCTCCTCGTAGCGGGATCGGGCCGCAGTCCTTTCGGGACGGTGTCGGGGGTTCGGGTTTGGGGTCAGGGCGGTCCGGGGGGGCCGGGCATGGGGTTTGTTGGCAATTTAACGAAGGGAGCTGTAAGTTCGGGGCGGATTGCCGGTTCAAGCACGAATGCTCTGGTTGCGGGGGTGGGGGACACGGTTTGTCACGCTATTTTCGGCGGGGGAAGGGTAAGCAGGGAGAGGCTGACCAGAAGAGGGTTGACGTCGGTGCGGGTGGAAAGGATGTTGCCTTTCCTCGCGCTTTACCCAAATAGGGAGGCGGCGGAGCTGTTGTGCTTGGGTTTTGCGGAGGGTTTTCGGATCCCTTTTTCCGGGTCGGCGGGTTCGGGGGGGCTGGTGCCGGGGCTGGTCCCGTTGGCGCCAGACAAGACAGAGGGCCCGTCTACGGCTGTTAAGTTTCTGGGTATCATTATTGATACCGTGGCGATGGAGTGTCGGCTGCCAGATGAGAAGCTGAGTGAGCTGAAGGGGGAAGTCGATAGGGCATGCAGGGTTAAGAAATTGCAGTTGCGGGAGTTCCAGTCACTACTGGGTCGTCTAAATTTTGCCTGCAGGATAATGCCTATGGGGAGGGTTTTTTGCCGGCGGCTGGCGGCGGCTAATGCGGGGGTTTCGCAGTCTACTCACTATGTCAGGTTGTCGGCAGACTTGAGGGCGGATTTGCGGGTTTGGCAGGAGTTTTTGGGCAGGTACAACGGTCGGTCGGTGGTGATGGGATGCCCGGTTTCTAATTGGAATTTGGAGTTGTTTACCGACGCAGCGGGCGGTTGCGGTTTTGGGGCCTATTTGCAGGGTCAATGGTGTGTGGGTCAGTGGCCGGAGGTCTGGCGGGTGGCGGGTTTGACACGGAACTTAGCTTTGCTTGAATTGTTTCCGATTGTGGTGGCGCTGGAGGTGTGGGGGGACCTGTTTCGCAATAGGAAGGTTTGCTTTCATTGCGATAACATGGGGGTGGTACAGGCCATCAATAACCAGACGGCGAATTCTCCGCCGGTGGTTACGCTGCTGCGTCACCTGGTGCTACGGGGTTTGGAGCTTAATTCGCATGTTGTCGCTTTGCATGTGCCAGGGGTGATTAACTCAATCGCTGATGTTCTCTCTCGTTTTGCAGTGGGAGCGGTTTCAGGAGTTGGCACCGGATGCCGAAGAGTGGGGGATCCCTTGTCCGGAGTGGCTGTGGAGGCTGGTTTAGCTGTGGCGATGGGCCTTGTGGGGCGGTCTGTGGCCAGGTCAACATGGGAGTCCTATAGTCGGTGGTGGGCAGATTGGGAGCTATTGCTTCGGCAGCTTTCCATTGCGGGCGCCCCTTCGGAATGGGAGGCGGCCCTTTTATTTTATGTGGGCAGGGCTTTTTGTGAGCGGGTGTCCCCGTCGGGTCTGGGTCGCCGGATGGCGGCTCTGGCTTTCTGGTTCAAGGTCAGGGGAGTGCCGGATGGGACGAAGTCTTTTTTTGGTGCGGCAGGCGGTGAAGGGGTTTCGTAAGGGGGCTAGTTCTAGGGATTTGCGCAAACCGGTGACGTTTTCTTTGTTGTTGCGCTTGGGTTCTTTATTGGCTGGGGTGTGTTTTTCGGTAAATGAGCAATGTTTGTTCCGTTTGGCTTTTGCGTTGGCGTTTTTCGGGGCTTTTCGTATATCGGAGTTGGTGTCTCCTAGTCGTTGTCGGGCTGGGGGGCTTCTTTTTTCGGATGTGGTTTTGGTGGCAGGGGTTTTGCAGTGCCGCGTTCGGCGGTCGAAGACGGATCAGATGGGTCGGGGGGCGGTGGTGCGTTTGGCGCGACTGGGGGGTTCGAAGATGTGCCCGGTGGCTTGTTACTCCACGTTTTTGGCTTTGCGGGTGGGGGTTGTGGGTCCGTTGCTGGTCCATGCTGACGGGGGTTTTCTGTCTCGTTTTCAGTTTGTGGGGGTTTTCCGTAAGTGTTTGCGTGCGGCAGGATACGTGGCGGAGGAATACAGTTCTCATTCCTTCCAGATAGGTGCGGCGACAGAGGCGTCTCGGTGGGGCCTGGGACCGGAGATGGTTAAGCGGATTGGGAGGTGGGAATCTGAGAGGTATAGGCTGTACGTTCGTCCTCATTTGTTGTGATGTGCGTGTGTTTGCGCTTGTGGGTTGTACTGTATTCTTTTCTTTTGTCGTTTCAGGTGGAGCGGCTGGGCTTGTCTGGATTGTCGGCCATTCATATGTGACGCATGGGGCAGTAAGGGCGGGGGTTCGGTCGGCGAGCAGACAGTTGGGTTTGGACGGTTCAGTGGCCCAGGTTTGCTGGTTGGGAAAGGGGGGCATGAGGTGGTCAGAACTGTTGTCCAGGGTCCAGTTCTTTGTTCAGCTAGACCGGTCCCCAGATGTCCTAGTTGTCCATTTAGGTGGGAATGATTTGGGGGTGCGCAGGTCTCGGGACTTCATCAGGGACATTAAACTGGACCTGTTGCGCTTGTGGTCCTCTTTCCCGGATTTGGTCCTGGTGTGGTCCGAGAAGGTTGCCAGGCAGAAATGGAAGCAGGCTCGGTCAGTGGTGGCGATCAACAAGGCGAGGATTAATGTTAATAAGGCGGTGAGTAAGTTCGTGGCCAGGAATGGGGGTCTGGTGGCGCGGCACCGGGATTTGGAGGAGGGGGGTGCGGATTTTGTTGCCTCCGATGGTATTCATCTTTATGTGATGGGTATGGATCTTTGGCTTCCTGAGTTGAAGGAGACGGTGGAGAGGGCATTGAGGCTGTGGAGGAACGGGGGCAAGTAAGGGGTCACTTGTCCCCGTTGTGGCGGGGTCAGGAGAGGAATCTGGGGAGGTGGAACCAGTGGATGGGCATGGTATGTTGGATGGTGTGGAGGTGGGCTGGGAGCGGTTCCCAGCCCGAAGGTGGAATTCAGGTTGGTGGGCTTCACAAAATGGTGCTCCTGTGCAGGTGAGCTACGGCTAGGAGCAAGTGAAGATCCCATCACCTTTTGGTCTGGTAACGGTGCCCCTCAGGTTCTTCTCCTGTGCTAATAGACATCCTAATGTTAGGACAGGTTATATTGTTATGTATGACGTTCATACATCGGTTTACAATGTTGTAATTGATTATTTATGTTATTTAATAAATGGGCTGCTGTGGCCTTTGTTTAACCAACACATGTCTGGTGTCATTTATCGGAGGGAATAAGTTAAGATTAAGGTAAAGGTGTTAAATGATAGATGATCTGGTGGGGGTCATAGCAGCTATAATATCCCCTAGTCATGTGTTATTGTGCACACCTGCATTGCCTGAGCACTGTAGTGAGTTGTAGTGGGCTGTCAGGCTGCAGTACACAGCAACACTGTTCATGGCCTGTCAGAGAAGCTGGGCAGCAGGAATATCAGTAGCTGCCTTTCAACATTTAATAGGAGGTGCCAGTGACAGTGCCAGCCCAGGAGGAGCCTGATACAGACTTTAGGGTGAGTGAAGTGGCTCTGAAATGCTGCACTGCAAAGCTAGTAGGATGAAGCAAAGGGAGGCTATATCAATGGGCACTGTCATTAAAAAAATACATATCAAAAGTCTAAAGGTCTAAGTGTTCATACCCTGAACAATCACAAGCTGGGAAAAGTGTGCCTTATGTGTCAGGTGACATTGTTGGACTTACAATGTAAGTCTATGGGGCCATCCAGATCTCATAAAGACAGAGTGGGGAGTCCAGGTCTGAACACTTTTTTTTTGAGGTCTCAAAACTTTTGATGTGTATCCAGGTACGCTTTAAGGGTTGTGTTTTGCACCATATGGTAAGTGTGACCTGCTGCTCTGCTGTCCTTGTGAAGGGAGTAGGACTAAGCTGTTTTATCAAAGAGGCTTCAGTGAGCTATAAACTGAATTGAGTGACTGTGAGCTTGACCAACAGCTATGTGGTTGGTCAACCGAAGATTTGGATAATAGTCGGGCCAACTAGTCAGGGCCAAATAGTCAGGCCAACTAAGTATAGTCATGGAGATGCAATTGGTGAATTAGCTAAGGTATGTGTTCTGTTTACTGCTGGGCTGTGTGAGACTTTAGTCCTCATGGACCCCAACTCTGAATGGACCGTGTTATGCCATGGTAAGGCCTGTGTGAATTGTATGAGTGCTGAGGTCCTAAAAGCCTTTTTATAGCCCCAAAATGCTGGCAGATTCCTTTTAAGGAATTATGGTTAAATAAAGAGGATCCCATACAGCCTATGTCTGTACCTCCCAGGCTTCCATATTTGGCAGACAGGAGGCCATCAGCTGGCTTTCTGTTGCCATGACAACAATCAGGACCCCGCGATTGCATTTCAGGGTCACTGATAGGGAACAGGGGGAGACCCCTCTTCCTGTTAATCCTATAGATGCCGAGGTCAGTACTGAGCACTGCATCTGTAGGGTTATTACTGCCGAGACTGGAGCAATCTCTGTCTTGGCAGTTGTGGCAGGATTAACAGACGGGTCCTGCCGCCATTCTTCTGTGCTGTATGCATGCGTCCAGTTGCAGGAACATGTCACCTGTAAGGAGGTACTGTATGCAGAGGTCCTGTAGCGCAAAGGGGTTAAAGGGGTTCTCCGGTGCTTACACATCTTAACCACATCCAAAGGATAGGGGATAAGATGCCTGATCGCGGGAGTCCCGCAGCTGGGGACACCCGTGATCATGCACGCGGCACCCCGTTTGTAATCAGTCCCCGGAGCGTGTTCGCTCCGGGTCTGATTACGGGCGACCACCGGGCCGGCGGCATGTGACATCACGCCTCCGCCCCCGTGTGATGTCACGCTCCGCCCCTCAATGCAAGCATACAGGAGGGGGCGTGATAGCCATAGGCTTGCATTGAGGGGCGGAGCATGACGTCACACGGGGCGGAGGCGTGACATCACACGCCGCCAGCCCGGTGGTCACCCGTAATCAGACCCGGAGCAAACACGCTCCAGGGACTGATTACAAACGGGGTGCCGCGTGCATGATCACGGGCGTCCCCAGCTGCGGGACTCCCGCGATCAGGCATCTTATCCCCTATCCTTTGGATAGGGGATAAGATGTGTAAGCACCGGAGAACCCCTTTAAAGGGTATGTGTGTGTATGTGTGTATGTATGTGTTTGTATGTATGTGTGTGTGTGTGTATGTGTGTATATATGTGTGTGTGTGTGTGTAAGGAAGCCCTGGAGGGGATACAATAGGACCGGAGGGGCACATGACAGGGGGATTATGCGGTATGGGAAAGGGTTAATAGTTGGCAGGAGTTTTAGGTAAGGAAAAGAAGGAGTTAGGCAGGGGTTAAAAGGCAGAGGTTAAGGAGAGGGACTTCAGTCTGCGCGTGGCCAGCATTTTTTCTCTGCTGCCGCTTAAGAAATTCAATCTGGTTAGGGTCCGGACGGATTTCCTCGCCCTTTATCCAAATAGGGCGGCTGCGGAGCTGTTGCAGAGTGGTTTCACAGAAGGGTTTCGTATCCGGTTTTCAGGGGGGTGTGGTGTGTAATCTGGTCTCGGCGTTGGCACGCCCGGAGGTGGTGGAGGAGAAGCTGCTTAAAGAGGTGTCTCTGGGTAGGGTGGCTGGGCCTTTTGAGTCTCCTCCGTTAGCTTGCAAGTCACTCCGTTGAGCTTGGTTCCCAAGTAGGAGCCTAATAATTTTCGCCTTATTCACCATCCCCCGGTGGTGGTGGTGGTGGTGGTGGGGGGGGGATTGGTGAATGATGGCATTGACCCGGCCCTTTGTGCCGTGTCTTACACCTCGTTTGACGCTGCATTGGTGTGGGTATGGCGGTATGGGCGGGGGGCTCTTTTGGCAAAAACGGATATTGAGGCAGCCTTCCGTTTGTTGCCAGATCATCCGGACAGTTTTGCATTGTTGGGTTGTTCTTTGGGTGATCGTTTTTTTGTGGACCTCTGTTTGCCTATGGGGTGCTCCATCTCTTGTGCATATTTTGAACAATTCAGTACTTTTTTGGAGTGGGTTGTGCAGTGGGAGTCTCTGTTAGACTCTGTGTTGCACTATCTTGATGATATCCTCTTCCTGGGCCCGGTGGGGTCGAGGGTATGTGCTGTTTTGCTGCAATTGATGGAGTGGGTGGTGAGCTGGTTTGGCATCCCATTTGCCCCTGAGAAAACGGAGGGGCCATCCACGTCGGTTACATTTTTGGGCATAGTTATTGACACCCTGGACATGGAGTGGCGGCTGCATGAGGACAAGCTGGGCAAGCTGAGGGAGGAGGTGGCAAGGGCATGTCGGGTTCGTGAATTGTGGTTGCAGGAGGTTCAGTCTGTACTGGGCTGTCTCAATTTTGCCTGCTGGATTATGCCAATCCGGCTACAGCGGGTGTCACCAGGCCTAATCACTATGTGCGGTTGTCGGCGGGCTTGCGTGCAGATTTTTTGCGCCACTTTTCATTTAGTCACTTTGCATGTACCTGGGGTTGCTAACTCGGTGGCTGATGCTCTCTCTTGTTTGCAGTCGGATCGATTTCAAGAGCTGGCGCCGGAGGTCAAGAACAGTATTCCCTGTTCGAATTGGCTGTGGCGGCTGGTGTAGAGGTGGCGTTAGGGCTGGTTTGTCGGTCAGTGGGCCTGGTTACTTGGATGTCCTATAGTCATTGGTCGGTGGATTGGGAGCCGTTGGTTAGTCAGTTGACACTTACAAGAGCCTCTTCGGACTGGGAGGCGGCTCTTTTGTTTTATGTGGGCAGGGCTTTTTGCGAAGGGGTCTCCCCGTCGGGTATTGGTCGCCGGATGGCGGCTCTGGTCTTTTGGTTTAAGGCGTGGGGGTTGCCGGATGTGCCTAAGGCGTTTTTGGTGCGCCAGGCGCTGCAGGGTTTTAGGAAGGGGGCTGTTTCCGGGGATGCAAGGAAGCAGGTGTCTTTTCCTTTTCTGTTGCATTTGAGAGTTTTGTTGGAGGGGATTTGTTTTTCTGATTATGAGTTGCATTTATTTTGTTTGGCAATTGCCTTTTTCGGGGCATTCCGTATTTCGGAGCTTGTGGCCCCTAGTCGGAGGTGGGTTGGGGGTTTACTTTTTTCATATTTTTCGTCTGGTAGATGGGGTTTGGCATTCCTTCGGCAATCCAAGACGGATCAGTTGGGCCAGGGGGCGGTGGTGTGGTTGGCGCAACTGAGAGGCTCGGCCATGTGCCCAGTGGGCTGTTATACTGCTTTTTTGGAAGTCCGGGTGGGGGTTGCGGGCCCCCTTTTGGTTCAGTTTGTGGGGGTGTTTAGGAAATGTCTGCAGGAGGCTGGGTGCATGGCGGAGGAATACAGCTCCCATTCCTTCCGCATTGTGGCGGCTACCGAGGCTTCGGGTGGGGCTTGGGGCCGGAGGTGATCTAGGGTATTGGGAGGTGGGAATTAGGTTTCAGGTTTATGTTCGTCCTAATTTGTTGTGATGGTTTTTGTCGTTTTCCTGTGGGAGTTTTTCCCTACATTGTTTGTTTGTTTTTCTTTGTCATTCAGGTGCCCGCCTCGGATTAGTGTGGATCATCGGACACTCTTATGTCACGCAGGGTGGGGTGTGGGCTTGAGTGCGGCCAACAGGTCGGCAATTGGGTTTGCCTAATTCACAGGTGCAGGTGCATTGGCTGGAAAAAGTTGGGATGAGATGGTCAGAGATTTTAGCAAGAGTGCAGTTTTTTGTCCAGTTGGACATGTCCCCAGTTGTGCTGGTCATTCATTTGGGGAGGGAATAATCTTGTAGTCCGGTGGTCCCGTGATGTCATGCGGGATATTAAGCTTGATATGCTCCGTTTGTGGTCATCTTTTCCGGGTTAGATCATAGTTTGGTGGGAGATGGTGGCTCGGAGGAAGTGGTGGGCTCATTCTGTGGTGGCATTGAATAAGGCGAGGATCAAAGTTAATAAGGTGGTGAGTAAGTTTGTGGTGAGGAATGGTGGCCTTGTGCTACGACACTGCGAGCTGAAGGAGGGGCACTGGGGTTTATACCGACTGATGGGATACACCTAAATGAGCTGGGGATGGATCTATAGATCCTAGAGTTGAGGGAAGCAGTGGAGCAAGCAGCTCCGTTGTGGAGGAATGGCGATACGTAAGGGGTCACTTGTTGCCATTGTGGCGGGGTCAGGAGGAGGATCTGGAGACACCAGTGGACAGCATGATGGATTTCTTGGAATAGAGTGTGGAGGTGGGCTGGGAGCGGTTCCCAACCCGGCAGTGAAGTCCATGTGGACATGGGCCCCAGGAAGGTTTTTGGGCTTCACAAATGGTGCTCTTGGGCAGGTGAGCTATGGCTAGGAGCAAGTGAAGACCCTCCTAGGTTCAGTAACGGTGACTTCAGGTTCTTCTCCTGCTCCAGTGATACTAAAAAGTTGTTTTTGCTCTGGTTTATGTATGATGTTCATACGAATTGTTATGGTTACAATGTTTTACTTGGTTTGTTAATAAAGTGAGCTGATGTGGCCTTTTTTTTACCAACACCTTGTTATGTTTTATTTAGGGGAAGGGGTTTATGGTGGAAGAAGATGGGATGGTATAGATGGGTTGGTAGAGGTGGTTGGTGGGACGTAGCAGCTATAACATCCCTAGTCATGTATGTGTGTTTGGGCAGGGGGGACTATGTCTTCATCCAACTTCAATGTAGGTCCGACACCTTCTGGATTCCACATCCTGGTAACAGTACATCTAAGTTATGAAAACAAAAGAAAAAATATTAACATATTTATTATAGGAATGCAAATAACTAAATATATACTGGCGCAATAAAATAGGGTAAAAGACACTAATTTATTTAGAGTTATGAATATAAAATATTTCAAATAAAATAAAGGGAAGTAAAAATATTGCACGAGACCCGGTGTGAAGATCACCCTTCAGTGGTAGATAGGTGGGTCAATCAGTCAATCTGAACCCTGTGTGTCCAAAAATATATAATTACTTTAGCGGATGAATAAATGCAGAAGTATAGGTTTGTAACTGTATAACTAACAGTATATTATACGCACCTCTTTGGGTGTATTGATAGGAGTATATTGTGTTTCCACAAGGGAGTCGGAGACTGAGGTAGTGTTTATCAGGTAAAGTGCATCTGAATAAAAACGATAGAGAAGCGGTTACTAGTGGCAACTGCTGAGGAAGGGTGTAATTGGGCGTTTTGTGCAGTGTCTCACCCTGTTTGTTAGTTGCTTGATTCTCCTGGATGTAAGGTGCTGTTGGTTACAGATCACTTGCTCATTTCTATATGTACGTGGGTACAGTATGTATGCGGCTGTTATGCACTGAAAAGATAAAGATTGCTTGCATATAAATCCAAGGGTTGTTCAGTACGTGTTTGTACTGTTTCTCATTGATATTTAAGGTACCAGTATCTGTGGAGACGTTGTGTGCTCCTGGCGAGTTTTTTGTCCAAGATCCGTGCGGATTCATTTGGGGATGTTCCTCGTGTAGTTTCCGATGCTTAGATAGGGCGGGAGACTGCCCCGGCCGGGGGCGTCTTTACTGTTCCCGGTCTCGCTTTGCTACACGTCGGGTGAATAATTTTGCCGTGAGTGACATCACCACGGGACAGCGGTTGGTCTAAGAAGTGTTCCGAAGCATTTCGGAGGTGGTCTCGGGACAGCGGAGTATCCATTAGGTAATTTTGTTAGTTGTTTGTTAGTTGCTTGATTCTCCTGGATGTAAGGTGCTGTTGGTTACAGATCACTTGCTCATTTCTATATGTACGTGGGTACAGTATGTATGCGGCTGTTATGCACTGAAAAGATAAAGATTGGTTGCATATAAATCGAAGGGATGTTCAGTACGTGTTTGTACTGTTTCTCATTGATATTTAACCCCTTAAGGACCAGGGTTTTTTCCGTTTTTGTACTTTCTTTTTTCCTTCCTTACCTTTAAAAAATCATAACCCTTTAAATTTTGCACCTAAAAATCCATATTATGGCTTATTTTTTTGCAGCACCAATTCTACTTTGCAGTGACATCAGTAATTTTACCCAAAAATCTAGGTCGAAACGGGAAAAAAAATCATTGTTAACTTTTAGGGGCTTCTGTTTCTACGCAGTAAATTTTTCGGTAAAAATGACACATTATCTTTATTCTGTAGGTCCATACGATTAAAATGATACCCTACTAAGGCTGGGTCCACACTACGTTTTGTCCCATACGGGAGCGCATACGGCAAGGGGGAGCTAAAAGCTCGCGCTCCCGTATGTGACCGTATGCGCTCCCGTATGTCATTCATTTCAATGAGCCGACCGGAGTGAAACGTTCGGTCCGGTCGGCTCATTTTTGCGCCGTATGCGCTTTTACAACCGGACCTAAAACTGTGGTCAACCACGGTTTTAGGTCCGGTTGTAAAAGCGCATACGGCGCAAAAATGAGCCGACCGGACCGAACGTTTCACTCCGGTCGGCTCATTGAAATTAATGACATACGGGAGCGCATACGGTCACATACGGGAGCGCGAGCTTTTAGCTCCCCCCTGCCGTATGCGCTCCCGTATGGGACAAAACGTAGTGTGGACCCAGCCTTATATAGGTTTGATTTTGTCGTACTTCTGAAAAAAATCATAACTACATGCAGGAAAATTAATACGTTTAAAATTGTCATCTTCTGACCCCTATAACTTTTTTACCTTACCGCATATGGGTCGGTATGAGGGCTCTGAAGTTTGCGCTGTGATCTGAAGTTTTTATCGGTACCCTTTTTGTATTGATCGGAATTGTTGATCACTTTTTATTCATTTTTTCATGATATAACAAGTGACCAAAAATACGCTATTTTGGACTTTCAATTTTTTTTGCCATTGACCGTGCGGTTTAATTCACGATATATTTTTATAATTCGGACATTTCCACATGCGGCGATACCACATATGTTTATTTTTATTTACATTGTTTGTTTTTTTATGGGAAAAGGGGGGTGATTCAAACTTTTAATAGGGGAGGTGTTAAATGATCTCTATTCACTTTTTTTTCACTTTTTTTTTTTTTGCAGTGTTATAGCTCCCATAGGGACCTATAACACTGCACACACTGATCTTATACATTGATCACTGGTTTCTCATAGGAAACCAGTGATCGATGATTCTGCCGCTTGACTGCTCATGCCTGGATCTCAGGCACTGAGCAGTCATTCAGCGATCGGACACTAGGAGGCAAGGTAGGAGACCCTCCTCGTGTCTAACAGCTGTTCGGGACGCCTCGATTTCGCCGCAGCGATCTCGACAGCTCCCTGAGCTAACCGGCATGATTTTACTTTCACTTTAGACGCAGCGTTCAACTTTCACTGCCGCGCGCTATTAGCCACGGGTCCGGCCCGGCCGTTGTGACTCCGCATTATAGAAAGGGAAAGGACTCACGACGTACTGGTACGTCCTTGGTCCTTAAGGGGTTAAGGTACCTGTATCTGTGGAGACGTTGTGTGCTCCTGGCGAGTTTTTTTGTCCAAGATCCATGCGGATTCATTCGGGGATGTTCCTCGTGTAGCTTCCGATGCTTAGATTGGGCGGGAGACTGCCTAGGCCAGTGGTGTCTCTACGGTTCCCGGTCTCGCTTTGCTACACGTCCGGTGAATAATTTTGCCGTGAGTGATGTCACTACGGGACAGCGGTTGGTCAAAGAAGTGTTCTGACGCGTTTCGGTGGCGGTCTTGGCCTCCTTCGTCCGGGAAAATTACCTAATGGATACTCCGCTGTCCCGAGACCACCTCCGAAATGCTTCGGAACACTTCTTAGACCAGCCGCTGTCCCGTGGTGATGTCACTCACGGCAAAATTTTTCACCCGACGTGTAGCAAAGCGAGACCGGGAACAGTAAAGACGCCCCCGGCCGGGGCAGTCTCCCGCCCGATCTAAGCATCGGAAGCTACACGAGGAACATCCCCAAATGAATCCGCACGGATCTTGGACAAAAAACTCGCCAGGAGCACACAACGTCTCCACAGATATTGGTACCTTAAATATCAATGAGAAACAGTACAAACACGTACTGAACATCCCTTGGATTTATATGCAAGCAATCTTTTTCTTTTCAGTGCAAAACAGCCGCATACATACTGTACCCACGTACATATAGAAATGAGCAAGTGATCTGTAACCAAGAGCACCTTACATCCAGGAGAATCAAGCAACTAACAAACAGGGTGAGACACTGCACAAAATGCCCAATTACACCCTTCCTCAGCAGTTGCCACTAGTAACCGCTTCTCTCTCATTTTTATCCAGATGCACTTTACCTGATACACACTACCTCAGTCTCCGACTCCCTTGTGGAAACACAATATACTCCTATCAATACACCCAAAGAGGTGCGTATAATATACTGTTAGTTATGCAGGGTGGTCAATTTATATGGATACACCTTAATAAAATGGGAATGGTTGGTGATATTAACTTCCTGTTTGTGGCACATTAGTATGTGAGGGCGGAAATTTTTCAAGATGGATGGAGACCATGGCGGCCATATTTAAGTCGGCCATTTTGAATCCAACTTTGTTTTTTTCAATAGGAAGAGGCTCATGTGACACATTAATCTTATTGGAAATTTCACAAGAAAAATAATGATGTGCTTGGTTTTAACGTAACTTTATTCTTTCATGAGTTATTTACAAGTTTCTGACCACTTATAAAATGTGTTCAATGTGCTGCCCATTGTGTTGGATTGTCAATGCAACCCTCTTCTCCCACTCTTCAAACACTGATAGAAACACCGCAGGAGAAATGCTAGCACAGGCTTCCAGTATCCGTAGTTTCAGGTGCTGCACATCTCGTATCTTCACAGCATAGACAATTGCCTTCAGATGACCCCAAAGATAAAAGTCTAAGGGGGTCAGATCGGGAAACCTTGGGGGCCATTCAACTGGTCTGAGCATTCCTAGATGAACAGTTTCCAGCTGAATGGCCCCCAAGGTCTCCCGATCTGACCCCCTTAGACTTTTATCTTTGGGGTCATCTGAAGGCAATTGTCTATGCTGTGAAGATACGAGATGTGCAGCACCTGAAACTACGGATACAGGAAGCCTGTGCTAGCATTTCTCCTGTGGTGTTGCTATCAGTGTGTGAAGAGTGGGAGAAGAGGGTTGCATTGACAATCCAACACAATGGGCAGCACATTGGACACATTTTATAAGTGGTTAGAAACTTGTAAATAACTCATGAAAGAATAAAGTTACGTTAAAACCAAGCACATCATTGTTTTTCTTGTGAAATCCCCAATAAGTTTGATGTGTCACATGACCCTCTTCCTATTGAAAAAAAACAAAAGTTAGATTCAAAATGGCCGACTTCAAAATGGCCGCCATGGTCACCACCCATCTTGAAAATTTTCCACCCTCACATATACTAATGTGCCACAAACAGGAAGTTAATATCACCAACCATTCCCATTTTATTAAGGTGTATTCATATAAATGGCCCACCCTGTGGTTCTGCAACAACTGGAGGGCCACAGTTTGGAGATCACAGCTTCTTCAAGGGTGTTGGGGGGGGGGGGATTTTTACACTGGGGCCCTCGGTCCCTGTATCTGCCCCTTCCTATTTATTATTACAGATAGAGATCTACTGTGATTCTACCCCCTTTTGGCGCCATTATCTATATTCCCAAACTAGACGTGAAAATAATATGGAGCTTTCTGCATCATTCATTCTTCAAAATCGCTTTTTTTTCTTCTTATGTTTTTACGGATGGGGAATATCCTCCACGCGTTTATTAAAAAGCAGCTAAAAGACTCTAAATAAGTGATACTGGCAATAAAGAGCTCACAATAAGGCAGCATTTTCAAGATTGCATTTTTCTTCTTTTTAACAATTCGCCACACACTTTCCTCCGGAGATCCTAATTGTTCCTAGTAAAAAAATAAATAAAAAAAAATTAATAAAAAAATATAAAAATAAAAATAAAATACTGCGCCTCAGGAAAGGAAAATGTGGTGCCACCAGCCCTTTGTTTAAGAACCCCACCAGGCTTTCCCATTCAGATCAATGGCAGCGGCCCAATACCTTCTGAGATCCGTTTTCATCTTTTCTGTACAACAAAACCGTACTGCTGGGAACGTCCTACAAATAGAGACAAGTCTCATTTACGGGAAGGCCGCAAATATTAATCTCAATGAAACCTTATAGGTGGATCACTTATTTTACTTGAAAACTCTTAAAATCAGAAATGTTCATTGTTGAATTTTTATTTTATTAATTTTTTATTTTTTTATTGTATTAATTTATTTTTTTACATTTAATGTTGGATTTTTTTTTATTTTTTATATTTTTTTTACGTGGGCAATGGGAATAAGGCAAATGTTACCTCTTATTGTTAGGTTAAAAAAGATCCTAATCACTCTGCGGCGTGCACAGTAAAGAACCACATAAAAACCTGGCCTTGACTGCCAACTTCCATTCATTTCAGAGGCGGCAAGCTGCTCCTTTCAATGTAATATTTTCCATCAACATGTCTGCGGATGATCGTTCGGCTAGA
The DNA here is from genome assembly GCF_029499605.1 of Hyla sarda. Lineage (NCBI taxonomy): Eukaryota > Metazoa > Chordata > Amphibia > Anura > Hylidae > Hyla > Hyla sarda. Next base: position 416,032,490 of record NC_079191.1, read on the forward strand.
TTTGTATAAACACTTTAGAGGAAATTAACATAGAAATAACTAGTAATGCTGAAATACTGAAATCTAACAAAGAAAAAGAAAAAAGAAAACACTCCCAGAGAAAGAGAGAAATTGTCTACTCATACTTAAAGTTGGACATAGAAATGGGCTAGAACACAAAGGAGCTTGATGTGCGGAGATAAACTTTCAGGGTTTGGTGCCTGCTGATATACATGAATTGAGTGGACATGGGCTGGGAAAACTTTCCAGCCTTACTATTAAAGAGAGAGTGCACAGGACTTTTCAACTTTCTGCTGCCGGACCAAAGTCATGGTAAAGTATGATTGAACTATCTGGCAGGCAGGTGCTGAGAATAGTTAGTACTGGGGACAAGATATGAGGTTGGGATAGGAGAATGGGATATGAGGTCAGGATATGAGAATGGGACATGAGGTTGGGATAAGAGGACAAGATTTGAAGTCGGGATATGAGGACGGCATGTGAGGTTGGGATGCGAGGACGAGATATGAGGTTGGGATATAAGTATGAGATATGAGGTCGCAATATAAAGACAGGACATGAGATTGGAATATGAATATGGGATATGAGGATGGGGTATGAGGATGGGATATGAGGACAGGGATATGAGTTTGGGATGTGAGGACAGGACATGAGGTCGGGATATAAGTATGAGATATGAGGACAGGGATATGAGTTTGGTATGTGAGGACAGGACATGAGGTCGGGATATAAGTATGAGATATGAGGTCGCGATATGAAGACAGGACATGAGGTCGGAATATGAAGATGGGATATGAAGATGAGGTATGAGGATGTGATATGAAGATGGGATATGAGGACAGGGACATGAGTTTGGGATGTGAGGACAGGACATGAGGTCGGGATATGAGGACAAGATATTAGGACTGGATATGAAGACAAGATATGAGGTTAGAATATAAGGAAAGGATATGAGGGCAGGACATGAAGTCAGGATATGGGGATGAAATCTGAAAACTGGATATATGGGCAGAGTATGAGGACCCAATATTAGGGCAGGATATGAGGATGAAAGTGTCAATGTTGCTTTTTCTCTACCAAAAAGCTTTGGTAGGAAGACCCGGATCACTGGGTACTCTGCTAGTCAGTGGCGTAGCTATAGAGGTCGCAAAAGTCACCATTGTGACTGGGCCCTTCTACCACCCCCCCTTCTACCACAATCCCTAAGCACACCATAATGCTACTGAGCCGTACACCCCTTCCCCTCCCCCTGTCAGCCTACGCAGTGCAGGCACTGCCTCTGCCGGGACCCTCCTCGCTGATCTTCATGGTGGCTGCAGGTGAGTGAGGAGGGGTTAATTTAATTTGGGGTCTGAAGGAGTGGCAAGGGCTTAATTTGGGGCCTGGAGGGAATGGGGGGGGGGGGGGGGGGTTAATTTCGTGTCCGGAGGAGCGGCGGGGTGGGGGGTCCTAGGATTAATTTCAGGTCCAGAGGAGCGGGGGGCAGATTAGATTTGGGGTCCGGAGGCAGTGTGTGTATGTATAATACATGTTTGTTTGTACTGTATTTATGGTGTATGTATGATGTGTGTGTGTGTATGTACTGTATATATGGTTTATGTATGATACGTGTATGTACTGTATGTATGGTGTATGTATGATGTGTGTATGTACTGAATGTATGATGTGTGTATGTACTGTATGTATGGTGTATGTATGATGTGTGTGTATTTACTGAATGTATGATGCATGAATGATGTGTGTATGTCCTGTATTTATGGTGTGTGTATGATGTGTGTGTATGTCCTGTATGTATGGTGTACGTATGATATGTGTGTATGTACTGTATGTGTGATATATGAATGATGTGTGTGTGTGAATGATAGATGTGTGTAAGCAACATGTATGTATGTATATATGATGTGTGGAGATGTGTGTAAGCTAGAAGGTTGTAAGTAATATGTGTGGAGATGTATTATGTGGGGGGATCTGGAGGTGACAGGTGTATGATATGATGTTTTTATGTATGATGTGTATGTATGATGTGTGTGTATGTATGTACTATGCATGTGGGGGGCAGAGGCGACGTGTGTATGTATGTATGATGTGTGTATGTACTGTATCATTTATGAATAATGTGTGTATATCTACTATATGTATGATGTATGAATGATGTGTGTGAACATATGAATGATAAATGTGTGTAAGCAACATGTATGTATGATCTGTAGAGATGTGTGTAAGCTAGATGGTTGTATGTATGATGTGTGGAGATGTATTATGCGGGGGGATCTGGAGGCGGCGGGTGTATATATGATGTATTTATGTATGATGTGTTTATGTGTAATGTATATGTATGTATGTATTATGCATGGCAGTATTCCGTTCTTGGGTACAGTGTGGCAGTATTATATTCAGAGGGCACGGTGTGTGGTAGTATTATGTTCAGAGAGCACAGTGTGTGGCAGTATTATATTCAGGGGTACAGTGTGTGGCGGTATTATATTCAGGGGGTACAGTAGGTGGCAGTATTATATTCAGGGGGTATAATAGGAGGCAGTATTATATTCAGGGGGTACAATAGGTGGCAGTATTATATTCAGGGGGTACAGTAGGTGGCAGTATTATATTCAGGGGGTATAATAGGAGGCAGTATTATATTCAGGGAGTACAGTAGGTGGCAGTATTATATTCAGGGTGTACAGTGGATGGCCGTATTATATGCAGGAGTTACCGTGGATGGTAGTTTTATATTCAGGGGCACAGTGGTTGGCAGTATTATATTCAGGGGGTACAGTATTTGGCATGGTTATAATGATTATTGTCTTCATACAGAGGATGATGATCTACTGACAAAGTGAGGAACCTATGATGTCCAGGTGTCAGACTTTGCAGAGAAGATGGAGCTGAAAGACGTCCTGGTGTCTGAACCAGATGGAGAAGAAAAGAAAAGACAACAGAGAAGACGTCACTCAGGTCACTGATATCATTGTGTGTTCTCCTGACTGTCCCATCCCAGCTGTAGTCACTTGTGAGTTCTGCAGTGATGATGAGTGACGTTGTGCCCTAATCTGTGGCTCTCCAGCTACAACTCCCATAATGCCTAAGGCTCTCCAGACATGAGGGGAGTTATAGCTTTACAACAGCTGGACAGTACCTGGAACCAAGGTGATAGGTGGGGGTCCCAACAGTTGGACCTCCAATAGAAAAATGGACCGCTTATTCTTAAATGCTTGGGCCTATGTTTTGTCTGCCCAGCCCGGCCTGTTAGTCACTTATATTGTTGTGTATTCTCCTGACTGTGTCCCATCAGTGCTGTAGTCACTAATATCTTTGTGCGGCCGAGTAACGGGTCGTCCTGGATTGGAGAAGGGGGTTGTTAGGTGGTAGAGGTGGCCCAGAGCAATTTTTCACACCAGGGCCCTGTGGTTTCTAGCTACGCCCCTGCTGCCAGTACACAATAAAGTAAAACAACACTAAGGGCCCATACACATTACGGAATTTCCTTTTGCTTGGGAATTCCAGGGCGGCAGATTTTCATTGCTGTCAATGGAATTTCAGCGGCAGAGCATGACTTGGTCTGCGTGCGGTCCAAATGCCAGCGGATTTACTTGGCGCTGGCCACCTTCAGAATCCCCTCCCAGAGTTTTTCCAGGCAGTAGTGTGCATGGAGCCACACAATAAACAAAGAAACAAAACAAAACAAAAAAAAACACAGAAACCTCCATGAGATGAGACAATCATTTCTTTATCGGAGCAAATTTTTGGCAGTGCTCTTAAAGGGGTACTCTGCCCCTAGACATCTTATCCCCTATCTTTTTGGATAAAGGATAAGATGTCTGATCATGGGGGTCCCGTCGCTGGGAACCCCGCGCAATCTCTCCTGCAGCACCCCAAGTCATCTGCTGCATGAAAACATTGTATCATTGACCAAGAAAAGTTATGTAGACACTGCTAGGCTGCATAAGTTGCATATACTATATCAGTGGTCTCCATCCAGTCTCAGCATGCTCAGACAGTCATTGGGACTTCCAGCAAATTCGCATCCAATGCAGCACACCCCTATACTGCCCCCTGATTGGCTTGGAGCTGGATGCGCCTTTTTAATAGGCGATTGGTTAACCTGAGCTCATGTTATCCTTTCTGCTACTTACAAGGTATTCTGGGCTATGCATATTTATATTATGTAGGTTATATAGCAGATCCCTGAATTAATAGATAAAATTATATTAAATTACTGATCATAAATTACAGTGTATAATTATATTATCCAGAGCTACATGTATGCAAATGAGGAGCTGTACCAGCTACTAAGCAAAACTAGTCACGGCGGGCTGTAATATCTTAAGGTGTGCTGGTCAGTCAATTTTATGTGCTGAAGGCCAATATCATTGTCAGTCCAGCTTTTCTCATAGTCAGAGGAGCATATAGGGCTCTGCTGCTCCTGTCACACCACATAAGGAGACTGCAGTAGTGAGCCACTATTACCTACTCTTGTCTACATTAAAATTCTGCCTAGTAATCCCTGCTGCAAGATATACATAAATACAGCCCGAAAGCTAAAGACAAAGAGAGGAGCAGCGTTGGAGAGAACTATTCCATGACTTCATTGCAAAAGAAAACTGAGTGTCGTTTGCCTCTGGTCCGGGTTCAGTCATGCACTGTTAAAGGGGTACTCCACTGGCCAGCGTTCGGAACAATCAGTTCACAGCCATGTCCCCTCGTGACGTCACACCACGCCCCTCAATGCAAGTCTATGGGAGGGGGTGTTGCGGCTGTCACACCCCCTCCCTTAGACATGCATTGAAGGGGCGTGGCGTGACATTACGAGGGCGTGGCCGACCCGCGCAGCTGGCACACACAGCATTCGGAACTTAATGTTCTTAACGCTGGCCAGTGGAGTACCCCTTTAAGATTCCTTCTGAATGTGCCAAAGGAGATGTGTCTCAGCATTGTCCAGAGAAGTAAGTGGAGGGGAATTCTACACAGTCTACTGCGGTCCACCCCCTATGAAGATCCTTATCAGTTTGCTCAGTTAAATAGGACACAAAGCTAGTGCAATGAAGTTACATACATCTTAAAAGTACAAGAATGGCACAAACAAAATGTATCCGCTTAAAAGCTAAAGAAGGCCGGTGACCAATTTCTGATTCTCCTGAAATTCGGCACTGTCATTAAAACTTATTTTTGCTATTACACTTCTTATGGTAAATAAAAAATCCTTCTAACGTACTTTGTTTAAAAAAAAAAAGAAGTTTTCTATGTTTTATTTGTGTTAAAAAAAAAGCTGCCACTAGGTGTTTCCCTACGTGTCCTGAGGACTTTGGACTCCTGCTGGCCTGGTAGAAGTCCAAAATCAGGAAATGCAGTCTGGAGTGCTGAGGGGGTGGGGGGGTGGGGTTCAGCTATAGCAAATCACAGCTCATCTCACACTGAACTTCTCTGGGCTGTGTGTAGCAGAGTGAGGGAGGAAGTTCTCCCCTGTGTGGCTTCAGATGATGTCAAAGCCTGCTGGGGAACGCCCCTTCCGAGTCTGTGAATCTGACTGAGACTGAGCAGGAAATACAGAACAATATCAATATTAGTTAGAAAACTAAAAAATAATAAAAGTAAAGGCAGGGGATGGTTTATCAGGATGGGGTAGTGAACTGGGAGGACTATAACATTTAACAAGATCATGACAGGTACTTTTTATGTGTACCATAAGAGACTGTCTAATATCTAAGCAACATTTCCAAAGTACTAGAATTGTACTGTATTTATGTGCATCGTGAGTTCGATAAAGTTGCAGTTGTTTTTTTTAAAACCCTGGCTACAGATCTCCTTTCCCTGGGCTTTGTGTAAGGGAACCAGCTTCCTTTGAAAAACGTGTTACTGGGAACTATTATGACACATCAGGGATTACTACCCTCATCATCAACCCACATTAAAACCCACAAACACTGGGCAAAGCTAGATGTTAGATGCTGACCCTAAAACTTGTGATCTCCAGCAGGCCATTGTACACAGGGGTGCACAAAAACTCTCTCAGTTTTGCTGACCACCAGAAGGTGCAGTGCTTGGTGCTGACATTGTGGATAGTAAGATGTGCAGAGCTCTGGGTCATGGAATGCAGCAAAGAGAGAGACTAATAGAAGGCCATATGAAGTGGAGGAAATCAGTTATTGTGTGTGGTAGGAGCCGCATAGAGTGCCAGGGAAGCCTGCAGTATGTGCTGCTAAGTAAAGCCACCATGAGAAAAAACAGTGGCCTTGTAGCAGAAACTTTAAATTGGTACTCTGCTCCTAGACAAAGGATAGGGGATAAGATATCTGATTGTGGGGGTCCCGCTGTTGAGGACCCCAGCGATCTCCTTGCTGCACCCAGTGTTTGTTTTAGAGCGGCCGCCACGCCCCCTCCCATAGACTTGCATTGAGGGGGCTTGGCCGTGACATCACGAGCCTTTGCCCTGCATCGCCAGTCATCCGGCATGAAGCGAAGTTTGCTCTGTGCACCGGATGTCTGAGGTGCGGCAGCTGAGATCGCGGGGGCCCCCAGCGGTGGGACCCCCGCAATCAGACATCTTATCCCTTATCCTTTGGTTAGGTGATAAGATGTCTAGGGGCGGAGTACCCCTTTAAAAGCCATAGAAATGTTTTGCATTTTGCACTGGATCCACAATGTCTTTACCAGCCCTTCATGTGGTATTTTCTGTGTTTTCTCATTTAGTTGGCCTAAAGAGACATTAGAATTTTTGCACCCAGATCTTCTAGGCCTCCATATACCGCCCAGTTTTTCTGGATTATTACTCAGTTTTTATAGTCATTTGCAGTTTTCTCTGTAATATGGCCATATATTTGCAGTTATAGTGTTATATGATTCATACTTGTCTGTGGTGGCCCAGTATGGGAGGTGTTACCCCATGCTCCTGCTGTCCTGTCAGGCAGCCTCCTTCAGTGTCCCCAAGGCCTCCTGTACTTGTTTCTCCATTGTAAATATGTTTTACCATGTAAAGTGTAATAAAATGTAATGTTGCTTCAGGAGTTATACCATGTGATATGTCATGTGATTTTTACCCAGGAGGTATCAGTGACCAGGTGACCCCAAGAGTGACTTGTGGGCTCCCTGCTAGTCTCCCCCATATAAGCCCTGGGTGGAGCTTCTCTCTTTGAGCTCTACTCTTCTGCTAAGCTGAGGTCCAGTGCAGTCGCCTAGTGTGTGTGTCCAGAGTGTTGAAGGCCTCAAAGTCAAGTCCTGCAGCCGCCATGAAGTCAAGTAAGCTAAAGTCACAGCTTTATGAGTCAAGTCAAGTCAGTCCCTGTCATCTGTCAAGACAGCGTGATCTGCATTCAATTGTCCAGCCCTACTAAAAGTCACAGCAAGCCCTTAAGGTCTCTGTGTCACTAGTCACCTCCTTGGGCCCTGGCTGAACTGTAACTGTCTACCCTCAGTAAAGCTACCGTGAAACAGAGGGGGAGGTGAAGAAAAGACTGTTATTTGGCATCATGGATTGTAGAGAGTCAGTACCTGAAAGGGTTAATTGGGTCCAGTGTCTTGAGTGGTCGCAGCTCCACCCCGTCAGTCCCCAGCGGTGACGCCTCTCCAGCACAGTGAGGAAGAACCAAAGAGGCGCCCTGTGTTGCACAGGGGAAGACTTTGTCAACCGGACCAAAACAGGAAGTTCCCTGGGCCCAGCCATATTGGAGGTTCCGGTGGCTGCGTCCGGCTCCGCTGTCTTTTATCAAGCACCCACTGCAGTGCAGACTCTGAGAACAACAACGATTACCAGTATCAAGTCTCCGGTGCCGGTAACTATAAGCATTAACCCCCTAGTGTCCGCAGGTCTGGTGTCAACATAAATTACTACGGGGTACCTGCAAAATAGAGGGGGAGTCTAAGCCGCTGCAGCACTTCAGCAATTATCTTAAAGGGGAAAGCACCTTACTCTTCTTAAAGCGATAGCGCACTCAAAATTCAACAAGATGTCAGAACCCAGCTTTCCAGATCAACCAGGCGACAGTGCTCCTCCCTCTCCAGCAGCGGGATCATCACCTACCCCAGCGGCCGAAATGTTGCCAGTCCTACCTGCAGTCCACATCAACAACCCTGGTGTTCCAGCGTCTGCATCGGTATTCATGGGGAACCCTGTCCTCCCTACTTACAATGGAGACCCCTTCACCGCAAGGGATTTCAAAGAAAGGATCCAGAGTTTGTTTGTCTTTTACTCTTTCTCTCCTAATTAACAGATGCAATTGCTCACAGGACAACTACAGGGACCAGCTTTAGAGAAAGTCTGCACCTGGCCAGCCTCCGCAGATCTTTGAAGGACTGTACCAGGTATTTGAGTCACATTCTCCATCAGAGGTACGTCTCTGGCTGTATGAAAGGCGACAGAAGCCAGGTGAGACCTTGAGAGCATATGCCGTAGCCGTACAGAATGCCCTAGAGACTGTTCAAAAGTTAGATGGTATAATTCCCGAGCAGGGCAACAAGGTGTTAATGGACAGATTTATTGATGGGGCTCATAATAAGTGGGACAAAGCCCAGCTGCGAATGTTAGCGGTCCAAAACCCCAACTTGTCATTCCCCGCTTTCAAGAGACTGGCTATCCAAGTGATTGAGTCTGGGACTGAGTTAGAGGAAGCTTGTCCACCTGTCCAAGAGCCATTAGGAGCGGTAGCCAGACCTATACCATCACCATCACCAGCTCTGCCCCAGTGTCACCTGCTTTGCCAGTCACCACAGCCTCAGATTTACACAGTGTTAGGCAGGACGTTGAACAACTGAATAAGGCTGTGAAGGAGCTTGCCATCCGGTCCGCCCCACCTGACCGTGAACCACCCCTACCCAGAAAACCTGCTCCTGCTCCCCGCAATTTCAACCCCAGCAACCCTGCACCTAATAGCCCCTCAGGGACTCAAAGATACCTTTGTACCTGTTGTAATAAACCAGGACATTGGAAAATGCAGTGTTGGGATTTAAATGGATTTCCCCTGAGGTCGCGGACTGGCCCTTAGGAAAACAGTCATCAGGTCCAATCCCCGAACGACCTCAGTCAGGACTCTTACTTTATGTTGCCTCCTGCCCCTATGTAAAAATGATTGTGGAAGGAGTACCGTTGGATAGTGATGTCGTGAACATAAAATTTTCGGTTTGCGACCCGCGAACGCGAACTTCCACAAAAGTTCGCCAAACGGCGAACCGGGCGAACCGCCATTGACTTCAATGGGCAGGCAAATTTTAAAACCCACAGGGACTCTTTCTGGCCACAATAGTGATTTAAAAGTTGTTTCAAGGGGACTAACACCTGGACTGTGGCGTGCCGGAGTGGGATCCATGGCAAAACTCCCATGGAAAATTACATAGTTGATGCAGAGTCTGGTTTTAATCCATAAAGGGCATAATCACCTATTATTCCTAAATGGTTTGGAATAACGTGCTTTAGCCCTCTTTAGGCAGCACATAGAGCCCCCCTTTAGGCATCACATAGTTAGATTCCCCCCTTTAGACAGCACATAGATTCCCCCATATTAGGCAGCACATAGTTAGAGCCTCCCTTTAGGCAGCACATAGTTAGATCCCCCCTTTAGGCATCACATAGTTAGATCCCCCCTTTAGGAAGCACATAGATTCCCCTTTAGGCAGCACATAGTTATATCCCCCCTTTAGGCATCACATAGTTAGATCCCCCCTTTAGGAAGCACATAGATTCCCCCATGTTAGGCAGCACATAGTTAGAGCTCCCCTTTAGGCAGCACATAAGATTCCCCCATATTAGGCAGCACATAGTTGAATTTGAACCCAAGGCCCCAGCTCTGCAAGGCAGCAGTGCTAACCTCTGAGCCACCATGCTACCCTTAGCATACATCTAATATCCACGGTTACTAAAATGGACAGAGATGTCAGCAGAGAGTACCAGAAAAATTAGGCATGTACACATGCCTGAAAAATTTGGCATTGTTGCTGCCGCTTCTGTAGCAGCGGCCAGAAAAATTGCAGCACCATAACAAGTGCAGCAGCAGAGGCCAGAAAAATTAGGCATGTACACATGAATGAAAAATTTGGTATTGTTGCAGCCGATTCTGTAGCAGCGGCCAGAAAAATTGCAGCACCAGAAAAAGTGCAGCAGCAGAGGCCAGAAAAATTAGGCATGTACACCTGGCTGGAAAATTTGGTATTGTCGCAGCTGTAGCAGCGGCCATAAAAATTGCAGCACCATAACAGGTGCAGCAGCAGAGTCCAGAAAAATTAGGCATGTACACATGGATGAAAAATTGGGTATTGTCGCAGCCGCAGCTGTAGCAGCAGCCAGAAAAATTGCAGCACCAGAAAAAGTGCAGCAGCAGAGGCCAGAAAAGTTAGACATGTACACCGGGCAAGTGGTAGCATGAGAGATGCCCGAAGCTAAGCTAGAAGAGGAGAAGGACGGTGCGTCAAGGTTCCGAGCGAAAGCTGTAGTAGATTGGGTGTCTTGTGATAACCAGTCAACTAAGTCCTCAGAACTTTGGGGGTTCAGGGTACGGGGACACTGGGTACGTACCTCTGAACACTGGCCATTTTAGGGCCAAAGGGAATCCCAGCACCACGATGGCCCCTGCGGGGGGGGGGGGGGGGGGGCCTTCCTCTGCCTGTCATTTTTTTTGGTTAAATTTGCACAAGTGTCCCACCAAATGTGATTTGCACTAGGGTGACACAATTTGCCCTGCAGGCAAAAAAAAAATGGCAACTGTGACGTGAACTGACAGTGACAATTGATTTTATTTAACAGCCAAAAAAGGTATGTTTTTTTATTTGCACAACTATCACACCTAATGTGATTTGCACTAGGGTGACACAATTTGCCCTGCAGGCAAAACAACTGGCAACTGTGACGTGAACTAACAGTGACGACTGATTTTATTTAACAGCCAAAAAAGTTTTTTTTTTTTATTTGCACAACTGTCAAACCTAATGTGATTTGCACTAGGGTGACACAATTTGCCCTGCAGGCAAAAAAACTGGCAACTGTGATGTGAACTGACAGTGACGACTGATTTTATTTAACAGCCAAAAAAGGTATTTTTTTTATTTGCACAACTGTCACACCTAATGTGATTTGCACTAGGGTGACACAATTTGCCCTGCAGGCAAAACAACTGGCAACTGTGACGTGAACTAACAGTGACGACTGATTTTATTTAACAGCCAAAAAAGTTTTTTTTTTTTATTTGCACAACTGTCAAACCTAATGTGATTTGCACTAGGGTGACACAATTTGCCCTGCAGGCAAAAAAAACTGGCAACTGTGATGTGAACTGACAGTGACGACTGATTTTATTTAACAGCCAAAAAAGGTATTTTTTTTTATTTGCACAACTGTCACACCTAATGTGATTTGCACTAGGGTGACACAATTTGCCCTGCAGGCAAAACAACTGGTAACTGTGACGTGAACTAACAGTGACGACTGATTTTATTTAACAGCCAAAAAAGTTTTTTTTTTTTATTTGCACAACTGTCAAACCTAATGTGATTTGCACTAGGGTGACACAATTTGCCCTGCAGGCAAAAAAACTGGCAACTGTGATGTGAACTGACAGTGACGACTGATTTTATTTAACAGCCAAAAAAGGTATTTTTTTTTATTTGCACAACTGTCACACCTAATGTGATTTGCACTAGGGTGACACAATTTGCCCTGCAGGCCAAAAAAATTGCAACTGTGACGTGAACTGACAGTGACGACTGATTTTATTTAACAGCCAAAAAAGTTTTTTTTTTTTTATTTGCACAACTGTCACACCTAATGTGATTTGCACTAGGGTGACACAATTTGCCCTGCAGGCAAAAAAAACTGGCAACTGTGACGTGAACTGACAGTGACGACTGATTTTATTTAACAGCCAAAAAAGTTTTTTTTTTTTTTTTTAATTTGCACAACTGTCAAACCTAATGTGATTTGCACTAGGGTGACACAATTTGCCCTGCAGGCAGGAAAAATGGCAACTGTGATGTGAACTAACAGTGACGACTGATTTTATTTAACAGCCAAAAAAGGTATTTTTTTTTATTTGCACAACTGTCACACCTAATGTGATTTGCACTAGGGTGACACAATTTGCCCTGCAGGCCAAAAAAATGGCAACTGTGACGTGAACTGACAGTGACGACTGATTTTATTTAACAGCCAAACAAGGGTTTTTTTTCTATTTGCACAACTGTCACGCCAAATGTGATTTGCACTAGTGTGACGATGAGCAAAAAAGCTTGCCAGCGGAGTTCCCCTTTTAAGCAGTGGTCCCCAACCAGGGTGCCTCCAGCTGTTGCAAAACACACGGACTGATATATTTCAGCCCCTTGAATACTATAGTAGTTAGTTGCTTTAAAGAAAAAAAGCTTGCCAGCGGAGTTCCCCTTTTATGTAGTGGTCCCCAACCAGGGTGCCTCCAGCTGTTGCAAAACACACGGACTGATATATTTCAGCCCTTTGAATACTGTAGTAGTTAGTTGCTTGAAGGAACTTAAGTTTTATACTGAAGTACCCCTTTTAACCAGCGGTTCCCTCCCAACCAGGGTGCCTCCAGCTGTTGCAAGACACACAGACTGATATCTTTCAGCCCTTTGAATACTGTAGTATTTAGTTGCTTGAAGGAACTTAAGTTTGATTCTGGAGTACCCCTTTTAACCAGCAGTTCCCTCCCAACAAAGGTGCCTCCAGCTGTTGCAAGACACGTACTGATATCTTTCAGCCCTTTGAATACTGAAGTAGTTAGTTGCTTGAAGGAACTTAAGTTTGATTCTGGAGTACCCCTTTTAACCAGCGGTTCCCTCCCAACCAGGACTGATATCTTTCAGCCCTAAAAAGGGCTTTTTTGGGTGATGTCCTTAAAGCAGATGTTACACTAGTGCTTTAGAAGTAAACTGGACCCTGAATACACCCCCTAGCAGCAACCTAGCTATCACTTTCCCTATACAGCAGGAGCAGCTTCTCTGACCCTCCACTTCCTAAGCCTGCAGCATGCTGAATGAGGCTAAAATGGCGTCCGTGCAAGAGGTAGGAGGGTCTGGGAGGGAGGGACTGCTGCTGATTGGCTGTAATGTGTCTGCTGACTCTGACTCACAGGGTCAAAGTTTACTGCAATGTTAAAGTATAGGGGGCGGATTGAACTTCACATATGTTCGCCCGGCGATGCGAACGCAAACATGCTAAATTCGCCTGGAACTGTTCGCCGGCGAACAATTCGCGACATCTCTACCGTTGGAGGCGTTGATAGATACAGGGTCACAAGTTTCTACTATACCTAAAAAAAAATTCGATCAGCATTGGAATGCTAGTTTATTGTGTGAACTGGAGGATGTTAACTTCAGAGTAGTTGCGGGTAATGGGCAACATGTCCCCAGACATGGATACTGGGAGCCAACCATTCAGTTGGGAGAGAATGTACTTAGTGGGCAGGGATTGATTGTAACTAATGTGACGGATAAGTGATCTGCTGAATTTATACTGGGGTTGAACATTACGAAAAACTGTTTTGTTGAAATAGTAGATGCTTTGCATGCCTCTCTTCCCCATATGTCCCCTTCAGGCCAGCGGGCTGCACAGCACCACTTGAAGGTTCTACAAGCGGAGCAGAAGTTTGCCAACAAGCAAGGTGAAATCTGCGGAGTTCGAGTACAAGACATCATGTCGGTGACCTTAAAACTCAACACAGAGACTATCATCTGGTGTCATGCACATCCTGGAGTCAAGAATAGAGACTTTCAAGCCCTGCTGGAGCCTCTGCAACTAGAAGACCACCCTCTTGTCCGAGCTGCGAGAAGCCTTGTCACTGTTACCAACGGGAGAGTTCCAGTCCCGTTAGTCAACCTGTCTGATGCTGCTACTGTGTTAAACAAATACACCCCAGTAGTCCAGTTGTATCTCATAGAGTCAAAGGACATCTTAACAGAAAGTATGGTGACCCGACAGCGTGTAGCCCAAGTGGCTGAAGGATCCAGTATTAGTCCTCCTGAGCGCTGGTGGGCACAACTCCAAGTTAGAGATGACACTACCCCAAGGGACCAAGTCAAGCTTATCCTCTGCCAAGGATCGAGGAATCACTCACAGCCCTCGGGCCTGCTGCCTACTTCTCCACCCTGAACTTAACCAGGGGATATTGGCAAGTGCCCATGGCCGTGGAAGACCGCCTTTGTGACACCCATGGGACTGTTTGAGTTTAAAAGTAGGCCCCTGCTACGTTTCAGCATTTGATGGAAAGGTGCCTGGGCCATCTAAATTTTCAAAGTGTCCTATTGTAACTGGACAATGTCATTGTATATTCCAAGTCCTACCAGGAACACCTCAGTCATCTGTCAGACATCTTCCAAGTCCTGATCAAGCATGGGCTGAAAACCATGCCGTCAAAGTGTCACTTGCTCAAACCTCAATGGGCAAGGAAGGGCAAGAGCAAGTAGTTGCCTATGCCAGTCATAACCTGTGAGGAGCAGAAAATAACCATGCAAACTACAGCTCATTCAAGTTAGAACTTCTTGCCCTGGTATGGGCCGTGACCAAAAAGTTCAAAGACTACTTGGCTGCCATGCCATTTACCGTCTACACTGATAATAACCCGTTGGCCCACCTGAACACTGCCAAGTTGGGTGCCATCGAATAACGTTGGGCTTCATGATTAGCCAGTACAGTTTTACCATCAAGTACAGAAGCGGCAAGTCGAATGTCAATGCTGATGTACTGTCTCGGATGACCCCCGGTGAAGAACCACCTGTCGAAGACATGTGGAAGGACATGGAGATGCCCCCATTTTATCAACAGTTCGTGAACCAGAATGTTGTGATCGCCCTTCATGGACGGTGAACACAGGTCCGAAAAGGTTAAAAAAGACCTATACACCTGGAAGACTCTTCAATATGAAAGTCGAGTCAAGGGGGATCTGTTGGATTACCTTCTGGCGAAAAAGGTACCAACCCGTCTATGCCGGGCCCAGTGTGATTATGAGCTGAAACATCTGTGGCGACAGACGAAGTGACTGTTTGTGCACAAAGGGCTGTTTGTGCCGAAATTCTTTGGATCCGGTTTCTGGTGATCGACTTCATCAGATTCTGGTTCCCCAAAGAAACACGGCGATGGTCCTCAATGCACACCTTTATCAGTCAGGACACTTTGGAGTCCACAAGACTGAAGCTACTGTCAGGCAAAGATTCTATTGGATCGGAATGCGGAGCGACATTGAGAAATGATGCAGTGAATGTGCTGTCTGTAATGTCACCAAGAACGTGCGCAAGGATGCAAGAGCACCCCTCAATTCTATCCAGAGTGAAAGGCCTAACCAGTTGGTCGCACTAGAGCATGTCAAGTTGTCTCCTACCGGGTCCGGGTACACTTATGTGCTCACCATGGCAGATCACTACTCTAAATGGGTTGTCATTGTCCCTGTCAAAGATCTTACAGCCAAGACAGCGGTCCATATGTTCTACTCCTATTGGGTGCAAACCCTTGGGTGTCCGGAGTCTGTCCTAACAGACCGGGGAATGGCCTTCGAGGCCCAACTCTTCCAAGAGCTCTGTCAATTCCATGCCTGCAAGAAACTCCAGACTACTGCTTATCACCCCCAGGGGAACGGGCTCTGTGAGCGCATCAACCAAGTCTTTATCCACATGTTGCAAACCGCCTCTGTGTCAAGACAAGAAGAGTGGCCCCGACTGCTGCCCGAACTATTGGAGAACTATAATAACACAGTCCACTGTTCTACGAGGTACACCCCTTTCTTCTTGATGATGGGGCACCATGGACAGCTGCCTAAAGACCAAACATTTGGGCTCCAAGCCCCATTCAACAACTCTCCGCAAGCCTCCCTGGAGTGGGTGTCTGACCACTAGAGAAGAATCCAAGAGGCCAAAGAAATTGTCAGCAAGCCAGGAGAATATATACAGTTATGTGTCTAATGTTTTCTCACCTGCCCATATGTACAGGGTACTCTAATGGCCAGAGGGTTAACCTGATATCTAGATAATGCACGTAGAGCGACAGAATTGATAAATGTAAAGGTAACATTGTTGTATAGCAGGAAACATAGGAAAGTTCTCAGCTCACTCCCCTAGCCCGCAGCACTCGGACTGGCGTGGGCTACGCCTGTAGCTTGTTAACAGAAGAAAGGAGATTGTCCAGCACAGATAAGTATGGAACGGAGCTGTTTATTGCAGAATAAACTTCAGTACATGGACAAAGTAGACAGTAGACAAGTGTCCTGGATCCTGAGTAGCGGTGGCGGGCCCTTAACTCAGCCGGGCCCTTGGACGACGTTTGATCGGACCGGCCGGTCAGTCCGCCCCTGGTTGGAAATATGTTTACGTATACAAACTTTTAGTGGGGTAGTAATACAACCCATGTACTATGACTTACACTCTTGGCATGTGAACACATACACAACATGTGGAGTGTTGCAATTAATATACTGTCCTATCTTGAATGTGTCACCAGTGGAAGTGGACATGACTGAAGTTAGACATATATTTGCAACAAATGCATTTGATGTGTCCACATTTTAAAGATCCACTGTGGCGCAGCCAAGTAGGTTTGGATTTTGTTGTTTGTTTGAAAAAAAGACTAGGGGAAATGAGTTGTCCTATTGTAGGAGCGCATTTGGTTATACATTTATAGCCCGCTGTGAACACACCCTTGAATGCAGGGTCACTAATAATGATGGGCATATATTTGTGTATAATTCCACATATTTGTTGGAATTTATTGCTATATCTTGTGGAAAAAATAATTTGTGAATCAGCTCTATGGGACTTCTGTTTCTTTGGTGGTGTATTTTTAGGTAGAATAAGGGTATCCCTTACTTTGTTGGAACCTATAATTTTGCCACGAGTGATATTACCTTTAGAGTAACCCCGAGACAGGGGTTATTCTATCTCAGTAGCTTCTTTTTCAAAGTCAGGGTCCACTGAGCAATTTCTGCGGGCCCTGACCATCACTCCTACGGGTAGATTTCTGATCACGTGGGGAGAGTGAAAAGAGGATGCGTGTAAAATTGAATTAACAGTTGTATTTTTTCTGTATGTAGTAGTAGTTACACAATGATTCCTCTCGTCACCTGCCAGTCGCAGATCTAGAAAATTGACATTTTCATGAGAAACTGTAAATTTCAGGTTGTGGACATTGCTATTCAATTAGCTATTTAAATCTGGTATGGTCGCTACTCCAGACCCCCATATAAGCAGGAGGTTGTCTATGTAGCGACCATACCAAATAATGGATGACAGAAAAGTATTCGAAGGGGAAAAGATGGTCCCCCTCTCCCACCAACACATATATATGTGGTCGAGAGACAGGGAGAACTTCGCCCCCATCAAAGCACCGGTAATCTGAAGATAAAACCGCTGGTTGAACATAAAAAAAATGGTTATGTAGTAAAAGGTCCACAACCTGAACAATGTATTCCTTCAAAACCATTGTATAATTAGAGTATGTGCTGAGGAACCAGGTTAGTGCCTGTATGGCCAACGAATGAGGAATGACTGAATAAAGGGAGACAACATCTGCAGTAATCCAGGCATAACTGCTGTCCTACTTCATTCGGTCCATCATATATAACACATGTCCTGTGTCCTTAATATAACCCGGCATTTGGACAATAAGAGGCTGAAGTGTCGCATCTACCCAAGAGCACAGTCGTTCATTGTGGGATGAAATCCCCGCAACAATTGTCCTTAAAGGAAGGGGAAAGCATTCCTTGTGGATGTTTGGTAATGAATGAAAGATGGGTATGACAGGGTCCTCAATCATGATATATTCAGCTTGTTTCTCAGACAAAACATCATAATAAACTCCCTGGTCCACAAGGAATTTTAACTCCCTCCTGAAGGGGATCGTTGAGTCTCCTGGCAAAGGTTTGTATGTATAGGTATCTTGTAACATGAGCAAATTCAGTTTAGCATATAGACCTTTGTCCAGGATAACAATGGCCCCTCCTTTATCCACCTGGCAGACCACTATGTCATCTATGCCGGATATTTCCTTCAAGGCTTTCCTCTCGTGTGAGGTCAAGTTGTACTTCATTTTTGGTAGATTCCTTGCCATATCAGTGAGCTCATGTTCCACTGCCTCCTGGAAATATTCCAGTGTGCGGGTGCGGGAGCTCAATGGATAAAAATCTGGATTGGGAGTTGGAAAAACAGGAATCCCTATATTGTGGGAATAATACTGTAGTTCCTGTAATTCCGATACAACAACCAGGTCATTAAATGTAAGTGCAATTGGAGCTAATATGGCCAGATGAACTCGGTGGTAGATGAACCCCTTCAAGAATCACACCCTGCTCATTGATGTGCATGGTACTTGTATTAACATCAGAAAGTATTACATTATTGGCAGGCATATCACAGAACTGAGATTCTAACCCATTATCAACACTATTCCCCCATCCGATAAATCTTCCATAACAATAGAAATTTCACAACCTTTAAAGTGCTTTTTAACTGTAACAACATTACGGATAAACTTATTGACATCTAGTAAAGTCCAGTATAAATCAAAATGAGAAGGAGAGAAAGTAAGTCCTTTAGACATGACCGATAACTGCTCGAGAAAATAATTTTGCAGAAAGATTGTATACTGGAACAGTCTTTACCTCCTGTGTCGTCTGGTTCCCTGAATGTCTGCGTCGATGCTTCCTCCCCGCCCTGCAGTGTTATTTGACCGGGTAAATGTAAGTTGGTCGCCAGTTGCTGCAGGCAACGGCATCATTCCAGCATCAGGTAGAGGAGTGCTGGTTTGCAGAGGTAAGTCCTCATGGTCAGACATGGATGTGGCAGATTCTATTTTGGTCTTGCTGACGCTGACATTGCTTTCTTTCCTGGATTGAGCTTTGCGGCCACGGTTTCCTTTTAATATGGATCGAGGAGTGGACTGTGTGGAATGTGAATTTGGCCATTGAAAAACATTATTTGTTTAGTAATCCTGGAGGTCACGCAAACATTTCTTGTGTTTATTTTCCATGATAGTTTCCTCCAGTTTGGCCAAATTCTCAGTCAGCTTAGAGTCCAATTCCAAAAACAAGGAGTGTTGCTCATGGGGTGCAAGGTAAGCTTGTAATGCGGCAATCTTTTCATTAGTCTGTTGTAACGCTGCTTCTTCATGTGAAATAATTGCACACATAAATCGAGCTGCAGAATCTGGCAGTAGGTGGTTCCACTCTTGACAGAATTGTTCCAAAAGCACAGTAGTAGGAAATTTCTATATACGAAGACCTCTTGGCACCGTCTGTTGCTTGTCATACTTTTTAAGAATCGAGAGGTCCAACTATATTCTGGCTTCAGTGGTGAGTGCCTCCTTCAACTCACTAATATGAATTCTTAAGTCCACATTGTCGCAAGTACCTGGATCAGAAGTATTGAAAATCCGCTGCATCCCTTCTGACCGGGATGGGCGTCCCTCCAACGGATCAAGGCTACTTCCTTGGAACACAATTCCCAGCTGTTGCCCACCGGAGGTAGGGAGGAGCACGAGCAATGCCACGAGTTAATTGGTTAACATATCCTCAACTAATGCCCTTGCATGTATACCCCTCCTACAGTTGTGGTTCATCCTCTTTCCCCCTCCTGTTAAGTTCTGACCAATAACTTCCCTAGCTCCACCTTATGGCCTAATCAAATATAGCCCTGTGCTCTCCGGACTCCCTCATTCTTTTTGGTGCCAGCTAGCGCCTGACCACCCTTCCCTTGTTTTATTATTTGTGTATTACTGATGATTTTGTACTTTGCTCTTTCCTTCAAGTCACAGCAGTGGGTAGTGTAATTTACAATATGTTTGTTATTCTGTGGAGCCGGAGTCTCACTTGGGAGTTTGGGTCTTTTTGTGCCTTATTTGTATTGTTAAATATTTAAAATAGTTTAAGAAAGAGCTGAGGCCAAACCCCACCCAATATAAATGACGTGTTGTTTGCTTATTTATTCTCTTTAAGGGCATGGTTAGGGAACCCAGGTTATGGGTTGCATTATGTCACATCAGCCTTACCATTCTATAGGATACAGAAAAAAACCATAAAAAGGCCAAATTGGCACCATTAAGAAGAGAGTGGCACAAGCCACATGGAGGGCAGGCATTCCCCTGCCCTCAATGGGGTTACTGAAGAGGTTATTGCAGCAGGGTGAAAAGAAATCTGCTGTGACTGCAGGATGCCCCTGGTTTCTGAATTCTTCAATATCTATACAGTGTTTATATAACTACATTTAGACCTCTAATTTTCTTGTCCCCATATTCTTCCCTGGATCGTCCAAGTAGGTAGGCACAGTGGTTATGGCGCGTTTTAGGCCTGCACCGATTCCTACCCCAGTCATGACAAGGCGAGTACAGCTGAAAAGTTGATACAATGGTACCTAGTCAAGAAAATTCAATAAAGGTACATGAATTGTTCTAGAGCCCCAGCATTAAATTGGATATCCATGATTACAAAAAAACAGAGTTGATATCTTTCGAAAATAGCACCCCTCTTGTCTACAGGCTGTGTGTGGTATTGCAGCTCAGCATGCTGAGAGTTGTAGTTTTGGAACAGCTGGTGGGACACTGGTTGGGAAACACTGCAATAGAACAATAAGTAACACAGGGCAACAAAGTGGCAGAGGCTTTTTCAGTCAATGGACAGTCTGTGTGTCTTGAGGACGCTAAATCTCTAATGTTCAGAGGTATCTTTTGGTGAAGCCCATAGAATAAATGGATGCAAGACCTCAAGACAGGTACCCTACAATAGTGCCCAATTAAAAAAAAATGTAAGTTCCTATGGGGGAAAGATGAATAATAGAGTAAGAAAAGAAAGTGATAGGAGAAAAAGAGAGGCAGAGTGAAGGAAGAAGCCATGTGCTTTTTATTTTTTTTTTTAGTCCTGCATGGAAATTTAAAATTTCCAAAAATGTTAAAGCCAAGAAAAAAAAATGTTTTTCTCCTGTTTTATTTTATTTTTTTTCTGGGGAAAAAAAATGTGAAAAATAAATACTTTTCAAAATTAAAATCATTTCAATTCTGGATGTAAGTCTCATGATTTTACTAAGAGGAGGAAAGGAAAAACAACTTACTAGTTATCCAGACTAGAATAGAAAAAAACATTATCTGTGATGGGGGAGAGAACATAATCTGTGATGGGGGAGAGAACATTATCTGTGATGGGGGAAGAGAACATTATCTGTGATGGGGGAGAACAGTATCTGTAATAGGGAGAACATTATCTGTGATGGGAGAACATTATCTGTGATAGGGAGAACATTATCTGTGATGGGGAGAGCATTATCTGTGATAGGGAGAACATTATCTGTGATAGGGGAGAGAACATTATCTGTGATGGGGAGAGCATTATCTGTGATAGGGAGAGAACATTATATGTGATGGGGGAGAACATTATCTGTGATGGGGGAGAGAACATTATCTGTGATGGGGGAGAGAATTATCTGTGATGGGGGAGAGCACATTATATGTAATGGGGGAGAACATTATCTGTGATGGGGGAGAACATTATCTGTGATGGGGTGAGAAAATGATCTGTGATGGGGGAGAACAGTATCTGTAATAGGGAGAACATTATCTGTGATGGGAGAACATTATCTATGATAGGGAGAACATTATCTGTGATGGGGAGAGCATTATCTGTGATAGGGAGAACATTATCTGTGATGGGGGAGGGAACATTATCTGTGATGGGGAGAGCATTATCTGTGATGGGGGAGAGAACATTATCTGTGATGGGGTGAGAAAATTATCTGTGATGGGGGAGAGAACATTATCAGTGATGGATTATCAGTGATGGGGCAGAGAACATTATCTGTGATGAGGGAGAACATTATCTGTGATGGGTAGAACATTATCTGTGATTGGGAGAGAACATTATCTGTGATGGGGGAGAGAACATTATGTGTGATGGGGGAGAGAACATTATCAGTGATGGGTAGAGAACATTACCTGTGATTGGGGAGAGAACATTATCTGTGATGCGGGAGAGAACATTATGTGTGATGGGGGAGAGAACATTATGTGTGATGGGGGAGAGAACATTATCTGTGATGGGGGAGAACATTATCTGTGATAGGGGAGAGCATTATCTGTGATGGGGGAGAGAACATTATCTGTGATGGGGGTGAGAAAATTATCTGTGATGGGGGTGAGAAAATGATCTGTGATAGGGGAGAGAACATTATGAGTGATGGGGGAGAGAACATTGTGTGTGATGGGGGAGAGAACATTATCTGTGATGGGGGTGAGAACATTATCTGTGATGGGGGAGAGAACATTATCTGTGATGGGGGAGAGAACATTATCTGTGATGGGGGAGAGAACATTATCTGTGATGGGGAAGAGAACATTATCTGTGATGGGGGAGAGAAAGTTATCTGTGATAGGGGAGTGAACATTATCTGTGATGGAGGAGAACATTATCTGTGATGGGGGAGAACATTATCTGTGATGGATAGAACATTATCTGTGATTGGGAGAGAATGTTATCTGTAATGGGGAGAGAACATTATCTGTGATGGGGAGAGAACATTATCTGTAATGGGGCAGGGAACATTATCTGTGATGGGGGGGAACATTATCTGTGATGAGGGGGGAACATTATCTGTGGTGGAGGAGAGAATATTATCTGTGATGGGGAGAACATTATCTGTGATGGGGCGAACATTATCTGTGATGAGGGAGAACATTATCTGTGATGGGTAGAACATTATCTGTGATTGGGAGAGAACGTTATCTGTGATAGGGGAGAACATTATCTATGATGGGAGAGAACATTATCTGTGATTGGGAGAGAACATTATCTGTGATTGGGAGAGAACATTATCTGTTATAGGGGAGAGAACATTATCTATGATGGGGAGAACATTAACTCTGATGGGGAGAGAACATTATCTGTGATAGGGGAGAACATTATCTGTGATGGGTAGAACATTATCTGTGATTGGGAGAGAACATTATCTGTGATGAGGGAGAACATTATCTGTGATGGGTAGAACATTATCTGTGATTGGGAGAGAACATTATCTGTGATAGGGGAGAGAACATTATCTGTGATAGGGGAGAGAACATTATCTTAGATGGGGGAGAGAACATTATCTGTGATGGGGAAAACATTATCAGGGATGGGGGTGAGAACATTATCTGTGATGGGGGAGAGAACATTATCTGTGATGGGGGAGAGAACATTATCTGTGATGGGGGAGAGAACATTATCTGTGATGGGGAAGAGAACATTATCTGTGATGGGGGAGAGAAAGTTATCTGTGATAGGGGAGTGAACATTATCTGTGATGGAGGAGAACATTATCTGTGATGGGGGAGAACATTATCTGTGATGGATAGAACATTATCTGTGATTGGGAGAGAATGTTATCTGTAATGGGGAGAGAACATTATCTGTGATGGGGAGAGAACATTATCTGTAATGGGGCAGGGAACATTATCTGTGATGGGGGGGAACATTATCTGTGATGAGGGGGGAACATTATCTGTGATGGAGGAGAGAATATTATCTGTGATGGGGAGAACATTATCTGTGATGGGGCGAACATTATCTGTGATGAGGGAGAACATTATCTGTGATGGGTAGAACATTATCTGTGATTGGGAGAGAAAGTTATCTGTGATAGGGGAGAACATTATCTATGATGGGGGAGAACATTATCTGTGATTGGGAGAGAACATTATCTGTGATTGGGAGAGAACATTATCTGTTATAGGGGAGAGAACATTATCTATGATGGGGAGAACATTAACTCTGATGGGGAGAGAACATTATCTGTGATAGGAGAGAACATTATCTGTGATGGGTAGAACATTATCTGTGATTGGGAGAGAACATTATCTGTGATGAGGGAGAACATTATCTGTGATGGGTAGAACATTATCTGTGATTGGGAGAGAACATTATCTGTGATTGGGAGAGAACATTATCTGTGATAGGGGAGAGAACATTATCTGTGATAGGGGAGAGAACATTATCTTAGATGGGGGAGAGAACATTATCTGTGATGGGGAAAACATTATCAGGGATGGGGGTGAGAACATTATCTGTGATGGGGGAGAGAACATTATCTGTGATGGGGGAGAGAACATTATCTGTGATGGGGGAGAGAACATTATCTGTGATGGGGAAGAGAACATTATCTGTGATGGGGGAGAGAAAGTTATCTGTGATAGGGGAGTGAACATTATCTGTGATGGAGGAGAACATTATCTGTGATGGGGGAGAACATTATCTGTGATGGATAAAACATTATCTGTGATTGGGAGAGAATGTTATCTGTAATGGGGAGAGAACATTATCTGTGATGGGGAGAGAACATTATCTGTAATGGGGCAGGGAACATTATCTGTGATGGGGGGAACATTATCTGTGATGAGGGGGGAACATTATCTGTGGTGGAGGAGAGAATATTATCTGTGATGGGGAGAACATTATCTGTGATGGGGCGAACATTATCTGTGATGAGGGAGAACATTATCTGTGATGGGTAGAACATTATCTGTGATTGGGAGAGAACGTTATCTGTGATAGGGGAGAACATTATCTATGATGGGGGAGAACATTATCTGTGATTGGGAGAGAACATTATCTGTGATTGGGAGAGAACATTATCTGTTATAGGGGAGAGAACATTATCTATGATGGGGAGAACATTAACTATGATGGGGAGAGAACATTATCTGTGATAGGGGAGAACATTATTTGTGATGGGTAGAACATTATCTGTGATTGGGAGAGAACATTATCTGTGATGAGGGAGAACATTATCTGTGATGGGTAGAACATTATCTGTGATTGGGAGAGAACATTATCTGTGATTGGGAGAGAACATTATCTGTGATAGGGGAGAGAACATTATCTGTGATAGGGGAGAGAACATTATCTTAGATGGGGGAGAGAACATTATCTGTGATGGGGAAAACATTATCAGGGATTGGGAGAGAACATTATCTGTGATGGGGGAGAGAACATTATCTGTGATGGGGGAGAGAACATTACCTGTGATGGGGAGAGAACATTACCTGTGATGGGGAGAGAACATTACCTGTGATGGGGAGAGAACATTATCTTTGATGGGGGAGAGAACATTATCTGTGATGGGGAAAACATTATCAGGGATTGGGAGAGAACATTATCTGTGATAGGGGAGAGAACATTACCTGTGATGGGGAGAGAACATTATCTTTGACAGGGGAGAACATTATCTGTAATGGTAAAAACAGTAAAAGGAATCAGACAGTAAAATGTAAAGTGTCAAGGCGAATCTGAGAGGACAGAAATAATCAACTACTGTAATACCAGCAAGATGGAGCCTAGCCACAACCAAAATAAACCCTTTTCCCTGCAGCGCCCCTAAAGACTTTATTTAAAAATTGCATTCTCAGTATTTCAATATTATATTTCATTTCAGGATTTATCATTATAAATGAACTCTTTTTTTTTTTTCCCGCTATTCTGGGAAAAAATAAAAACTGATACATTTTCTCCAATTCTCCAAATAATTTTCTCCTATTTTCCCTTTTCTCCAGGCCTCCACATCTTTGTTCCTGCACAAGTGGGACCCAAAAAGTTTCACCAATCCCAGAAAAATAAATAAAAATAAGATTAGAAATAAATTATATAAAAAAAATTAGAAATAAATGATTTATATATGTCGCACCGTCCTCCCCCCCCCCCCCCCTCCCCAAGTGGCGACATTCACTCGCTATTTGCCTCTCCGCTAAATATCTCCTTGTCTTCACAAATAAACAAAAAAAAAAAAAAACTGCTCTAAACCTGATACATTTCTCAGTTTGCCCGCTCGGAGGAGATGTGTGCTTCGCACTGTTACCTTCCTAATTCCTCTGATACATTTTTTGGTAAATCTTTTTTCCCCCCCCTTTTTTTTTTTAACAATAGTGAGAAACAAATGGCCGACCATAACAACAGCATCGCCTCTCCAACAAAAGCTCACAATTATTACAATTATAGCGTTCTTGATTAGTCTCCCATGCACGGCATTTCAATGTAATTGATGTTGTAGGTTGAAACATTGGACAGCAAATATTCTCGCCTGTCCCTTTCCTCTTTTGTTTCAGACCCTGATTTGCATTTTCTATGCTTTTAGTAATGAAGACTTAGCACTCTTCCTCCATTAGAAAAAAAAGGAGAGAGGGAGAGAGGAGAGCGAGAGGAGACACACACACAATAATTTGAAACTCGGCACTTGTTTAAGGATTCTGACCCTCAAAAATACCACTTTGCTTCACACATTAGCTGCTTACAAAGACGGAAGCTAATGTATCATCTAATTGGGCGAACCACTGCATCTGATTTCTCTCAATCAGACTATTAGCGTCGTAATTACCCATCTGCCTCATGTGGAAAAAAAAAACAAGAAAAAAACAAAAAACGGCAAGACGTACACCCAGCTAATAACATTCTCAAGAGCTCTCTAACACAATGAGATAAGCATGATGTTGTGGGACTCGATCCCTAACCATTTCGGTGCCAAGACGCGAACACAATGTGCAAGATTTTTGCCAATCTTTTGCCAGTGAATGCTAATGAGTTTCAATTTTTATTTTATTTTTTTTAATTTTTTTTTGCTTCCTCCGCTGGGCATAGTTAGCTCTGCCAGTCAGTAAAAAAAAAAAAAAAAAAAAATTCTACGAGCAGGCGTCTTAGCACGGATGAGGTTTAGAAAAGCGTTTATCAAAGCGTAACATGATTTGCCGTGGCTCATAACCTTGGAGCTTCTTAATTTTTTTTTTTTTTTATGGGTAATTTTTTTTTTAACTACGAAGGTTTTTAAGCAAACTGAATGGAAGCTTTCATTTGAGGGGTGGGTGAGGATAGAAGGGTGTGATGAGATGTTGTAGAGCTGAATAGGGGATTTATAGGGGTTAGATAATCCAGGCCTCTTTTCTTAACACAGCACTACACCGCTCCACAGGTCATGGTGGGTATTGCAATTCAGCTCCATGCAATATACGGGGCAGAGCCGTAGTATTACGGTCAAACAGTAGACAGTTGTTGTGGTGTTTATGGAAAGAAGCAGCCATGTTTTTTTGGATGGTTTGGGTTGTTCCCTTACTTGCTATAAGTGGGTTTAGGGATCTTATACACTTAATACTCACTTTATTAGGTAACAGATTGGACCCCTTTTGCCTTCATTCTTCGTGGCAAACTTTCTACAAGAGATTTTGCTCCATATGGACATGATGACATCACACAGTTGCTCCATATGGTCATGATGACATCACACAGTTCCTCCATATGGACATGATGACATCACACAGTTCCTCCATATGAACATGATGACATCACACAGTTCCTCCATATGGACATGATGACATCACACAGTTCCTCCATATGGACATGATGACATCACACAGTTCCTCCATATGGATATAATGACATCACACAGATGCAGATTTGTCAACTGCACATAATGCTCATGAGGAGAATCTCCCATTCCAGCACATCCCAGCGGTGATCTACAGTACTGGATGAGATCTGGTGACTGTGGAGGCCATTGGAGTCCAGTCTAAAAAAATACACAGACAGCGCTCCATAGTGTGATACCGTTTTCAACAGGAATAGATGTAGTAAAAGTAATGCTTACCACATCAAGTTACACTCCACCAAGTGTAACCATGGAAAAGAGCAAAGGTTTTAGGTGCCTGCAGCCACTCCCCGTCCAACTTCAATGTAAAAGCAAAGGTTTCCTCCAACGTATCGACGAGATTCAGAGGCGCTGGACACACATACTGAAAGGATCTCAAGTTTATTCACCCATGATGCAACGCGTTTCACAGTAAGACTGCTTCATCAGGCATACTCATGTCTAAACTAAACGAGGAATGAAATGGCCTGGGGGGGATGAAATGGTACTGTAAGTAGTAAAAAGGGGGTGATGAATATACACAGAGGGTAAGAAGGGGGAATGAAATGGCACAGGGGGATCAATGGGAAATTATTTGACACAGGGAGTAAGGTGGATTCATTTGGTATAAAGAGACGTAGTTGTTGATCAACGGGGTCCACGTCTTCCCCAATATATAACTTATTCATCCAGCATAATCGCAAATATATAGGGCAAATACTATGTGCCAGGGATGTGCTTATATAAAACTTAGCTTTTAATTTATCAAAAATGCTAAAAAAAATTGTTTTAGTGTTTAGTGATGTATAAATGACATTTGTTAGATCACTAGTATCATTGGTCTACACTGGCCTCTGCAGGGCCCAGCCAGTCCAGTGCAACCAATCACCCTAGGCGGCACATGCACACCACAAGGTGATAATAGTTTTAAACCACAACGCGTTTCTACCTGCTGGTACTGAGCAGGTGTCCTCAGGAGGTATAGAAAGTGATCATGTAAATAATTTGCTAGAGGATTGTTATATCCCTACTAGCTCCACAATTACAGCTAAAAGAAAATTCTAGCTCAATGATCAGACCGCTATCATGATAGACAATAATACCACATAAGTTGACATGGGTGCCTGTAAAAAAAGAATATTTCTTCTATCCCTACAGTATTTGCTCATTCGGAGCTTATACAGCTTAGGAACCTGTGGGGAGAAATAATATAGGCTTTCCCTAGTAGTCACACGTGGTACATAGTTGCAGTCTGGGGCAATCTGCCTCCGTGATCTCCACCTGCAAAAAAGAATGAGGGTATCGATGTTGAACATATTCCCTGTGGAGAGATAGACCAGTACTGTGTTCTAACAGACTGTATGCAACTCACGGTTAGTTGTAAGCAGAGTGCTTAGACGCGTCCCCGCTCTCCGCTGGGTGCCGGAAGTGTCCGGACACTCTCACCTGATGCGGTGAGATGTGGCGTCTGTCGTCACTTCCGCCGGCAGAGCTGCTTTATTCAGCGCGGCGCGCACCGCCCTCTGTGACGCAACCAGATGGGCGTGCGTAACTATTGTAAACAAATACACGCTGCGCTGACACCAATGAAAGCAGATGCCGGGAGTGACAGTTAAATTAGCAAGTGATGTTGGTAAATCCCAATCGGCGGATCCCAACATTGGTATATCACTATATTAGATCAGGTATGCTGCATAGTAGGGACTTGAATCATTAGATTAAGGGCAAGTTGATAAATAATGGCTCACTATTTGTACCTGTGTGTGCTAGAGAGCTCATTATATTCCAATGAGGTGTATCAAAAGAGTAATGTTTGATTATGTTGTTAGATAAGATATTAGGGATCAGCCAGATCACGCACCAAAACTGTTTTTGTATTTATTTTGTTCAGAGTGTAATTATATAAGCGACATGGGGGGGATGTATAGCCCTATGGGGATGTTGACAGTGGTTAATGGGGCCCTAGGGAACCTATCCTTACCCTATTATACCCTATAGAGTCGACCCTAGGCCTAGGCGGGGGGGCCGCCCTAAAAAGGGCGGTCCCGCACAGGAACCTCCTACTCTGTATCTATAATACCCTCTCTAGGGGGAGGAGGTGAGTAAATTACTCCTGTCCGACCTACTAAGGTCGTCCCTAACTGCCTAGTGGTCACCTCAACAGGAACACCCATGTCGCATTATAAGAAACAAGCAAATTGTAATTGTTCATTTAACCCCCATGGTGAGATGGAATTCAAATTGTAGATCCATCTACACTCTTTTTGTAAGAGCAACCTATCAAGGTTGCCCTTTCTTTCTGAAGGGATTATTCTCTCAATGCCCACAAATTTGATATCACCAACTGCTCCTCCGTGTACTGTGTTGACATGGACTGCTACTGGTGTATCACGTGAGTGCCGTATGTCACCTATATGCTCCAATATTCGTTTTTTGAAAGGGCGGATGGTTTTACCAACATAAAGCATAGGGCATGTGCATATAGCTACATAGATCACAGACACGGTGGAGCAGTTGATGAACTGTTTGATCCCATAGGTAGATGTAGGGACCATCGCTGTCTTACAGATATGTTGACAAGCGCGACAATGGCCACACTGAAAACAGCATTGTGGTGGTTTCTGTTTGTTTAGCCACGTCTGACCCTGTAAATTCAGATTATCTAGATGGCTATGTACCAGTAAATCACCCAGGCTTTTTCCTCTTCTGTAGGTGATCTCTGGCTTTGTTCCCACTATTTCGTGCAAGTCAGGGTCCATTCTCAGAATTTCCCAATGATGATTGATGATATCCCGTATTGATGTTGCTAATTTATCATATGTGGCAATAATTCTGGCTGGTTGCATTGTGGTTTCTGTAGGTGGTTTGGGGCTAAGGAGCTCGGTGCGTGATCTGGCAGATGCCTCTCTATATGCCTGAGTGAGGATGTGTTGGGGATAACCCCTCTCCCGAAATCGTGCCGTCATGTCTCGGGCCTCTCTCTTATAGTCTTTTGTCCTCGAACAATTCCTCCTGAGGCGTAAGAACTGCCCCTTCGGGATCCCCCTTTTGAGGGGGCCCGGGTGGCAGCTCTCCCACCTCAGGAGGCTGTTCGTAGATGTTAATTTCCGATGTATAGTACTTTGTAAAGTGTGGTCAGAATCAATGAAAATTTTTATATCTAAAAAGGCTAATTCTTTGGTCTGAGTTTCATACGTGAAGAAGAGCCCTATATCATTGTTGTTAATAGATTGTACCAATTGGCCAAATTCTTCAGAGGTCCCATTCCACAGTACGAACACATCATCGATAAATCTAAGCCAAATCATGGCTGATTCACTGAAGTGTTCCTGTTCGTCGTGGAACAGGGTGGTCGCTTCCCACCAGCCCAGGGTGAGGTTTGCATAGCTGGGGGCACAAGGGCTCCCCATGGCAGTCCCCCTGAGCTGGTGATGGAACCGACCTTGGAACAGAAAGTAGTTTCTGGTTAGTGTAAACTGTAATAATTGTAATACCAATTGGTTGTGTTCCTGGAACTGCGATCCACGTGCACTCAAAAAATACTCCACGGCTCGCAAACCCACTGTATGGTGTATGGACGAGTACACGTAGGGTCGACTCTATAGGGTATAATAGGGTAAGGATAGGTTCCCTAGGGCCCCATTAACCACTGTCAACATCCCCATAGGGCTATCCATCCCCCCCATGTCGCTTATATAATTACACTCTGAACAAAATAAATACAAAAACAGTTTTGGTGCATGATCTGGCTGATCCCTAATATCTTATCTAACAATATAATCAAACATTACTCTTTTGAAACACCTCATTGGAATATAATGAGCTCTCTAGCTGACACAGGTACAAATAGTGAGCCATTATTTATCAACTTGCCCTTAATCTAATGAATCAAGTCCCTACTATGCAGCATACCTGATCTAATATAGTGATATACCAATGTTGGGATCCGCCGATTGGGATTTACCAACATCACTTGCTAATTTAACTGTCACTCCCGGCATCTGCTTTCATTGGTGTCAGCGCGGCGTGTATTTGTTTACAATAGTTACGCACGCCCATCTGGTTGGGTCACAGAGGGCGGTGCGCGCCGCGCTGAATAAAGCAGCTCTGCCGGCGGAAGTGACGACAGACGCCACATCTCACCGCATCAGGTGAGAGTGTCCGGACACTTCCGGCACCCAGCGGAGAGCGGGGACGCGTCTAAGCACTCTGCTTACAACTAACCGTGAGTTGCATACAGTCTGTTAGAACACAGTACTGGTCTATCTCTCCACAGGGAATATGTTCAACATCGATACCCTCATTCTTTTTTGCAGGTGGAGATCACGGAGGCAGATTGCCCCAGACTGCAACTATGTACGACGTGTGACTACTAGGGAAAGCCTATATTATTTCTCCCCACAGGTTCCTAAGCTGTATAAGCTCCGAATGAGCAAATACTGTAGGGATAGAAGAAATATTCTTTTTTACAGGCACCCATGTCAACTTATGTGGTATTATTGTCTATCATGATAGCGGTCTGATCATTGAGCTAGAATTTTCTTTTAGCTGTAATTGTGGAGCTAGTAGGGATATAACAATCCTCTAGCAAATTATTTACATGATCACTTTCTATACCTCCTGAGGACACCTGCTCAGTACCAGCAGGTAGAAACGCGTTGTGGTTTAAAACTATTATCACCTTGTGGTGTGCATGTGCCGCCTAGGGTGATTGGTTGCACTGGACTGGCTGGGCCCTGCAGAGGCCAGTGTAGACCAATGATACTAGTGATCTAACAAATGTCATTTATACATCACAAAACACTAAAACAATTTTTTTTAGCATTTTTGATAAATTAAAAGCTAAGTTTTATATAAGCACATCCCTGGCACACAGTATTTGCCCTATATATGTGGATTCATTTGGCACAGGGCACAGGGGGTTCAAGCGTGGAGGAATGAAGTGGCAATGGAGGGATCAAGAGGGGAAATAATATGGCATCAAGTGGGATGAAATGGCACAGGGACTGATAAGGGGTGATTAAACAGCTTCCAACTTAAACAGATTCTACTGTAATATCACTTTTTATCATGTTTTATAAGTAATTACACTCTGGAGTGAGTACAGTATGTAACTGAGCTGGATGTGGATCCTCTAACCTGTGTGGCTGATGTCTGGGACCGTATCAGGGAGTGGAGTCTAAGGTGCCGCTAGTCTTCACCAGAGCCCGCCTCAAGGCAGGGTGGGCTTGCTGCGGCAGGCGACACCATGGTCGCTACCCCTGACGCAGCTCGACCACACAGGTAGCTGGGCCAGGCGAGGTACCGAAGCATAAGGCAGTAGCATAGTCAAACGTAGTAGATATTCAAGGCAGGCAGCATAGGTGCGGAGTCAAATAACATAGCGGAAGGTCTTGAAACACGGGTAAGGCTAACAGGCTATAAGGGTCGCTTAATCTCAGGCTAGGGGTACTGAAGATCCGGCAGGGAAGTGTGGGAGGTGCAGGGACTTATAATGGGGTGTCTGGTGCAAACACTAATTATGGGCGCACTGGCCATTTAAATTTCAGAGCTCCAGGGCGCACGCGCCCTAGAAGACGGGGATGTGCGCGCCAGAGCTGAGACACAGAGGCAGCGGAGTGAGGTGATTGACGGGCTGGGATTCGCATGCGGGCGTGTCCCACCATGCAAATCCCAGCCCCACTGGCAGACGGGACACCAAGACATTGCGCTCACGGCCGGAGCTTGTGGCGCAGAGAGCAACAGTATCCCCCCTTTGGTCTGCCCCTCCTTCTGCGGTTCAGGAATTTCCTGAGAAGGTCCTGGTCCAGAATGTTGTCCTGCTGCTCCCAAGACCTCTCTTCCGGAACAAATCCTTCCCAATCTACAAGAAAAAAGCGCTTTCCTCTGACAAATTTAAAGTCCAAGATCTTCTTAACAACAAAAACATCTGAGGTGCCAGAGATGGGAGAAGGTGAGATGTCCTTTTAAGAAAAATGGTTGTAGATGACTGGTTTCAAGAGGGAAACATGGAAGGAATTCGGGATCCGGAAGGAGGAGGGCAGATGGAGGGAATAGGCCACAGGATTTAGTCTCTTCTTAACCATATAGGGACCCAAATAGCGAGGACCTAGTTTATAACTGGGTATCTTGAACCGGATATATTTAGTCGATAACCAGACTTTGTCACCAGGAGAAAATTCCGGAGGAGATCTTTTCTTGTCCGCTTGGAATTTCATGCGAGAAGTAGCATGTAGAAGAGAGCGATGTGTCTTCTGCCAGTTGGAAGAAAAATTCTGCACTTGTTCATCAACAGCAGGAACTCCAGAGGAAGAAGATAAGGGGTGAGGAGGACTAGGGTGAAGTCCATAGACCACATAGAAGGGTGAAGTACCAGTGGAATTGGAATCTTTATGATTGTAGGAAAACTCTGCCCAGGGAAGCATTTAAACCCAGTAGTCTTGACATGCAGAAATTAAATGGCGTAGATAGTCTTCCAAGATCTGATTCACCCTCTCAACCTGTCAATTAGATTGAGGGTGGTAAGCCGAGGAAAAATCCAGCTTAACTTGAAGGCGTGAGCAGAGGGCCCGCCAAAACTTAGAAACGAATTGGACACCACGGTCAGATACTATATGGGAAGGAAGTTCGTGTAAGCGAAAGATATGCTGAAGAAAAATCTTAGCAAGCTGTGGTGCAGAAGGAAGTCCGGGTAACGGTACAAAATGAGCCATTTTAGAAAATCGATCTACTACCACCCAGATGTCTGTATTGCCATGGGAAGATGGAAGGTCGGTAATGAAGTCCATGGAAATATTGGTCCAGGGAAGTTCTGGAACCGGCAAGGGCTGGAGAAGTCCCGCTGGTTTGGAACGAGGGGTCTTGTCCCGAGCACAGACTGAGCAGGACCGGCAAAATCAATGACATCCCGTTTTAAGGTAGGCCACCAGTATTGTCTGGAGATGTGCTGTAGGGATTTACGAATACTGGGATGGCTGGCCAGAAGAGAAGAATGTCCCATTTCAAGGCTCGTAGCTTCATACAGGGAGATAAGTAAGTCTTTCCAAGAGGCAGATGCTGAAGACTTGCAGGTGCTGCAGAGATGAGACTTTCAGGAGACATAATATGCTATGGAGGAGATTCATGGTCATACACATCAGAAGACCAGGAAAGGGCGTCTGCTTGTAAATTATTTTCCGCAGGACGGAATTAGATGTAGAAGTCGAATCTGGAGAAAAATAAAGACCACCGGGCCTACCGTGGATTGAGTTGATGGGCTGTCTTAAGATCAAGCAAGTTTTTGTGGTCTGAATGAATAATGACAGGATTTACAGAGCCTTCCAAGAGGTGATGCCATTCTTCTAATGTCAACTTAATGGCCAAGAGCTCAGGATCTCCGATGGTATAGTTTTTTCCGCAGGGGAGAAGTTTTAAGAGAAAAATCTGCAGGTTAAAGTTTTCCCCTTAGTAGACTTTTGCGTTAACACTGCACCTGCTCCAACTGAAGAAGCATCCACTTCCAAGATAAATGGTTTGTTAGGATTGGGTCTAGATAGAACAGGAGCAAATGCAAAGGCGGACTTTAACAGTTTGAATGCTTCTTCATCCTCCGGAGTCCAGACTTTTGGATTAGCCATCTTCTTGGTGAGTGCAATGATGGGAGCTGCCAGAATGGAGTAGTGAGGAATGAATTAATGAATTGCCGATAGTAATTGGCAAAGCTGAGGAAGCACTGAATCGCTTTCAAACCAGTAGGTTGTGGCCAGTCCAGAACTGCGGATAACTTGTTGGGATCCATTTGATGACTTTTACTGGTAACAATATAGCCCAGAAAAGGGAAGCAGGTCTTTTCAAAAGTACATTTCTCCAGTTTAGTGTATATAGGATTTTCACGGAGACGCTGTAACATTTGGCGGAGGTGAAAGCGATGAGACTGGACATTGGGCGAGTAAATGAGTATGTCAGCCAAATTAACAATGACACAGGAGTACAGGAGGTACGGAAAATATCATTTACGAATTCCTGGAAGACTGCTGGAGCATTACAGAGTTCGAATGGCATCACTAGATATGTCCGTCCGTCACGAGTATTAAATGCAGTCTTCCATTTGTCCCCTTCACGTATACGAATCAGATTTTAGGCCCCACGAAGGTCTAGTTTAGAGAAAATCTTAGCACCTCACAGACAATCAAATAACTCAGAGATGAAAGGAACTGGGTAGCGCTTCTTTACTGTAATTTTATCCAAACCTCGGTAGTCAATGCATGGTCGCAATAACCCGGCTTTTTTTTCCACAAATAAGAAGTCGGCTCTCAGTCACAGGGACTGATGATGAAGTTATGCAAGTAGGCAGGGAAAGAGGTTCAGGGTCAGCTTGGGGGTTCACTCTTCCCTGCCCTACATGATGCATACCACTACAGGGAGAAACTAAAATGTATAAAATGTTTTTTTGTTTTACATCAAAAGAAAGTTGGGTTAACTCAGTACCATCCACATGTTACAGTAGCCAAGAAAGACAGTATAAAATATGAAAATATGAAAAGATTTAGAGCCCTATTACACTGGGCTATTATGGGCCAGCGATCAGCCGATAAACATGCAAATCTTCCTGTGTAATAGTGGATATGTGGCCAATGAGTGATGGGAGCAAAGGACTCAATCTGGTGATCATTTGAGTGCCCCTCCCTGCCTGATGCTCCTTTACAGAGAGCTTGGGTCATCTAATAGGGCCCTTAGACATATCAGCATTGCATCAGATTAAATTAAGTAACTATTCACATTTGACCAAAATGACAAAAATTGTCAGGATCCGGACTAATAGCAGGAAGCGGTACAGGTGGTGGATCCTCTATGCCAGAGAGGGATTGGCGTGGACCTTACCGGAGGATCGGTTCTAAGCAGTTACCGGTTTTCACCAGAGCCCGCCGCAAAGCGGGATGGACTTGCTGCGGCGGTAACTACCAGGTCGTTTCCTCAGATAGCGGCTCTACCTCACTGGCAGCTGAGACAGGTGAAGTACAGAAGGGGCAGGCAGTGGCGTAGTCAGACGTAGCAAAGGTCAGGGCAGGCAGCACGGGTTCTCAGGTGGTAGTCGTTAGCAACGGGATCGGCAACAGGCAAGGATATACACAAAACGCTTTCTCTAGGGCACTGAGGCAACAAAGATCCGGCAAGGGCAGGAAGGGGCAGGACACCTTTATAGGAGGGACAAAGAATGAATTGGGCCAGGCACCAATCAATGGTACACTGGCCCTTTAAATCTTAAACTGCCGGCGAGTCACGTGAGCGGGAAGAAGAGGAGAGGGCCGGAGCGGGCACGGGTAAGTGGCGCTGGGACGCGGGACGCGAGTGGGGACATCCCGCAGCGCGGACCGCGTCCCCGACGGGAGCAGAGACGGAGTGTCCCCGGTCAGAGAGTCTGACCGGGGCACCCCGCCGGGGCAGATGTTGCGAGCGCTCCGGTCCAGGAACAGGGACCGGAGCGCTCAGCGTTACAGTGATTCTGACAGCATTGCCTTCACTCATCTAACCACAAAATACAAAGTTAACTGGGACACCAAAATGCAAAGTGAACGGCACCTTTGCAGATAATAATACCTACTTTTTTAAATGTTGGCAAGCATGGGGCCAAAAGGGAAATTTTATGCAATCTAAATAGGCCAAGGCAAAATAGAGTGCCATAAACTAGTCCTTTAAATGTACTAACTGTGGCCAGGCAAAACATCAGATTGGCGGGAAGACACTGAAGAGAGGACCCAACAAAGAGAATTGATCACTGCCCGAAACGGCATGAAGAAGCCAATGACCACACTGATGAATAAGGGAAATTTTATGAGTCGCTCCTCCACCTAGCTATGCTTGTTGGACATGGCTCTCAGATTGTTAGCTGTATTGTAGCTTTTGGGATCTCTCAGGTCATGAGAATTCATTATCTGTGTTCCTGTATAAATATATCCATCTATTGTCCAACATCAAACATCACGGCACATCATCTAGAATTGTGCTTCACACTAAAGAGGTAAAAAAAAAAAAAAGCACAAACCGTAATTAGACAACTAATGGATTTCGCATCAGATGAAATAAGTAATTTCGGCAGAGAATTCAAATCTTGCAATAATCTTAGATAAAATGATTTCGTTATGCTTTGGTTTGCAAATTAGCTCATGATTAAGAGTCTCTTCAGCCGGCGTCTATTGTTAATGTAGGTCTGTTCTCCCAATACAGCCCTGACCTGTACCTACTTACAGCTCAAGTACAAAGCTCAAGAGCAACGAGGGAACAATTACTATGAAGTGAAGTACTTACAGATTTATAGCAAAATCAATGAACTTTTCAAGTGATTTGGATCATATTTTGCAGATGTTTTGTTTATCACATCGGTGTGTGATGTTTAGTTCTGTATTTTCGCAACGGTGCAGGGCACTTCATCAAATTCTTTTCTTTTTGTATTTTTTTTTAGTTTTGTTAAATTAAACCAAATATGTGATAATAAATATGGGAAGATAAAATTTAAAGGAACATTCATTTAAAATGTTTATTTTGGTACAAGGTTCACTGTCTGACAACTACAGTATGGGCTCCACAAAGGTTCAGTAGAAGACAACCCCAGTCGGAGGTGACGTTTGTTGACAATAATGTTTTTTAGTTTTTATTTTATATAGGATGATCACAAAAACATATTAGCTCTTGATTATGATCTGTCTTGTGTGTACAACGATAACAACAAAAATGAATGTACATATGTTTTATGTGTATATTTTAAGTGGTATAACTATAAGGGGTCGCAGTGAATATAGTTGATTCCAGGGCCTAGTGCCCATCTACCCCATAAACAAATAGTGGTGCTATAAATGAGACATAATAGTTGGGAAGGGTGGGTTTGGTTACTGATACAAAGTTGGGACCCAAGAGCTTCAAGCAAGTTAATAGAAGGGTTGTCCCAAACGGTGACCCACCTCTATAACAAGTAATTGATTTCAAATGGTTCACAAGTGGGAATCCCAATCCTTATTATAAGTATAAAGCAGACTTGGCACTCATGTGCTGGTGAATTAGAAAGTATTGATTTTGAACCATAACATAAATTTTGATGTTTTGTTCCTTTCTGGACCTTCCTCTATAACATTCATATACCCATATAAAAAATTCTCTAAGGCCGATTCATCTTTCAAAAATAGGCGACATCCTTTATATCTATGGTCAATGGAAAAATGTTTACATTTCTGTTGATAAAGTAAGTCTTCCTATTGATAAGAAGGAGAAGGAGTATGTACTACAGGAGAATTCTGCACATGCACTAACTATAGGTTGGTCGAAAGCCTTTAAAATCCTGTAGAGAAATAACACCATTGGTAGTAATTTTGCCTGACAAATACATATGGGGAGACTCATGAAAACTTGTGCAGTGGAAAAGTTGCCCAGTTGCCCATAGCAACCTTATCAATCTCGTCTTTCATTTTTTAAAAAGCCTCTGAAAAATAAAAGAAGCAATCTGACTGGATGCTATAGGCAACTGGTCAACTTTTCTTCAGCTCAGGTCTTGATAAATCTTCTCCATAATGTATATAGCCACCTTTAAGCTTCCCATGCACTTTAAAGTGTAGCTGTCATTTCTGGTGACTATTCAGGATAAGTTGCCCTGTGTGTGTGTTACATGAGAATCAGCACTATTTCTGGTCATTATATAACTTGTATGTGGTATTTTTCAGCAGATTTCTGCTCTGCAGGCTTCATCTATAATTAGCAGTTCTCCCAGAGCTGGTGGGTGTAGCTCCCTCCTCCCCCTCCAAAGACTTGTATTGCTTGTCTTGCAGAAACATTTTCAGGGAAGATTTGAACAGGAGGAAAAAAAAGAGGGAAAAGGTTTAACAGGAGAAAGAAGCATTTTTGTCTAACAACCTATATAACCAGTTTTTTTTTTATTTTTTTTTTTTCATATTTGCTTTAAACTATTGATCTATGCAAAGTTTGTTCAAATGACAGTAACTATTTAACTCCTTAGTGCATTTTACTTTTTTACCTCATCTTCTAAGAGCCATAACATTTTTCCTTTTTCTTTTTACAGAGCCATAAGGAGCTTGTTTTTGTAGGACTGATGTAATGTAATGACAAACAAAGGAGAAAAAAAACTTTAGAGCTGTGATGGGAAAAAATTACTTTATTCACTGTGCTGAAAAACTGGCCTCTTATCGTAAATCTCCCTGTCAGTATGATTACAACAATATAACTTTTAAAATATTACCAAAATTTTGAATAATTGCTAGTCCCAAATTTATGACGCGCCGTGTTTTTTGTGCCACGATCTTTCATTTTTATGTTATATTTTTGAATTTAGGCTATTGGAAAAGAGAGGTGATTAATATTTTTTTATACTTTGGAAAACACCAGTAATATAAAGGCTAGAGGTGTAGTGTAGCACATTTTCATTAAAGTAATTAAAAATGATATCCAGACTTTCCCAATCCCTGCTGTTGTTTAGATGGTGCACATCTCACTGTCACAAAACTTTTTGATCCCAGTCTTGACACAAGGAAATGACCACTCTCCACCACTGTGGCCATTAATTGGCCAAGTGGGCATTTCCAAAATCTGAATGGTTGATCTTCAGAAAGAGCCAAGTGGAGCCGACAGTAAACAAAACATAACACTTCCTCAGTACCACTGCCACGTTGCAACAGGCAAAAGGGGTCACGACAATCAAATCCCTTTGATCAATCAATAATGGCTTTGTTTTGAGAGGAGTTAGAATTATTATCATTCAATTTCTGCACTTATTAGTACTATTATTATGAAGTTTAGAGATGAGCGAACTTTTGAAAAATTTGATTCAGCCAATTCGGCAAATTTTTTGAATTTTTTTTTTCGATCCGAAATTATTTGCAGTGAATCTATATTAAAAACGGCTATTTCTGGCCTACAGAGAGCCTCAATAGGGGTGTAGAACACTTTGCTGTGTTCTAACACCCATATGGAGTGTGCTGGGGGTAGTGAAAAAATACTGTTATTCTGTATGACATGGCATTGCTTTAGAAACACTGCCACAGAGCGGCACAATGACAGAGCCTGGAGGTGGCATCAATATGAGGAGACCATATTGTGGCTGAAGGTGGAAGTGTTAGCAGCATGAGGAGACCATACAGTTGCTAAATAACACAGTATGGAGGTGTTGGCAGCATGAGGAGACGATATAGTGGCTGAATGACACAGCTTTGATGTGGCTGAAGCATGAAGAGACCATATAGTGGCTGAATGACATAGCGTGGAGGTGTTGGCGGCATGAGAAGACCATATAGTGGCTGAATGACACAGTGTGGAGGTGTTGGCAGCATAATGAGACCATATAGTGGCTGAATGACACAGCTTGGATTTGGCTGAAGCATGAGGAGACCATATAGTGTCTGAATGGCACAGCCTGGAGTTGGCAGCAGCATGAGTAGACACTAGGGCTTCACAATCCCTAAGATTAAAAGATGAATTTTGAAATTTAAATTGATGATTTAAGGTAGCTAGTGCTACCATAATTTTTTTTTAGGCCCAGACCCAGGCCCAGACCCAGGCATCAGTAAACCATATTTTGGCTGAATGACACAGCCTGGAGTTGGCTGAAACATGAGGAGACCATATAGTTTCTGAATGGCACAGTCTGGAGTTAGCAGAAGCATGAGTAAACCATTGAAATTTAAGATTTTGAAATAGAAATTTAAGATGTTTGAATTGAAATTGAGGATTTAGAAATTTAAATTTTAACTTCCAAGTTTTAGTTTTCCGGGCCCCAGCGTGTGGGTACAAAGGACCAAATCTATCAAGGAGTCACATGTCACATGGCAGCACAATGACAAAGCTTAGAGGTGGCATCAGTATGAGGAGACCATATAGTTGCTGAATGAGACAGCTTGGAAGTCGCATTAGTATAAGAAGACATATAGTGGCTGAATGACTGCCTGGAGTTTGTGGCAGCATGGGGAGACCATGTAGTGTCTGAATGGCACAGCCTGGATTTGGCTGAAGCGTGAGGAGATCATATAGTGTCTGAATGGCACAGCCTTGAGGTAGCTGAAGCATGAGGAGACCATATAGTGTCTGAATGGCACAGGCTGGAGGTGGCTGAAGCACGAGGAGACCATATAGTGTCTGAATGGCACAGCCTCGAGTTGGCGGGAGATGAGGGGACAATAGGGCCTCACAATCTCTAAGAATAAAAGATGAATTTTGACATTTCCATTGAAGATGTATGGTACCTAGTGCTACCATAAACATATATAGGTAATGTCCTAGGCCCAGCAGCATCACTAAACCATGTAGTTGCTGAATGACACAGACTGGAGTACGCTGAAGCATCAATGAACCATATATTGGATGAATGGCACAGCCTGGAGGTGGCTGAAGCACAAGGAGACCACATAGTGGCTGAATGACACAGCCTAGAGTTGGCTGAAGCATGAGAAGAGACCATATAGTGGCTGAATGAGACAGCCTGGAGGTGGCAGCAGCATCAGGAGTCCTGAAAGTGACCCGGGGACAGAGTGGTGTGGTGGGTGGCAATACCAGTGCCCTGTGACGAAGGTGGGTGAAAAAAGGTCTGATGCGGAGGAATGTTAGTAACAGGGGAGCAGCACCTTAAATCTGTTTGGCACTATCCATATTTGTGAAGTGTTGGTGTGGCACCATGGTCAATCTACTCTCATGCATCAGGCATTGGTGGTTGGAAATCCTGGCTGATCCATGCCTGATTCATCTTCACAAAGGTCAGTCTCTCCACATTTTTTGTGGACAGACGAGTTCTCCTTGGGGTGACTATGGCCCCCGCCGCACTAAACACCAGCTCTGATGGTACACTACTTGCCGGGCAGGACAGCTTTTCCAGGGCAATCTCTGCTAGTTGGCATTGTCAAGGATGGCTGAGGTGAGGCATTAAAATGTGAGTGACTGCCGCTGTATACTGATGATTGCCGGCACAAGGAATAAACACTGGACAGAATGTTGCTGTAATATCTCCTTTTCAGCATACACACTAAGCAGCTGCCCCAAAGGAGTTCTGTTTAATTACACGTACATTGTTTTTACGTTTGACAAAAAAGGGAGGTTTAGTTATGACGTCAAAATCATCATGTTACATTTTGATTGGTTAGTTGAGCTTTATCTCTGTATATATTAGCATATTTAATATTTTATTTCTTTATTGGCCAAAGTTCATTTATGCAGCCCTCTCGCGCTCATACTAGAAAATCCCAGATCTTTGCTCTTCTATATAATCTGTATCTTCCTCAAATGTTTTGTCTTCTAATTTCTCATCTTGGGCCTCCTGGCGTCATTCCAAGGTTTCTGAGTTGCAAGCAGATAACAACTGGTATATGGCTTAAGGGTAGTTTAACAAATATCTTTCTCCAACATCAGCAATGAAATATTGGCATATTAGTATTAATATATTGATCAGTAATCAGAAACATCCCTATCAGCATGGGCATGTCAAGGTATGCCACCACCTGCTTCACTATGTGGGTGAAGAAGGCTACTCATCAGCGACTATAGACTCAGGCTGTGGCTGATGGAGCTGGTACTGCTCCTGCCACCCCACCCCTCCCCAGCAGCCATGGCAGTGGAAGGTGAGTGCAGGGGCCCCCCAATTCAGACCTGCGAGAGGATGGACGATGGTGCTAGTAGGTCACTTTGTCCTCCCTCTCAGTGGGTATAAAAATTTTGTGGCGGTAGCGAGGGACCAATAAAGTGGAGATGCAGAAGTCATCCCGCTGCCGAATGGTGACAATTCTGCTGTCACTGCGCAAGTAAGTGAGCATGCATCATGCCATTTGTGCAAGTGACTCGAAGGGACTCCCTGCCTCCATCTCCACTGCATACGGCCACAGTGTGTCTGAGTTCTCTGTCTCGCCTTCCTCATAACCCTCTAGCTCCTCTGGCTGCTCCTCCTCTCCTGTCAGATTACTACAAAAACTGCCCATTTTGCAAAACCTAAACTGTGCTCCACTGTGCCCCTCCCCCCTCCTCCTCCTCCATTTCAGCCCCCACAGGGCTCATGTGGTCATGAGATGTAGGCACCACGTCTCCAGTGCCCTGACCAGCCAACCAACATGTGTTGTAAGAAATGAAGCAGTGGAATGACGTCGTTCATCCCTTAATCCTGGCGACTTACTAATAATGTGGCTTCCTCAAAGGGCCTGAGTAAACGGCAGGTGTCACGTATGAGCTGCCACTGGTTCACATTGAAGTTACAAAGGGAAGGACCCCTATCCGCTTGGATCATCAAGAAATCAGTGATGGCTTTTCTCTGTTCGTATAGTCGGTCCAACTTATGGAGGGTGGAATTCCAACGTGTGGCAACGTCACAAATCAGACTCTTTTGGGGGACACTGTTCTGACTAGTGATGAGCTGCATTGGCCATATTCGAATTCGCTATATTTCGCGAATATATAGATGAATATTTGTCCTATATTCGCGAATTTCGCGTATTTGTTATATTCGAATGTTCAAATATGCAAACATATGCAAATATTTGCATATGCGAATATTTGCATATCCGCGTATTCGAGGAAGAAAACAGTTAGGGGGTGGGCAACTTTACTATTGCTAGGGATGATGTTGATAACCTCTGAAAAGTGTATTGGCATCATTCTATTTGGCCCACAAGTGAAAAGAAGGAATATGCGAATAGGCACATATGCGAATATACGCATATGCGAATATTCACATATGGGAATATGCGCATAGGCAAAAATGTACATTTGCGAATATTCACATATGCGAATATGCAGAAAAACAAATATTTGCAATTTCAAATATATAGCGAATACATTTGCAATATTCACGATTCCACGAATTTGCTATATTCGCGATAAAAATTTGAAATGCGAATATTCGCGCCCAAC
This sequence comes from Hyla sarda, assembly GCF_029499605.1. Taxonomy (NCBI): domain Eukaryota; kingdom Metazoa; phylum Chordata; class Amphibia; order Anura; family Hylidae; genus Hyla; species Hyla sarda. Next base: position 416,076,662 of record NC_079191.1, read on the forward strand.
ACTAGTTCTGACGCTCCAGCTCAAGGAGGGTGTGCTTTGCGATGTACGAGTGGCTGAAGTGCATGCAAAGTTTCCTTCCCATTGTTAGGATGTCTTGCAAATGGGGGGACACTTCAGGAACTGCTTCACAACCAGATTGAACACGTGTGCCATGCAGGGTGCATGCAAGATGTTCTTCCCGTTGCCAGCCACCATGGTTCCCATTTCCAGTTTTCGTGGAGTAAGCCATTCTCCGATTTCTTTACGAATGACTTTTTAGCAGTTCCTCCCCTGTGTGACTCTTTTTGCCAAGGCAAACCATGTGAAGAACAGCGTGACACCGCCGTGCCCTGCACACATGGTATGGTGAAGGGCCACTGAGACATGTCTGGGCAGTGGAGGCTAAGGACACGGTTGAGGATGAGGAAGCGGAATCGCATACTGTCACAGGACCAATGGCCTGAGAGCGTGGAGGAGGAAGCGGCGTGACCTGTCCAAGTTGGTGTTGTGGCTGTGCAAGAACCACATTCACCCAGTGAGCCATAAAGGATATGTATTGTCCCTGACTAGAGATGTCGCGAATTGTTCGCAGGCGAACAGTTCCCGATGAATTTCACATGTTCGCGTTGGCATCACCAGGTGAACATATGTGAAGTTCGATCCACCCCCTATACTTTAACATTGCAGTAAACTTTGACCCTGTGAGTCAGAGTCAGCAGACACATTACAGCCAATCAGCAGCAGTCCCTCCCTTCCAGACCCTCCTACCTCTTGCACGGACGCCATTTTAGCCTCCTTCAGCATGCTGCAGGCTTAGGAAGTGGAGGGTTAGAGAAGCTGCTCCTGCTGTATAGGGAAATCGATAGCTAGGTTTCTGCTAGGTGGTGTATTCAGGGTCCAGTTTACTCCTAAAGCACTAGTGTAACATCTGCTTTAAGGACAGCACCCAAAAAAGCCCTTTTTAGGGCTGAAAGATATCAGTCCTGGTTGGGAGGGAACCGCTGGTTAAAAGGGGTACTCCAGAATCAAACTTAAGTTCCTTCAAGCAAATATCTACTACAGTATTCAAAGGGCTGAAAGATATCAGTCCGTTAGTCTTTCAACAGCTGGAGGCACCCTGGTTGGGAGGGAACCGCTGGTTAAAAGGGGTACTCCAGAATCAAACTTAAGTTCCTTCAAGCAACTAATTACTACAGTATTCAAAGGGCTGAAAGATATCAGTCCGTGTGTTTTGCAACAGTTGTAGGCACCATGGTTGGGGACCACTGCTTAAAAGGGGAACTCAGCTGGCAAGCTTTTTTTCTTTAAAGCAACTAACTACTACAGTATTCAGAGGGCTGAAATGTATCAGTCCGTGTGTTTTGCAACAGCTGGAGGCACCCTGGTTTGGGACCACTGCATAAAAGGGGAACTCCGCTGCCAAGTTTTTTTTGCTCATTGTCACACTAGTGCAAATCACATTAGGTGTGACAGTTGTGCAAATTAAAAAAAAATACCTTTTTTGGCTGTTAAATAAAATCAGCCGTCACTGTTAGTTAACGTCACAGTTGCCATTTTTCCTGCCTGCAGGGCAAATTGTGTCACTCTAGTGCAAAGCACATTAGGTGTGACAGTTGTGCAAATAAAAAAAAATACCTTTTTTGGCTGTTAAATAAAATCAGCCGTCACTGTTAGTTCACGTCACAGTTGCCATTTTTCCTGCCTGCAGGGCAAATTGTGCCACCCTAGTGCAAATCACATTAGGTGTGACAGTTGTGCAAATTAAAAAAAAATACCTTTTTTGGCTGTTAAATAAAATCAGTCTTCACTGTTAGTTCATGTCACAGTTGCCATTATTCCTGCCTGCAGGGCAAATTGTGTCACCCTAGTGCAAATCACATTAGGTGTGACAGTTGTGCAAATAAAAAAAAAAACCTTTTTTGGCTGTTAAATAAAATCAGCCGTCACTGTTAGTTCACATCACAGTTGCCATTTTTCCTGCCTGCAGGGCAAATTGTGTCACCCTAGGGCAAATCACATTAGGTGAGACAGTTGTGCAAATTAAAAAAAAATACCTTTTTAGGCTGCTAAATAAAATCAGTCGTCACTGTTAGTTAACGTCACAGTTGCCATTTTTCTTGCCTGCAGGGCAAATTGTATCACCCTAGTGCAAATCACATTAGGTGTGACAGTTGTGCAAATTTAACATAAAAAACGTACCCTGAACCCCCAAAGTTCTGAGGACTTAGTTGACTGGCTATCACAAGACACCCAATCTACTACTAAAGCTTCCGCTCGCACCGTCCTTCTCCTCCTCTAGCTTAGCTTCGGGCACCTCTCATGCTACCACTTGCCCGCCTGCCGCCACCACCAACACTAGCACCACAGCAGCTTTACTTGATCCGTCAGAGGAGTTATTTACACATCAGTTTGAAGACATGAGTGATGCACAACCATTATTGCCAGAAGATGTAGTTAACAGGGATATGTCTGAGTCAGGCAGCATTACACACATGGACATACGGTGTGATGATGATGTTGTACCCGCTGCTGCTTCCTTTCTTGAGGTGTCAGATAGCGGTGAAGGTGTTGATGATAACGATGTGTCCGTGGATGCCACGTGGGTGCCCGCTAGAAGAGAAGAAGAGGGGGAAAGCTCAGATGGGGAGACAGAGAGGAGTAGGAGACGAGCTGGAAGCAGGGGGAGGTCGTCACAAGGAGCTAGTGGCACAGTCAGACATGCATCGGCACCCGGGGTCATCCAGACGGGACGCCAATCAACCCATGCTGTTGCCACCACCAGAATGCCGTCATCGCAGAGCTCAGCAGTGTGGCATTTTTTTTGTGTGTCTGCCTCTGACAACAGTGAGACCATTTGCAACCTGTGCCAGAAGAAACTGAGTTGTGGAAAGTCCAACACCCACCTAGGCACAACTGCTTTGCGAAGGCACATGGTGTCACATCACAAACGCCTATGGGATCAACACGTCAGTACAAGCAGCACACAAAGTCAAAGCCGCCATCCTCCTCCTGGTCCAGCATCTTCAGCCAGGTCAACCACTGCTGCCCTCCTTGCCCCCTCTCAACCATCCGCCTCTCCGTCTCTCGCCTTGAGCAGTTCCTGCTCATCTGCCCACAGTCAGGTGTCTGTCAAGGAGATGTTTGAGCGCAAGAAGACAATGTCTCAAAGTCACCCCCTAGCCCGGCGTCTGACAGCTGGCTTGTCGGAACTGCTAGCTTGCCAGCTTTTACCATACAAGCTGGTGGAGTCTGAGGCCTTTAAAAAATTTGTAGCCATTGGGACACCGCAGTGGAAGGTACCCGGACAAATTTTTTTTGCACAAGCGGCAATCCCCAACCTTTACTCCATTGTGCAAAAGGTAATTATGGCATGTCTGGCACACAGTGTAGGGGCAAGGGTCCATCTGACCACTGATGTCTGGTCTGCAAAGCATGGTCAGGGCAGGTATATCACCTACACTGCTCATTGGGTAAACCTGGTGACGGTTGCCAAGCATGGAATGCGTGGCTCTGCAGAGGAGTTGGTGACACTGCCACGACTTGCAGGCAGGCCTGCTGCCACCTCCTCTACGCCTCCTACTCCATCCTCTTCCATAACATCCTCGGCCGAGTCCTCTTCCACTGCTGCGTCTTGCTCCACATCAACGGCACCCCCCCCCCAGCTCCCCAGGTGCTATTCCACATCCCGGATACGGCAGTGTCATGTCATCTTGGGGTTGACTTGCCTCAAAGCGGAGAGTCACACCGCACCAGCGCTCCTGTCGGCCCTGGACGCACAGGTGGACCAGTTGCTGACTCCGCACCAACTGGAGATCGGCAAGGTGGTTTGTGACAACGGAACAAATCTGTTGGCTGCATTGAGGTTGGGCAAGTTGACACATGTGCCGTGCATGGCACATGTGTGTAATCTGATTGTACAACGCTTTGTGCTCAAGTACCCAGGCTTGCTCCAACAAGAAAAAGCCATCAACGAATATTTGTATATTTGGGGTGCTAGGACATCATCTGCGGAGCTGGGAATATTTTTGCCACTTTACTGGAGGCTCGTGCGCAATGCCTGTAGGCTCATGCGTCCTTTTGAGGAGGTGACAAACCTGGTCAGTCGCACCAAAGGCACCATCAGCGACATATTACCGTTTGTTTTCTTCCTGGAGTGTGCCCTGTGAAGAGTGCTGGATCAGGCAGTAGATGAGCGTGAAGAGGAAGAGTTGTGGACACCATCACCACCAGAAACAGCCTTATCATCGCTTGCTGGACCTGCGGCAACGCTGGAAGAGGATTGTGAGGAAGAGGAGTCAGAGGAGGAATGTGGCTTTGAAGAGGAGGAGGAAGACCGATCACAGCAGGCATCCCAGGGTGCTCCTTGTCACCTATTTGGTTCCCGTGGTGTTGTACGTGGCTGGGGGGAAGAAGATTATACCTTCCCTTAGATCACTGAGGACGAGGAACGGGACATGAGTAGCTCGGCATCCGTCCTTGTGCAAATGGGGTCTTTCATGCTGTCGTGCCTGTTGAAGGACCCTCGTATAAAAAGGATGAAGGAGAATGACCTGTACTGGGTGTCCACGCTATTAGACCCCCGCTATAAACATAAAGTGCCTGACATGTTACCGCATTACAGCAAGGCGGAAAGGATTCAGCAGGTCCAAAATAAATTAAGAAGTATGCTGTACACAGCGTATAAGGGTCATGTCACAGCACAACAGGGATCTAACAGGGGAAGAGGTGAAAGTAATCCTCCTCCTCCTCCCACGAACACACCGGCAAGGACAGAAGCTGTACAGACATGCTGTTGATGAAGGACATGCAGAGCTTTTTAAGTCCTACGCATCGCCACAGCCCTTCGGGGTCCACCCTCAGAGAACGACTTGACCGTCAGGTTGCAGACTACCTTGCCTTAACCGCAGATATCGACACTCTGAGAAGCGATGAACCCCTTGACTACTGGGTGTGCCGGCTTGACCTGTGGCCCGTGCTATCCCAATTTCCGCTCGAACTTCTGGCCTGTCCTGCTTCAAGTGTTCTGTCAGAATGGAACTTCAGTGTAGCAGGAGGTATTGTCACTGAGAAGAGGAGTCGTCTTGGTCAAAAAAGTCTGGATTACCTCACCTTTCTTAAGATGAATGAGGGATGGATCCCAAAGGGACTGACACTGGGCGATACATTTGACTGAACAAGGCCTGATCAGATGAGCTGCCTTGGCCTAAAAATGGTCCACACGCTGCTGTATTTGAACTCTGAATGCCGGATGACTTGCGTGACTTATCCGCCACCAACTAGGGTTCAAGCCGCAATGTTTTAGGGCACTTTCTGCCTGGTGAAACAAGGCGTTCGCAGTTCGCGGACGTTCGCAGTTCACGAGCCGAAAATGTTATGTTCGCGACATCACTATCCCTGACCATAGTTACACCTCCAGCTCTAAAATTGTGCAGGGCTGGTACTACCTTCTTCACAAATAAATGACGGCTTGGCACTCTCCACCTCGGATCGGCACAAGCCATCAGTTCTCTGAAAGTTGCAGAGTCCACCACTTGAAGAAACTTGGACAGGAGCACATTCAGCTTCTGCGACATTGGATGAGTGGACGCATACTTTTGTCTCTTGGACATGGCTTCGCCGATGGATTGTTGGCAGAATTTCTGACTAAAAGTAGGAGGAGTAGGAGCATCTGGAGTGACAGAAGAAGGGTATGACACACAGCTCCCTTCTGCTGAGGTGGTGGAGCCTTGGCTGTCTGAAAGAGGGTGCGACGTTCCACTGGGTGATTCAGCAGGCTGGACCACTACATCAGAGCCACGGTTCTCCCAGGCCGCTTTTTGGTGGCGAAGCAGGGCTATGGTGCCAACATTGGGACCCTGGCCACGCTTCACCTTCTGCCGACATATCTGGCATGTGGCTATGTGAACCTCCTCCGGATGCTTGATAAAAAACTGCCACACCACCGAGTAGCTGATTTTCCCACCAACAGTCCGCACTAATTGACTGCTACTGCTGCCGACTCCAGGAACCCCTGTTTCACTACCTCCCGGGAAGGCAGGCTGCCGCGAAGCAGGTGGTCTCCCCCAGGCATGTTTGGCTCCAGAATTTACACTTCTGCCACCATGCTGACTGCCAACCATGCTACCACCTTGCTGGCTCAGCTGCTGCCTCACAGACAACCTGCAACTCTCTTCTCCTGATGATGATGAAGCCTCTTCTGCACCCGGCTCCCAATCATCATCATCAACAAGTGTCTGCATATCACTGATGTCCTCCTCAGGTTCCTCAACAGTGTCTGCTTCAGGACCCTGAACCCTGGTAACACTGCCGCCCACGTCAATCTACTCATCACTAATCGCCCCCCCTAGAGGGGGAAGCAGCGGATATCTCCTCCACTTCTTGGCTGGGCAGTAGCTGCTGACTGTCCTCTATTAGATCGTCCTCACTGAATAGTGGAGCTGAACCTACAGCATCAGATACGTCTTTAGGAGAGGGAACAGCATAGGACAGAGACAATGGGAGGACAGGGACTGCTCCCGGGCCATGCCAACTGAGGTTTGTGTCTGAGGAACCCACCAACTGTTGACTGGGGGTATCAGATGTGACTTGTGATGAAGTGGATTACCGTGTTAACCAATCGATGACGGCAGATGGGTTGCTGCTGATAACGGAAGCTCAGGCCTCTCGCTGCGACTCCTGCTGCCACTCGCCACTAGTCTGCTGTGACCTCTGCCTGATGAATTTAGGCCTCTGCCACTCTGTGCACGTCCTGGCACTTCTCTGCGTGACATACTTAGTGCGTATATGAGGGGAGTACAATATGCTTTACTACGCTTAAAACAGTATTTGTCCAGAACCGCAGCAGGTGTGTACTTTTGCCTGGACTTTCAGAGTATCTAGGCCCTTGACAGATTAACAGGTTAAAATAGTACACTACTTAGAGGTAGGTATGTGGTATGCACTTATGAGGGCAGAGAAATGCACTACAGTACACTTAAAAAAGTATCTGATTACAACACCAGCCGGTGAGAACTTTTGTCTGGACTTTCACAGTATCTAGTCCCTTGACAGGTAAACACGTTTAAAATAGTACACTACTTAGAGGTAGGTATGTGGTATGCACTTATGAGGGCGGAAAAATGCGCTACAGTACGCTTAATAAACGTATTGGAGTAAAACACCAGCCGGTAATTACTTTTGGATGTCCTTTCACAGTATGTAGGCCCTTGACAGATTAACAGGTAAGAAATAGTACACTACTTAGATGTAGGTATGTGGTATGAACTTATGAGGGCAGAAAAATGCGCTACTGTACGCTTCAAAAATTATTTATATAAACCACCAGCCGGTGATTACTTTTGGCTGTCCTTTTACAGTATGTAGGCCCTTGACAGATTAACAGGTACAAAATTGTACACTAATTAGATGTAGGTATGTGGTATGCACTTATGAGGGTAGAAAAATGCACTACTGTACGCTTCAAAAATTATTTTAGTAAAAAAAACAGCTGGTGATTACTTTTGGCTGTCCTTTCACAGTATGTAGGCCCATGACTGATTAAAAGGTTTTAAATAGTACACTACTTAGATGTAGGTATGTGGTATGCACTTATGAGGGCAGAAAAATGCGCTAATGTACGCTTCAAAAATTATTTATATAAACCACCAGCCGGTGATTACTTTTGGCTGTCCTTTTACAGTATGTAGGCCCTTGACAGATTAACAGGTACAAAATTGTACACTAATTAGATGTAGGTATGTGGTATGCACTTATGAGGGTAGAAAAATGCACTACTGTACGCTTCAAAAATTATTTTTAGTAAAAAACCAGCCGGTGATTACTTTTGGCTGTCCTTTCACAGTATGTAGGCCCATGACTGATTAAAAGGTTTTAAATAGTACACTACTTAGATGTAGGTATGTGGTATGCACTTATGAGGGCAGAAAAATGTGCTACAGTACGCTTAATAAACGTATTGGTGTAAAACACCAGCCGGTGATTACTTTTGGCTGTCCTTTCACAGTATGTAGGCCCTTGACAGATTAACAGGTACAAAATTGTACACTAATTAGATGTAGGTATGTGGTATGCACTTATGAGGGTAGAAAAATGCACTACTGTACGCTTCAAAAATTATTTTAGTAAAACACCAGCCGGTGATTACTTTTGGCTGTCCTTTCACAGTATGTAGGCCCTTGACTGATTAAAAGGTTTAAAATAGTACACCACTTAGATGTAGGTATGTGGTATGCACTTATGAGGGCAGAAAAATGAGCTACAGTACGCTTAATAAATGTATTGGAGTAAAACACCAGCCGGTGATTACTCTTGGCTGTCCTTTCACAGTATGTAGGCCCTTGACAGATTAACAGGTACAAAATAGTACACTATGTAGATGTAGGTATGTGGTATGCACTTATGAGGGTAGAAAAATGCGTTACAGTACGCTTAATAAACGTATTGGAGTAAAACACCAGCCGGTGATTACTCTTGGCTGTCCTTTCACAGTATGGAGGCCCTTGACAGATTAACAGGTACAACATAGTACACTAATTAGATGTAGGTATGTGGTATGCACTTATGAGGGCAGAAAAAAGCAAAATAGTACACTACAAATTTTTGAAGCGTACAGTAGCGCATTTTTCTGCCCTCATAAGTGCATACCACATACCTACATTTAATTAGTGTACTATTTTGTACCTGTTAATCTGTCAAGGGCCTATATACTGTGAAAGGAAAAGCCAAAAGTAATCACTGGCTGGTGTTTTACTCCAATACATTTATTAAGCTTACTGTAGCACATTTTTCTGCCCTCATAAGTGCACACCACATACCTATATCAAATAAGTGTACTATTTTGTACCTGTTAATCTGTCAAGAGCCTATATACTGTGAAAGGAAAGCCAAAAGTAATCACTGGCTGGTGTTTTACTCCAATACATTCATTAAGCTTACTGTAGTGCATTTTTCTGCCCAAGTATGTAGGCCCTTGACAGATTAACAGGTACAAAATAGTACACTACTTAGATGTAGGTATGTGGTATGCACTTATGAGGGTAGAAAAATGCGTTACAGTACGCTTAATAAAGGTATTGGAGTAAAACACCAGCCGGTGATTACTCTTGGCTGTCCTTTCATAGTATGGAGGCCATTGACAGATTAACAGGTACAAAATAGTACACTAATTAGATGTAGGTATGAGGTATGCACTTATGAGGGCAAAAAAATGCAAAATAGTGCACTAATTTGATGTAGGTATGTGGTATGAACTTATGAGGGCAGAAAAATGCACTACAGTAAGCTTAATAAATGTATTGGAGTAAAACACCAGCCAATGATTACTTTTGGCTGTCCTTTCACAGTATGTAGGCCCTTGACAGATTAACAGGTTTAAAATAGTACACTACTTAGATGTAGGTATGTGGTATGCACTTTTGAGGTAAGAAAAATGTGGTACAGTACGCTTAAAAAAACTTATTTTTAGTAAAACACCTGCTGGTGATTACTTCTGCCTGGACTTTCACAGTATCTAGGCCCTTGACAGATTAACAGGTACAAAATAGTACACCACTTAGATGTAGGTATGTGGTATGCACTTTTGAGGGCAGAAAAATGCGCTACAGTACACTTAATAAAGGTATTGGAGTAAAACACCAGCCGGTGATTACTTTTGGCTGTCCTTTCACAGTATGTAGGCCCGTGACAGATTGACAGGTACAAAATAGTACACTACTTAGATGTACGTATGCGGTATGCACTTATGAGGGCAAAACAATGCCGTAAAGTACCGTTAGAAAATACTTATTTTTGCACAACACCAGCAGAACACAACAGTGCTGCAGCACAAAAAAGCTGTGTACTAAACACAAAATTTCACTCTGTCAAAGACTATTAGGAATCGACTGCTGGGTATTATACCGTCTACAGACCAGTTTAACCAGTAGATGATTTGTTGTGGAACAAAGACACAGAATTGCGCTGAAAATGTATTCCTGCCTACTCTGCTAAGGTTTATGAAGTTGATGCAGCTTGTTGAAATGTATGAGGCAACACACAGCTCTCTGTCCCTCTCTGTAATACAATGCTGTAGAAAGTGACTGGGAGGTTAATGATTGCAGTAAAATCCTTTTTAGTGAAAAAAAAACAAACACTGCTCTCTGTGCACCAGAACACTGATGTGACTAGGAGGTGAAATGCTGCTGGAATGAGTTTTTCTATGTAACACACACACAGCAATGTCCGTCCTATCTCTATGCAGTGTAATGAATGATATAACGAGCCGCAAAATGGTTGACGACTATATAGGGCTGTGACATCACAGGGGTGACTGGCTGCTGATAGGCTGCATCCTGCATGTGATTCAGGGTCATCCCACCTACTTCCCTTCCCACCTTGCCTTCCCACCTTCCCAGCGTTCCTTGCCCCATGTACTGACATGTGGATCTGCCATTTTAGATTCCCTGGAGCCTGGACTGCAGTAAATGGAGTTTAATGAAGCGATTTGCGCAATAGAATCGCGGCAATGTTCGCATTCATTGCAAATCGAATATTTCATGAAATTCGTGACAAATTCGGGTTAGTCAGCTTCGATTCGCTCATCTCTAGGGAAATTATTTCCTGACCATTGTTTTATACAGATACAATACAGCCTCAGATTAAACCAAGGACACAATGATTGCTGTGTCCATCAAGCTTTTCCTAGTGACTAATAGTGTTGAGCGGCATAGGCCATATTCAAATTTGCAATATTTCGCGAATATATGGACGAATATTCGTCATATATTCGCTAAATTCGCATATTCGTAATAACCGCGTTTTATTTTCGCATATGCGAAAATTCTCCCGGCGGTCTCTCACAGTAGTATTAGAGCCTTCTTTATACCCCACAAACTGGAAGCAGAGAGGGGTGATCACTGTGATGTGTACTGTGAAAAAAAAAGTATATTCGTAATTACAAATATATAGTGCTATATTCGCGAATATTCGCGAATTCGTGAATATGCGATATTCACGAATAAAATTTGCATTGCGAATATTCGCGAGCAACACTAGTGACTAATTCAGAAAGTATCACGTTGTCTCACTTTGCTCTGGTAAAAGTCCTGATCGTCATAGGGCTGCTCGACATGCTCTGATGTGGCTTGCCTGGTCTATGGGAAAGTGTGGCAGCTGGGTCAAGCAGCAGCGGCCCCGGCGTTTACACCTCCCAAGGACAGGATATTTAAATCTCTGCTAATCCGGTACAAATTGCTCGTTATTGCAGCTCTTTCCTATTCAACCAATGATCAAACACTGGTTTGCTTTGTTTTTTGACTTTCTCTTAACTATTCTTTGTCTGACATTTTGTAACTTGTAGTCTTCTTGGCTCTGACCTTGGCTTGCCTGACCCCACTTGTTTGTCTGTTTTTTTTCCTTGCTATCTTCCTGGTTTTGTACTCTGGCCTGTTTCCTGATTAACCTTTGGTATTCTGACTTGGTCCCTGGCGTGCCAATTACTGTGCTAGCTTGTTTGCCCATTTGTATGCCCAGCACTGAGTTAGTGTAGAGGACATCGCACAGTTGGAGGTCTGTCGTCTAGGCCAGGTCATCAAGTTAGCAAGGACAGGGGCTAAGAGCAAACAAAGGGCTGCATGGCATCACATAATTATTTTTTTTGATGTAGCCAGAATAATATATACAAAAAGAAAATATTTGCAGCACTCAAAGTAAGATTATGGTGAAAAAAAGCGTAGCTTTATTCCATCCAAAGAAAGCGACGTTTCAGCTGACTCACTCACCCATTCTCAAGCCCAAGGCCCAAGGCTTGAGAATGGCTAAGTGAGTCAGCTGAAACATCACTTTCTTTGGATGGAATAAAGCTACACTTTTTTTCACCATAATTTTACTTTGAGTGCTGCAAATATTTTCTTTTTGTATTTCAAGCGACTGTTCTGCTTGCTGGCACCTACTCTTATGCAATTTTGGTAGTGCTGTTTCTCAAACTCAGAATAATATATAGTTATATGACTATTTCTATTTTCATTTCCACCTCTACTGAGTTAACCAAAGATACCCACTCAAATGTAGTCTATCTGTGTTCTATTACACACAATTCAAAAAATACAATACAATACAAGGAACAGGTTTCTAAAACTTACCAATGTTACAGTCTTCAGAAAAGAGGACAAAGAAGACCATTAGGAGATGAAACGTCTAGGCCTGCTCTCACACAAGAACAACAGGTGGAATTTGGTAGGCAGTTGACCTGAAGTGCTTATCGGCTCCCATTACAAATCGTTCATTGTCATATAATGGCAAATTTCTAATAGTGATAACTTTTAAGTACTTGTTTCCCATGACAAGGCGATTTCATTGGTCAAGGTAACGCCGTCTGTAAGGGAAAGGAAAATTTGTTTCTTAGTAACACAGAGTACATATCAGATGTACAACGATGCTTCAAGGCGAGATAACCCGGGTTTATGTATTTTTCAATTGTCTCTTGAATAAAAGGTCCTTGCTTCCATTATCACATTTCCTATTTATAAGTAGACATTAGATTCTGGGAGGTATTTGACATCGAGAACACGGTATGAAATACAAGCATCATTTTATAAAGTTTCTGCAAACTATATCTATATTAGTTATCTATTTATTTTTGTTTAATCCTCACTTTTTCCTATTTTTGGAGGACATTTTGGGGCTTCAGAACCAATTACCAGGTTTCCATAGAGTTATGGTCTCAACATGCAATGGTTCCAACAGACAATGGTCGTCCTGGCACCAATTCATATTGTAAATTGAGGGACCACTGTACAGGAGGATTAGGCCTGAAGGCCAGAGGAGGTCCAGCACTACTAGATGGGGGTCTCTAACAAAGTGAACATTCAGTGTATATTCCAGAATGTATGTTTACATATAAACGGCTACATACGATAGTACAGACGCCAATGTAGAGTCCAGAAGAACGTTTCTCGGATGTCCTACACGATAGATTATAATAACATTTTAAGCCGTATTTTCCTTGTAATCGCCGGTACACCTTTACTTTCATTGAAGGCTATAATTACTGAAATAGATAAAAAAAATAAAAGGTTTATTCCTTGTGTCTTGTAATGATCTTGTATTGTCAGAGAGAATAGTCCTTTATGTGGCTGAAGATTTTCTTGACATTATATGCAGTTTTGGAGCTTTTAATATGTCTTAACTCCCAGCGGCAACAAAAGCCAAATTAACCCTTCTATTGCTAATGACCGTATTAAATCAATTATCTATTCAGCTTGGCTGGTAGATGGCTGCAATTAGCTTTGCAGGTATGGACTGATTAAGTCGTATTTTCATAGTTGCATTATCAGAGCTGTTTCTAATAGGGATTGAGTAATTACCGCTAATGTTATTGATAGCTGCTTAATCCATTTGCTGGTTACACTGCGGCTGTATGTAGATAGTGGATGGAGTTAACCTCACTGGCAGCGGATCTCCATTCCTGCCCTCTTATGGGAGACATTAAGTTGCACAATATAGCGGCATTATTTATAGAAATACATATAATATTGCCAATGAAATGAGCTTTTCCTTGACAAAGTGGAAACATAAAGCTCATTTGCTTAATGGTGTTTGTATCATAAAACTCCACACAACTGGCCTTTGATAGAATGAACACGTGGAGATACGGGCGAATCAGGGAGACATATGATGTAATTGGGAAAATAGCCATCAATCAAATAAACAGTGACGAATGGAATGAGTTGACCCTTTTTTTTTTTTTTTTTGCTTAACTTTAATAAAAAATGAGTTGACACTTTTTTTTATTTTGCTTAACTTTAATAAAAAATGAGTTGACACTTTTTTTTCCATTTTGCTTAACTTTAATAAAAAATGAGTTAACACTTTTTTTTATTTAACTTGTTTGGTATAGGGAGTAAGTTGACACTTCATTCAAATTTTATTTGTTTTTATAGCAAATAAGTTGATGCTTTTAAAAATATGAATGTATAAAAAGGTAATAAGTTTACCCTTAACCCCATAAGGACATAGGACGTATCCATACGCCCCCGTTTCCAAGTCATTAAGGACCGAGGGCGTATGGATACGCCCTGAGCATTTCCGGCCCCCACCGCTAGCCGGTGGGGAGCCGGGGCCGGATGCCTGCTGAAATCGTTCAGCAGGCATCCCGGCATATCGCCCAGGGGGGGCATTATGTCCCCCCATGTCGGCGATCGCCGCAGTTCGCTGGACAATTCAGTCCAGTGATCTGTGGCGGATTCCGGGTCAATCGGGTCTCCAGTGACCTGATGACCCTGAATTACTGGCTGATCGGACAGCCAGAGCCTGCAGGAGTGAGGTGGCACTGGTGCCACCTCACGATCGCCCTGATTCGTCGGCCGGCCGACCAATCAGGGCGCCTGCTGCGGGTGTCACTCCCGCAACCCGCTCCGCCCCTCTTCCGGAGGACGTGAGCGGGTGCGGGCAGAAGACCCCGGGTGCTGGGGACCCCGATCCCCGGCGTCCCTGTTGGGATCGGGGCCCCAGGAGCGACGGCGGCGGCGAGGGACTGACCTGCAGTGTGGATCGTTGGAGGTGAGTGACAGCCTCCTGCTGTTGCTTAGCAACAGCTCCCAGCATGCAACAAGGGCATGCTGGGAGCTGTAGTTATGCAACAGCAGGAGGCAGACCACCACAACTCCCAGCATGCCCTTATGGGCATGCTGGGACTTGTAGTTTTGCAACAGCTGGAGGCACATTCTTTCTATGGAAAAGTGTACCTTCAGCTGTTGTGTAACTACAACTCCCAGCTTGCACAATCAGCTAAAGTGAATGCTGGGAGTTGTAGTGGTGCATCTGGTGGTTGCATAACTACAACTCCCAGCATGCCCGTTGGCTGTCGGTGACTGCTGAGAGTTGTAGTTTTGCAACAGCTGAAGGCACACTGAGTTAAGTAGTAAACCAGTGTGTCTCCAGCTGTTGCATAACTACAATCCCCAGCATCCCCAGCCAATGTAGTATGCCTCCAGCTGTTGCATAACTACAAGACCCAGCATGCCCTTCTGCTGTCCGTACATGCTGGGGGTTGTAGCTTTTGCAACAGCTGAAGGCACACTGGTTGCAAAACACTGAGTTTGTTACCAAACTCGGTGTTTCACAACCTGTGTGTCTCCAGCTGTTGCAAAACTACAACTCCCAGCATGCACTGATAGACCGTACATGCTGGGAGTTGTAGTTTTGCAACAGCTGGATGTTTCCCCCCCCCCAATGTGAACGTACAGGGTACACTCACATGGGCGAAGGATTACAGTAAGTATCCGGCTGCAAGATTGAGCTGCGGCAAATTTTCTGTCGCAGCTCAAACTGCCAGCGAGAAACTACTGTGAACCCCCGCCCGTGCGACTGTACCCTAAAAACACTACACTACACTAACACACAATAAAATAAAAAGTAAAAAACACTACATATACACATACCCCTACACAGCCCCCCTCCCCAATGAAAATGAAAAACGTCTGGTACGTCACTGTTTCCAAAACGGAGCCTCCAGCGGTTGCAAAACTACAACTCCCAGCATGCACTGATAGATCGTACATGCTGGGAGTTGTAATGTGAACCCCCGCCCGTGCGACTGTACCCTAAAAACACTACACTACACTAACACAAAATAAAAAGTAAAAAACACTACATATACCCATACCCCTACACAGCCCCCCTCCCCTCCCCAATAAAAATGAAAAACGTCTGGTACGCCACTGTTTCCAGAACGGAGCCTCCAGCTGTTGCAAAACAACTACTCCCAGTATTGCCAGATAGCCACTGACTGTCCAGGCATGCTGGGTGTTTTACAACAGCTGGAGGCCCCCTGTTTGGGAATCACTGGCGTAGAATACCCCTATGTCCACCCCTATGCAATCCCTAATTTAGGCCTCAAATGTGCATGGCACTCTCACTTTGGAGCCCTGTCGTATTTCAAGGCAACAGTTTAGGGCCACATATGGGGTATCGCCGTACTCGGGAGAAATTGGGCTTCAAATTTTGGGGGGTATTTTCTGCTATTACCCTTTTTAAAAATGTAAAATTTTTGGGAAAACAAGCATTTTAGGTAAAAAAAAATTTTTTTTTTTACATATACAAAAGTCATGAAACACCTGTGGGGTATAAAGGTTCACTTAACCCCTTGTTACGTTCCCCGAGGGGTCTAGTTTCCAAAATGGTATGCCATGTGTTTTTTTTTTGTTGCTGTCCTGGCACCATAGGGGCTTCCTAAATGCGGCATGCCCCCAGAGCAAAATTTGCTTTCAAAAAGCCAAATGTGACTTCTTCTCTTCTGAGACCTGTAGTGCGCCAGCAGAGCACTTTTCACCCCCATATAGGGTGTTTTCTGAATCGGGAGAAATTGGGTTTCAAATTTTGGGGGGTATTTTCTGCTATTACACTTTTTACAAATGTAAAATTTTTGGGAAACCAAGCATTTTAGGTAAAAAAAAATTATTTTTTTTACATATGCAAAAGTCGTGAAACACCTGTGTGGTATTAAGGTTCACTTTACCCCTTGTTACGTTGCCTGAGGGGTCTAGTTTCCAAAATGGTATGCCATGTGTGATTTTTTGCTGTCCTGGCACCATAGGGGCTTCCTAAAGGTGACATGCCCCCCAAAAACCATTTGTCGCTCCTTCCCTTCTGAGCCCTCTACTGCGCCCGCTGAACAATTAACATAGACATATGAGGTATGTGCTTACTCGAGAGAAATTGAGTTTCAAATACAAGTAAAAATTTTCTCCTTTTTACCCCTTGCAAAAATTCAAAAATTGGGTTTTTGAATACTTTGAATTTTGAATACTTTGGGGGGTTTAATTTTTATAATGGGGTCTTTTATGGGGTATTTCTAATATGAAGACCCTTCAAATCCACTTCAAACCTGAACTGGTCCATGAAAAATAGCGAGTTTGAAAATTTTGTGAAAAATTTCAAAATTGCTGCTGAACTTTAACCCCTTAACCCCTTCAGGACGGAGCCCATTTTGGCCTTAAGGACCGGAGCGTTTTTTGCACATCTGACCACTGTCACTTTAATCATTAATAACTCTGGAATGCTTTTAGTTATCATTCTGATTCCGAGATTGTTTTTTCGTGACATATTCTACTTTAACATAGTGGTAAATTTTTGTCGATACTTGCATCCTTTCTTGGTGAAAAATCCGTAAATTTGATGAAAAATTTGAAAATTTAGCATTTTTCTAACTTTGAAGCTCTCTGCTTGTAAGGAAAATGGATATTACGAATACATTTTTTTTTGGTTCACATATACAATATGTCTACTTTATGTTTGCATCATAAAATTGACGTGTTTTTACTTTTGGAAGACACCAGAGGGCTTCAACGGTCAGCAGCAATTTTCCGATTTTTCACAAAATTTTCAAACTCAGTATTTTTCAGGGACCAGTTCAGGTTTGAAGTGGATTTGAAGGGTCTTCATATTAGAAATACCCCATAAATGACCCCATTATAAAAACTACACCCCCCAAAGTATTCAAAATGACATTCAGTAAGTGTTTTAACCCTTTAGGTGTTTCACACGAATAGCAGCAAAGTGAAGGAGAAAATTCACAATCTTCATTTTTTACACTCACATGTTCTTGTAGACCCAATTTTAGAATTTTTACAAGGGGTAAAAGGACAAAATTTTTACTTGTATTTGTAGCCCAATTTCTCTCGAGTAAGCACATACCTCATATGTCTATGTAAAATGTTCGGCGGGCGCAGTAGAGGGCTCAGAAGGGAAGGAGCGACAAGGGGATTTTGGAGAGTACGTTTTTCTGAAATGGTTTTTGGGGGGCATGTTACCTTTAGGAAGCCCTTATGGTGCCAGAACAGCAAAAAAACCCACATGGCATACCATTTTGGAAACTAGACCCCTCGGGGAATGTAACATGGGATAAAGTGAACCTTAATACCCCACAGGTGTTTCACGACTTTTGCAAATGTAAAAAAAAAAAAAAAAATTTTACCTAAAATGCTTGTTTTCCCAAAAAATTTTTATTTTTAAAAAGGGTAATAGCAGAAAATACCCCTAAAAATTTGAAGCCCAATTTCTCCCGATTCAGAAAACACCCCATATGGGGGTGAAAAGTGCTCTGCTGGCGCACTACAGGTCTCAGAAGAGAAGGAGTCACATTTGGCTTTTTGAACGCAAATTTTGCTCTGGGGGCATGCCGCATTTAGGAAGCCCCTATGGTGCCAGGATAGCAAAAAAAAACCACATGGCATACCATTTTGGAAACTAGACCCCTTGGGGAACGTAACAAGGGGTTAAGTGAACCTTTATACCCCACAGGTGTTTCACGACTTTTGCATATGTAAAAAATTTTTTTTTTTTTTACCTAAAATGCTTGTTTTCCCCAAAATTTTACATTTTTAAAAAGGGTAAAAGCAGAAAATACCCCCCAAAATTTGTAACACAATTTCTCCCGAGTACGGCGATACCCCATATGTGACCCTAAACTGTTGCCTTGAAATATGACAGGGCTCCAAAGTGAGAGCGCCATGCGCATTTGAGGCCTAAATTAGGGATTGCATAGGGGTGGACATAGGGGTATTCTACGCCAGTGATTCCCAAACAGGGTGCCTCCAGCTGTTGCAAAACTCCCAGCATGCCTGGACAGTCAACGGCTGTCCGACAATACTGGGAGTTGTTTTGCAACAGCTGGAGGCTCCGTTCTGAAAACAGTGGCGTACCAGACGTTTTTCATTTTTATTGGGGAGGGGAGGGGGGCTGTGTAGGGGTATGTGTATATGTAGTGTTTTTTACTTTTTATTTTATTTTTTGTGGTAGTGTAGTGTAGTGTTTTTAGGGTACAGTCACACGGGCGGGGGTTCACAGTAGTTTCTCGCTGGCAATTTGAGCTGCAGCAGAAAGTTTGCGGCAGCTCAAATTTGCAGCCAGATACTTACTGTAATCCTCCGCCCATGTGAGTGTACCCTGTACGTTCACATTGGGGGGGGACATCCAGCTGTTGCATAACTACAACTCCCAGCATGCCCGTTGGCTGTCGGTGACTGCTGAGAGTTGTAGTTTTGCAACAACTGTAGGTACACTGGTTATGTATCACTGAGTTTGTGACCTAACTCAGTGTTTCACAACCAGTGTGCCTCCAGCTGTTGCAAAACTACAACTCCCAGCATGTACGGTGCATGGTGTAAGGTGACTGCTGAGAGTTGTAGTTTGCAACAGCTGGAGGCACACCGGTCATGAAACACTGAGTTAGGTAAAAAAAAACTCTTGAGTTTCACAACCAGTGTGCCTTCAGCTGTTGCAAAACTACAACTCTCAGCAGTCACCGACAGCCAACGGGCATGCTGGGAGTTGTAGTTATGCAACCAGCAGATGCACCACTACAACTCCCAGCATGCACTTTAGCTGTTTGTGCAAGCTGGGAGTTGTAGTTAGACAACAGCTGAAGGTACACTTTTCCATAGAAAGAATGTGCCTCCAGCTGTTGCAAAACCATAAGTCCCAGCATGCCCATAAGGGAATGCTGGGAGTTGTGGTGGTCTGCCTCCTGCTGTTGCATAACTACAGCTCCCAGCATGCCCTTTTTGCATGCTGGGAGCTGTTGCTAAGCAACAGCAGGAGGCTGTAACTCACCTCCTGCTGTTGCTTCATCGCTGGACTGTCCCTCGCCGCCGCAGCTGCTCCTGGGGCCCCGATCCCAACAGGGGCGCCGGGGATCGGGGTCCCCAGCACCGGGGGTCGTCTTCCCGCACCCGCTCACGTCCTCCGGAAGAGGGGCGGAGCGGGTGCGGGAGTGACACCCGCAGCAGGCGCCCTGATTGGTCGGCCGGTAATCCGGCCGACGAATCAGGGCGATCGTGAGGTGGCACCAGTGCCACCTCACCCCTGCTGCCTCTGGCTGTTCGGGGCCGTCTCTGACGGCCCCGAACAGCCAGTAATTCCGGGTCACCGGGTCACTGGAGACCCGATTGACCCGGAATCGCCGCAGATCGCTGGACTGAATTGTCCAGCGATCTGCGGCGATCGCCGACATGGGGGGGCATAATGACCCCCCTGGGCGATATGCCGGGATGCCTGCTGAACGATTTCAGCAGGCATCCGGCTCCGGTCCCCAACCGGCTAGCGGTGGGGGCCGGAATTCCCACGGGCGTATGGATACGCCCTCGGTCCTTAAGGACTCGGGATTCAGGGCGTATCCATACGCCCTATGTCCTGAAGAGGTTAAGGACCGGAGGTTTTTCCGTTTTTGCATTTTCGTTTTTTGCTCCTTGCCTTTAAAAAATCATAACTCTTTCAAATTTACACCTAAAAATCCATATGATGGCTTATTTTTTGCGCCACCAATTCTACTTTGTAATGACGTCAGTCATTTTGCCCAAAAATCTATGGTGAAGCGGGAAAAAAATCATTGTGCGACAAAATTTAAAAAAAAACGCTGTTTTGTAAATTTTGGGGGCTTCCGTTTCTACGTAGTACATTTTTCGGTAAAAATGACACCTGATATGTATTCTGTAGGTCCATACGATTAAAATGATACCCTACTTATATAGGTTTGATTTTGTCGGACTTCTGGAAAAAATCATAACTACATGCAGGAAAATTAATACGTTTAAAATTGTCATCTTCTGACCCCTATAACTTTTTTATTTTTCCGTGTATGGGGCGGTATGAGGGCTCATTTTTTGCGCCGTGATCTGAAGTTTTTAACGGTACCATTTTTGCATTGATAGGACTTATTTTTCATGATATAAAAAGTGACCAAAAATGCACTATTTTGGACTTTGGAATTTTTTTGCGCGCACGCCATTGACCGTGCGGTTTAATTAACGATATATTTTTATAATTCGGACATTTCCGCACGCGGCGATACCATTTATGTTTATTTTTATTTTTATTTACACTGTGTTTTTTCTTTTATGGGAAAAGGGGGGTGATTCAAACTTTTAATAGGGAAGGGGTTAAATGATGTTTATTCACTTTTTTTTTGCACTTTTTTTTTGCAGTGTTATAGGTCCCATAGGGACCTATAACACTGCACACACTGATCTTTTACATTGATCACTGGTTTCTCATAAGAAACCAGTGATCGATGATTCTGCCGCATGACTGCTCATGCCTGGATCTCAGGCACTGAGCTGTCATTCGGCGATCGGACAGCGAGGAGGCAGGTAGGGGCCCTCCCGCTGTCCTGTCAGCTGTTCGGGATGCCGCGATTTCACCGCGGCTATCCCGAACAGCCCACTGAGCTAGCCGGCATGCTTTCGGTTTCACTTTAGACGCGGCGTTCAACTTTGAACGCCGCGTCTAAAGGGTTAATAGCGCGCGGCACAGCGATCAATGCCGCGCGCTATTAGCCACGGGTCCCGGCCGTTGTTAGAGGCCGGGCCCGAACCGCTATGACGCGGGGCCACGCCGTGGCCCCACGTTATAGATCGGGAGTGGACACATGATGTTCCAGTACGTCATGTGTCCTTAAGGGGTTAAAGCCCTCTGGTGTCTTCCAAAAGTAAAAACTCATAAATTTTATGATGCAACCATAAAGTAGACATATTGTATATGTGAACCCAAAAAAATATTTTGAATATTCATTTTCCTTACAAGCAGAGAGCTTCAAAGTTAGAAAAATGCAAAATTTTCTTTTTTTTCATCAAATTTGGTGATTTTTCACCAAGAAAGGATGCAAGTTACCATAAAATTTTACCACTAAGTTAAAGTAGAATATGTCACGAAAAAACAATCTCGGAATCAGAATGATAACTAAAAGCATTCCAGAGTTATAAATGTTTAAAGTGACAGTGGTCAGAATTGCAAAAAACGCTCCAGTCCTTAAGGTGAAAAAGGGCTCGGTCCTTAAGGGGTTAAAAAAAAAAAGAAAAAGCTTTATTGTTCTTAAAAAATTTGTTTGCTTTTTATTGGGAATGAGTTGTCATTTTTTTTAAATGCTTACACTTTTTACAAATTTTATTTTTACTATGTTATTAGTTTTTTAAATAGGATATGAGTTTACATTTTTTTACCAATTTTGCTTGTTTGTTACAAGGAATGAGTGGACACTTCATTCACATTTTGCTTTTTCTTTTTTTTATAGGGAATGAGTTGCCATTTTTTCCCTTTTTTATAGGGCATGAGTTGTAATGTGTTTGTTCAAATCCTCCTTGTTCTTTTGTATTTTAAATTAATTTTTACATTTTGCTTGCTTTTTAAGGGAATGAGTTGACTTTTTTTATTCAGCTTGCTTATTATATGGAATTAGTTGACACTTAAAAAAAATGTTGCTAATTTTTTTTTAGGTTAAAATTAGCTTTATTTTTTTAGGGTATGAGTTGACACTTTTTAACCCCTTAAGGACTCAGCCCATTTTCACCTTAAGGACACAGACAATTTTATTTTTGCATTTTTGTTTTTCCCTCCTCGCCTTCTAAAATTCATAACTCTTTTATATTTCCAATCACAGACCCATATGAGGGCTTGTTTTTTGCGTGACCAGTTTTACTTTGTAATGACATCACTCATTTTACCCTAAAATGTATGGTAAACCCAAAACATTTTTTTTTTGTGTAAGGAGATTTTAACAAAAATCATAATTTTGCTTATTTGGGGGGTTTCGTTTTCACGCTGTACACTTTACGGTAAAAATTACATTTTTTCTTTATTTTCTGGTTCAATACAATTAAAATGATCCAAGACAAAAAGAAAGTAAGATGCAGATCACTCACCGAAATTCCAATGCTGTGTACTTTATTCAAAAGCGTAGACGGTGGCTATACATGGACAGATGGAAATGGCAGGGCAGTAGGTGTTATGGAGCCCCCTCCGGAGCGACGACGCCGTTTCACGCACCCATTTATGGAAATTTACAGAGATCGGTGTCCTCTCAGAGACCACAGCGAATAAATTATTCCCCGAGTATCCACAACGCCCCCACTGGTACATCTTGCCTAAAGTGCACAAATCACTCCAATGTTGGAAAAAATGCCAACATATTTAAAAGACACAGGAGACCTGATTGAAATCCTTGAAGAGTTCTATTGGCAGGAAGATTACCACCTTGCCTCTGTAGACGTGGAGAGCCTGTACACCCGCATCCCACATGATGCAGGTGTACAGGCTATCCGAGAAGTCTTATATGGCCAGGAAAAGTCAGCAGACTTTATCCAGTTTGTGGAGGAATCCTTAAGGTTTATTCTGGAAAACAATGCTTTCCAATACGAGGGTACCTGGTACAGACAGAGACAGGGTACGGCTATGGGGACTCTGGTCTCCTGTACTTTTGCCAACCTGTTTCTGTCTGTACTGGAAAGAGAGGTTGTACTCACCACCAATAATCCATATGTGAAAAATATAAAATTGTTCAAACCTTTTGTAGACAATATTTTGGTGGTTTGGCAGGGCACAGAAGATTCATTTGTCAAATTCGTTAGATATCTCAACAATGCCAACCAAGTAAATATGACATTCACACACCTTTATGGTGGTTTGTCACTTGAATTTTTGGACATTGAGATATTTATCGAAAACGGAAAATTTGAAACAAAAGGTTTCAGAAAGGGGATAGCAAAAAATGCCCCATTACATTACTCCAGCTCCCATCCTGAAAACATGAAAAACAGCATGCCATACAGTCAGTTTATAAGACTGAAACAGATTAATTCCAGGAAGGACACATATTTACAACAATCAGATGAATTAAAAAGTATGTCAGAGGTTATCCAACCAGTGTGATAGAAAAAGATTTTGAAAGAGCTGAACAAAAATCTAGGAGAGAGTTATTATATAAGCAGTAAAAAATTAAAACTGAAAAGGAAAAATTTGTTTTTTCTTTTTGTAACCCCCAATGAATAAAACAGTGTCCAGCATTATTCACCGAAATTGGTAAATTTTAGAGCAAGATCAAGATATTAAAGAAACAGCAATAAACAGGCCAATCATCACATTTAAACGAAACAGAACAATCAGAGACTTTATCAAAAACATAGCCAAGAAAAGGAGAAAGAAAAACAAAGAGTGGCTAACAGATAGAAAACCGCAAGGGAATTTTAAATGTGGGCATTGCTCCATGTGTGAATTCAATCTTAACAAAGGAACATTCAGACTAGGACCAAAAATGGTTGAGGTTAAACAACTAATAACCTGTAAAACTACCTATGTAATTTACAGCCTGATATGTTCCTGCGGATATTTCTATATCGGTAAAACGAAGAGGAGGTTATTTGAAAGAATTATAGAACATGCAAGATCAAATAATATCCCAGACTCATTACACATGTAAAAGAGGCCCATAATGTAAACTTTAAACAGAAAAAATTTGCTGGTCTAGAGAGGATCGAGCCAATTGAAAAAGGATAAAACATTACTGCAAAGGGAAGCTCGCTGGATAGTGGAGCTAGATGCTACAGGTGCATTATGTTTAAATGAATGAAACGAGTTTTCAGCTTTTATGTAAGTTCTGAGTACAGTTGTTTTTATGTAGTAGTCTATATGTATTAAGCAACTTTTATTTGTTATTATACTAATTATATACATGGTCTGTATAAATAGAGGCAGTACCTGTGATGTGATGTCAATTCCGGGCCTGAGGAAATGCCCAGAGGGCGTGAAACGGCGCCGTCGCTCCGGACAGGGCTCCATAACACCTACTGCCCTGCCATTTCCATCCGTCCATGTATAGCCACCGTCTACGATTTTGAATAAAGTACACAGCATTGTAATTGTGGTGAGTAGTGTTGGGCGCGAATATTCGCATTTCAAATTTTCATTGCGAATATCGCAAATTTGCGAATTCGCGAATAATGCGAATATATTCACTATATATTTGAAATTGCGAATATTCAATTTTTTTCCCGCATATGCGCATATTCACATGTGTGAATAGTCACATGTGCGAATATTTGCATATGTGAACATTCGCATATTCCTTCTTTTCACTTGTGGGCCAATTAGAATGATGCAAATACACTTGTCAGAGGTTATTAACAACATCCTTAGCAACCAATAGTAAAGTTGCCCACCCCCCAATGTTTTCTTCCTCGAATATGCAAATATGCAAATATATTCATCTATATATTTGCGAAATGTCGCGAATTCAAATATGGGCAATGCCGCTCATCACTAGTGGTGAGTGATCCGCGTATTACTTTCCATTTTTCTTGGATATTTTGCATTCTGTTTATTAGCATGAGCACCATCTACACACCATATAAAGTGAACAAGCGCTTAGGCCACTGATTGTTCAAAGGACTAAATTAGTCGTCCCAGAGCGGTGCCAGGTGGTTTCTTTCTAAGTGTATATACGATTAAAATGATACCTGTGGTTACATACATTTCTATTATTGTGCTGCTTTAAAAAAATCTCAAACTTTTTTTTAACAAAATCAGTATGTTTAAAATTTCCCTATTTTGACCAACGGTAACTTTCTCATTTTTCAGTATTCAGGGATGTTTGAGGGCTAATTTTTGCGCCATGATCTGTACTTTGTTTTGGTACCAAGTTTGTGTATATGTGACTTTTTGATCGCTTTTTATTACATTTTTTTGCAGTTTGATGTGACAAAGAAGCTGAATTATTATTATTTTTTTTTTATGGTTACGCCGTTCCCCATAGGGGATCATTAACATTATATTTTTATAGTTCGGACACTTACGCACACAACGATACCAAATGTGTTTATTATTGATAGTTTTTTTATGTTTTTTTTTTTTTTGTATTAATATGGAGAAAAGGGGTGATTTAAAACTTTATTGGGGAGGGTCTTTAAAAAAAAAAATTCACTTTTTTTCACTTTTTTTTTACATTTATTTGACACTTTTTTAGTCCCCATAAGGGACTATTTATAGCAATAATTTAATTGCTAATACTGTTCAGTGCTATGCATAGTGCATAGCACTGATCAGTATTATTGTCGATCTTCTGCTCTGGTCTGCTGGAAGGCAGATCAGTGCAGAAGTCCCCGGGAGACGGACAGAGGCAGGTGCAGGGACCTCCCTCCGCCATCTTGGCTGATCTGATCCCCGTGGCAGTGCCGCGGGCGATCAGATCAGCCATTATAAGTGCCGTAATGCCGCAAATGCCGTGATCAGTATTGATCACAGCACCTGAGGAGTTAATGGCAGACATCAGCGCAATCACTGATGTCCACCATTACCGGCAGGACTGTGGCTGCTGACAACAAGAGCAGTTCCTGCGCTCATGTCACAGCTGCGTTGTAAATGTACGGTGATGTGCGCTAAGTGATGCTATGCAGCGCCGTACATTTATGGTGCATGTCCTTAAGGGGTTAAAAAATTTATGAGTTGACAAATTTTAAAAGTTTTGCAACAGTTGGAGGGCCGCAGTTTGGAGACCACTGCTATATAATAACTGATATCTCTTACTTATACTTATATTCTACTTTTATAAGGACTAGGTATATAATGTATTTTCTGGGGGATCATTCAGGACAACCATTACGTAAAAGGGTACTCCGGCGAAAAACATCTTATCGCCTATCCAAAGGATAAGGGATAAGATGTCTGATCGCAGGGGTCCTGCCACTGGGGACCCCTGCAATCTCCGGGCCGGCAGCGGCGGCATCTGAAACACACTACACCCCCTCCATTCATGTCTATGGAAGGGGGTGTGACGGCTAGTATGTAGCCGTCACACCTCCACCCATAGACATGAATGGTAGGGGCATGGTGGTTGTCGTCACCGGCATGGAGTAAAGCTCTCCGTTCCCGGATGACTGGGATGCCGCGTCAGAGATCAGACATCTTATCCCCTATAATTCGGATATGGGATAAGATGTTTTTCGCTAGAATACCCTTTTAAACAAAGCAGATAGTCTCTACCTATGGAGGACCAACAACAAATAACTCTCAGGGTGCTTTCACACCTCGTTTTGTACTTACGGTTCCCGAATACGGCTGGGAGGAGGGGGGGCGGGGCTTAATCGCGGCGCCTGCACTCAGCCGTATTCAGGAACCGTATTTAATGCATGTCTATGAGCCGACCGGAGTGAACCGCAGCCTCCGGCCGGCTGCGTTTTCGGCCGTATGCGGTTTCCCGACCGCAGGTAAAAACGTGGTCAACCGCGTTTTTGCCTACGGTCGGGAAACCGCATACGGCCGAAAACGCAGCCGGCCGGATCATAGACATGCATTAAATACGGTTCCCGAATATGGCTGAGTACGGGTGCTGCGATTAAGCCCCGTCCCCCTCCTCCCAACCGTATTCAGGAACCGTAAGTACAAAACGTGGTGGGAAAGCACCCTAAGGAGGGTAAGGGGTCTTCAATATACAATACACCAAAACCCCTGGGCCAAAGCCCGGACTAACTGACACCCCAATTAGTGATGCCCACCTCTAAAATTGACC
The DNA here is from genome assembly GCF_029499605.1 of Hyla sarda. NCBI lineage: Eukaryota > Metazoa > Chordata > Amphibia > Anura > Hylidae > Hyla > Hyla sarda. The sequence continues at coordinate 416,103,948 of NC_079191.1, forward strand.
TTTTATTAGGTATCACATAAAACCCCAATCGCACTATGATGGTGCTTATGTAAGTATCAAATATAGATTACAGGATATCTCCTTGTTTTTTATGGTGCTGCAGACACCTACGGTAATTATTGAACCATCACAGAGTGCAATTTAAAATATTATTCCTTTGTCGCCCTTAACATGTTTCGCTGTAACAACAGCATCGTCAAGAGGCTGGAATATGGCAAATAGTTGCCTAGACTGGTCGACAGTGCTGACCAGTCTAGGTGGCCATTGGCCATATTCCAGCCTCTTGACAATGCCGTTGTTATGGCAAAACATGTTGAGAGCGGCAAAAAAATAATAATTAAAATTGTACTCTGTGATGTCACACAGAAAAAAATGGTTCAAAATTATTTTGTGTTCGAATCATTACATTAGTATCAGTACAAAGAAAGTCCTCTGTGCAGAGTTAATGGATAGCCGGGAACCTTGTAGCTCCTAGCTCTGCTCTCTGTGTGTGTCAGAGCTCAGAGCTTTAAGCTCCCTGGCCGACACTAACTCTTTGGCCTGGGACTTGCTTGTGGCTGCACAGGATGTCATTGTGCCACCTTCACTGGACCAGACTAAGCAGCTCTTCATTGGCAAAGCAGTTCTTTTAAGTTGCTGCAAAATGGGGGGCCAATTAAGGGTTAGGGGGTACCTAGCTAATATGAAGGGAGGGAAGGGAGTAAGGAGCAGCCTACCTATCTACCTATTTAATATAGGGGATTGAGGGGGAGCAGTCTATCTACTATGGAGGGGACTTTCCTGTTTATATATTTAGATAGTAGATAGCATTTCAGTATTGCTATCTATCTACTTAATATGGGAGACCTACCTACCTATTATGGGGAGCTACTTACTAACTAAATATTAGGGCTACCTAAAATGTGGACTGTACCTAAATATCTGATACTGGGGCTCACCCTACTTACCTAATATTGTCACTCTACCTACCCTAAATATGTGAGTCTACTTTAATACCTAATATTGATGTTCTACCTACTTACAATAATCAGAGCCTGCCGAATCTGAGGGGGTCTACTGACTTAACGGAGGGATGTTGGTGCAATATTAAAGAAGAAGTCTCATGCCCTAAGTTACAGAAAAACATATCCGAGCACTGTGGGCCCCCGCAATCGTCTGTATGAATCCTCGGCTCTCACACAGAGCGGCGCATCATGACCCCCGCCCAAAGCGGGGGCCGCCAAACCCCTCCTTATATTTCTATGGGAGAGCCATTCGGCAATTTTCAGCTCTCCCAGAGAAATATATTGAGGGGGCGTGGTGGCCCCGCTTCCATTGGGGGTCGTGCCGCGCCACTCTGTGTGAGAGCCGGGGCTCTGCACAGATGGTCGCGGGGGGCCAAAGCGCTCGGACCCCCGAGATCTACAACCTATCCCCTATCCTGCAAATAGGGGATAACTTTTTCTGTAATTTAGAGAATGTGACTTTTCCTTTAAGGGGTGGGCCAACCTAAGGGGACATTATCACTGCTTGGGGCACTATGAATTGTATTTTGTGTAGGTGGGATAGATGCTGGAAATGGGAAGAGTCTAAGATGTTTGTCCAGCAGATTTTGCAGAGAGGAGTTGTGACTGGAAGAAGTTGTCTTAAGGACCTGGGATTAATGGGGAAGATGGGAAAAAGGGAACAACTCCAATCAGAGAAGACGTCACCTGTGATTCACCAGGTGTAACTGTAATTTCTTATATGGTCTTCAGAGCCTGTGCAGAGCTGGTATCCAACACTTTAAGGGCAGCTTGGGAAATATCAGTTATATTGGTGCTATATACCTATGCCTAACTGACTCTGACCATGTTATACATTCCACTTACTTTTCTTCTTGTGCAGATGATTTGAGAGTAGGGAAAGGTGTGAGCAATTACTGCTAAATTTGCTGCAGTGCATTGTGCACCACAGTCTTTTTGCAAGATTGGGTGAGAGGTGATATAGTATTTGGGCTGATATGGTCTATGTTCCAGGGCTGTTTTTTTAATCCCAGTTTGGCTCTGCCCTGCTCAAGACTGGAATAACACTGCACCATAATGGGAGCCCAGCTTGACCTTTGCCATAAGGTCCGTACTTTTCTATGTTTGTCACAATAAAGTAACTAAATTCTGTAAAGCAAATAGGTAGCACTCAGCTATTGCACTACTTTTACTACTACATAGTAGTGTTAAAATCCTGGGTTAACAATCAACCTCGTACAACATCTACCCAACATTTGTATGTTCTCCCTATGTTGGTGTGTGTTTCCTCTGGGTTTATGGTTTCTTCGCATACTTCAAAAACATACTGGGTAATTGTGTAATGTCCCTCAAAAATACACCTCAAGTTCCGATCATTTGAATATCAATCCCTTGTTTGTATTTATATGTGCACAACATTTTTTTAATGTATCTGAAAAAAAAACGCCAGACTGATTTTGAAATGCCTCATATGAATATAAAGACTTTTTTAAAGATGACCTCACTGATGTGCAAGAGTATGATGGAGACCATGGAATCCGGAGAGTGCATCAATTGTGTCATTTTGCATGCGACATTTGGTTCAGGATCTAAAATTTTCAGCCATCGTGAAGGTCAATGACACCAATGGGGATAATGTTCCATCCACCACCTTCACCCACCTAATCTCATGCTACACCAATGGCCTGCCATGAAAGTTTGAGATTTAGGCCATCATTCCAGTATGAACCATTCCATGAACCATTTGTACAGCGCTGTGATACGTGTTGGTGCCGTATCATTACAAAGGATACTTCTAACTTGGTCCCATTTGACTTAAAGTGGTACTCTGTCCCTAGACATCATATCCCCTATCCAAAGGACTTCCGCAATCTCCCTGCTGCATCCGGGATTCGTTTAGAGTGTTGGGTGCAGCAAAGGAGGCTTGGGACATCACGGTCACACCCCCTCAATGCAACGCATGTAGCCTGTCACGCCCCCCCTCTCATAGACTTTCATTGAGGGGGCGTGACCATGATGTCACAAGCAGGGCGTGGCCGTGATGTCACAAGCCTTCACCCCGCCTCGCCAGTCATCTGGACGTCTGGGGTGCCGCAGCCGAGATCCAGCGGCGGGATCCCTGCAATCAGACATCTTATCCCCTATTCAAAGGATAAGATATCTAGGGGTGGAGTACTCCTTTAATAAACCTTGACAATATCTGCTGTCATGATTTACCTGTTCTTACTATAATAAGAATCCAAATAGACAATTACAATAGATTTCTACAACTTGTGAACTCACTGATGACTCGGCTAATCTGCATTCCTGGTGAAATTATGCTCCAAAATGTATTTAATAAAGCGCCAATGAATGTGACATTACAATAATGTGGCAATTACTTAACGTCTGATCTGTCCTTTGACTTCCCCTCCTCGTACGGCGGCCAATAAAATGGGGCACTAAATGTGAAACTCAATACAAATCAATTGCTAATTAGATTTATGTCCAGATTAATACATCAGATCGATTCGGCGTCATGCTCTGATGAGTAATTTCTATTATACTGAATATAGTTATTAGATTCACAATTTAATGAACCATATTGTTGAATGAAATTCTTGTGACAATTGGGAATAATGGAATATATTAACCTCTCGTCAGCTCTGCGCGACTCCACATTAGATGACAAATTAAGAGATAATAGTGACGAGATCCTCATGATTAATAGTAGCGTGCCGAGATTCTGATCCACCAGATTATCCGGTTTGTATCCAAACATGCCGAGGGTTGTTGTCTGTGATATGACAATTAAATCATAAGAGGTCCACTCGAACAATGTAGACAACTAAACATCACTCCAAAATACAGACCCCTTAGGCAATAGGGCTTGGGAACAAATGCTACCTCACATCCCCTAAGGCTACATCCTTGTTGTACACCTGACCCAGGTTATCAATGTTTCTTCTACCATGTGGTGTATGGCCCTGCATGATGTTTGGGGGAGGAAAGTTGGCAAGGGCCAGGGCACGGCTCTTCATGGTTCAAGTGAAGAAACTTTTCCTCCGCACGTGGCTACATCAGAATAGTGCCCATTCACCACACAGGGGGCTGGCCGAAATTCAAACGCTGGAACTGGATAGGTCCCCTGTGGTGATGTGTTGTCTGTAATGGCCACCATTATGGACTACATGAGCTGCTATTTCGGGTGGCGGTTTAGGGAGTTTAAAGGTGTACTCCACTGGCCAGCATTCTGAAGTAAATGTTCCAAACACTGTTTTCGAGCTGCGGGGGTTGGCCAAACCCCTCATGACCTCATGGCCACGCCCTCTCAATGCAAGAGGGGCATGACAGCTTGAAAAAAACTGCTGACGGTCGAAACATTGTATCCTATCATGAGGAAATAAATCTTTTGTTCACTACTTTGGAGTGCTGCGGGACAGTTTACTTTGCTGTGTATCACTACTGCTGCCAGTGACTCGGGCTGTGATTGGGCCCGCTTGCACCTCTGCATCTTTCGGTTGTGCTGCTTCTTCCTTCGGTTGGAGCTATCTATCTATCTATCTAATATCTATCTATCTCATATCTATCTATCTATCTATCTCATATCTATCTATCCAAATAGATAGAGAAAAAATACTAGAAAAGCAGCACAACCCAAAAAAATAAAAAATAAATGCCAAAAATGCACAAAATAAGAGGGTGCACACAACTAGTTGGGCCCGGTGTGAGACCCCAATCCAGATACAGCAATAGAAGATAGTCGCAGCACTCCGGAGTAAAAAGATATAAAGTGGCTTTATTCCATTTCAAAAATACAGGTGCAAAAATACAGGTGCAAAAATACTGCATCTGTATTTGTGAAATGGAATAAAGCCACTTTATATTTTTTTACTCCGGAGTGCTGCGACTGTCTTCTATTGCTGTATCTATCTATCTATCTATCCATCTATCTATCTCATATTTATCTATCTATCATCTATCTATCATCTATCGATCTATCTCATATCTAAAATTTATGATGAATCTGCATTCATCATGAATTTTGTATACTACATTGAACCTTGACCCAGGTCTGCGTGCACCACTGCTTTACTTCATCATTGGATTATGCTGCTTTTCTGCTAGTATATCTATCTATCCATCTATCTATCTATCTATCTATCTCATATCTATCTATCTATCTATCTATCTAGACAAAGAATAAGTCAGCCAGCACTTTACTTGATACCAAACTATTATATGGCCATGGCCTGCAGGTGCACGCTACTAGGCTAGATATACAGCAACAGAAGAATGCAGCAGCACACTGCCAGCACAAGGATATAGGTGAAACATGAACATGCAGATAAAACATGGAGAGCTATACAGCTATGGTGTAATAGATGCAAATGTGAAACTATGAAATAGTGAGGCACTTAGCTCGCAGATTTGTCTTCGCCGGCAGTCAAATAGCTTGGACTGTCCCACCGCGATAAGGTGGCCTCATTGGGATGGACCCTACACTGTGAATATGCCTCTGTGTGAACAGTTGAGTAAGCATGGTAGGGTCTGAAACATCCAAGACACCTTATATACACACCTGATAAAGGTGGGTGGGGTGCAAGACCAACATGGAGGTAGCCACTCCCCCGTATGTGCACCTGTGCACATATGGGGGAGTGGCTACCTCCATGTTGACCTTGCACCCCACCCACCTCTATCAGGTGTGTATATAAGGTGTCTTGGATGTTCCAGACCCTGCCATGCTTACTGAACTGTTCACACAGAGGCATATTCACAGTGTAGGGTCCATCCCAATGAGGCCACCTTATCGCAGTGGGACGGTCCAAGCTTTTTGACCACCGGCGGAGACAAATCTGCGAGCTAAGTGCCTAACTATTTCATAGTTTCACATTTGCATCTCTTACACCATAGCTGCATAGCTCTCCATGTTTTAACTGCATATTCATGTTTCACCTATATCCTTGTGCTGGCTGTGAGCTGCTGCATTCTTCTGTTGCTCTATATCTATCTATCTATCTCTTATCTATCTCATATCTATCTAGACAAAAGGATGAGTTAGCCAGCACTATTGATTTCAAACTTTTATATGGACCTGGCGTACAGGTGCAGGCTGCTGGGCTAAATATACAGCAACAGAAGAATACAGCAGCACACTGCTAGCACAAAGATATAGTTAAAACATAAGTATATAGATAAAACATGAAAAGCTATACAGCTATGGTGCAATAAATGGAAATATAAAATTATGAAGTTATGAAATAGTGAGGTACTTAGCTTGCAATTTGGCGGCCAAATAGCTTGGACCGTTCCACCATGGTAAGGTGACCTCATTGGGACGGACCCTACACTATGAATATGCCTCTGTGTGATCAGTTCAGCAGGCATTGCAGGACCTGAAACATCCAAGAAACCTTATATACACCTGATAGAGATGGGTGGGGTGCTAGAGCCAACATGGAGGTAGCCACTCCCCCGTATGTACTATACAGACAAAAGGAGAAGTTAGCCAGCACTATTGATTCCAAACTATTATATGGACCTGGCTTACAGGTGCACGCTGCTGGGCTAAATATACAGCAACAGAAGAATACAGCAGCACACTGCTAGCACAAAGATATAGATAAAACATGAGTTTATAGATAAAACATGAAAAGCTATACAGCTATGGTGCAATACGGGGGAGTGGCTACCTCCATGTTGGCTCTTGCACCCCACCCACCTCTATCAGGTGTATATAAGGTGTCTTGGATGTTTCAGATCCTGCAATGCCTGCTGAACTGATCACACAGAGGCAAATTCATAGTGTAGGGTCCGTCCCAATGAGGTCACCTTACCGTGGTGGGGCGGTCCAAGCTCTTTCTGTCTCTCTTTCTCTCTCTCTCTCTCTCTCTCTCTCTCTCCCTGTCCCTATCTTTTTCTCTCTCTCTCTTTCTCTCTCTCTCTTTCTCTCTCTGTTGCTCTCTCTCTGTCCCTCTCTCTTTCTCTCTTGTTCTCTCTCTCTGTCCCTCTCTCTCTCTTTCTCTCTCTGTCCCTCTCTCTCTCTCTCTCTCTCTTTCTCTCTCTTTCTCTCTCCCTCTCTCTCTCTTTCTCTCTCTCTTTCTCTCTCTCTGTCTCTCTCTCTTTCTCTCTCTGTCTCTCTGTCTCTTTCTCTCTCTCTCTCTCTCTCTCTCTTTCTCTCTCTCCCTCTCTCTCTATATATATATATCCTAATATTTCTCTATATACAGAAGACTAAAGATGAACACATACATATCAGTACCTCTCGGCGCCGTCCTTCAGACGCACACACATATGGCGCTCTTGTCCTTGTTCTGTTCGGTGCGATTACAACTGTTAAACTTGGTAAAGTGACACAATGTATTCCGGTTTATTAGCTCTTGTGGAATTTATCAGGAATTAAACATAAACAATGCAGCCATGGATTTCACTTGAGAGTCGATAAAGAGGTTACCTTCAACAATCTCTTCATTTCGACAACAAATCCGATTTCCTTCATCGTTCAGAACTTAGACGCAGATGGAATTGTTGTCTCAACTCATTTACTAGTTTGTAAGGTGGCGACAACTAATCCAAAGTATATATATTATTATTACGGGATTTACGGTGTTTGCTCAAGATGGCCAAATACTGTATGTGATAGAAGTAATTCTTCAGGCAAATATTTGCGCAAGTTATTAACTGTTTACAAGATATTTCAGAAGCCATTGCCTAATGGAACTTAAAGGGGGATGCCTGGTGAAAAAAAACCATTTATCAAAGACTCTATGGGAACACTTGGATTTGTAGAGTCTCTTATTCAGGACTATAATCTACTGCCCAGAAGATATGTACAATTGAACACTTGTTATCAGAAGGACGCCCTGCCATCAGCTTTTTATCAGGTACCTATAAACATAAAGTGATTGTCCTACTGTCCCAACCAGGGTTACTCCAGCTGTTGCAAAACTACAACACCCAGCATGCCTGGATAGCCAAAGGCTGTCCGGGCATGCTGGGAGTTGTATTTTTGCAACAGCTGAAAGCTCCCTGGTTGGGAAACAATGGCTTAGAAGACAATGGTCATGAAAAATCTAACCAGTGAAATTTTCTACTGATGTCGGAACTTTGAATCTCCACTGAAATATTTTTGGTGGAACCGAGCGAAATTGGAGGGACCTTCTTACATATATCTAACGTCTATGGGTAGTTCAAGGGAGGGTTTGCAATGCTGGCAGTCCATTTCCACCAGCATACTACTGCTCCCAGTATGTGCAGCCACTAGGTTACCTTTAATCCATGCCACCTGGTCCTCTCTTCACTGCCAGGCATTTGTTCCTCTCATTACCTGGCGCTGCCCTTCCTGATTCTTAGGGTGCGTTCACACTGAGTAATTCAAGATGAATTTACTCAAGTAATTCCTCTTGAATTCTCCACTCCCAATTAATGCACATCCCCTCTGTCCATTGACTCTCATGTTATTTCTGCTGTCCTGTTCACACTGCGGAAATTCTGCTAGCAGAATTCCGACACTGAATTCCTTTAGCTTGAAGAATGAACATTTTCATTCTTCAAGCGGAATCAGCGATTAGAATCCAATAGAAGTCAATGGTAAAAAAAAAAATTCTGCCCGACATTGTTTTCAAGCAGAATTCAAGTAGAATTCAGAAAAGTAGATTAAATAGCCTCCTCCTTCATTCCTCTTCATTTCCGCATGGAAATTCCGCTTGAATTCTGCTTGAATTCCACTTGATGGAGAAGGCAACAATTTCCTGACCGAAATTATTCCTCTTGAATTCCTCTAAAAAGGAACCAATCAGCAAATTTTGGCATATATATTGCTTGGCAATGTGTTATATATGCAAAAATCGTTATCCTCACCATCCCCGAGGGGATGTTTGTGCCCCTAGGGATGGTGAAGATATTAAGTTGTAAATTCCCCCCGGCCGCCCGGCAAGTAGTCCCCTGGGCGGACACTTCTACTTACCAGCTCCGCTCTCTGCGGCCGTGGCCCCGTCCAGACAGCTTGAATGATGGCTCACGTCACTGCTCTCCTCTGTCTGCTTAGGGAGCAGAGCGATGACGCAAGCCATCATTCATGCCATCTGGCGGGGCCATGGCCGCAACGAGTGGAGCTGGTAAGTAGAAGCCCCCGCCCAGGGGTGGGGGGGACTTTATAACTTAATATGTTCACCATCCCTTGGGGCACAAACGTCCCCCGGGGATGGTGAGGATAACAATTTTAGCATATATAGCGCAATGTCGAGCGTTATATATGCAAAATTTTTCTGATCGGTTCCCTTTAAAGAGAATCTGATAGCTGTTCACCCACACTAAATCTAGTATACTGGGTTATGGGCGGGTGAAGAGCTTTAAAATGAACGGTCACTTACTCTTTTCTGTGACGTGGGTGCAGAGTTGTGTCTTTTGATGGTGTTGTTCATATTGCCCTTCCGCACACAATGGAGGCGGGTAGCCTGCTCACCCAGCTCACCCAGCTCACCTGCCTTATGAATATTCATTCCCATGGCCCACCCCCATCAGTGCCTGGGGGGGGGGAACTATGAGTGCTCTGCTAATCACTACACCTGACCACTCTCCAAGCTTAACTCTCCAAACTTAACGGAACAGGAAATTAATATTCTTGATGCAGGGGAGCTGGGCGAACCAGCTCCCCGCCTCTATTATGAGCTGGAGCACAATATGAATAACATCATCAAAGGACAGAACTCTGCACCCACGCCACAGAAAAGAGTAAGGGACGTCTCATTTTAAAGATCTTCACCTGCACTATAACCCAGTATTTTCCAGTTCTTTGACCTAGAGTTTGGTACAAACCTGTTCTGTCCACCCTGTGTGCCTATTCCGGGCTATTCTCTGCTGCCAGTCCTAGACCTCTACTTGGACATGTTTCTGCTTTACCTATGTCTTTTGGTCTCCTGAACCTACTACCAATCGCACCAGGACCATTTTCAGATTTAGTGGCCGGGTGGGCATCTGTATGCCCATATGTGGGTTAAAGGGTGAAGACCAGGTGGGTTACTCCCTCAAAAGACAGTTTTCTCTTACAAAATATTGGACTGAATCTTAGGACCCTCAATACCCTGAGAATAAAGGGGATGCAGGAAGCTGGAAGAGGAGTGTGGACAAAGCAATTAATTCCAGGTATAAAAAATTTACCTCTTCTCTGCCCTCCACCAGGGATTCTAAAATGAACCCCTTTAAATCGCAACTGTCACCAAAAATATGCTTGTTAAGCTGCACATTGCACTAGGGCTTCACAAGCATATTCTCAGCATACTTTTATAAATATATTAGGCTGCTTTATACTTACCAAAAAAATCAATTTTATAATTACTCCAGGAGTCAGGCAAACAGTGAGGTGGAGCTGGGGTCCACTCTCCTCCAGGGCCGCACTCTCTCTGGCTACATCACATAGGTGATTGACATACACGGCTTATCTGCCTGTGGTGGCCCTGCGTATCTCTGCTAGGTGCACGCCGGCTGTTAGGGATGAGCGCATCGAATCTGACGAATCCGAAATCATTTCGAATTTTAGGAAAAAATCGATTTGCAACGAATGCAAATATTGTCACGATTCTATTGCGCCATTATTCTATCACTTCTTTAAACTACATTTAGTGCGGTCCAAGCTCCAGGATATCCAACATGGCAAATCCACATGTGAGGACATGTGGCAAGGAGTCCTGGAAAGGTGGGAAAAAGGGTAGGCGGGTTGACCCTGAATCACATGAAGCATGCAGCCCATCAGCAGCCAGTCACCTCTGTGTAGTCACAGCCCTATATAATCTGCAGCCATATTGCGGCCAGTCACTTCACCCTTTCACTGCAGAGAGATAGATAGGGACAGAAAGTGCTGTGTGTTGCACAGAAAACCTTTTTTCCAGCAGCAATTCACCTCCTAGTCACATCAGTGTTCTGTTGCACAGTGGGATAGAGAGCAGTGTGTTTTGCTCAGAAAAGCAATCTAACTGCAGCGATTCACCTCCAAGTTACTGTCTACAGTCTTCTATTACAGAGAGGGACAGAGAGCAGTGTGTTGCACATAACAGCAGCGATTTATCTCAAGCATTAATCCTGCCTAAAAGCACTGATAGGGAAGGGAGTGATATTGAGAGAGAGAGAGTGCAATTTTCGGTGTAGTACAAAGCGACTGTGTGCTGCAGCACTGGTGTGTACTGCTGGTGTTGTACACAAATACATTTTTTAAGTGTACTGGAACGCATTGTCCTCCCCTCATAAGTGTATACCATACACGTACATCTCAGTGGTGTACTATTTTGTTCCTGTTAAAGTCTCAAGGGCCTAGATACTGTGAAAGGCCAGGCAAAAGTACACAACGGATGGTGTTGTACACAAAAACTTTTTTAAGCGTACTGGAGCGCATTGTGCTCCCCTCATAAGTGCATGCCACACACGTACATCTAAGTGGTGTACTATTTTGTACCTGTTGAAGTCTCAAGGGCCTAGATACTGTGAAAGGCCAGCCAAAAGTACTCACCGGCTGGTGTCGTACACAAATACTTTTTTCAGCATACTGCAGCGCATTGTCCCCCACTCATAAGTGCATACCACATCCGTACGTCTAAGTGGTGTACTATTTTGTTCCTGTTAAAGTCTCAAGGGCCTAGATACTGTGAATGACCAGGCAAAAGTACTCACCAGCTGGTGTTGTACACAAATACTTTTTTAAGCATAGTGGAGCATATTGTACTCCCCTCATATATGCACTAAATATGTCAGGCAGAGAAGTGCCAGGACATGCACAGAGGAGTGGCAGAGGCCTAAATTCATCAGGCAGAGGTCTGAGCAAAATAGGGGCGAGTGGCAGCAGGAGTCGCATCGAAAGGCCTGAGCTCCAGGTACCAGCAAGCGGTCGTGTCTCGACCAGCAACCCATCTGCCATCATCGATTGGTTAACACGGTCATCCACTTCATCACAAGTGACATCTGACACCCCCAGTCAACAGTTGGTGGGTTTCTCAGACACAACCCTCAGTTAGCATGGCCCGCGAGCAATCCCTGACTTCCCATTGCCTTTGTCCTATGCTGTTCCCTTCCCCACAGAAGTATCTTATGCTGTGGGTTCAGCTCCACTATTTAGTGAGGACGATCTACTAGAGGACAGTCAGAAGCCCATCCAAGAATTGGAGGAGACATCTGCCGCTTCCTACATTAGGCGGGCAAGTAGTGATGAGGAGAGAGACGTGGGAGGTGGTGTTGTGAGCATTCAGGCTCCTGAAGCAGACACTGTTGAGGAACCTGAGGAGGACATCTGTGACGTGCAGACACAACTCGATGATGATGATGAAGCCGATCGCAATTGGGAGCTGGGTGCAGAGTTGCAGGTTGCCTGTGAGGCAGCAGCTGAGCCAGCAAGGTGGTAGCATGGTTGGCAGTTAGCACGGTGGCAGAAGTGGAAAGTCTGGAGCCAAATGTGCCTAGAGTAGACTCCCTGCTTCATGGCAGCCTACTTTCCCGGGAGGTAGTGAAAAAGGGGTTCCTGGAGTTGGCTCCAGTAACAGTCAATCAGTGCAGACTGTTGGTGGGAAAATTAGCTACTAGGCGGTGTGCCAGTATTTCATCAAGCATCCGAAGGAGGTTAACCTGGCCACATGCAAGATGTGTCGGCAGAAGATGAAGCGTGGCCAGGGTCCCAATGTTGGCACTACGGCCCTGCGTTAAAATATGCAGCATCACTATAAAGCAGCCTGGGAGAACCGTGACTCCGATGTGGTGGTCCAGCATGCTGCATCACCTAGTGGCCAGCTGCTCCCTTGTTTCAGCCAGTCAAAGCTCCACCACCTCACCCAAAGGGAGCTGTGTGTCATACCCATGTTCTGTCACTTCAGATGCTCCTGCTCCTCCTACTTCGAGTTATTCATTTTGCCAGCAATCCATTGGCGAAGCCATGTCCAAGAGACAACCGTATGTGCTCACTCATCCAAGCTAAATGTGCTCCTGTCCAAGTTGCTGGTGCGGCAGTCCCTCCCTTTTAAAGCGGCCCACTGGGTGAATGTGGTTCCTGCACAGCCACAACAACAGCAACTTGGACAGGTCATGCTGCCTCTGCCTCCTCACTCTCAGGCCAATGGTCCTGTGACAGTGTGCGACTCCGCCTCCTCATCCTCCACCGTGTCCTTAGCCTCCACTGCACGAACTCAGTGCCCCTCCAGCATACCATGTGTGCAGGGCACAGTGGTGTCACTCGGTTCTTCACATGGTTTGCCTTGGCGAACGGAGTCACACAGGGGAGGAACTGCTAAAAGTCATTCATCAAGACATTGAATCATGGCTTACACTACGAAAACTGGAAATGGGAACGATGGTGACGGACAACGGGAAGAACATCTTGTCTGCGCTACGACAAGAAGCCTGAGACATGTGTCCTGCATGGCACACATGTTCAATCTGGTTTTCAAGTGGTTCCTGAAGTGTTTCCTCCATCTGCAAGACATTCTAACAATGGGAACGAAACTTTGCATGCACTTCAGCAACTTGTACACCTCCTTGAGCTGCAGCGTCTGAACGGCATCCCCCGACATAGTCTGATTTGCGATGTTTCCGCATGTTGGAATTTCACCCTCCATGTGTTGGACCAACTATACCAACAGAGAAAAGCCATCACCGATTTCTTGATGATCCAAGTGGATAGGGGGACTCCCCTATGTAACTTCAATGTCATCCAGTGGGAGCTCATACGTGACACTTGCCGTTTGCTCAGGCCCTTTGAGGAAGCCACATTATTAGACAGTTGCCACGATTACGGGATGAATGACGTCATTTCACTGCTTCATCTACTACAACACTTGTTGGAAACAATGGCTGGTCAGGGCACTGGAGACATGGCACCTACATCTCACGGCCACATGAGCCCTGTGGGGCCTGAACTGGAGGAGGAGAGGGAGGGGCACAGTGGAGCACAGTGTAGGTTTCGCAAGATGGGCGGTTTTTCTAGTCATCTGACAGGAAAGGACGAGCAAAAGCAGCTAGATGAGCTAGAGGGTTATGAGGAAGGCAAGACAGAGGACCCAGACACATCGTGGCAGTATGCAGTGGAGATGGAGGCATGGAGTCCCTCCGAGTCACTTGCACAAATGGCACGATGCATGCTCAGTCACTTGCTTGCATAGTGACCGACACATTGTCCCAATTCAGCAGCAGTACGTCCACCTTATTGGACTCTCGCTACTGGCACAAAATGTAAATATTGAACGATATGCATTAGTTAAAACTTAACTTTTATTAGGATAAAATATAAAAAAGTACTAAAAAAAAAAAAAAAGGGAAAGGTGTGCAAAAAACGATATGCATTAGTTAAAACTTAACTTTTATTAGGATAAAATATAAAAAAGTACTAAAAAAAAAAAAAAAAAGGGAAAGGTGTGCAAAAAAAACCCTACACCACCAAGTATTGATGTGATGCAAAGACCTCTAAAAGATGGAAGGGAACAATGTGTGGTTCATTGTAACCAGTGGGGTAAAAACTTCCCCTGTAAGGCCCTACTGTCACATTATTAATTCTCTTCTTTGCAAGGGTTACTCGTCCTAAAATGTTCAGCCCCACACAGGAACCTCTCCCTATTTCCCCCTACAAACACCGCCATTTCTCAGGGTTCTAAGGTGGAAATAGAGAGAGTTTCCTGTGTGGGGCCACCCTTTTTAAAGTGAGTAACACTTGCCAAGAAGGAAATTAATAGGGGGAGAGTAGGGCCTTACAGGGGAAGTTTTTACCCCCACCTGCTACAATGGACAATACATTGTTCCCTTTCACCTTTTCGAGGAAAGTGTTACTCGTCTAAAAAAGGGCGGCCCCACACAGGAACCAATCACTGTTTCTACCTAAAAACCCTGGGAAAGGGTAGTGTTTGTAGGTGGAAATAGGGAGAGGTTCCTGTGTGGGGCCACCCTTTTTAGGGCAAGTAACACTTGCCAAGAAGGGAATTAATAGTGCGAGAGTAGGGCCTTACAGGGGAAGTTTTTACCCCCACCTGTTCCAATGAACCATACGTTGTTTCCTTCCACCTTTTAGAGGTCTTTGCGTCACATCAATACTTGGTGGTGTAGGTAGCACAAGGTGTTTTTTACACACCTTTCCTTTGGTTTCCTAAAAAAAAAAATTTGGAGCCATATATTTTATCCTAAGCATGTTATTAAAAGTTAAGTTTTACGTAATGCATATCCTCAATACTTACTTGTGCACACTAATACCGTTTTTTTCTGCATACCTGCAGCAGCTACTAAAGTTCTCCTTTTTTTCACCCACCTTCGTCTTTGCGTACTGGTATTGCCAACCACCGCACCACACTGTCACCAGGTCACTTTCAGGACTCATGATGCTGCTGCTGCCACCTCCAGGCTATCTCATTCTGCCACCATATGTTCTCCTCATGCTGATGCCAGCCCCAAGCTGTCTCATACTGCCACCATACGTTATCCTCATGCTGCTGCCACCTCCAAGCTGTTTCATTCAGCCACCCTATGTTCTCCTCATGCTGCCACCACCTCCACACTGTGTCAGTCAGCCACTATATGGTCTCCTCATGCTGCTGCAGACTGCGTCATCGAGCCACTTTGTGGTCTCCTCATGCTGCCACCAACTCTAGGCTGTGTCATTCAGCCACTATATGTTCACCTCATGCTTCAGCCACCTTCAGGCTGCGTCATTCAGCCACTATATGTTCTCCTCATGCTGCCGCCACCTCAACGCTGTATTGTTCAGCCACTATATGTTCTCCTCATGCTGCCGCCACCTCCACGCTGTGTCATTTAGACACTATATGTTTTCCTCATGCTGCCGCCATCTCTATGCTGTGTCATTCAGCCACTATATGTTCTCCCCATGCTGCCGCAACCTCCACGCTGTGTCATTCAGCCACTATATGGTCTCCTCATGCTGTCGCCAACTCTAGGCTTTGTCAATCATCCACTATGTGGTCTCCTCATGCTGCCACCATCTCCAGGCTGTGTCATTCAGCCATTATATGTTCTCCTCATGCTGCCGCCACCTCCACGCTGTGTCATTTAGCCACTGTATGTTCTCTTCATGCTGCCACCACCTCAACACTGTGTCTTTCAGCTACTATATGGTCGCCTCATGCTGCCACCACCTCCACGCTGTGTCATTCAGCCACTATATGTTCTCCTCATGCTGCCACCACCTCCATGCTGTGTCATTCAGCCACTATATGTTTTCCTCATGCTACCGCCACCTCAACACTGTGTCATTAAGCCACTATATTTTCTCCTCATGCTGCCGCCACCTCCACGCTGTGTCATTCATTCACTAAATGGTCTCCTCCTGCTGCCGCCAACTCCATGCTGTGTCATTCAGCCATAATATGTTCTCCTCATGCTGCCGCCACCTCCACGCTGTGTCATTCAGCCACTA
The DNA here is from genome assembly GCF_029499605.1 of Hyla sarda. NCBI lineage: Eukaryota > Metazoa > Chordata > Amphibia > Anura > Hylidae > Hyla > Hyla sarda. Next base: position 416,120,304 of record NC_079191.1, read on the forward strand.
TACATTTTCCTCATACTACCGCCACCTCAACACTGTGTCATTCAGCCACTATATGTTCTCCCCATGCTGCCGCCATCTCTATGCTATGTCATTCAGCCACTATATGGTCTCCTCATGCTGCCGCCATCTCCAGGCTGTGTCATTCAGCCATTATATGGTCTCCTCATGCTGCCACCACCTCCATGCTGTGTCATTCAGCCATTATATGTTCTCCTCATGCTGCCACCACCTCCACGCTGTATCATTCAGCCACTATATGTTTTCCTCATGCTACCGCCACCTCAACACTGTGGCATTAAGCCACTATATTTTCTCCTCATGCTGCCGACACCTCCACGCTGTGTCATTCATTCACTAAATGGTCTCCTCCTGCTGCCGCCAACTCCAGGCTGTGTCATTCAGCCACTATGTGGTCTCTTCATGCTGCCGCCAACTCCAGGCTGTGTCATTCAGCCACTATATCATCTCCTCATTCGGCCACTACATGGTCCCCTCATACTGATGCCACCTCCAGGTTCTGTCATTATGCCGCCATGTGACAGGTGACTCCTTGTTAGATTTGGTCTTTTGCAACCACAGTATTTATTCAAAGTAAATGCTGGGACCCGGGACATTGAACTTGGGAGTGTAATGTTCAATTTTAATTTCAAAATCTTAAATTTAAATTTCAAAAAATCGATGTAATCTTTTCAAGACTGAGGCCTTATGGTCGTTGATGTCATACACTAGCTGTGGAATCCAATGAAACAGGTTGTTGCACTTTAAAGGACATCTGCAGAAAAAGACAACTCCCAAACGGGGCCCCAGCATTGCCGCTCTATGTGAGCAGCTAATGCGCATAGCATCAACCTCTCTGTGGTCAACGGTATGCCCCCTCCATGCCCCTTCCCCATACAGTTCTATGGGAGAGGCAGGGAGGCATGAATGCTGCCTCCCCACCGCTCCCATAGAACTACATTGAGGAGGTGTGTCTGCTACGGCATCATGCTGCGGCTGGCATGCCTCCTGCATGGGAGAGCCGTGGCAGAGCTGTGGCCCTGTGCAGGAGATTGCGGGGGTACCAGCTGTCAGACCTTCCACGATCAGACACTTCTCTATCCTGTGCAAAGGGGATAAGTTGTCTTTTGCTGCAGATGTCCTTTAATTCCCTCTTCCATCTTCCTCCACAAGACAGGTGCTGATGAGTGACATCATCGCGCCTGCGCTGAATGACGATGGTGGTTACGGCCTCCTCTCCTGCAGGTCACACTCAGAGGGAGCTTTCAGCTGTATGCCTGTGTGCACTTACATCCTCACTAGTGAGCGACTGAGCGCATGTGCCGAATGGGCCCCTGTGCTGTTCCTTTGGTGGCCTGCCCACACTCCCACCCGACAGGGGCGGGTTTCGCCAAAGCATATGTCTGCAACTGTATATATGCCAGCCCCCGCCAAGGGGCAGGAAAGGTTGAGGAAGTCACAGAAATCTACATGTTTATGTTTCTGTACACAATGACTGCTAAGCAACTGGATTTACAAAGAGACATGAAAATGGGTGGAGCTTCATATACGTGCGGCGTATAAAAACGCTGTGCATAATAAATCTCCCCCCTCAATGTCTTTTCCTAAACTAAGCCGAGGCAGAGATACAATTATTTTCTCGTGAACTGAAAAAAAACTGATAATAAACGGGTGAGGAAATGAAGATTTAAATTAAAAGAGATTTTGTTTGAGTTTTTTTTCCTTCCATTTCAGTTTCTTAAATATTTCTTCCCCCTGATAAAATTTTCTATTAATTGCTCTATAAGTAAAAATATTTGAATGGCAGCTGCAGCGCCGACGGGCCCCGATATTACTGACGGAAAACAGTAAACTTTGTCATTTAAAAGACAGCTCCATTAACTGTCCTTGACATAAACCACAGCACTCAGCAGCGGTGTCTTTGTATCCGGCTTTCCTATTTGTTCATAAATTTCATAGACAAATAGTGTGTTCATGAATCTTTAGTGATGCCTGGTACTTACCCTGTAATTTAAGACAAAGGTGGATGCAGTCCTTTTGTATTAATAGGATTCGCCTTTCTTGTTTTACAAAAGAGATGCACCATTTCCCAAGCCCCGAGTTGACTTACCAGTAAGTAAATTGTACTTGCACTCTTTGAATGCCATATTATATGGTCTAAGAGACAAAAAAAAGTCAACTTTGTAACCCGCACTTTCCAACGTACTCTGATAAGATGTTCCATCTAACATAAAATCTATTTCAATTACCATGGCATATTTATCGACTATGTGAATACTATACATGTTCTATATCCATCCAGGGCATTGTCTTCTTTTAAGTGCACCTTTTTTTCTCCATATAAAATAAAACTTTTCACAAAGTCTCCTACCTTGAGTTACCCTTTAAGAGTTTTCTGCCGTGAATGGTAATTGCGAATTTCTGATAAAATAACATTTACCCTGCAATGAAAAAAAGAAAACATTTTACATAAAATGAGTCCTGATATCTCCTTTGAGCTGTGAAGTCTTTTAATATTCTATTCCGGGAGATCTCCATTATTTTACAGCCATTAGAGTGTCCAGAAGAGTTCCTGCCTGATACCTAACTTGTAGCTCCCGGGCACTATTGCAAAAGCTATAACAGGGACCTCAACATACCCCTGTGTCACTTATCAGTTTGGCTTTGGGCCAAGCTTGAGAGTTAAGTCTCAGTATTACTCTGGTCTTCACCCTTTATACTGCTCCAGGATGTGTAAACTGGACTTCAGCTGCAGGAAAAATACCAAGATCAACCACAAGAGTGGTTCTGGTTAAGTGGCAGCTGCCCAGGCAGGACAGAATGCCCCAGTGCCAATCACCGGTATACAGGTAGGAGGGACAAGCTAATGCTGTAGATGGTATTAGCACAGCAAACAGAATCTGAGGCAGGAGAGCTGACATGTTGTTAGCAGTACATCTGAGTAGCTTAGAGGCAGCCAGGTGGTGTTAGCTAGTTCAGAGTTCAAAGGCATGGTTGACAATCCAGATCATATGCCAGAGGGTAACAAAGTGCAGGTGGATCAGGGAGAGATGGAGTCAGGAAACAGGCTTAGGTCAGGAACACAGGAGACAGGAACCTTTACTGTAGAAAACTACAATATTACTGGGGCACCAGAGAACAGGTGGAGCAGGGCTAAATAGGCAGTGCCGGGCAGGGAGGTGGACAGAAATTAGAGATATACACAAATCCTTAATGTAACAGTACATGCATGTACGAACCCCCAACAGGGTTGGTCAGAATCTGCTGCCACATGAGACAGGGCAGAGGAGGAAGTCCAAAGCCTGCAGCAAGGAGGGAGATTCAAGCCAACGTAAGCAGCGGTACGCACTGTACAAAAAGAAAAAGAAGCAATATTCCTTGAAGTTCTATAATAGACTGCAATCATGTTACTAAGTAATGATGCGATTTCAGATCGAGGTGGGAGAAAGTGAACTTGGGTGTATATATGTAATTCTCTGGGATTATTGTTGGTATTATCATGCTCTTACATGAAGTGCCAAGTAGATGGCGGACTACACAAGCAAATTAATAGAGCAGTGACTAATGCTGAGAAAGGAGGAGTTTTTGGACATGTGCTGGTAGCCATCTTGGATTTTTGTAATTCCAGCCGAACCAGGAATAAGAGAGGACACAGAGGAAGCAATTTACCAGCAAAGGGCCAAAAAAGTGCTGCAGCAGCTGAGAGAAATCTGCTAGCAAGTTGGAGAGATTCGGTGCTGGTTAAAGAAAAGCTCAATAAAGGGGAAGTAAAGTTAAAATGATCTGATTACAGCATATGAAAGGGTAAGCCTGAAGCCCTAATTCCCTGCCCAACAATAGAGCATCCTGAATTTATATACAAATAAAATAGATTTGTGATTTGTTTGCGGACATTTAGCAAATTTGATCCCCCTCCAAGTGGAGCAGGACTTTGGATGGGCCTCATCTGTTAAATGTGCACCAACTGAAGGTACCCAACTGCTGTTAGGGCAAAGATTAGGGTGGGCCGCAGGTGTGCTTGTGGGTGAGTAAGAGCTTACACATTGCATTTGTTTGATTTTTTGTTATTCTATACCATACTGTTTGTTATGTTATGCATGGATGTATTCCTTTATGCAATACAAAATTAGTTCTAAATTAGCTTTGTGTCAGTTTTATTAATCTCTGAGATGTTCCCAGCGGGATCCCACATCCATACCCCGGATGCTCCATTGGGTGAAGGCACTGCTGGATATATGTACCGAATCTCCCATAAAGCAAAGGTCCAGGATTAGTCTGCTGAGCGCAAAGAGGTAACAAGGGTAAGGGACCACAGGGATTTAGGGGGACACTCCCAAAACCTTGTTACATATGTAAAGTTTAGTTTATTGAATTGATGTAGTAGTTCTATGTAAAAAACTTGTATAAATGCTGTTATAGATAAAGCCTTAGTGGGCAGTTTACCTGCCTATTCCTAGAGAAAGCCTATGTCTTGCTTCCTGGTTCACTCTCTGAGAAAGCCTGTTAGTCCTACTTCCCAACCCAATAATAATAATCATCATAATTCTTTATTTTATATAGCGCACAAAGATTCCACAGTGCTGGACACTCAAATTAGTCTGTCTTGCCTAGCCGCCTACTCACAGAGAAAGCCTGGTAATCCTGTTTTCCAACCCACTCTTAGAGAAAGCCTGTAAGTCACAATTCCCCACACATCCTTAGAGAACCTATTAGAAAATAAATCATTTAAGTCCTGCTTTATTGTAACTCTTAGAGAAAGCCTGTGAGTTCTGCAACCCCGCTTAATCATAGAGAAAACCGATGAGTCCCTCTTTCCTGCTCTACTCATAGAGTCAGCCTGTGAGTCCTACCTCCCCTGCCTACTCATAGAAAAATCCTGTGAGTCCTGCTTTTCCCTCGAGGCCTTACCCTGTGATTGACAGCTTTTATTGTATGTGTTTGTTTAATGGGAACTGTGAATCACTCTATGTGGGTAATGAGAAGTAGGACATGTGTATATATATATATATATATATATATATATATATATATAGCAACAGGAGAATACAGCAGCACACTGCTAGCACAAAGATATAGATAAAACATGAGTATATAGATGAAACATGAGTATATAGATAAAACATGAAAAGCTGTACAGCTGTAGTGCAATAAATGAAAATATGAAATTATGAAACTGAGGTACTTAGCTTGCAAATTTGGCAGCCAAATAGCTTGGACCGTCCCACCATGGTAAGGTGACCTCATTTTGGGACGGACCCTACACTATGAATATGCCACTGTGTGAACAGCTCAGCAGGCATTGGAAGATCCGAAACATCCAAGGCACCTTATATACACCTGATGGAGGTGGGTGGGGTGCAAGAGCCAACATGGAGGTAGCCACTCCCCCGTATGTGTAATACAAACAAAGAATAAGTTGGCCAGCACTAATGATTCCAGACTATTATATGGACCTGGCTTACAGGTGCAGGCTGCTGGGCTAAATATACAGCGACAGGAGAATACAGCAGCACACTGCTAGCACTAAGATATAGATAAAACATGAGTATATAGAGGAAACATGAGTATATAGATAAAACATGAAAAGCTATACAGCTGTAGTGCAATAAATGAAAATTTGAAATTATGAAACTGAGGTACTTAGCTTGCAAATTTGGCGGCCAAATAGCTTGGACCGTCCCACCACGGTAAGGTGACCTCATTTTGGGACGGACCCTACACTATGAATATGCCTCTGTGTGAACAGCTCAGCAAGCATTGGAAGATCTGAAACATCCAAGGCACCTTATATACACCTGATGGAGGTAGGTGGGGTGCAAGAGCCAACATGGAGGTAGCCACTCCCCCGTATGTGTAATACAAACAAAGAATAAGTTGGCAAGCACTAATGATTTCAGACTATTATATGGACCTGGCTTACAGGTGCAGGCTGCTGGGCTAAATATACAGCAACAGGAGAATACAGCAGCACACTGCTAGCACAAAGATATAGATAAAACATGAGTATATAGATGAAACATGAGTATATAGATAAAACATGAAAAGCTATACAGCTGTAGTGCAATAAATGAAAATATTAAATTATGAAACTGAGGTACTTAGCTTGCAAATTTGGCAGCCCAGCCCAGCAGCCTGCACCTGTAAGCCAGGTCCATATAATAGTCTGGAATCATTAGTGCTGGCCAACTTATTCTTTGTTTATATATATATATATATATATATATATATATATGTATATATATTATAATTTTTATACAGGCTACAGAGTAAAAGAAAAAAATATATATATACATATATAATATCCAAATATAAGCAGCACATCAAGCAGTATTCGCTGGAAACAGATACGGGGTGCTCGCATCATTGGAGCCTGGGTCGACCGGTTCTTTTATCCAGATACGTAAAATAGGATACAGCACACCACAGATGCAATCAAGTTGATGGTTTATTCCATAACGTGCAACGACAACGTTTCGCCAGCCTCACACTGGCTTTTTCAAGTGAGGAATAGTGACAAACACAAGGTATATATGGACCGCCCTAAGGCCGCCCACATCATCATGTGATCAATTATAGCCATCATTTGCATATCAAAACAAAGTATCATCATAGGTGACAAGGTTGACAAACAAGCTTCTTAGTACATCAAAACAAAAGGTGCATCATATACATATATACAAATTAACATAAAGTGCTGGAAGATCATGGCGATCAAAAAATAGTGTTTCATATTGAGATCATTACAATCTCCAGTGGTAAAAGTTCGTAAGTGATAGCGGTGATTATCGTGATTCCCTCACAGGGATGCGCCATGATGTCCGCGATGTGTAGGATTAACCGTTCTCATGGAGCGCAGGAAGGCGCGTGTCTCAGTCCAACCTCCGGGTTTACGAGCGGGTTCTTGTCTATTGGTCGCGTAGCCGCCGCGTCCATAGCAACCGCTAACCTGGATGTTCCATCAAATGCGCATGTTCCAATAAGGTACAGTGGGGGAAAAAACAAACAATGTCTCCGCCCTGTAGTGATCGGTGTATATGAACCGATTCCCGTCTTCTGAGTCGGTGTGCATGAACCGATCCATCAAGGATAATCTGGCAAGCATACTCACAGTCATATCAGGGATAGCGAATCACTCACCTATGGGTATCGGGTTACTTTGGACGTGAGTAGAGAAGAGGTCCATGGACATGGACCAATCTCTCACTGGAAATGTTGTTGTTCCGAGAAATTCAGAATATAACACAACTATCCATATTTCCACCGGTTACTATGGACGCTATTTCCACATGCAGGCGCACACTATATGGATACGGAGACATTGTTTTTTTTTTTCCCCACTGTACCTTATTGGAGCATGCACATTTGGCAGAACATCCGGGTTAGCAGTTGCTATGGATGCGGCGGCTATGCGACCAATAGACAAGAACCCTCTCGTAAACCCGGAAGTGCGACTGAGACACGCGCCTTCCTGCGCTCCATGAGAACGGTGAATCCTACACATCGCGGACATCATGGCGCATCCCTGTGAGGTAATCACGATCACCACCGCCATCACTTACGAACTTTTACCACTGGAGATTGTAATGATCTCAATATGAAACACTATTTTTTGATCGCCATGATCTTCCAGCACTTTATGTTAATTTGTATATATGTGTATGATGCACCTTTTGTTTTGATGTACTAAGATGCTTGTTTGTCAACCTTGTCACCTATGACGATACCTTGTTTTGATATGCAAATGATGTCTATAATTGATCACATGATGATGTGGGCGGCCTTAGGGCAGTCCATATATACCTTGTGTTTGTCACTATTCCTCACTTGAAAAAGCCAATGTGAGGCTGGCGAAACGTTGTCGTTGCATGTTATGGAATAAACCATCACCTTGATTGCATCTGTGGTGTGCTGTATCCTATTTTACATATATATATATATATATATATATATATATATATATGTATATATATATATATATATATATATATATAAATATACATGTGTGAACAGCGGTCAAATTGTGGCACTACTAACAACAGGCAATGCGGGGGTTAATACCCAACTTAGTGCCAGAATTGGACAGCGATGCGGCGACAGAGATCAAAACCAATAGAGTCTCCGGTGGTGCTGGGACAAATGAAAGGATAGATGCATCAGATATACGGTTTTAAAGGGGTAGTCCAGTGGTGAAAAACTTATCCCCTATCCTAAGGATAGGGGATACGTTTGAGATCGCGGGGGGTCCGACCGCTGGGCCCCCTGCGATCTCTCTTTACGGGGCCCCGGCTCTCCGCCAAGATAGCGGGTGTCGACCCCCGCACGAGGCGGCGGCCGACACGCCCCCTCAATACATCTCAATGGCAGAGCCGGAGATTGCCGAAGGCAGCTCTTCGGCTCTGCCATAGAGTTGTATTGAGGGGGCGTGTCGGCCGCCGCCTCGTGCGGAGGTCGACACGCCCCCTTCCCGCGGGCTGTCGGGGCTCCGTACAGGAGATCGCAGGGGGCCCCAGCGGTCGGACCCCCGCGATCTGCAACTTATCCCCTATCCTTAGGATAGGGGATAAGTTGCTCACCACTGAGTCACCACTGGACTACTCCTTTAAGAAACAAATAACGATATCCGCACTCACCGCTGGATTCCCGACTCAACGCTCCTAGGTAGAGATGCCGGTGGATCTCGGTGGTAGAAGATGCATAGCGCTCAGAGGCTACTACCGGCAATTTCGCGTGGTGTGCGCTTCTTCCGGCCTTGAGGCCGGAAGAAGCACACACCACGCAAAATTGCCGGTAATAGCCTATGATCGCTATGCATCATCTATCACCGAGATCCACCGGCATCTCTACCCAGGAGCGTTAAGTCGTGAATCCAGTGGTGAGTGTGGATATTGTTATTTGTTTCTTAAAACCATATATATATAAATGTAAATTCTTTATCTCAGGTGAGAACATTTCAATGTGTTCAGCAGGTCTACATTTCAGCATTCTCCTCGTATTTGCAGGGTGTGGGGGGATTATGCGTTGCTTTCCTATCTATAAATCAGAGGTTTAAACTCCTGTATGTTTCAATTATCTGTCTATTATCCAGCTGGTGTCTGAATATATTTATTATTCAGATCAGCCGCGACTATTCTGCTGTTGTGTAAACAACTGTCAATTGCAGACAATGATTACTGGGCGCTATCACATTGAGGTGTACTTAGAGGTACTTACACCCCCGAGTGTCTGTGATAAACAACACGGAACACAATGCTCGAGCGACTACTTCCCATCTCGTGTCCGATGATCAGAGCCTTCCTATGGCAAAACAAGCAAGGTTATTACATTTTTCATTAGTGCCCTGTAATGATACATTGTTTTGGGAAAAAACTCAATGGATATATTTTTAGAATAACACAAATAATGGAGCTCAGTTACTTTGTCCTCTTACACCTGAGTCCTTTATCAAACAAGTACGACCACTTCTCCTTTGAACTGTGTGCAGTATGTGGTCTTGAATGGGTGAATGGTGTTTGCCGACCTTGCTCTCCCAATTGATGGTGTGGTCCTGCACTTATGAAACATTTATGGAATGTTCTGTTTATTTGTTTTAGGAGTGTGATATGTCAGACCTGACATTGTTTCATAGAGGAATAATTGGTGGCACACACCTCAAAAGGACGCCTGTGACCTAAGTTGCTGCGTTGATGGGTGTGTTGAGGTACAGGTGAAACTCGAAAAATTTTAATATTGTGCAAAATTAATTTATTTCAGTAATGCAACTTAAAAGGTGAAGCAAGTTAGTTCAAGCCATGATTTGTCATAACTGTGAGGATTATGGCTTACAGCTCATGAAAATCCCAAAGCGCCCCCCCCCCCCCCCCCAAGTACTATGATTTGGGAAGCCATGTCATCTGCTGGGGTTGGTCCACTGTGCTTCATTAAGTCCATGATCAACGCATCCGTCTACCAGGTGATTTTGGAGCACTTCATGCTTCCTTTGCTTTTAAGTTGCATTAATGAAATACAGTGAACTTTTGCATGGTATTCAAATTTTTCAGGTTTCACATGTATACTGTTATGTTCAACTCAGTATGCAAAGACCAGCAAAACATCTGCCAACAGAAGTAGTTTTGGTCGAAAGTCAAAGGTTGACGCAAGGGACAGAAAAGCACTTTCTCAAATTGAAGCCAAAAAGCATTCTTATACTGATGCCCTTGCATTCAACTTTGTAGTCATTTAAGGGGACCATAGTAATGTGGTATCATTGTATGTTCTTACTATACTGGTATTATTGGTTGTATTGGTTACTTGTGTAGTGGTATTATTGGTCTTGATGCTCTATATTGGGTTTTGCTCAGTAACTGTATGAAGGGGGTAGATTGGCCCACCAGAGGGCAAGAATATCATCTGGTGGACATATGAGACAATAATGTGCCCTTCACATGAAATCCCAATGGTCTAGAAAAGTGTTTCCTCAAGTACCCCGAACAGTTCTTGTTTTCCGCATTTTGTTAGTCGTTCACAAGTGATGCAATTACATCCTCAAATCAAGGCCTGTGGGGTCACACGAGGACTGGGCTTAGAAAACACTGGTCTAGGAAGACAAACTCTTTTACCAGCTGGACTTACAAAAAGTAAGGTGCATTATCAGAGTAATTTTATGTCTCTGCTAGGCCCGAGACTGGTATGGAGGTAAAAATTAGATATTATATGTAGTGTTTAGCGCGAATATTTGAAATGCTAATTTTTACCGTGAATATTGGCACATCATGATTTAGCGAATATTAAGAATATAGTGATATATATTCGTGATGACAAATTTTCATATTTTTTATTTTACATTTTTTTAATGCAAATTTTTATGCAAATATCGTCACTTTCAGACTGGACACTGATCCCTCCCTTCTTTTAGGTGAAATATATAATTGCGCATGTGCACTATGCGAATTTCATCATGAATTTTCACATGAAAGCAAATAAATAAAATGAACATAGCGAATATCCGAATTTCGCAAACATAGGACGAATATTCATCCATATATTCCTGAAATATCGTGAATTCAAATATGGCCCCTGCTGCCCATCACTAATTATATGATGATAAGTTGTGGTCAGTATATAGCAGTATTGTTTGTCTCTTAAAGTGTTATTGTTGGTAATATGTATGGTCATTGTATTTGCTTTTTTTGTGAAGGGGTATCATTTGGTGATTGTATGGCTATAAGTTAGTAGTATACAATATTGTGTCATAGGAGGAACCCAGGTCCACAATTTTCCCTGGGGCCAATATGCCTCTAGTAAAAAAGTACTAAACTTTTTAATACAGTGGTCCCTCAACATACGATGGTAATTCTTTCCAAAGGAACCATCGTTAGTTGAAAACAATCGTATGTTGAGGGATCAATGCAACGTTAAGTATAGGAAGTTATACTCACCTGTCCCCGCCACTCCGCACCATCACTGCTGTTCTGGATGTCGCCCTCCATCGCTGTCGCCGCGTCCTTGGGATGTCCCCGTCACTCCGGACCATCTCTGCTGCCTGGGATCGTCGCTCTTCATCGCCGTCATCACGTTGCTGCACCCGCCGCTCCTATTGGATGACAGAACGGCGTGTGTGGGGACGTGATGACGACGAAGGAGAGCGATGGCGATGCAGGGGATCCTGAAGAGGACGGTCCGGAGCGCCGGGAACAGGTGAGTGACCATCACTGGAGCACACGGGGCACCTTAAACAGCTATCCGGTGGCAGTTGAAGCAGTCTGCGCTGCCTGATAGCCGTTTATGTGATGACCCCGACATACAAAAGCATCGTGGTTGATGCTGCCTTCAACATGCGATGGCCTCTTAGAGTATGTCTACTCAAGTAGAAAACAGACATGGTGCACATCTACAATCTTGCACAATGATCCAATTGCTTCTCAGCATAATTTAAAAACTAACAGGTTGTTAGTATATACGTTTTGGTCAAAAAGTACAAAGCCCACTCGCCACATCAAGGCCACCTATTCAGAGTGGGTCCCTAACGTCCCTAGCATAAAATGGCGTAGCACTGGGCGGCGACCACCACCGCCACGACACCAGTGCCCACAGGGGGAACGACCCACTGGCAGAGCGGCCACAACGCCACTCAAACCAGTCCATGGGTCGCATCTCCCCGCAGACACGGCGCCACGGCAGCAACGGACGCCGCACAGCACCACATCAGTGTGAACAGGATGTTATAGCACACTTACCATGCTCTCCCAGTCAAACTGGGAGGCTGCCAGGAAAGAAAAGGCCCATGTGTAGCTAACTACTACTTATATAGGGTTGGGCTGAGGGGGTGGGGAAGAGTGCAAACAACATGTTCAAACAAAAAAAAAAAGAGGGGATAGAAAACACAATGTGTACTCAAGTACAAAACAGACATGGTGCACATCTACAATTTTGCACAATGATCCAATTGCTTCTCAGCATAATTTCAAAAACTAACAGGTTGTTAGTATATACGTTTTGATCAAAAAGTACAAAGCCCACTCGCCACGTCAAGGACACCTATTCAGAGTGGGTCCCTAACGTCCCTATCATAAAATGGCGTAACACTGGGCGGCGACCACCACCGCCGCGACACCAGTGCCCACAGGGGGAACGACCCACTGGCAGAGCGGCCCCAACGCCACTCAATCCAGTCCATGGGTCGCACCTCCCCACAGACACGGCGCCACGGCAGCAACAGACGCCACACAGCACCACACCAGTGTGAACAGGATGTTATAGCACACTTACCATGCTCTCCCAGTCAAACTGGGAGGCTGCCAGGAAAGAAAAGGCCCATGTGCAGCTAACTACTACTTATATAGGGATAGGCTGAGGGGGTGGGGAAGAGTGCAAACAACATGTTAAAAAAAAAAAAAAAAGAGGGGATAGAAAACACAATGTGTACTCAAGTAGAAAACAGACATGGTGCACGTCTACAATCTTGCACAATGATCCAATTGCTTCTCAGCATAATTTCAAAAACTAACACTGGTGTGTGGCGTCCGTTGCTGCTGTGGTGCCGTGTCTGCTGGGAGGTGCGACCCATGGACTGTTTTGAGTGGCATTGGGGCCGCTCTGCCAGTGGGTCGTTCCCCCTGTGGGCACTGGTGTCACGGCGGGGGTGGTCGCCGCCCAGTGCTACGCCATTTTATGCTAGGGACGTTAGGGACCCACTCTAAATAGGTGGCCTTGACGTGGTGAGTGAGCTTTGTACTTTTTGATCAAAGCGTATATACTAACAACCTGTTAGTTTTTGAAATTATGCTGAGAAGCAATTAGATCATTGTGCAAGACTGTAGATGTGCATCATGTCCGTTTTCAGCCTGAATTCTCTTAGAGTATGTCGTATGTCAATATGTCGTCTGTTGGGGCCATCGTAGGTCTGGGGGTCGCTGTATATTGTTCCTTGTGTAATTATAAGGCACTTTGCTATTTACTTGCTGTTAAAATTCTCAACCCAGCTGATTGACACATCTAGATTCCTAAAGGTGGATTAGATGTTTTAAAATCACCAGCTGTTTTCGATGTATATCTCCAGATACTTTCAAGTCGGATCTTTTTCTAGCAGGTGAAGACTAATGAACTTTTATGATCTGTACTGTCATGTTATCTTGTTAACTTCTTGTTATTGTTCAAATACCTTATACTGCAGTTATCTATGCAGATTTTAATTTTTTAGATGTATTTTATGTCTGTTGTTAACCCAAAAACCTCTTCTAAATAAACAATTATTAAAAAAAAAATTCTCAACTTTGTATGTTTTTAATGTGATTGAACAAACAGCCAATATGTGGCTCTGTTCTGTTCCCTGTGCTAGTCAAACAGTTAGTTTGGTCTCATGCTCTTCCTGAGACCAAACTCAGGAAGAGCATGCGGGGCTTGGCGAGCCACAGCCCTCACAGGCTTCAGTAATGTCGCGCTTACTGGGGAACGCCCACTTTCTCCTGCCGGAGCTCACATAATGTGTGAAAGGGGAAAGGTATGCTACATAGCTTCTTAAAGCTAAAAATAAACTGGTGCCAGAAAGATAAACAGATTTGTAACGTATTCCTATTAAAAAAATCTTTACCCTTACAGTACTTATTAGCAGCTGTATGCTACAGAGGAAATTCTTTTCTTTTTGAATTTCTTTTTTTGTCTTGTCCACAGTGCTCTCTGCTGACACCTGATGCCCATATCAGGAACTGTCCAGCACACGAGAAAATCCCCCTAGCACACCTATGCTGCTCTGGACAGTTCCTTACATGGACAGAGGTGTCAGCAGAGAGAACTGTGGGCAAAAAATTTATAAAAAAAGAAAAGAATTTCCTCTGCAGCATACAGCTGCTAAAAAGTACTGGAAAGATTAAGATTTTTTAATGGAAGTAATTTACAAATGTGTTAAACTTTCTGGCACCAGTTCATTTACAACAAAAAAAAGTTTTCCACCGGAGTACCCCTTTAAGGGCAGGAAGGGTGTTAGGAGTAGTTAGGGAATATAATCTGAGTTAGTTTAGAATGTATGGCTTGATGACAGGTACTCTTTAAGCCACTGGACCCACTCTTTATCTATACAGAACCTGTTCATGTCCACTTTTATGGCATCAATAACACATATCATCGATAAGACATATCATCTAATAAATTGTTACTAAATCATTCCATAAAAATAGACCCTAGTGACAAGTTCCAAAGTGTCCACCAAGTGGGATTGACTTCTTCTGGAACTATGGGGCCGGTTATTTTGTCAATGCCAGAGCCCTCCCCTGGGTCATCCAAACCCATCGGTCCCCTCTTTCCAGTTTTGTGGTGACATCAGAAATGGTTGACTTTTGAGTTACCAGTGAGCTCGCATACAATGTTTATGAGAAATAACTGAAAAAGATTTAATGTCTTTTTCTTCTAAATAGAATGAAGGACTAGGAGAAGGCAAATTAGAACAACCATTAAAAAAATGGCATGAGAAGAATAATAATAAATGACGTACAAGTTTTTTTTCCAATGACACTTGGTCTCCGATTCTTCTCTGGAGGCTGAAACTCTTGTTTTGCAGTCAAGATAACAAAACTAATGGTGACCATGACAACCAGGATGGGTTATCCACAGGTCTCTACCAAGACGGGGACATCATGTTCAACAGACTATGAAAGTTGTTTAGCCCTGTGTAATTCTCCAAATCCCACAAAACAGAATTGACTTTATACTTGACCACAGTAAATTGTTTATTCATAAGAAAATATTTTAATTTGTTTTCTAGTAATAATAAAGGACAAAGCCATCGGTATATTACTGACTCTAATAGCCATTTTGACAAAAAGATTAGTACTGAATAGTATTTGATAGAAGTGGGAATATGGCCTAACCATGGCACACCTGGGACTACAACACTACTCGTAGCACCATTGGCATAACCAACAATGACATCTGTGTAGCACTATAAGTCCCAGTCTGACAAGTGCCTCAACGTCACCTCGACTCGCCACACATAGACCATCTATTGGCCAATTACTTGTATCCACTGTGTTATGCCATCATGAGCTGCCAAGGCTAATAAAGTAATGGGATGCATCAAGAGAGGCATAGAGGCTCAGGACAGGGACATAGTTTTGCTTCTGTATAAATCACTTGTAAGACCACATATGGAGTATTGTGTCCAATAGAGATGAATGAACTTTTGGAAAAATATGATTTGGCCGATTTGCTGAATCTTCCCAAAAAAATGTTTGGGTCAAATTTATTTCCGGCGAATCTGTATTAAAAACGGCTATTTCTGGCCTACAGAGAGCCTTAATAGGGATGTGGAGCACTTTGCTGGGAGTGTGCTGTGTTAGTGAAATAATACTGTTATTCAGCATGACATGAAGATTACAGGCATTGCTATTAAAATCACTGCTGCAGAGTGTCGCTGTGGCAGCAGAGAGCCCATATAGCGTCAAAATTAAAGATGATAGAGTTTTTTTTTATGTCATTTTAATTAAATTAAATTGAATTTAATTTGAATTTACTTTAATTTTTTGAGTACCCATTCTGGTGAGCATCAAGCTGGTGGTCCTCCGCCAGGTGAGATACCACCTGTTCCAGCCCCTGCCTCTCAGCGCCCCCCTGAGTATGAAAGTGTGAATGTTTAATTTTATCAGTTATGGTTCATTGTAATCGCTCCAAGCTGTTTAATTGGATTCTTTTGATAATTCCACAGGTAATATGACACAGACGACCATAGGGCCTCAGTCTTCAAAAGATTACATTGATTTTATTTAATTTAAATTTAAGAGTTTATATTAGATTCCAAAGTTTAATGTCCCGGTGTTTACTTTGAACTTATACTGTATGACTACAAAACCCAATCTAACAAGTAGTCACATGGCGGCACAATGACAGAGCCCAAAGGTGGCAGCAGCACGAGGAGACCATAATCTGGCAGAATGACACAGCCTGGAATTGGAATTTAAGGTAATGTCCCAGGCCCAGCAGCATCACTAAACCATATAGTTGCTGAATGACACAGCCTGGAGTAGGCAGCAGCATGAGTAGACACTAGGGTTTCACAATCCCTAAGATTAAAAGATGAATTTTAAAATTGAAATTGAAGAATTATGTTAGCTAGTGCTACCATAAAATATTTGTAGGTAATGTCCCAGGCCCAGCAGCATCAGTAAACCATAAATTGGGTGAATGACACAGCCTGGAGGTGGTGAAAGCATGAGGAGACCATATAGTGTTTGAATGGCACAGCCTGGAGGTGGCTGAAGCATGAGGAGACCATATAGTGTCTGAATGGCACAGCCTGGAGGTGGCTGAAGCATGAGGAGACCATATAGTGGCTGAATGGCACAGCCTGGAGTTGCCAGAAGCACGGGGAGACCATTCAAATTTAAGATTTTGAAAATTAAAATTTGAAATTGAAATTTAGGATTCTGAAATTGAAATTTTTGCTGACACTCCCAAGTTTTAGTGTCCCGGGCCCCGGCGTGTGGGTACAAAGAACCAAATCAAACAAGGAGTCACATGTCACATGGCGGTACAATGACAGAGCCTGGAAGTGGCATCAGTATGAAGAGACCATATAGTATCTAAATGACTGCCTGGAGTTTGTGGCAGCATGAGGAGACCATATAGTGTCTGAATGGCATAGCCTGGAGTTGGCAGAAGCATGAGGAGACCATTGAAATTTAAGATTTTTAAATAGAAATTGAAGATGTTGAAAGTGAAATTTTAGCTAAAACTCCCAAGTTTTAGTGTCCAAGGCCCCGGCGTTTGGTTACAAAGGACCAAATCTAACAAGAAGTCACATGTCACATGGCGGAAAAATGACAGAGCCTGGAGGTGGCATCAGTATGAGGAGACCATAAAGTGGCTGAATAACCACCAGGAGTTTGTGGCAGCATGAGGGGAGTCCATATAGTAGCTGAATGGCACAGCCTGGAGTTTGTGGCAGCATGAGGATACCATATAGCGGCTGAATGGTACAGCCTGGAGGTGAGTGAAGCATGAGGAGACCATATAGTGTCTGAATGGCACAGCCTGGAGGTGGCTGAAGCATGAGGAGACCATATAGTGGCTGAATTGCACAGCCTGCAGGTGGCTGAAGCATGAAGAGAACATACAGTAGCTGAATGGCACAGCCTGGAGGTGGCTGAAGCATGAGGATACCATATAGTCGCTGAATTGCACAGCCTGGAGGTGGCTGAAGCAAGAGGAGACCATATAGTGTCTGAATGGCACAGCCTAGAGTTTGTGGCAGTGTGGAGGTGGATGAAGCATGATGAGACCATATAGTGTCTGAAAGGCACAGTCTGGAGGTGGCTGAAGCATGAGGAGACCATCCAGTGGCTGAATGGCACAGCCTGGAGTTTGTAGCAGCATGAGGAGACCATATAGTGTCTGAATGGCATAGCCTGAAAGTGGCTGAAGCATGAGGAGACCATATACTGGCTGAATGGCACACCCTGGGGGTGGCTGAAGCACGAGGAGACCACATAGTGGCTGAATTGCACAGCCTGGAGTTTGTGGCAGCATGAGGAGACCATATAGTGTCCCATATAGTGTCTGAATGGCACAGCATGGAAGTGGCTGAAGCATGAGGAGACCATACAGTAGCTGAATTGCACAGCCTGAAGGTGGCTGAAGCATTAGGAGACCATTTAGTAAATTAATTGCACAGCCTGGAGGTGGCTGAAATATGAGGATACCATATAGTGGCTTAATGGCACAGCCTGTAGTTTGTGGCGGCATGAGAAGACCATATAGTGTCTGAATGGCACAGCCTGGAGGTGGCTGAAGCATGAGGAGACCATATAGTGGCGAAATGGCACAGCCTACAGTTTGTGGCAGCATGAGAAGACCATATAGTGTCTGAATGGCACAGCCTGGAGGTGGCTGAAGCATGAGGAGACCATATAGTGTCTGAATGGCATAGGTTGGAGGTGGCTGAAACATGAGGAGACCATATAGTGGCTGAATTGCACAGCCTGGAGGGAGGTGGCTGAAGCATGAGGAGACCATATAGTGGCTGAATTGCACAGCCTGTAGGTGGCTGAAGCATGATGAAACAAAGTGTCTGAATGGCACAGCCTGGAGGTGGCTGAAGCATGAGGATACCATATAGTGGCTGAATGGCACAGCCTGGAGATTATGGCAGCATGAGGATACCATATAGTGTCTGAATTACACAGCTCGGAGGTGGCTGAAGCATTAGGAGACCATATAGTTGCTGAATGGCACAGCATGGAGGTGGCTGAAGCATGGGGACCATATAGTAGCTAAATGACACAACCTGGAGTTTGTGGAAGCATGAGGAGACCATATAGTGACTGAATTGCACAACCTGGAGGTGGCTGAAGCATGAGGAGACCATATAGTGTCTGAATTGTACAGCCGGGAGGTGGCAGAAGCAAGATGAGACATATGGTGTCTGAATGGCACAGCCCGGAGCTGGCTGAAGCATGAGGAGACCACATGGTGGCTGAATGGCACAGCCTGGAGTTTGTGGCAGCATGTGGAGACCATATAGTGTCTGAATGGCACAGCCTGGAGGTGGCTGAAGCATGAGGAGACCATATAGTGGCTGAATGTCAAAGCCAGGAGGTGGCTGAAGTATGAGGACACCATATAGTGGCTTAATTGCACAGCCTGGAGGAGGCTGAAATATGACGAGACCCTATAGTCTCTGAATGGCATAGCTTGAAGGTGGCTGAAACATGAGGATACCATATATTGGCTGAATTGCACAGCCTGGAGGTGACTGAAGCATGAGGAGAACGTATAGTGGCTGAATGGCACAGCCTGAAGTTTGTGGCAGCATGTGGAGACCATAAAGTGTCCCATATAGTGTCTGAATGGCACAGCATGGAGGTGGCTGAAGCATGAGGAGACCATACAGTAGATGAATCGCACAGCCTGAAGGTGGCTGAAGCATTAGGAGACCATATAGTAAATGAATTGCACAGCCTGGAGGTGGCTGAAATATGAGGATATCATATAGTGGCTTAATGGCACAGCCTGGAGTTTGTGGCAGCATGAGAAGACCATATAGTGTCTGAATGGCACAGCCTGGAGGTGGCTGAAGCATGAGGAGACCATATAGTGTCTGAATGGCATAGGTTGGAGGTGGCTGAAACATGAGGAGACCATATAGTGGCTGAATTGCACAGCCTGGAGGGAGGTGGCTGAAGCATGAGGAGACCATATAGTGGCTGAATTGCACAGCCTGCAGGTGGCTGAAGCATGATGAAACATATAGTTTCTGAATGGCACAGCCTGGAGGTGGCTGAAGCATGAGGATACCATATAGTGGCTGAATTGCACAGCCTTGAGGTGGCTGAAGCATGAGGAGACCATATAGTGGCTAAATGGCACAGCCTGGAGATTATGGCAGCATGAGGAGACCATATAGTGTCTGAATTACACAGCTCGGAGGTGGCTGAAGCATTAGGAGACCATATAGTTGCTGAATGGCACAGCATGGAGGTGGCTGAAGCATGGGGAGACCATATAATGGCTAAATGGCACAACCTGGAGTTTGTGGAAGCATGAGGAGACCATATAGTGACTGAATTGCACAACCTGTAGGTGGCTGAAGCATGAGAAGACCATATAGTGTCTGAATTGCACAGCCGGAAGGTGGCAGAAGCAAGATGAGACATATGGTGTCTGAATGGCACAGCCTGGAGTTTGTGGCAGCATGTGGAGACCATATAGTGTCTGAATGGCACAGCCTGGAGGTGGCTGAAGCATGTGGAGACCATATAGTGGCTGAATGTCAAAGCCAGGAGGTGGCTGAAGTATGAGGACACCATATAGTGGCTTAATTGCACAGCCTGGAGGAGGCTGAAATATGACAAGACCATATAGTCTCTGAATGGCATAGCTTGGAGGTGGCTGAAACATGAGGATACCTTATATTGTCTGAATTGCACAGCCTGGAGGTGGCTGAAGCATGAGGAGAACATATAGTGGCTGAATGGCACAGCCTGGAGTTTGTTGCAACATGAGGAGACCATACAGTGTCTGAATGGCTCAGCCCGCAGGTGGCTGAAGCGTGAGGAGACCATATAGTGGCTAAATGGCACAGCCTGGAGGTGGCTGAAGCATGAGGAGACCATATAGTGTCTGAGTGGCACAGCCTGAAGGCGGCTGAAGCATAGGGAGACCATATAGTGGCGGAATTGCACAGCCTGGAGGTGGCTGAAGCATGAGGAGTTAATATAGTGGCTAAATGGCACAGCCTAGAGTTTGTGGCATCATGAAAAGACCATATAGTGTCTTAATGGAAAAGCCTGGAGGTGGCTGAAGCATGAGGATACCTTATAGTGGCGGAATTGCACAGCCTGGAGGTGACTGAAGCATGAGGAGATAATATAGTGGCTAAATGGCACAGCCTAGAGTTTGTGGCATCATGAAAAGACCATATAGTGTCTTAATGGAAAAGCCTGGAGGTGCCTGAAGCATGAGGAAACCATATAGTGGCGGAATTGCACAGCCTGGAGGTGGCTGAAGCATGAGGAGACAATATAATGGCTAAATGGCACAGCCTGGAGTGTGTGGCAGCATGAGGAGACCATATCGTGTCTTAATGGCACAGCCTGGAGGTGGCTGAAGCATGAGGAGACCATATAGTGGCGGAATGGCACAGCCTGGAATTTGTGGCAGCATAAGGAGACCATATAGTGTCTGAATGGCACAGCCTGGAGGTGGCTGAAGCAGGAGGGGGCCATATAGAGGCTTAATTGCACAGCGTGGAGGTGGCTGAAGCATGAGGAGTTAATATAGTGGCTAAATGGCACAGCCTAGAGTTTGTGGCATCATGAAAAGAACATATAGTGTCTTAATGGAAAAGCCTGGAGGTGGCTGAAGCATGAGGAGACCATATAGTGGCGGAATTGCACAGCCTGGAGGTGGCTGAAGCATGAGGAGATAATATAGTGGCTAAATGGCACAGCCTGGAGTGTGTGGCAGCATGAGGAGACCATATCGTGTCTTAATGGCACAGCCTGGAGGTGGCTGAAGCATGAGGAGACCATATAGTGGCGGAATGGCACAGTCTGGAGTTTGTGGCAGCATAGGGAGACCATATAGTGTCTGAATGGCACAGCCTGGAGGTGGCTGAAGCAGGAGGGGGCCATATAGTGGCTTAATTGCACAGCGTGGAGGTGGCTGAAGCATGAGGAGACCATATAGTGACTGAATGGCACAGCCTGGAGGGGGCTGAAGCATGAGGAGGCCATATAGTGGCTGAATGGCACAGCCTGGAGTTGGCAGCAGCATCAGGAGTCCTGAAAGTGACCCGGTAATAGAGTGATGTGGTGGGTGGCACTACCAGTACCAAGTGACGAAGGTGTGTAAAAAAAAGGTCTGATGCGGAGGAATGTTTGTAATTGGGGAGCAGTGTCTTAAGTCTGTTTGGCACTATCCATATTTGTGAAGTGTTGGTGTGGCAACATGGTCAATCTGCTCTGATGCATCAGTCATTGGTGGGTGGAAATACTCGCTAATCCATGCCTGATTCATCTTCACAAAGGTCAGTCTCTCCACATTTGTCATGGACAGACGAATTCTCCTTGGGGTGACTATGGCCCGCCGCATTAAACACCCTCTCTGATGGCACACTACTGGCCGGGAATAAAAGCTTTTCCAGGGCAAACTCTGCTAGTTGCAGTCACAAATGAAGTTTGGCTGCCCAGAAGTCCAGCGGATCTTCAAGGTGTGTTGGCCTGGGCATGTCAAGGTATGCCACCACCTGCTGGTCCAGGTCATGCTCCAGGTCTACCTGCTGCTGATGAGTTGCTTCACTATGCGGGCGAAGAAAGCTACTCATCAGCTGCTGGCTGCTGCTGATGGAGCTGGTACTGCTCCTGCCACCCCACCCCTCCCCAGCAGCCATGGCAGTGGAAGGTGAGCGCAGAGGGCAACCCAAGTCAGACCTGTCAGAGGATGGATGATGGCGCAGATAGGCATCGGCACACTCACTACGTAGGATGTCTCTGTAGTAGGTCAGTTTGTCAATGGGTGTAAAGAAGGCCCCTATTTTGTGGCGGTAGCGAGGGTCCAATAAGGTGGAGAGCCAGAAGTCATCCCGCTGCCAAATGTTGAAAATTCTGCTGTCACTACGCAAGCAAGTGAGCATGCATCGTGCTGTTTTTGCAAGTGACTCGGAGGGACTCCCAGCCTCCATCTCCACTGCATACTGCCACGGTGTGTCTGGGTCCTCTGTCTTGCCTTCCTCGTAACCCTCTAGCTCCTCTGGCTGCTCCTGCTCCTCCACTCCTGTCAGATTACTAGAAAAACCACCCATTTGGCGAAACCTAAACTGGGCTCCACTGTGCCCCTCCCCCCTTCTTCCTCCTCCAGTTTGACCCCACAGGGTTCATGTGGCCATGATATGTAGACGCTACGTCTCCAGTGCCCTGACCAGCCATCGTTTTCAACACGTGTTGTAGTAAATGAAGCAGTGGAATGACGTTGTTCATCCCGTAATCCTGGCAATTTACTAAAAATGTGGCTTCCTCAAAGGGCCTGAGCAAACGGCAGTAGTCATGCATGAGGTGCCGCTGGTTAACATTGAAGTTACACAGGGGAGTACTCCTATCTGCTTGGATCATCAAGAAATCGGTGATGGCTTTTCTCTGTTCGTTCAGTCGGTCCAACATATGCAGGGTGGAATTCCAACGTGTGGGAACGTCACAAATCAGACTATGTTGGAGAATACCGTTCTGACACTGCAGCTCAAGGAGGGTGTGCTTTGCAGTGTATGAGTGGCTGAAGGGCTGAAGTGCATGCAAAGTTTCCTTCCCATTGTTAGGATGTCTTGAAAATGAGAGGAACCACTTCACAACCAGATTGAACACGTGTGCCATGCAGGGCGCATGGCTCAGCCTTCCCAGTTGCAGCCCATGTAAGATGTTCTTCCAATTGTCAATCAACATGGTTCCCCTTTCCAGTTTTCGTGGAGTAAGCCATGCTCTGATTTCTTCACAAATGACTTTTAGCAGTTCCTCCCCTGTGTGACTTTGTTCGCCAAGGCAAACCATGTGAAGAACAGCGTGACACCGCCGTGCCCTGCACACATGGTATGCTGAAGGGGCACTGAGACTTGTCTAGACAGTGGAGTCTGAGGACTCGGTGGAGGATGAGGAGGTGGAGTCGCACACTGTCACAGGACCAGCAACCTGAGAGCATGGAGGAGAAAGCTGCGTGACCTGTCCAAGTTGGTGTTGGCTGTGCAGGAACCACATTCACCCAGTGAGCCGTAAAGGACATGTATTGTCCCTGACCATAGTTACGGCTCCAGACATCGACGCTGTAATGCACTTTGGTACACACCGACAGGCTCAAGGACTGGACTACCTTCTCTTCCACAAAATTGTGAAGGGCTGGTACTGCCTTCTTCCCAAAGAAATGATGGCTTGGCACTCTCCACCTTGGCTTGGCACAGCCATCAAATCACTGAAAGGTGCAGAGTCCACCACTTGAAAAGGGAGGGACTGCAGCACCAGCAACTTGGACAGCAGCACATTCAACTTCTGCAAAATTGGATGAGTGGGAGCATACTGTTGTCTCTTGGACATGGCTTTGCCGATGCATTGTTGGCGGAATGACTGAATAAAGTAGGAGGAGCAGGAGCATCTGGAGCGACAGAAGGAGGGTATGACACTAAGCTCAGCGTGCCACTGGGTGTTGCAGCAGGCTGGACCACTACATTGGAGCCACGGTTCTCCCAGGCCGCTTTATGGTAGCGCAGCATATGTTGACGCAGGGCTGTGGTGACAACATTGGAACCCTGGTCACACTTCAACTTCTGCCGACACATTTTGCATGTGGCTATGTTAACTTCCGGATGCTTGATGAAAAACTGCCACACTGCTGAGTTGCTGATTTTCCCACCAATAGTCCGCACTAATTGACCGCTACTGCCGCCAACTCCAGCAACACCTGTCCCACTACCTCCTGAGAAGGTAGGCTGCCACAAAGCAGATGGTCTCCCCCAGGCATGTTTGGCTTCAGAATTTCCACTTCTGCCACCATGCTGACTGCCAACCATGCTACCAACTTGCTGGCTCAGCTGCTTCCTCACAGGCAAGCTGCAACTCTCTTCTCCTGATGATGATGAAGCCCCTTATGCACCTGGCTCCCAATCATCATCATCAACAAGTGTCTGCACGTCACTGATGTCCTCCTTAGGTTCATCAACAGTGTCTGCTTCAGGACCCTGAACCCTGGCAACACCGTCTCCCACGTCACTCTCCTCATCACTACTTGCCTGCCTAGCAGGGGAAGCAGCGGATGTCTCCTACCCTTCTTGGCTGGGCAGTAGCTGCTGACTGTCCTCTATTAGATCGTCCTCACTGAATAGTGGAGCTGAACCCACAGCATAAGATACTTCTGTAGGAGAGGGAACAGCATAGAGCAATGGCAATGGGAGGACAGGGACTGCTCCCGGGCCATGCCAATTGAGGTTTGTGCCACTGGGCGTATCAGATGTGACAGATGTGAAAAAGTGGATGACCGTGTTAATGGCAGATGGGTTGCTGGTCGAGACACGACTGCTAGCTGATACCGGGAGCTCAGGCCTCTCGCTGCTACTCCTGCTGCCACTTGCCCCTAGTCTGCTACGACCTCTGCCTGATGAATTTAGGCCTCTGCCACTCTTCTATGCATGTCCTGGCACTTCTCTGCCTGATATACTTAGTGCATATATGAGGGGAGTACAATATTCTTCACTACGCTTAAAACAGTATTTGTCTAGAACAGCAGTAGGTGTGTACTTTTGGCTGTCCTTTCACAGTATCAAGGCCCTTGACAGATTAACAGCTACAAAATAGTACACTACTTAGATGTATGTATGTGGTATGCACTTAAGAGGGCAGAAAAATGCACTACAGTACACTTAAAAAAGTATCTGAATAAAAAAAACAGCCGTTGAGTACTTTTGCCTGGACTTTCACAGTATCTAGGCCAGATTAACAGGTAAAAAACAGTACACTACTTAGATGTAGGTATGTGGTATGCACTTATGAGGGAAGAAAAATGCACTACAGTACACTAAAAAAAAAAGTATCTGAGTACAACACCAGCCAGTGAGTACTTTTGCCTGGACTTTCACAGTGTCTAGGCCCTTGACAGATTATCAGGTACAAAATAGTACACTACTTAGATGTACGTATGTGGTATGCACCAGTGAAGGCTGAAAAATGTGCTACTGTACGCTTAAAAAACATATTTTTGCCCTACACCAGCAGTACACAACAGTGCTACAGCACACAGTCGCTGTTGAGTAAAACACCAGCCGATGATTACTTTTGGCTGTCCTTTCACAGTAAGTGGGCCCTTGACAGATTTGGCATGCACTTATGAGGGCAGAAAAATGCACTACCTTATGCTTAAAAATACATATATTTGCACAACACTAGCAATACACAGTCGCTGTGTACTAAACCCAAAATTGCACTCTCTCACAGACTATTAGGAATGGACTGCTGGGTGCTATACCGTCTACAGACTAGTATAACCGGCAGATTTTTTGTGGAACAAAGACACAGAATTGTGCTGAAAAATTACTCCTGCCTCCTCTGCTAAGGCTTATGAAGTTGAGGTAGCTTGCTGAAATATATGAGGCAACACACAGCTCTCTGTCCCTCTCTGTAATACAATGCTATAGAAAGTGACTGGGAGGTAATTGGTTGCAGTAAAAATCATTTTCAGTGAAAAAAAAAAGCACTGCTCTGTGTCTACCAGAACGCTGATGTGACTAGGAGGTAAAATGCTGCTGTAATAAGCTTTTCTGTGTAACACACACACAGGCTTTTCTGTGTAACACACAAGCAGGCTATGAATGAAGTGTAATGAATCAAGTGACGAGCTTCAATATGGCTACTGATTATTTAGGGCTGTAACATCACAGGGGTGACTGGCTGCTGATAGGCTGCATCCTGCATGTGATTCAGGGTCACCTGCCTTCCACCTGCCTTCCTGCCTTGCCTTCCCAGCTTTCCTTGCCCCATGTACTGACATGTGGATCTGCCATTTTAGATGCCCTGGAGCCTGAACAGAATTAAATGGAGTTTAATGAAGTAATTTGAGCGATAGAATCGCTGCAAGATTCGCATTTCTTGCAAATCAAATTTTTCATGCAATTTGTAACAAATTTGGGTTTATCAGCTTCGAATCGCTCATCTCTAATGTCCAATTCTGGGCCACTGTATATAAGAAGGACATTGCTGAACTGAAGAGGGTGCAAAGGAGGGTGGCAAGGATAATTGTTAATATGGGAGGACTAAGTACAAAGCCAGGTTATCAAGCTTGGGGTTAGACAAGGGGACATCCTTTATGTCTAGAGAAAAGAAGGTTTGACCATCATCACAGAGAAGGATTCTTTACTGTAAGAGCCATGAAACTATGAAACTCTCTGCCACATGATGTTGTGATGTCGTGCTCAATGAACAAGTTCAATGGAGGCCTGGATGTTTTTCTAGAGAAATGTAATATTACAGGTTATGGATACTAGATTTATGGTGATAGAACGTTAATCCAGGGATTTATTCTGATCGCCATATTGGAGTCGGGAAGGAATTTTTCCTCTATCATGGAGCAATTGGCATCATGGGGGGTTCTACCTTTCTATTGGATCAACAGTAGGGCTTTAGGTTGAACTCCATGGACTCTTGTCTTTTTTACCCTTATTATCTATATAACTATGATGACTTCATCAAGGGTCTGAAGTCATGACATGTGATAACAAAGGGAAATTTTAAAATGTTTTTTAATCTCTAACATTATTCCTTACTAAAAATGGTTTTATTTAATTATTATGATAATACCTCTTTAATGGAGAAATCCAGCAAAAATTTACTTATCCTCTATCTATAGGTTTTACTCTATACTGTTATATACATTAGATTTCATTTTATTCTATTATATCATGGAACTAGATATAAAATTATATTTTAGTGCAGTATTTCTCCATCCGCTGTAATATCAGTTCATGCCTGTATAGCTTTCTGACTGAAATGTCAATCTCAAGCCGTGTCTCTTCTGTGAAACAACAGCATTACTTTACATTTAAAATAACAAAACAACTAGAAAGACAGAATAAAAGATACACAATAAAAGCCTGGTAAGTTATATGAAAGTTTCAATTTCTACACATCAAACAGGAAATCCAGATTTGATAAAACAAAGTGTCATCCACTATATCTTCTTGATCATGAGTACGAAATAACAGGCTAGGGCCCCAAAGGTAGGATCTTCGATCTTCCGATCCGGCACATGTCAGAGAGGAGAGCGTTTCAGCATATAATCAATAGCCCAGTGTTTGTATTTTTACTCTGATTATATTTATATTTTATTTGTGTGATTTATGTTACTTTGATTTTATTTTTACCTTTGTTATAGTATGACTAAAAAGGTATTGATAATAAATGATGTATTACTTCCCATCAATGGAAGTTAATGGATCTTTTATCATGTTTTCGTAATGTTACTTGAATATTTTTTAAACATAAACTAAGAAAAATGAAGGAAATATACACCATCCCAACAAAACACTACAACCTCTTACCTAATATTTTGTAGATCCCGCTTGTGCCGCCAAACAGCTTTGACCAAGGCCTGGACTCCTCAAGAACTCTGAAGGTGTCCTGTGGTATCTGGCATCAAGGCGTCAATAGCAGATTCTGTAAGTCCAAATTGTGAGGTGCGGCCTCCATGGATCAGTCCTGTTCCTTCAATACATTCCATAAATGATTGATCATTTTGAGATCTGGGAAATTCGGTGATCAATCATCACTTTGATCTCTTTGTCCTTTTCCTCATAACTGAACAGTTTTTGTGGCCGGAGCATTATCCTGCTGAAAGAGGCCACTGCCATTAGGGGATACTGCTGCCATGAAGGGGGTACTTGGTCTGTACAATGTTTAGTTAGATGGTATGTGTCACAGTAACATACACAATGCCAGGTCACACTGCCCCTTAGCAATAAAAAAACAATTCCCATAGCACATCCTGATGCCATCTATTCCCCAGCTAAAGTGAAACACATCCATCCTGCTGTCCACATATTCCAGACTGGGCCACTATGCTTTTGTTGCTCAATGGAACAGTTGTGATGCCCATGTGGTGTTATTTGCTGGCTAGGGTAATGGTGACAGACAAACAGTTTGTAACACCAGGGCAGCGTTAACCTCCATGCACCGAGGGTAGTAGCTTCCTGGGGCAAGCTCTGGGGTAATAACGACCACAAATGCAGGGTTACGGAAACCACAAATTTTTACTTAGGAACTTGCAACAATAGAGGAACAGTCCAAACGGCAGTGCAAAGTTTACAGGAGTTTGCTGCAGGGATCACAGTTGCGTCAGGGCACTATGTGGCTTGTTGTCCTTGCTGATAAACTAGCTTCTTGCTTGCCAGATTTACTTTAGATTGAGCTGAATCTAGCTTTATAACTTGTAGAGGATTTAAACGGGTTATCCGCCATAAGGTGATTTTAGTACTTATCTGCCAGAACTGGGTATTTCCTGTTGGATTTTGTTCTCTAAACTACACATCCCACAGTTCCATGCTTGAACGTTTAATATCACAACCCCACCCATTAAAAAACTGTGTTTTCTAACCAGGGGGCCTACAGCTGTTGCAAAATTGAAGCAGACATGTATAGCACATAAAAGAAAAAGTCGTCACTACCTTGTAGCTCCTCAAAGGACCTGCCGTTAAGTCCTGGCAACAGTTGCAGGTCCTCCGGTGGTGCTCAGCTTCTAGTGCAGATAGATCCAACAAGCAAACAATGGAGAAGCAGGAGGCAGATCACCGGTAAGGTGCAAATCAGGCCTCTTTATTCTCTAAAACATGTTGCAAACAACAGTTAACGCCGTTTCACACAACACGTGTGCTTCTACAGACCTGCCCACTTCCTGCACAACGGCCCTGAAGTACTCACCCCCAGTCATGTGTGCAGGACAAGTGAGTTACAAATAAAACTCCAACATGAAAAAGAAAGTGACAACATTAAAATCAGAGAAAAAACACTAAATTCAACCTTGTCGTTTAGTCCTAACATATCTTGGGCTCTCGTTTTCAGAATAAGATAAGCTTCTTCTTGCCTATCTTCTCCGTTGTCAGGAGTAACGCTTTCCAATCCTAGAAAGCGCAGATTGGAAGTGTCACTATTATGCATCACTCTGACATGGTTCAGAAATCTAGATAATCTGGGAGGAGTAGACTTTAAAATTATGGATTTTACGTGTTGCAGCTCTAAGTTTGTAGTTTATGTTATACTTTGTAGTATAACAGACTCCGCTTAGACTCCGCTCCTCGATACGGTCCGAGTCATCAGGCACACAGGTTAGAGAATCCACATCCAGCTCTGTAACATCCCCATAGCAGACCTCTCTTGCTCGGGACAGTTCCTGACATGGACAGAGGTGTCAGCAGAGAGCACTTGTGGTCAGGCAGAAAAGAAATTCAAAAGGAAAAGAACTTCCTGTGTATTATACAGCAGCTGATAAGTATTGGAAGAATTGGTATTTAAAAAAAAAAAGTAATTTACAAATCTGTTTAACTTTCTGGCACCAGTTACCGTATATACTCGAGTATAGGCCGAGTTTTTCAGCACGATTTTTCGTGCTGAAAACACCCCCCTCGGCTTATACTCGAGTGAACTCCCCCACCCGCAGTGGTCTTCAACCTGCGGACCTCCAGAGGTTTCAAAACTACAACTCCCAGCAAGCCCGGGCAGCCATCCGCTGTCCGGGCTTGCTGGGAGTTGTAGTTTTGAAACCTCCGGAGGTCCGCAGGTTGAAGACCACTGCGGCCTTCAACATCATCCAGCCCCCTCTCACCCCCTTTAGTTCTGAGTACTCACCTCCGCTCGGCGCTGGTCCGGTCCTGCAGGGCTGTCCGGTGAGGAGGTGGTCCGGTGGGATACTGGTTCCGGGCTGCTATCTTCACCGGGGAGGCCTCTTCTAAGCGCTTCGGGCCCGGCCTCAGAATAGTCACGTTGCCGTGACAACGACGCAGAGGTGCGTTCATTGCCAACGTAATTCTGCGTCATTGTCAAGGCAACGGCTCTATTCCGGGCCGGAAGCGCGGAGAAGAGGCGCCCCCGGTGAAGATAGCAGCCCGGACCACCTCCCCACCGGACCACCTCCTCTCCGGACAGCCCTGCAGGACCGGACCAGCGCCGAGCGGAGGTGAGTACTCATAACTAAAGGGGGTGAGAGGGGGGCTGGATGATGTTGAAGGCCGCAGTGGTCTTCAACCTGCGGACCTCCGGAGATTTCAAAACTACAACTCCCAGCAAGCCCGGACAGCCGATGGCTGCCCGGGCTTGCTGGGAGTTGTAGTTTTGAAACCTCTGGAGGTCCGCAGGTTGAAGACCACTGAGGGCGAATGATGAGAAGAGGATGATGAAGGGGGGGGGGTGTGGGGATGATGAAGGGGGGGGGGGTGTGGGATGATAAGGGGATGATGAAGGGGGGATGTGTGGGATGATCAGGGGATGATGAAGGGGGGATGTGTGGGATGATAAGGGGATGATGAAGGGGGGATGTGCGGGATGATAAGGGGATGATGAAGGGGGGATGTGTGGGTTGATGACAAGGGGATGATGAAGGGGGGATGTGTGGGATGATAAGGGGATGATGAAGGGGGGATGTGTGGGATGATAAGGGGATGATGAAGGGGGAATGTGTGGGATGATAAGGGGATGATGAAGGGGGGATGTGTGGGATGATGACAAGGGGATGATGATGAGGATGTTAATGACGGGTCTGGATGATGACAGGGGGGGGATGAGGTATTTCCCACCCTAGGCTTATACTCAAGTCAATAACTTTTCCTGGGATTTTGGGTTGAAATTAGGGGTCTCGGCTTATACTCGGGTCGGCTTATACTCGAGTATATACGGTAATTTAAAAGAAATTATTTTCCAGTGGAGTACCCCTTTAAATATTTTTGTTATTTATTTTTTACATTTTTTATTTTCAATACTTCTACCTATTTAAAAAAAATCCTGAAATCTGGCCTCTAAGCCTAATATTAGGCTAACACTTTCTGATCTGTATCATTTCCTATCTCACTATCATCAAAGCACAGAAATACATGGTAAGACCCAGGCCCGGACTGGCCTACCTGAATCCCGGGAATTATCCCAATGGGCCGCTGGGCCTGGGGCCGCTTTGGGGCCGGATTAACGTAGGGCCCGGCGGCTCTCTAATTAGGAGATATAGGCGGCCGCCTAAGGCCTCGCGCTAATGGGGGCCTCGCGGCCGCCTAAATCGTGTGGTTAGAGCAGTGATTTTGGCGAGATATATTTTTTTTCAAATGTCCTGCCCCAGCCTGCGCGCGGGGGGGGGGGGGGGGGAAGGGAAGCCTGTGTGCGTACTGCGCACACAGCATCCTCCTGCGTCCTCTGTGTCCAAAGCCCGCCCTCCCCCTTGCGGCGCAGTGGGCCGAAAATGGTGCCCGACGTCGGAGCGAGCTGCATTTGCGCCGGACTGCCGTGGAACAGCAAGCTGCGCGGGCTGGCTTGCTTAAGGTACCGTACATTTTCCACACCTCCGTTACCCCTTCTCAACCCTGTCCAAACCGCCCCACTGTCACCCAGGTCCACCCTCTGCCCCCCCACCCCCCTGTCACACATGTGCACCCCCCCTGTCATCCATGTCCGCCTTGCCTACCTCCCTGTCCATCCCTGTCACCCATTGTCTACCCCCCCACCCCCTGTCACCCATCTCCACCCCCCTGTCACCCATGTCCTCCCCCTGTCACCCATGTCCTCCCCCCTGTCACCCATGTCCACCCCCTGTCACCCATGTCCTCCCCCCTGTCACCCATGTCCACCCCCCTGTCACCCATGTCTACCCCTCCTGTGTCACCCATGTCCACCCCGCTTGTCCTCAGTGTACAGAGCCCTGCATGTCCTCAGTGTACAGAGCCCTGCATGTCCTCAGGTACAGAGCCCTGCTTGTCCTCGGTGTACAGGGCCCTGCTTGTCCTCGGTGTACAGAGCCCTGCTTGTCCTCAGTGTACAGAGCCCAGCTTGTCCTCGGTGTACAGAGCCCCGCTTGTCCTCAGTGTACAGAGCCCTGCATGCCCTATGTGTACAGAGCCCTGCATGTCCTCAGGTACAGAGCCCTGTTTGTCCTCGGTGTACAGGGCCCTGCTTGTCCTCGGTGTACAGAGCCCTGCTTGTCCTCAGTGTACAGAGCCCAGCTTGTCCTCGGTGTACAGAGCCCTGCTTGTCCTCGGTGTACAGAGCCCTGCATGTCCTCGGTGTACAGAGCCTTGCTTGTCCTTGGTGTACAGAACCCTGCTTGTTCTCGGTGTACAGAGCCCTGCTTGTCATCAGTGTACAGAGCCCTGCATGTCCTCACTGCACAGAGCCCTGCATGTCCTCACTGCACAGAACCCTGCATGTCCTCGGTGTACAGAGCCCCGCTTGTCCTCACTGTACAGAGCCCCGCTTGTCCTCTGGTACAGAGCCCCTGCATGTCCTCAGTGTACAGAGCCCTGCTTGTCCTCAGTGTACAGAGCCCTGCTTGTCCTCAGTGTGCAGAGCCTCGCTTGTCCTCAGTGTGCAGAGCCCCACTTGTCCTCAGTGTGCAGAGCCCCTCTTGTCCTCAGGTACAGAGCCCCGCTTGTCCTCAGTGTACAGAGCCCTGCATGTCTTCACTGCACAGAGCCCTGCATGTCCTCACTGCACAGAGCCCTGCATGTCCTCGGTGTACAGAGCCCCGCTTGTCCTCACTGTACAGAGCCCCGCTTGTCCTCAGGTACAGAGCCCTGCATGTCCTCAGTGTACAGAGCCCTGCTTGTCCTCAGTGTACAGAGCCCTGCTTGTCCTCAGGTACAGAGCCCCGCTTGTCCTCAGTGTACAGAGCCCCACTTGTCCTCAGTGTACAGAGCCCTGCTTGTCCTCAGCGTACAGAGCCCTGCTAGTCCTCAGCGTACAGAGCCCTGCTTGTCCGCAGCATACAGAGCCCTGCTTGTCCTCAGCGTACAGAGCCCTGCTTGTCCTCAGTGTTCAGATCCCTGTTTGTCCTCAGTGTGCAGAGCCCTGCTTGTCCTCAGTGACTGCACCTAATGTGGGGAACTATACTGCACCTAATGTGGGGGAACTATACTGCAGCTAATGTGGGGAACTATACTGCACCTAATGTGGGGGAACTATACTGCACCTAATGTGGGGAACTATACTGCACCTAATGTGGGGAAACTATACTGCACCTAATGTGGGGGAACTATACTGCACCTCATGTGGGGGGAACTGTACTGCACCTCATGTGGGGGGAACTGTACTGCACCTAATGTGGGGGTAACTGTACTGCACCTAATGTGGGGGGAACTGTACTGCACCTAATGTGGGGGGAACTGTACTGCACCTAATGTGTGGGGAACTGTACTGCACCTAATGTGGGGGGAACTGTACTGCACCTAATGTGGGGGGACTGTACTGCACATAATGTGGGGGGAACTGTACTGCACCTAATGTGGGGGGAACTGTACTGCACCTAATGTGGGGGGAACTGTACTGCACCTAATGTGGTGGGGAACTGTACTGCACCTAATGTGGGGGGGGGGAACTGTACTGCACCTATTGTGGGGGGAACTATATTGCACCTAATGTGGGGGGACTATACTTCACCTAATGTGGGGAAACTAATATGCTTTAAAATGCATGATTTTACCTTTTATGAACAAGAAAATGACGACGTGCTGGTATAATGACGCAACACTATGGGGCTGGTATGTCATTTTTTCCAGGGCTGGTTTTCGCACCCAGTCCGGCCCTGGTAAGACCTGCCTATAGATAACACAGTATCACAGCATTCACCTTAGATTGTTAGTCACAGTTTGCTCCCTCCCCCAGGTCACAGAGCTTGCCCACAACAGAGTCCTATAGAATTCAATGAGGCAGCTCCCGACTAGTTTGTCCTATGGTCCATTTGGCTGCTGTAAAAAAAAAAACTCTCTAAATGTGGTCAAAAGCAGCTCAGGCTAGATGGCTTCTCTCATATTCATGTGCAGAAGAGTAGAATTAAAAAAATCTACAATTAGACAAAAAAGACAAAAAGTAACAAAACAGAAATCAGTAATATCTAACTTGAATTAATACTAATTTATTAGATGATATCTTTTAAGGCCACATTGATGAGTAAAAAGTATTGAAACCCGAGCCTGACTGATAGCACATCTTTACTATGGTCAGATTAATTCAATGTCTTTTTTTTTTTTTACAATTTACTGATTACTGAAGTGTTTCCCTTATTTATTTAATAACATTATTATTAATTAACCATATTTTTATTTGTTTTTGCTTTGTTGCCTTAGGCTAAAGCACCTAAGTGGTGTGGTCAAGGAGTACAGCTGTCTCTTCTTTCTATGGTGCTATGTGCACTGACTGCCTGATCATGAAGGAATCCAGCTTTACCGTCAATTATCAAGTCCCAATGTAAGAAGTGTATGCCTGTACATATAGCAGTTTTACAGTGAATTTGGCAATAAGTGGTTAATGGTTGGATCCCTAGTGGTCTAGGGCAATAAGGTGCTAGTGTTTGAGTTTCTGGTGTTTTGAGCACTAAAGGGGGTTCATGCATGTATCCCTGGTGGGGATCTAGGGCAATGGAGGGGTTAATGTCTATTCCTGGTAGTTTATAAGAGTAAAAGTGTTTGGGTCTCTGGTGATCCACAGCAAAAAAAAACATTAAAGTCAATATTTCAGGTGGTCTAGGGCCATGAAGAGGTTAATTTTAGAATCCCTGCTAGTTTAGGGCAATGAATGGGCTAATGTTAATGGGCTTTTCTTGTGACTTGTAATGGTGCATAATTGCTAGTAGTTGGTGTGAGTGGAAGGGTCCTTGAAGGTACTAGTTTTATAGATAACTCTTTATGCTGTTAAAATGGGCCTCCTGGTGGTG
Source organism: Hyla sarda (assembly GCF_029499605.1). Taxonomy (NCBI): domain Eukaryota; kingdom Metazoa; phylum Chordata; class Amphibia; order Anura; family Hylidae; genus Hyla; species Hyla sarda. The sequence continues at coordinate 416,155,683 of NC_079191.1, forward strand.
GTTCTGGGCCTCAGAAGTTAGGTGGGACGTGCACAAGGTTATGATGGTGCCCTTGGGTCAGGTGGTTGCAGTCAAGGGTAAGAGTTTAGTGCACAAGATTATTGGTATTGGTGTGGAAAGCCTTCCAGGGATCCTTCTGGGCAAGTGGTTATGTTACTGGAACTTTGTTAATAATGTTCATATATGTTTGTAATGTTATTTATAATTTTATTTAAAATGTTATTTATTGGTGTTAAATAAACGGGGCATATGGCCCATTATACCACATATTTGTTCTTGTGTATTTGTATAGTAATAAAAAATGTAAAAAGGTTTAATAATATGTAATCGATTTATTGATGAATTAAGAATGGAATATAGACAATGTATATTATGAGCACGTGTACATACTATGGTGTGTTCTCATCCACAGGGCCTTTGTGGACGCGTATGCCACATATAAGAAGAATTTATTAGACAAATGCTTTCAAAATATATCAAACGTAGGCTCCTTCTTCATTAAAGGCAATATCATAAAAATAGTGTATAAAATACAACTTATTTACACATTCTGATTGGATTATCAAATCCTGACTTGTAGGTTGGGACAAAACATGGTATGGACCGAAACTCCTAGCTTGTACTACAATCGTTACATAACTTGGTAAATATAATATGGACTAATGCATATAATATGAACTAATTAATCCAAACACCGTGTTTTAAATTGAATAGATCTCAAATTGTGAAGATAAATGAAATATACAATATGTACTAAATTAGATATATTTAAAGGGTACCTCTCATCAAAAAAACGTTTGATATATTATAGATTAATGTATGCAGAATAACTTTACGATTGCATGTTATTAAAAAATATGCTTCTTTCTATTTCGTTTTCCACTTTGAAGAAATGACCACTAGGGGTCTCCCTACCAGTCCTGGCAGCAAGCATTTCAGACTCATGCTGGAGTCCTAAACACTACGAGCTGCCAGTCTGCTTTGTTCACAAAGGAGAACACTCAGAGCTGCCAGCCTGCTTTGTTCACAGACTGTTTGGCTGTGAACAAAGCAGGCTGGCAGCTCTGAGTGTTTAGGACTCCAGCATGAGTCAGAAATGCTTGCTGACAGGACTGATCGGGAAAAATACAATAGAAAGAAGCATATTTTTCATTAACATGCTATTGGAAAGTTATTCAACATTCATTAATCTAAAATATATCAAAAGTTTATTTGATGAGAGGAACCCTTTAAATAAGTACATATATGAATAAATAAATAAATTAATAAATAAGTATGAATTGTATATGGCAGGCTCTCAATCGTAAATACCATAAATCTATGTCCGTTGCTTATGAGGCCCAGCTCATCCATCGTGTTTTTAAACATAATTATTTAACAAAACCAGAGTTATAAGAAATATATGCATAATATCAAATACATAGATGGATTAATGTATAAATGCGACAGCACAGATGGCTATGTTGCGTATCTACTACTCTAGACAAACAGTAGAATATCACCCAATGTGGATGAATGTAGAAAACTACACATTAAATAAAATAAAATAAAAATGGAAATAAAAATAAAGAAATAAAATGAATGGGGATGGTGTATGTAGAAAGGAGCACACATAATTGGGGGGGGGGGGGGGGACTAAAGGAGACAGCCAGACTTTACAAAATTTGTGGGAATGCTGGAAAATAATTATTCCGTGGCACTTGATGTCTGAAGAGGGCACCAAGTGGGACTAGCCCCCAGGATCGATCAGCATGTCATTGATGGGTCGAGAGTGAGAGTCCCAACTAGCTAAGGTCAGTCTTCCTCCAAAAACCCAAATAGATCAAAATCTACACTGAGTCCTCTTGAGGTTTGTAACTCAAACTCAAAAATCTTTCTGGTTTTCGCCTTCAATAAACATCTTGCCCAAAAAGTTTCCTCAACAGTCTTTTTTTTTAATCATCTGTAAGGTCGTGTATTTCATCTGATGTGGATCACTTTCATGGAATTCACTATAGTGAGCAAGTGGGTGATTCCTTTTTTTTCCGAATGTAATACATATGCTCAGAAATACAGGTTCTAAGCTAATGTGAAGTCCTGCCAAAATACTGTTTGTGACATGGACATTGAATTAAGCAAATGGCCCCCTTACTAGAACAAGTCAGAAATTCAGTAATTTTCCATTTGATGTTATTAGTTGTAGATATCACGTCAGTGGTTTTCTTGGGAAATGAGGTGATCTTACAGTTAGGGCAATGACCACATCTGAAAAGCCTTTCTTGTTTACTAATGTACTGATGGATCAAGATGGATGCTATCTTTGGGTAATGCTTGACCTATAGTTCTGTCTTGTTTCAACAGGGGCCAATATCTTTTTATGATTTTCTCAACTTGACAGTATTGGGTGTTGAAAGGAAGGATGATTTTAGATGTTTTGTCAAACTTATTGGTAGGCTGCTGTTTTGGCTCATTATTGAAGAATTCATGTCCATCTAAAGCATAACCTTATCTAATGAGTCCTTTGGGACCCTTTTGGATGTTTCTTAGTTAAAAACTGTTGCATTAAAACTTTTGCTTCCTTTTCAAATTGTTCAGGTAACGTACAGTTCAACCATCCATCAACAAATAGTACGGTCATGGGCACTAAGTTCGCTCCCAGCTATGCCAACCTGTTTATGGCAGGTTGGGAAGAAGAAGTCAATACACCCATGCTGGGGTCAAGCCTAGTGTCCTGGCATAGATATAAAGATGATATCTTTTTAATTTGAAACAATCAGAATTGGAACTTATGGATTTTATCACGTCTTTAAATAGGAATAATTTTATTCTTAAATTCACGCCACATGTCAGTTCAAAAGCAGTAGAGTTTTTAGATTTATTAATAACAGCAATCACCACAGGCCTCATTAGCAGTACCTACCACAAACCTTACCCAGTTGGGACTCTCACCCTCGACCCATCGATTGCAGGCTGTTCTACCAGCACACCGATCAGTCTTGATGCCTAGTCCCACTTGGTGCCCTCTTCAGACATCAAGTGCCACTGAAGTATTATTTTCCAAAATTCCCACTAATTTAGCAACTTCTGGTTATCTCCTTTTGTTTTCACCCCCATTAAGTATACTGCTTTCTACATACACCATCCCCATCCATTTTGTTATTTTTATTTGTTTATTTATTTCCATTTGTATTTTTATTTTATTTTATTTCATGTGTAGTTTCTCCATTCGTCCACATTGGGTAGTGTACTACTGTTTTGTCGAGAGCAGTGGATACACAACATAGCCATCTGTGCTGTCGCATTTACACTATTTAATTAATCTATGTATTTTATAATATGCATATATTTCTTATAACTCTGGTTTTGTAAAAATGATTATGTTTAAAAGCCTGATTGATGGATGAGCTGGCCCTCATGAGCAACAGACATAGATTTATGGTATTTATGATTATGAGAGTCTGCCATATACAATCTGTACTTATTTATTTATAGATTTATTTATCAAATATATCTTATTTTGTACGTATTGTATATTTCATATATCTTCACAATTTGAGATCTATTCTACTTACAACCCGGTGCTGGATTCATTAGTTCATATTAAGTACACAGGTTCATATCCAGCGTAATCACCATTCTCACCCCTGCTCGTCCTTATCTATGTAGTCTATTGTCCTATAGATGTACAGTTTATGGCCCAACTTCTCCTCATATGTTGTTTTAACCCCTGCACTATTTTGTGAGATGTAACCTGTGTGTTTTCCTCTTGTGTGCTCAGAAATGTTTTTGACTTGATAAAGGGAGGAATCCCGAAAGCTTCTCTACAAAATACTGTTAGTCCAATAAAAAAGAAATTACAAGATAATGCAACATCCTATGATTTTGCATTTCGTTCATATTATATATACCAAGCTATGTAACGATTGTAGTACTAGCTAGGAGTTCCGACCCATACCATATTTTGTCCCATCCTACAAGTTAAGATTTGATAATCCAATCAGTATGTATTTATTGTATTTAATATACTACTTTCATTATATTGCCTTTACTGAAGAAGGACCCTAAGGTGCTTACGAAACATGTCTAAATTGAGCAATATTTGCACATGATACCTCCCTGTACCAATACACCAGTAACAATACCTGTGTATCAGCCTGAATTGATGCTCATTCACACGACAAGGAGGCCTTCAGGTCTGCACACATGGACGGTCCTCATACAGGAACGTGGGAGACCGGGATCTGTGCAAGATACTAGAAGTCCCCGCAAGCTTATCCTGCATGAGCGGTACAGTGTACCTATTCTTTACTAACCAAATGTGCAATACCTTTTTCCTAAGGAATATCTGAAGTCAATTCATGTTAAGCTTACCTTGAACTTTGTCCGATTTATAGCCGCTACAGACTGGATTTATTAAACATTTATACTAAGCCGCTAATTGCATCTGAGGACATTTAATAGATTACGGGGATACTTTATAAAGGAGTTCTATAGAACTGCATAGTGGATCTTGTGCATTATCATAGTTTTATATATTTTTATAGCATTTTTTAAATGATTTTTTCGTATTTGTGGCATACTCGTCCACAAGGGCCCTGTGGGCGAGAACATAGCATAGTATGTGCACGTGCTCATAATATACATCGTCTATATTCCGTTCTTAATTCATCAATAAATTGATTACATATTTGTAAACCTTTTTACATTTTTTTATTACTATTTTCATTATTATTATAATCCAAACTATATCCATAGGGTTTCTAGAGCACCAGTATTTATTATTTGTGCACCTTGGTTCTAATTGCGCACTGGGGGTATCAATGCATAGCATATCTCGATTCCCGATTAGTGACTGTGATCAGAGAGCCCTTCCGATTCCCTATTTTATAATTATTTATCTGCATTTTAGAAGCCGTCTATTAAATCTAGAGAACAAGACTGTGGCTGATAATTTGCATCTCAGCTTCAGGGGCACCCAAACACCAGAAAGGAGACATACATACTAGGAGTGCCCAGGTGGACTACTACCACTACCATCCATCATGGTTATTCCTTTATCACTGTATCCCATCCAGAGTAACCAGATTGTGACCATCCCGTGACATCTGAGGACAACTACCCTCACCGTCCAGCCTCATTCCACTGGGCCTCTCTATCACATGCTCCCCCTGGACTGCTGCACTGACAGGTGCTTGGAACTCTTCTAAATGTGTCCATGCTATAAATGAACCATCAAGTTTAATTGTCAACTGTGCAAATGGACCATAATAAAATCTTTTATCTATGGTGGACAATGTTAGCTGTTACAAAAATACACATAATGTACATGCGTATAAATAATGTGTATGACAAAAAAGAACATACCACTTATTGCCCTTTTGCAAACATGTTTCCAGACACTCAAACTCATTACAAAAGGAGAGAAAAAAGAAGAGATACACCCTCATTGGGGTAATATATCCTTATATTGAAATAACGAACAATGTTTTGTGAGAACAGATATGAAGTCAAGGGCAAAATACTTCAATGTAATGTTCTGCAGTGCTTATTGTAAATCCGAGTGAATATGATCAAAAGTATTCTATAGGTCCCCATAATGTCATACAGATGTATAGGTTTCTATAGTGTTCCTGTTTATGTATAGAGGCTGAGGATTTCATCAACCCCCAAAAATTGAAATGGGAAAAATATGCTGCCATAGGAATACCGGTTAACGCATTGCAACAGCCCTCTGCTGGCTCCATTCATAGAATGCAGGCAGTAAAAACTGCACATAGATTTTGCTAACGTCAAGATGCCAGAAAAGCAAAAACAGTGGATTTACTGTATAATACCCGTGGGAGAATTTTTTTAAATTATTATTAACCAATGATGTCTCTTTGGGACACCAGGGATAAATAGGCTCCTTAGACCATCAAGGATGTTGGCATTATTACTTCTTTACTATCTTTGACTATCAGGAATGTTGACATTAACCCTAACCACAATGGTTATGTTCACACCACCAGTTAGCTTCATCCAGGTGAGCTTAGTCATAGGGTCCATTTGGTGCCACATAATGCAGCCAAATGGATCCTTTGCACAACAGACACCGATGGGTCCCAATGGATCCCATTGACTTGGATGATGTATGTCAGATTTTCTGTCTGGTGTCCATTGTTTTGAGAGAGATGAGCGAACGAAGCTCCCATATACAGAGCTGGACAGTGATGTGAACTTAACCTTACAGTCATTAGTGCTTTTGCCCCCAAAGATTTCCGTGGAAACAATGTATTTAAGCGCTTATCCAGCAAGCTATAATTGATGGACTATCCTCTGGATAGATCATCAATTTTAGACTGGTGGGATCTGAACCCATACTCACCACCCTTTCCAGCTACCGCACAGTCCACAGCATACAGGCACAGATAATGTCACTCATCTAGTGCAGATGAATAGGTTTTCAGCCTCTTGTGGTTACTGGCACAACACTGCGGGTGGCCATAAGAGTGATTGACAGGGCTAGGAACCAATAGCACTTTACTCTGTCAGTCCAACAACCAAGTGCTACATTTAACTGTAGAAGTTTCATTAAGACATGTCTATAGTTAAAAGTATTGGCAAATGTCCATTGGGCCTGATGGTCATTCCAGCAATGTCAAGGCTCCATGTGAAGAAGAATATTTTTTTTACAGGCTTAATAACCCATTAAAACACAAAACCACTCTAGGCCACCAGGAATATTTCACCCTAGCAACATTTAAAGGGGTGTTCCACTCATCAGCATTTGGAACATTTAGTTCTGAACGCCGGGAGCGGGCTTCGGGGGTCTCCATGCCCTCTTGTGACATCATGCTCCACCCCTCATGACGTCACACACCCCACACCCTCAATGCAAGTCTATGGGAAGGGTATGACGCCATCACGCCCCCTTCCATAGACTTGCATTGCGGGGGGGGGGGGGGGTAACATCATGAGGGGCGGAGCATGACATCTCGAGGGGGCGGGTCAACCCCGAACCCTGCTCCCTCCGTTCTTAACTAAATGTTCTAAACGTTGGGGAGTGGAGTACCCCTTTAATATTAACCTCTAGATGTTGCTATGACCTGATCAAAGGTGCTAAAGTTTCAAAGGGCTGTAAACATTAGACATTTGTCGACCATGTAACGTGTATGGGGGCCTTCCGACTCATCCCTCACAAATGATGTTGGGGAGAAAAGGACTGGGCATGTTGAATTTCAATTGCCTGATCTCGGTTCTCAGAAAGTCTGTCAACAGCTTATCCATCCTCACTCCATTTTGATTATGAGTATGGGAGGATCGAGATACATAGATGTCTTTTGTGTATGGCTACGTTAAAGGAGTACTCCGACCATAGACATCTTATTCCCTATCCAAAGGATAGGGGACAAGCTGTCTGATCGCAGGGAGTCTCTTTCCGCTGGGAACTCCTGTGATCTCCCTGCTGCACCCAGCATTCATTTAGAGTGTCAAGTGCCGCGCCAGAGGCGCGTGTCGTCACAGCTAAGCTTGTGGGGCTAAGCTGATTGCGCAACCCCCATTCATGTCAATAGGAGTCACGCAAATTGTGTAACTTTCCCGCTTCACCTGTTTTCGGCTTTCCCGACAACCTCCTGTAAACACGAAGAGCTGGCTAGAAAGCTGAAACAGTGAGGCAGGACAAACCCCTTTAAGTTCGAATCCCTCTCTATCTTCATGGTGGCTCATGAGACTACAAGGGGAAGTTGAAGACATTTTCTGTGAACAATTTTGGGCATAGCAGCCTTCTTGTTATAGGCAGCCAATAGGAATATGTGTCCTGAGTATTGTTACTTATACTATACCGCTGAAATCAGTCAAAAGTAATTGTCCAGTCTATTTGCTCAAATAAATATGTCACAACATGTCACTTACCACGTACATTAGGAAAAAGCATTGAGAAACACTCAGAAATCATCAAAGGGGGGGTTAGCATATAATATTGCAATTTTTGTATTATGCTGCATAAAGCACTCTCTCAGTAAAAAGCATGGCAGGTCAGGGAAGATCACAAAAACACCTGGAAAATTGGGACGGATACAAAGAAAGAGCCTTGCATTAAATGACCGCCATACTGGAACCAAGAGCACTGTTCTATGACACGGTCTATATACCTATGCGACTGTCATTATATCCAGCAATGGAAATGTGTTTGTATGATAAACACTTCAGGTATCATGAAAGACAGAGAGTCCGAGCAGCACAGGCAAGACAGGGAACACTTGGCCTATTTCTCTTTTTTCTTATTCTTGTTTCTTTTTTCATCTAAATAACACACTTATTCCTGAAGGCGGGTTGACTAATAACAAGGTGACATTGATTTGTAAATTACTTCTATATATAAATCTTAATCCTTCCTGTACCTATCAACTGCTGTATGCTCCAGAGGAAGTTGTGTAGCTCTTTTCTGTCTGACCACAGTGCTCTCTGCTGACACCTCTGTCCATGTCAGGAACTGTCCAGAGCAGGAAAGGTTTGTTATGATAAGTTGCTCCGGCTCTGGACAGTTCCTGACATGCACAAAAGTGTCAGCGGAGAGCATTATTGTCAGACTGGAAAGAACTACACAACTTCCTTTGGAGCATACATCAGCTGATAAGTACTGGAAGGATTAAAACATTTTCTGGTACCAGTTGATTTGAAAAAAAATTGTTTTCCACTGAAATCATTGACTCAGGTTGCGTGGTTGGACGTTGAAAATGGCAGATCCATTGCTCTGGGGTCCAACTCTTGTGGACTCTTTTTGGGCTTCCCCTTTCTGATTCAGATCCAGATGATTCTGCGGAACACCTTCTCTGCTCTGCCCCATCTAAGTGGACCAAATATCTGGCCTGTCTACCTACTGAAGTCTAAAATGCACTGCCTCTTAATATCCCTCAAGGTGTGGTGGATTAACTCTGCTTGAACTTCTCTGCTAGAGATGAGCGAACTTACAGTAAATTCGATTCGTCACAAACTTCTCGGCTCGGCAGTTGATGGCTTATCCTGCATAAATTAGTTCAGCTTTCAGGTGCTCCGGTGGGCTGGAAAAGGTGGATACAGTCCTAGGAAAGAGTCTCCTAGGACTGTATCCACCTTTTCCAGCCCACCGGAGCACCGGAAAGCTGAACTAATTTATGCAGGATAAGTCATCAACTGCCGAGCCGAGAAGTTTGTGACGAATCGAATTTACTGTAAGTTCGCTCATCTCTATTCTCTGCTCAAACCATTAAATATTTAGGAGTTAAGATTTCCTTGAATTATGTTTCTTTGTACCAACGTAATTTCCCCTTTATTCACACTTTGTGTTTCTCTGTTTCCTTGTAGAGCAGCCTTTGAGATGAACGTGTTGCAGAAATTGCTTTACTACAACTGAACTGCTGTAAACTTGGCCTATGTAAGTTCCACTCTCTGCACATGGCTATATTCAAATTTATTAAGAATAAGAAACAACACTGTACACCTATGTCAGTTTGGCAGGTGGGTAAGGCAATCCGGGACCTTGGTATTTTCAACTGGGGTTTCCGCCCTGTCGCTTTATGGTCACTGTTTATGGCTTATAACTAGAGATGAGCGGCATAGGCCATATTCAAATTTGCCAGCTTGAGGAAGCGCCAAACAGGCGTGAAACAACTTGTTCCGGAGCTCCTGCCTCCCCCCCCCCGCCTCCACTTGTGTATATGCCTTACGTACCGGTGACGGAATAAAGAGTTGTATTCCTGGTGAGTGCGATCCTCTTTCTTTGTCTTCATTTGAACTTTTATCCTATCTGTTTATGGAGACGCACCGCTATAGGCAACCCTCTAGCTAGCCCCGCAGCCCCCTCGTATGCAAAGAGTGCCAGTAGCCTTTATTTCTGGTAGTGCCGGGTCCATTTTCTTCTTACCTTGATATTCAAATTTGCGATATCTCGCGAATATACAGATGAATATTCGTCAAATATTTGTGAAATTCGCATATTCAGTTTTTTTGTGCACATGTGAAAATATATGCGCATATGCGAAAATATATGTGCATATTTGCGAATATTGAGCCCTCCCTTCTTTAATAGTATAGGGAACTAATGGGCTAGTGCAGTGATCTCCAACCTGCGGACCTCCAGATGTTGCAAAACTACATCTCCCAGCATGCCCGGACAGCCGTTGGCTGTCCGTGCATGCTGGGAGTTGTAGTTTTGCAACTTCTGGAGGTCCACAGGTTGGAGACTACTGCACTAGCCCCCCCCTTTGCCAATTCAATAAGCCCACTCCCCCTTTGCCAATTCATTAACCCCCACGTGGCAATTCATTAAACCCCCTCCCCGCCCTGTGGCAATTCATTAACCCCCTTGTGCCAATTCACTAACCCCCCTCTCCCACCCTGTGCCAATTTATTAACCCCCATCCCCCTGTGCCAATTCATTAACCCCCCCCCTGTGCCAATTCATGAAACTCCCCCTCCGCTGCTGCCTCACCTGCCAGACCTGGTCCCGACTCCATATCAGACATCATAAGGTCGGGGCAGGCAGCTCTTCTTCTAAGCGCTGACGGGGCACGTTCTGTATGACGAGGGACGTCTCCCAACGCAATGTCAGGGGCGACACTCGTCATCCAGAGCCGGCTTTCCGCAGGTGCTCACTGAGTTCAAGAGGCCGCTGCGCTGTGGGTGGTGAGCTGCGGGCGGTGAGCTGCGGCCATTTGGAACAGTGAGCAGCGGAGGCAATGGTGAGCGTCGGGGGGGGGGGGGGGGTAATTTGTGGTAATTAAAGAAAAAGAAATCTTGGGCAGCAAAGTGCCACCCCTGAAAAGTGCCGCCTGGCCATGGTTGGTATGGTGTTCTTTGGATACTACTTAGCATTCTTTCTCCTCCAAACACGACGAGTTGAGTTTTTACCAAAAAGTTCAACTTTGGTTTCAGCTGACCATATGACATTCTCCCAATCCTCTTTTAGATCATCCAAATGCTCTCTAGCAAACTTCAGATGGGCACGGACATGTATTGGCTTAAGCAGGAGGACAAGTATGGCACTGCATGATTAGAGTCCTTGGTGGCGTAGTGTGTTACTGATGGTAGCCTTTTTTACTTTGGTCCCAGCTCTCTGCAGGTCATTCACTAGGTCCCCCCGTGTGGTTCTGGGATTTTTGCTCACCGTTCTTGTGATCATTTTGACACCACGGGGTGAGATCTTGCGTTGAGCCCCAGATCGAGGGAGATTATCAGTGGTCTTGTATGTCTTCCATTTTCTAATAATGCTCCCACAGTTGATTTCTTCACACCAAGCTGCATGACTATTGCAGATTCAATCTTCCCAGTCTGGTGCAGGTCTACAATTTTGTTTCTGGTGTCCTTCGACAGCTCTTTGGTCTTTGCCACACTTTGGAGTGTGATTGTTTGAGGTTGTGGACAGGTGTCTTTTATACTAATAACAAGTTTAAACAGGAGCCATTAATACAAGTAATGAGTGGAGGACAGAGGAGACTCTTAAAGAAGAAGTTACAGTTATGGTGTTCGTTGGATGCAACTCATTGAGTGGGGCAAAGAAGTACCGTATTTATCGGGGTATACCACGCACCGGCCTATAACACGCACCCTCATTTTACCAAGGATATTTGGGTAAAAAAAGTTTTTTACCCAAATATCCATGGTAAAATGAGGGTGCGTGTGTGCGCGTGTACACCCCGATACATCCCCAGGAAAGGCAGGGGGAGAGAGGCCGTCGCTGCCCGCTTCTCTCCCCCTGCCTTTCCTGGGGTCTAGAGCGCTGCCGCTGCCCCTTCTCTCCCCCTGGCTGTCAGCGCCGCTTCTCTCCCCCTGGCTATCGGCGCTGGCAATGGGGCGCCGGCACCAATAGTCAGGGGGACAGAACGGGCAGCGGCGCCGATAGCTAGGGGGAGAGAAGGGCCGACAGAAGCGCTCTAGACCCCAGGAAAGGCAGGGGGAGAGAAGCGGGCAGCGACGGCCTCTCTCCCCCTGCCTTTCCTGGGGGTGTATCGGCGTATAACACGCACACAGACTTTAGGCTAAAATTTTAGCCTAAAAAGTGCGTGTTATACGCCGATAAATACGGTATTTAGTCAGCCACAACTATGAGAGACATAATGAGAAAAAAAATCCGTAAAATCACATTGTCTGATTTTTAAAGAATTTATTTTCAAATGATGGTGGAAAAAAAGTATTTGGTCACCTACAAACTAACAAGATTCTTGGCTCTCACAGACCTGTGACTTCTTCTTTAAGAGTCTCCTCTGTCCTCCACTCATTACCTGTATTAATGGCACATGTTTAAACTTGTCATCAGTATAAAAGACACCTGTCCACAACCTCAAACTCCACTATGGCCAAGACGAAAGAGCTGTCAAAGGACACCAGAAACAAAATTGTAGACCTGCACCAGGCTGGGAAGACTGAATCTGCAATAGGCAAGCAGCTTGGTGTGAAGAAATCAACTGTTGGAGCAAGTATTACAAAATGGAAGACATACAAGACTACTGATAATCTCCCTCGATCTAGGGCTCCATGCAAGATCTCACCCTGTGGTGTCAAAATGATCACAAGAACGGTGAGAAAAAACCCAGAACCACATGGGGGACCTAGTGAATGACCCGCAGAGTGCTGGGACCAAAGTAACAAAGGCTACAACAAAGTGTCCCCCTGCTTAAGCCAGTACATGCACGGGCCCGTCTGAAGTTTGCTAGAGAGAATTTGGATGATCCAGAAAAGGATTGGGAGAATGTCATATGGTCAGATTAAACCAAAGTAGAACTTTTTGGTAAAAACTCAACTTGTCGTGTTTGGAGTAGAAAGAATGCTGAGTTGCATCCAAAGAACACCATACCTACTGTGAAGCATGGGAATGGAAACATCATCCTTTTGGGATGTTTTTCTGCAAAAGGACCAGGATGACTGATCCGTGTAAAGATAAGAATGAATGGGGCCATGTATCGTGAGATTTTGAGTGAAAACCTCCCTCCATCAGCAAGGGCATTGTAGATGAAACGTGGCTGGGTCTTTCAGCATGACAATGATCCCAAACACACCGCTACGAAGGAGGGGCTTGGTAAGAAGCATTTCAAGGTCCTTGAGTGGCCTAGCCAGTCTCCAGATTTCAACCCCATAGAAAACCTTTTGAGGGAGTTGAAAGTCTGTGTTGCCCAGCGACAGCCCCAAAACATCACTGCTCTAGAGGAGATCTGAATGGAAGAATGGGACAAAATACCAGCAACAGTGTGTGAAAATCTTGTGAAGACTTATAGAAAACATTTGACCTCTGTCATTGCCAACACAGGGTATATAACAAAGTATTGAGATGAACTTTTGTTATTGACAAAATACTTATTTTCAACCATAATTTTGCAAATAAATTCTTAAAAAATCATACAATGTGATTTTATGAATTTTTTTTTCTCATTATGTCTCTCATATGATGAAAATTAGAGGACTCTCATCTTTTTAAGTGGGAGAACTTGCATAATTGGTGGCTGACTAAATAATTTTTTGTCCCACTGTAACTACATACCTGAACACCTAACTAACTACCTAGCTAGCTATCTACCTGCATTTTACTGAGCGTGACACCAATTGGGGCATTATAACATTTTGGGGGCCTATAGATGGGAAGATTGTATAGACTTGGAGAGGGCATTGAAAAATGTGGAGTCTAAGATGTTTGTCCTTTACATGCGGAAGCGATGAGTTTTGCCTGTAAGAAGTTGACGTGGAGATCTGAGCCAGATGGAGAAGAAAAGGAAAGTGGATGACGCAGATTAGAAAAGATGTCTCCTTTAAGTCCCTAGATAAAAGTAGGGCATTGTTAACATTTGGAATACTATAGATGGGAAGATTGTAAAGATAAGGATGAATGTTGGAAAATTTTCCCTGGTGTTCATGTAATACTAGTTACTCCTCTGGCTGCAAGCCTGTAAAGATTTTGTGGGCTGGCCTGGTTGGCACGTAGGGCATAGCATGAAGTCCGCAACACGACCAAATGGAAGCCTTACAAATCAAATACCAGGTGTCCCTTGCATGCTGAAGTGCTTAGAACCTGTGTAGTGAATACCTAGTATTTGATTTACCAGGCTTCTGTCATGTACGTTGTGGTTGCACCCTTTGACCTGTAGGGCTGGTATGCAGTCATTTCGAGGGCTGGTTTTTTTTCACAGTCTGGCCTGATAGTCGCTGAGCTGCAGTGCACTCTACGAGGTGCAGGTCTTTAGGTACTTCGGAAGCTACAACATTTCTAGGTTCAGTCTAAAGCCCTGGAAAGTCCTAGTTGTGCTGTGGGGTCCTTGCACAACCTTACCCTAAAGTCTCTGTTGTGGAGCTTCACAGATGTATTGGTACCCCACAGGGTTCTGGGATGGTGAAATCTATCTAATGGAAGGCTAGGAGCACATCATCCTTCCTCCCGCTTAATTACAACCAACTGGTCTAAACAGGATTTCCTTCCTCACAGGAGAGCGAGACTTGGCTAGGGGGGCTGCTCACACACCTTAATGTTTTCAGTACAATGTCATTTGTCAGTCTAAGTGTATGGTTATCTCTCTCACAACTAGTTAGCAAGGTGTAACAGTAGATAGGAGCACAAGATTACTTAATATAAACAGCATAAAGCAATGCCACATCACTACATATGAATAATAAGGTAGATATCCTACAATCAATGTGCTAGTTATATAGCACTCTGTAGTAGGACACTGCATTAGCCTAGTAGGACTTAAAGGGGTACTCCGGCGCTAAGACATCTTATCCCCTATCCAAAGGATAGGGGATAAGATGCCTGATCGCGGGGGGTCCCGCCGCTGGGGACTCCCTGTGATCTTGCACGCAGCACCCCGTTAACGGGTTGCTGCGTGCAAGATCACGGGGGTCCCCAGTGGCGGGACCCCCGCGATCAGGCATCTTATCCCCTATCCTTTGGATAGGGGATAAGATGTCTTAGCGCCGGAGTAGCCCTTTAATGATAGAGGGTCTGTATGTAAAATGTTTCTGTAAGTTTTTGCGTGAATGGAAATTGATTTATTTAAAATCATGACTATGAAAACAAAGGGCTCCCTTTAAGGATGCACAATCAGCACATAACACAACAAGTATAACATGCATATATAAAGTAAATAGTTTTTACACTGCATATCCTAGGCCACACGCCTTAGTCAGCGATTGGCTGAGTGTAATTCCAGTGGTTGGAGGTTGACGGCGTGCAGGGTGTACCGCTGCTATGAATTCAGCTCCTCTGCCTCGCTGTAAGCTCCGGACATCCTTTTCTTCCTCACTCTTCTGGTAGTGACCTGGTGTGTCTCCGGCATCTGAAGTCTAGCGTCCCCATTCTGGAGCGGGATAAAAGGCAAAAACCAGGCAAACACTTGCATTTGATTGTCGACAGACCCTATATCAGATTATGCAAAAATGCACATGCATGCTTATTTTTGGCCTGGCCAGCTCATAGGAGAAAAGACTCTATGCACATGGTGTTGAGGGAGAAACCGGGGAATACTATTTGAAATAGTCTGCTCCACCTGAACATAATAGCACTGGTATCCAACAATTCCATCAGTTCTTCTGACCCCTAAACCACTACCTTTTATTGTTGTCAAATACCTTAGTAGCAAGTGCGCAGTGTGCATATTGCACAATTATTTATGTGACACTTGAGTAATGTCCCCAGATCACACAGTTTTCATACTCCAAATTCTTCTTTAAAGGGCTACTCTGCCCCTAGACATCTTATCCCCTATCCAATCTGCATGTTGCACCCAGCGTTCGTTTAAATCGTTGGGTGAAGTGAAGTCACGGCCATGCCCGCTTGTGACATCACGGCCACCCCCCCTCAATGCAAGTCTATAGGAGGGGGCGTGGCAGCCGTCATGCCCCGTCACATAGACATGCATTGAGAGGCGTGGCTGTGACGTGACGAGTGAGGCGTGACTGTGACGTCATGATCCTGCGCCCCGCATCACCAGTCATCCGGCACAGAGCGAAGTTTGCTCCATGCACAGGATGTCTGGGGTGCCGCAGCAGAGATAGGGGATGAGATGTCTGGGGGCGGAGTATCCCTTCCAGTGCTTCTCCAAGCCTTTCTTCTTCTCCAAGCAGGTCCTATTCCAAATCCTTCTGATGTCCAGTGACACTGGCAGGCTATGCTGGTGCCACTGCTTAGAGTGGCCATCAGCCCTGAATACAAAAGGGCAGCAGGTGCATGACAACTAAAACTTAAAGACAACACACCCATTTATACATAAGGTGAATGCAATTCTGAGTGTTACTACTCCTAAGACTACAGATCCGGAAGTAAATTACTAGGGATGGTCACGTAGGTAAACAATCCTACCATAAAGAAGGAATGGGCTCAATTTTTCTCTTGTCTTTAGACCCAGATTATATGTATGCCATCTATCTATCTATCTATCTATCTATCTATCTATCTATCTATCTCTATCTACTTACCTTTAAAATATACAATACAATGCAACACAGTACAACACAATGTAATGTCTTCACCATGTTGTTGAAATATCATAATTGCTTAGTTTCTCCATTAATCATAGGTTCTTACACCTTTCACAACCCAAGGCTGTATGTAAATGTACTTACTTTCCAAAATACTCAATCTATTAATCCTATTGACTTCCATAAATACCAGCAATAAATAACATTGCATTAGAATGTTCTTCATTGTAGCAGACGAACAATGGAGCTCCTGAAGAAATCTTGCCCGGAACATCTTCGCCCATTCAAGCAGTCTTCCATGTTTGCATCTCAGCAGTAATCAGCAAACAAAGATGCACATCACAACAACATTGTCCTATTCCGAGAGACAAAAGACGAGTCGCCCATATGGCACGGATCTTTCCATTATGTATATTGAATGCGCGGTTGTGTCGAACACAGCTATCTATTGATATACCTAAAAAAGAAAAAAAAGATCATACAGTAACTGAAACATTCTTTGCCCCACCTGTTTCCATGTTTTCTATGATGACTATAAAGCTGCGTCTTCACAGATTACTGCAGCTGACAGATGTTTTTTTAATTAGAAGAATTCAGGTAGTGTAATGAAATGACTGAAAAAACGAGGAACCGAACAAAGAAAAAGAAAGAGAACACGGTGGCTTGTCACATTACAGCTGTTGTCTGGTCGGCCCGTTCTCATAGATGCTATACTGAGAAAGAAAAGAACATATTGGAGCAGCTTTTCCAACTTTTTGGACCTGATATGCTGAAGGGTCACAGGTTGGGGAACACTGACAAAGAGTCTATGAAGACTGATATGAACCGTCTGATAGTGTGAAAATTCGCCAACTCTCTGCCCTCACCCACCATCAAAAGCAACACTATATTATTAGAACAACAGTCTATAGGGAAAGAGGTTGACACTGTCCCACACACTGCTACCCTAGACATAGGCTATTGAATTATACAATGGAACAGACACCAATCTGATCGTGATGGTGCTCAAATCCCATAAAGGAACACCCACATCAACAATACAAAATAAAGAAGAAAGGGAGGCAGTTACTTTATCTTGATCGGTCCTTTATTTTTAGTGCATACATGCAGGGATGACAAACTGACAGAGACAGGTGCAGTTACAGCCATTTCACGCCTATCCAGGCACTTCTTTTGGTCAGGCGTGAAACTGCAGTAACTGCACATGTCTCTCTCTTTTTGGCATCCCTGTGTGCAGTTTGTATGCACCAAAACTAAGGGACTGATCAAGATGAAGTGAGTGCCCCCTTTTCTTCTTTCTTTTGTATTGACTATATTATTAGAATAACAAGAAAAACATTGCAATACTCTGGGCATTCCCAAAGGTCCAAACATCCTCCCACCTTTTCACACTACCCCTGATCGGCATTTGATCTCAAATCAATGGTTGAGACTGTGTTAGTTTAAGGGCTCGTTCACACTATGAAATCTCCGCCTGGAGAAATTCCATTCTGCCAGCGCTAGGATGGCAATGCAGTCTATGCAGAATTCAGCCAAAAGAATGAAAATGTTCATTCTTTTGGCAGAGTGTAGTTGCCAACCTTCGAGGACCAGGGTCTGACACAATAATGGGCCCCAAATTACGGCAGAAGACAATACCTATTTGTAGCCATTCATTTGCCCCTCAGGTTTATTCATTATCGTTGATGAAGTGTCCAGTGTGTAAAATAGTACAAATACAGTGGTCCCTCAACATACAATGGTAATTGGTTCCAGGCAAACCATTGTTTGTTGAAACCATTGTATGTTGAGGGTTTCGTACATGAATGCGCAATGATACTCACATGTCATCATGGCTCCGGCCCCTCAGTTTGTGGCTCCTATACTGCTGTGTCACTACATCGCCACTGCCCTGCGCCATTGCTCTCTGTCGCCATCATCACGTCACCGCTCATGCCACCCCTATGGACAACGGGGCGGCGACGTGATGATGGCAACGGAGAGCAATAGCGCAGGGCAGCGGCAGCAGAGGAGCGGAAAACTGACGGGGTGGAGAAGCGGGGACATGTAAGTATCATTGAGCAGGGCACATGGGGCACATTAAAATGCTATCCAGCAGCTGCTGAAGCGGTAAGCTTCAGCTGTTCAGCTGTTGTTGCAATGCCCCCCCCCCCCCCCCACACACACAGAAGCATCGTATGTTTAACCAGTTCATGGTGTTGGTGTTGGAGGAGACATTTTTGAGGTTCTCCCTCCTTCTATACAGCACATTGTATACGTCCATTTGTAATTGCTTCATACTACAGTGGTCCCCCGACATAAGATCGTTTCAACATACGATGGCCTACCAGAGGCCATCGTATGTTGAAACAATCGTATATCGGGGCCATCGTATCTCGGGGGACCACTGTACTATGAAGCAATTTCAAATGGACGTATACAATGTGCTGTATAGAAAGAGGGAGAACCTCAAAAACGGCTCCACCAACACCATGAACTGGTTAAACATTTTTTCACAAACGTTCATTTTTGTAATAATTTTTTTTATAGACTGTACAACTTTAATAAGTAAAGTCTAGAAGGAAACAAACATACCATAATGTGCACCCAGCTACACGACCATCCTGGGCACCACGGCTTCTGTTCATCTCGCTCATTCTTGAAGTTGACCTGATTAAGACAAGCATAAAATGTGTATTGTCAAAATTATTGAGGAGCAATCTGACTGCGAAGGACAGAAAGCCAATAATCAATGGCCGCAATATGCTGCTTAATGTGAGCAAAGAAATTAATTAGGCTTAGATGTGTGATTAGAAGTAGGACACATGAAGCCATCATCTGGGTTACAGCTCCGCACTGCACAACAACAGACAATGGGAAGGCAAATCGAGCCGAGCCCCACGTCATCCATAGGGGAGAAAAGAGGCAACAGCAGGGAAGACTTTTTTTTCGAATAATAATTTCTCCTAATTTATTCAACCTAATGGAATACTTTACATAAGACTCCTGGACGTCAGGAAATTTGTATGAAATTTTTAACCCCTTAAGGGTGCATTGATTTTACAATTTTGCATTTAAATTTTTTCCTCCTTGCCTTCTAAGAGCCATAACTCAAAGAGCCATCATTTTCCACCTCCAGACCCATAGAAGGCCCTCTTTTATGACTAATTTGTGCTTTGTAATGACATTATTTCTATAACTAAATTTATTTAATTAAACTAAACACACAATTTAGTAAATTTTGTGGGGTATCGATTCATTGCAGTGCACTTCAAAGTTAAAATGACATGTTATCCTCAATGTGTAGGTCCATACGTCTACAATTATACCCTATATAAGTTATGTTTTGTTTTATTTTACTACTTTTATACAAATAATAACTGTTTTCATAGTCCTGTAGGGGTTTTTGAAGCACAGAGAGTATGTGGAAGTGCTAGTGTTCTGCTGATATTTTATACATAAGATTGTGATGCCCTTCAGTTTCCAAGGTAAACATGCAATGACCAGGTTATGGAACCTAAACAGACCCCATAAAGTGACTTGCCTTTACAGATTAAAATCCAAGAGGCATTATGCTATGGGTTGTTACCTATATGTACAATAAAGAATATATAAGAGACTGGCTGCACAAGTCTCACCCAGGCTTAGCAGATGTGATACAGCATGGCAGCGCTTGACTTTGCACCAATGAAAGGAGGGAAAGGAGGGTAAGCTACACTCTTCCCTGTGGGGGGGATACAGGATATCTGTGGAGGAGGACCTGAATGAGGAGGAGTATAGGCAGCAAGTGTCAGAAGTTGAACCGGATCGGTGCAACCGTGGCGGTGTGACAACAGAAGTTTACAGTTGCAGTAGCGTCACTGTCACCTAAGCTGATCAAGCAGGACTATGTCTGTTATGATTGACAGGTGTTCTGGCCCTACCTCGGTTACGGTCTTCTTCACACACACTACCCTTCTGCTCTAAACCTCCACACCTGGTTTCCACGTCCTGTCCAATACTATATAGTCATTATCAAACTCCTCCTCAACATCCCGCCACTCCTCTCAGCATGAACTTCTGATGTCTGATGATGGGCTCCTTGCTCTCCATTGCAACACACTCCAAAGACTGACTATCCTCACACAACTCCCCTTTGTGGCTAGTGCTGTCCTTCTGCGGGGGGGGGGGGGGGGGGGGGAGGTAAGACAGAGGTGATGGAAGAGACAGTCTAGGCCAGACATTTCCACCACACCATGTAATTATAGACGATGAGAAATCCACTGACGCATAGTTCCACGTCATCATTAGTGTTGAGCGGCATAGGCCATATTCGAATTCGAGATATTTCTCGAATATATGGACGAATATTTATCATATATTCGCTAAATTTGCATATTTGTAATATTCGCGGTATATTTCCGCATATGCAAAAATTTGCATATGCGAAAATTAGCATATGCAAAAATTAGCATATGCAAAAATTAGCATATGCAAAAATTACCATATGCTAATTTTCATATATGCGAAAAATTTGCACGTCAGTCTAACACAGTAGTATTAGAGCCTTCTTTACACCACATAAGCTGGAAGCATAGAGGGATGATCACTGTGATGTGTACTGTGAAAAAAATTAATAAATAAAAAATTAAAAAAACGAATATTCGCGAGCAACACTAGTCATCATCAGACTCTTCCTCCTCCTCCTGAGAAGACTTTGAACAAGTCAACCAGTCCACAAGGACCTAATTATTCTTATTATTCTTCTGAAACCAGACAACCCCTGGAAGACAGTGAGAACTTTAGCTTGTTGATTCTACTGCTATTACTACCACCAGGCTTCTGCTGCTATCTGTACTGGTGCTAATACTGCCATCAATATTTTTTTTTCTGATAAAGATTTAGAGGTTATTTTTATTTTTGGGGGTGATTTGTCACTCACCTACCAGTCAACTTTCATTCTGTATGCTAGAAATACATATTTATGTTAAGCCCAGCTACAAATACTATGTGTTTTTTCTTTTTTTTTTTTTATAAAATATGCATAACTTGGCCTGAAATGTCTATTCCGTGTTCACTCTCACAGCTTATAAATGTTAAATCAGGTAGAAATACTGTATGTTTGATTAAACCCAGAAAATACATGTAACTTGTGCTTAGATGGTTGCACCGCGATCAATGGAAATGGAAGGCCCTCAGAGCTTAATTTCAAGTGTCATAGCAAAGGATCTGAATATTTCTGTCCATACAAAATTTTAGTTTTTTCTTTTTAATAAATTAGCAAAAATGTCAAGAAATCTGATTTCATTATGGGGTATTGAGTACAGAACGATGGGGAAAAACATGATTTGTTTTTTTTTTCGGCACATGGCCACAACATAACGAAATGTGAAAGAAGTGAAAGGGTCTAAAATACTTTCTGAATGCATTTTATTTGCCAGTCCCATTTCTGCAAGGACCACAAGAAAGTTGGGCTAACACCGATCTGCAAATAAAAGGGTGCCAGTCACATTTTGTCGGATTTGCTTACAGTCTGCCTGTTGTTTAGTGTTTTTGGTTGGCTATTGATGTACATATAGCTGCATTCCATTGCTCCATTTTGAGACAATTTGCACCAAAACTGTAGGAAAACCTTTCGTAAATAAGTCTGGCGTAAATTTGTCGGTCTCAAAGCGCACTAAGGAAGCAAAAATCCCTACAAAAAGTGTCGGCCTTCAGTTTCATAATTCTGGGCCGATAAGTACCTCTTGACCATGCCCCGTCTGACAACACTCAGTATAAGCCTGCTTTATAAAAGTCCTATCTCGCAAGTGTCTGACATTACATTATAAGAGAGGCTCCGCGGCTCTCGAAGATGACGGACGGCTTTGTTACACAACAGCCCTAGACTTCATTTATGGAGATAACAGGAGGTGAGCAGCCGACGGACCATGAGATGAATCACATGAAAGCCGCTGAGTCTGAGATGGGAATTATGTATTACGTGCTATATATAGAAGTTTTATGAAAGAATCTTACACACAACCTAGAAGACTTATCATTCTAGTTATAGTTTGCAAAAATGACCTCAGATTCATGTGAATGGGGCAGAGCTGCAGAACTAGGCACAGCCACAAAGGAATGTAAGGCGCTGTGGAGTCATGGACCATTCATTGTGCCTATCGGATGGGGTCCTCCATGCATTTTACTTTGATAGTCTCTGACACCTCTGTGTAAGTCTGTGTTTTTTAATCAACTGGTGCCCTAACAAAGTTAAACAGATTTGTAAATTACTTCTACTGAAAAAAACTATAAGACTTCCAGTACTTATCAGCTGCTGTATGCCCTGGAGGAAGTTGTGTAGTTCTTTTTCTAGTAAAACACTGTGCTCTTTACTGACACCTCTGTCCATGTCAGAAACTGTCCAGAGCAGTTGCTAATCCCCATAGCAAACGTTTCCTGCTCCGGACAGTTCCTGACATGGACGAAGGTGGCAGCAGAGATCACTGTCAAATACTATATTTCAACCATAGATGTTAAACAGTCATTGGTCAAACCATTGTTTGACTCCAACAACATGTGTACTTGGCTTGGTGGAACATCTAGGAGATGAGTTGTTACCAGAAAGTTTTGGCACTGTTTATGTCTGAATCCAACCAGTCGGAAAAGATTGATATAATCCAACCTGGCTGGTCTAAGCCAATGTGGGGTACTAACTTAAAGGAGTACTCCGCCCCTAGATATCTTATCTCCTATCCAAAGGATCCCCCTACTGCACCCGGCATTCGTTTAGAGCGTCGGGTGCAGCGCCGGGGGCTCGTGAAGTCACGGCAGTGCCCCGCTCGTGACGCCACTGCCACGCCCCCTCAATGCAAGTCTATGGGAGGGGGCGTGGCGGTCGTCACGCCCCTTCCCATAGACTTGCATTGCAGGGGCGGGGCGTGACGTCACACGGGGTGGAGTCGTGACACAAGATTGCGGGGGTCTCCAGCGGCGGGACCCCCTCGGTCAGACATGTTATCCTCTATCCTTTGGATAGGGGATAAGATGTCTTAGGGCCAGAGTACCCCTTTAAAAAATTGCTTGCACAATGTTAAATTATGTTTTTTCCATCTCTGTTCTCTTTAACAATACGCTCCGCTGTGTCATCAAGACTTTTTTGTTACAGATTTTTTACAGTGTTTTCTCTGTTCGGAAGTTTCAGCTTTATCCTTGAAATTTAATTAAACTAGTGGCCATGGCCAGCCACTACTAATTGTCGCAATGTTTCCCATTGTTGGAATGGAAGCGTAGTCTACTTATGTACCCTGCAGCGCAGAGGGCTCCAAGGTAGTAAGAAAACATCCTATAAAGAGATTTTAGTGCTGTTTTATTGCTGGTCTGGCTTGTTTAGCTCTGAGGGAGGACCTTATGACTTTGATTCCATTAGAGTTATCTTATATTCGCTTCGCCTTTTATAAAAACTGGGATTAGGATACAGACAATGATACATTGTACAGTAAATCACCTCTAGAAGTTCACCTAAGCCATTGTTCATTGTTTGTTTTCTTGTTACCTTGGTGTAATGGCTATCTCTACCATGCATTTGAAAAGTTTTCATACCCTTTTACATTTTCACATAATGTTATCTTGTGGCCTTGTGCTAATATAAAACAAACAACAAGATTTCCCTCCATTATTGTGCATTCAATACCCCAAAATAAGAATGTGAAAACCGAATGTAAGAATTTTTTGCACCTCTATTAAAAGGGAAAAGGGAAATTTCTCATGGACAGAAGTATTCAGACCCTTTGCTATGACACTGGCTCCCATTTCTCATGATCATTACTGAGATGTTTCTCCACTTTGATTGGTGACGTGATTTGGAAAGACACAGCCCTGTCTATATAAGGTCTCACAGCGAACAATGCATATCAGAGCAAAAACCAAACTATGAGGGGGAAAGAACTGCCTTTATAACTTAGAGATAGGATTTTGTGGAGGCACAGATGTGGAGAAAGGTAAAGAAAAATGTCTACTGCACTGAAAGATCCCAAGAGCACAGCGGCAAGTGGAAGTAGTTTGGAACAACTAGGACTCTTTCTAGAGCCGCCGCTTCACCAAACTGAGTAATTGTGGAAGAAGGGCCTTGGTAAGAGAGGTGACCAAGAACCCAATGGTCACTATGGCTGAGCTTCAAAGGCACTGTGTGTAGATGAGAAAAACTTCCAAAATGTCATCCTTCATTGCAGCCTCCATCAATCTGGGCTTTATGGCAAAGTGGCCAGATAGAAGCCTCTCCTCAATACAGGCACCACCGATCACCTGCCCAATACCATCCCTACAGAGAAGCATGGTGGGGGCAGCATTATGTCTGGAGGAGATAAAAAGTAGTAAGCTCTGAGAAGCAGTGTGAAGTCAACACTGTTCATATATCTGTGTGAAGTCAACACTGTTCATATATCTGTGTGAAGTCAACACTGTTCGTATATTTGTGTAAAGTCGACACTGTTTGTATATCTGTGTGAAGTCAACACTGTTCGTATATCTGTGTGAAGTCAATACTGTTCACATATCTGTGTGAAGTCAACACTGTTCGCATATCTGTGTGAAGTCAACACTGTTCGTATATCTGTGTGAAGTCAACACTGTTCGTATATCTGTGTGAAGTCAACACTGTTCGTATATCTGTGTGAAGTCAACACTGTTCGTATATCTGTGTAAAGTCAACACTGTTCGTATATCTGTGTGAAGTCAACACTGTTCGTATATCTGTGTGAAGTCGACACTGTTCGTATATCTGTGTGAAGTCAACACTGTTCGTATATCTGTGTGAAGTCAACACTGTTCGTATATCTGTGTGAAGTCGACACTGTTCGTATATCTGTGTGAAGTCGACACTGTTCGTATATCTGTGTGAAGTCGACACTGTTCGTATATCTGTGTGAAGTCAACACTGTTCACATATCTGTGTGAAGTCGACACTCTTCGTATATCTGTGTGAAGTCAACACTGTTCGTATATCTGTGTGAAGTCGACACTGTTCGTATATCTGTGTGAAGTCAACACTGTTCGTATATCTGTGTGAAGTCAACACTGTTCGTATATCTGTGTGAAGTCGACACTGTTCGTATATCTGTGTGAAGTCGACACTGTTCGTATATCTGTGTGAAGTCGACACTGTTCGTATATCTGTGTGAAGTCAACACTGTTCGTATATCTGTGTGAAGTCAATACTGTTCACATATCTGTGGGAAGTCAACACTGTTCGTATATCTGTGTGAAGTCGACACTGTTCGTATATCTGTGTGAAGTCGACACTGTTCGTATATCTGTGTGAAGTCAACACTGTTCGTATATCTGTGTGAAGTCGACACTGTTCATATATCTGTGTGAAGTCAACACTGTTCATATATCTGTGTGAAGTCAACACTGTTCATATATCTGTGTGAAGTCAACACTGTTCTTATATCTGTGTGAAGTCGACACTGTTCCTATATCTGTGTGAAGTCAACACTGTTCTTATATCTGTGTGAAGTCAACACTGTTCGTATATCTGTGTGAAGTCAACAAGGTTCGTATATCTGTGTGAAGTCAACAAGGTTCGTATATCTGTGTGAAGTCAACACTGTTCATATATCTGTGTGAAGTCGACACTGTTCGTATATCTGTGTGAAGTCAACACTGTTCTTATATCTGTGTGAAGTCGACACTGTTCGTATATCTGTGTGAAGTCGACACTGTTCGTATATCTGTGTGAAGTCAACACTGTTCGTATATCTGTGTGAAGTCGACACTGTTCGTATATCTGTGTGAAGTCAACACTGTTCGTATATCTGTGTGAAGTCGACACTGTTCACATATCTGTGGGAAGTCAACACTGTTCGTATATCTGTGTGAAGTCGACACTGTTCGTATATCTGTGTGAAGTCGACACTGTTCGTATATCTGTGTGAAGTCGACACTGTTCGTATATCTGTGTGAAGTCGACACTGTTCGTATATCTGTGTGAAGTCGACACTGTTCGTATATCTGTGTGAAGTCGACACTGTTCGTATATCTGTGTGAAGTCGACACTGTTCGTATATCTGTGTGAAGTCAACACTGTTCGTATATCTGTGTGAAGTCAACACTGTTCATATATCTGTGTGAAGTCGACACTGTTCGTATATCTGTGTGAAGTCAACACTGTTCATATATCTGTGTGAAGTCAACACTGTTCATATATCTGTGTGAAGTCAACACTGTTCGTATATCTGTGTGAAGTCAACACTGTTCGTATATCTGTGTGAAGTCAACACTGTTCACATATCTGTGTGAAGTCGACACTGTTCGTATATCTGTGTGAAGTCAACACTGTTCGTATATCTGTGTGAAGTCAACAAGGTTCGTATATCTGTGTGAAGTCAACACTGTTCATATATCAGTGTGAAGTCAACACTGTTCATATATCTGTGTGAAGTCAACACTGTTCATATATCTGTGTGAAGTCAACACTGTTCATATATCTGTGTGAAGTCGACACTGTTCGTATATCTGTGTGAAGTCAACACTGTTCGTATATCTGTGTGAAGTCGACACTGTTCACATATCTGTGGGAAGTCAACACTGTTCGTATATCTGTGTGAAGTCGACACTGTTCGTATATCTGTGTGAAGTCGACACTGTTCGTATATCTGTGTGAAGTCGACACTGTTCGTATATCTGTGTGAAGTCGACACTGTTCGTATATCTGTGTGAAGTCGACACTGTTCGTATATCTGTGTGAAGTCAACACTGTTCGTATATCTGTGTGAAGTCAACACTGTTCGTATATCTGTGTGAAGTCAACACTGTTCATATATCTGTGTGAAGTCGACACTGTTCGTATATCTGTGTGAAGTCAACACTGTTCATATATCTGTGTGAAGTCAACACTGTTCATATATCTGTGTGAAGTCAACACTGTTCGTATATCTGTGTGAAGTCAACACTGTTCGTATATCTGTGTGAAGTCAACACTGTTCACATATCTGTGTGAAGTCGACACTGTTCGTATATCTGTGTGAAGTCAACACTGTTCTTATATCTGTGTGAAGTCAACACTGTTCATATATCAGTGTGAAGTCAACACTGTTCATATATCTGTGTGAAGTCAACACTGTTCATATATCTGTGTGAAGTCAACAAGGTTCGTATATCTGTGTGAAGTCAACACTGTTCATATATCAGTGTGAAGTCAACACTGTTCATATATCTGTGTGAAGTCAACACTGTTCATATATCTGTGTGAAGTCAACACTGGCCAGTAGAACTAATCTGCAGAAAGTGATCATTACAACCACTGAAAACTAAATACCGTTCAAGTTATGTTCTAGTTAATGTTCAAGTATGGGCTTGGCTCCTTTTGCTGGTCCAACTTACCATTTCCATTATGGTACAGGAGGACCATGCTATAGTCAGGTAAAGGTCTGTAGAAGTCCCCTGGGCATTGGATTGTATCTTATGTTCTATTTGGGAAAAATTGAGGCCATAAGAGAAAGCTGAAAATTATACAGCTACATTATGATAATTAATTCCAGATAGTGCACAAAAGTCTTTCAAACAGTACAATGAATACCACAGAACAGTGGTCCCCAACTAGTGGCTTTTATTCCTCATCTGTGTGCTCAATTTAGGAGCCCTGAGTAAAGACCATATACATGCACTATAAGTTTAAATGCTTTATTTGTTTAGTTTTTAAACTTAAAGGGGTATTCCGGTGGAAAACTTTATTTTTTTAAATCAACTGGCTCCAGAAAGTTAAACAGATTTGTAAATTACTTCTATTAAAAAATCTTAATCCTTCCAGTACTTATCATCTGCTGTATTCTAGGAAATTCTTTTCTTTTTGGATTTCTTTTCTGTCACGACCACAGTGCTCTCTGCTGACACCTCTGGCCATTTTAGGAACTGTCCAGAGTAGCATATGCTTGCTATGGGGATTTTCTCCTGTTCTGGACAGTTCCTGACATGGACAGAGGTGTCAGCAGAGAGCACTGTGGTCATGACAGAAAAGAAATCCAAAAAGAAAATAATATCCTCTGTAGTATACAGCCGCTAAGAAGTATTGGAAGGATTAAGATTTTTTTTTTTTAATAGAAGTAATTTACAGATCTGTTTAACTTTCTGGCATCAGTTGATAAAAAAAAAAAAGTTTTCTACCGGAGTACCCCTTTAAAGGAGTACTCCACCCCTAGACATCGTGAAGATCGTGATGTCACAACTCCGCCCACGTGTGACTTCACACCCGCCCCCTCAATGCAAGTCTATGGAAGGGGGCATGACAGCTTTCATGCCCCCTCCCATAGACTTGCATTGAGGGGGCGGGTGTGATGTCACACATGGGCGGAGTCGTGACATCACGATCTTCCGTTCTCGTGGTCGGGATGGTATTAGCCTGAGGGCCTCCAGCGGTTCTGGAAGCCATTACAGGTGGGTGCCGCATGGTAGAATGCGGGGGTCCCCAGCGGCGGGCCCCCGGCCATCAGACATCTTATCCCCTATCCTTTGTACAGGGGATAAGATGTCTAGGGGTGGTGTACCCCTTTAAAGGGGTACTTCGGTGCTTACACATCTTATCCCCTATCCAAAGGATAGGGGATAAGATGCCTGATCGCGGGAGTCCCACAGCTGGGGACGCCCGGGATCATGCACCCGGCACCCCGTTTGTAATCAGTCCCCGGAGTGTGACGTCACACGCCACCGGCCCTGCGGTTGACTGTAATCAGACCCGGAGCGAACTGATTACAAACGGGGTGCCGCGTGCATGATCCCGGGCATCCCCAGCTGCGGGACTCCCGCGATCAGGCATCTTATCCCCTATCCTTAAGATGTGTAAGCACCGGAGTACCCCTTTAAGGCCCCCAATACCCATTTGAAATGTTTTGGCCAAACCTACTGATTTCAGTGGGACTGGGTATCTATCTAATGGATATGGGGGGTCTCCCAACTGCCCGATTTTTTTGTTCTTGAAGAGGTAAGCCACCACCAGAGGAGTTTGGCAGCAGTTTAGTCCTCCTCGCTCCATTCCTAACACATAGCTGAATGTAGAGGGATCGGGAGAGACAATGATGGCATGTTAATGGGTACCTTTAGACTCTGTGTCTGGAGGATCCACAGTACATCTGCACCAATGTCCGCAACAATAAAATGCCATTGGGGGTTTGTTGAAGATTTTGACTTACTCGTAGAAGTCAAAGGGGAAAATCTGCAACCAATCCTCAATGCATCTAAATCATAAATTGACATGCGTATTTAAAGCAGTATTCCAGCCATAGACATCTTATTTCCTATCCAAAGGATAAGGGATAAGATGTCTGATCGCGGTGGGCCCTCCACTAGGACACACCTGCAATTTCCGTGCAGCACCCTGCACTTTATGCCGGGCTGCTACTCCAGGCTCGGAAACCTTGGTGGACTGGAGATGGGATGTCACACCACGCCCCCTCGTGATGTCACGCTACGCCCCCTCCATGCATGTCTATGGGAGGGGGCGTGATGGCAGTCATGCCCCCTCCCATAGACATGCATGGAGGGGGCGTGACGTGACATCACGAGGGGGCGTGATGGCACAAGGGGACATGGTGTAATGTCACGTCTCTAGTCCTGGAAACAAAGAGTTTTCTGAGACTGGAGCAGCAGCCTGGCATAGAATGCCAGTGCTAAACGAAGATTGCGGGGGGTCCCAGTGAACTGCAGTTTCCGGTCGACTGCGTTTTCGTCCGTATGCGGTTTCCCGACCGCAGGCAAAAACGTGGTCGACCGCGTTTTTGCCTACAGTCGGGAAATCGCATACGGCCGAAAACGCAGCCGACCCGAGGCTGCGGTTCACTGCAGTCGGCTCATAGACATGCATTAAATATGGTTCCCCTATACGGCTGAGTGCGGGCGCCGCGATTAAGCCCCGCCCCCTCCTCCCAGCCGTATACGGGAACCGTAAGTACAACACGTGGTGTGAAACCACTCCAACCAGGACACAGCAATCTTATGGTATGCCCATAGATATTCCAGTCTTAGGGTCCTATTACACAATAACAATTATTGGTCATACAAACAACCCAGTGATTGTTCTTGTTGCCCTGTCGACTTCCGAGACGTATAATAAACGATCGCTGATCAAGGAGATAGAGGCTCCTATCAGGTGGGTGTCAAGCTGTGTAAAGTGATTCCATATCAAAACATAATGGCCCACACTAAGCAGAAGAATGAAGGGGCCAAATCCAATTCACTGCTCCCTCTGCACAGCTCTAAAACTAAAGTGTAGAGCCCTGCATCAGGCTTGGGATCCCACAGGTCCCGAGGGACCCAATAAAAAACTTGCAGGTGGTAATGAGATTGTTGCAGGGGGCAGTGGGTAGTCACAGAACATACAGCAGGTCTCGCAAAATCCTGCGCACTCCTGTGCAGTAATTGTCAGAAATCCAGCGGGTGTGGGATTAAAAAAACACCCCTGAGCAGGGCTTAACTAAAGTGATGGGTTGGGTTGCATCTCTGGCCATTAAAGGAAACCAATCATCAGATTTTACCCTATATAACGCTTGGCAAAGAGTTATATAGGGTAAAATCTTCATCCTGACAATCCTCGGGGGATGCTCCTGCTCCCAGGGATGGTGAGGATATGAACTAGTCCCTGCTGCGACTGTGAGTAGTCCCCTGGGCGGGGATCTCCTCTCACCTTGTCCCGTTACTTTGGCCGGCAGCGACGCCCCCTCGGCTTGATTGACGAGCTGCGTCATCGCTTTACTCTGTCTGTTTAGTGAGCAGAGCGATGACGCGGCCCATCAATCAAGCGGAGGGGGCGTCGCTGCTGGCTGAATTAACGGGGCTAGGTGAGAGGAGCTCCCCGCCCAGGGGACTACTTACGGGGCTGGCGGGGACTAGTTTATAAGTTCATATCCTCATCAACCCTGAAGTAGGATTGTCCCCCGGGGATGGTGAGGATGAAGATTTTACCTTATATAAGCTTTCCCAAGCGTTATATAGGGTAAAATCTGATGATTGCTTCCCTTTAAGTTGCAGTGAAAGAAAATACAGAAGATGTAGAGGTCCTCAAGGGCTCCTCAGCCCATTCATTCTTGCAATTAGTGGTGGTCCTGTAGGTCAGACTTAGTGTTCAGCCATCACTTGCAGTTACTGAAATACTTCATTAATCACATACTCATGAATATTTGACATGTGGTATTCCGTATTTTTCGCCGTATAAGACGCACTTTTTCTTCCCCAAAACTGGGGGGGAAAAAGTCGGTGCGTCTTATACGCCGAATACACCCCTATCGCGGCGGTCCCTGTGGCCATCAATGGCCGGGACCCGCGGCTAATACAGGACATCACCGATCGCGGTGATGCCCTGTATTAACCCTTCAGACGCGGCGATCAAAGCTGACCGCCGCGTCTGAAGGGAAAGTGACACTAACCCGGCTGTTCGGTCGGGCTGTTCGGGACCACCGCGATTTCACCGCGGCGGTCCCAAACAGCCCGACTGAATAGCCGGGTTAGTGCTTACAGGACACCGGGAGGGACCATACCTGCCTCCTCAGTGTGTCTTCTTCGTTCAGGGATCCCCTGTATGGCCGGTGCTTTCCTTCCTCGTCATCGCGTACGTGCGTCGGCGTGCATAACAATGTGATGGCGGTGACGGAGAGCGAGGATACCCGGCCGTCAGCAGAGACGTTCCGAAGCGACGGGGACATGGCGACAGCGATGGAGCGACATCCAGGGCAGTGGTGACGGGTCCGGAGTGGCGGGGACACGTGAGTATTACCTCCTATGCAGTGGTCTTCAATCTGCGGACCTCCAGATGTTGCAAAACTACAACTCCCAGCATGCCCGGACAGCCAACGGCTGTCCGAGCATGCTGGGAGTTGTAGTTTTGCAACATCTGGAGGTCCGCAGGTTGAAGACCACTATTGGGTTCAAAATCTTTATTTTTTTAGATTTTGCGCCTATAAATTGGGTGCGTCTTATACGCCGGTGCGTCCTATAGGGCGAAAAATACGGTAGTTTGTTATCAGAACAATGATATATTTTTATGATTTATACATAATGGTGGATATTAAGCAATCCAAATCCCTCCATAATGCCATTCTCTATGGATAAAACAAGTCAGCAAAGCAGCCCATCCGCAGCACTTTCCTACTTGAGATACTTAGAAGCGCGGTGGCTCCTGATATATTTTCCCAACAGATGCAGATGATTGATTAATGGCATTCCACGTTTAAAGTCAAAAAGTGTTAGCAAGACACTCGCCCGGCTGTGTCATTCTCTCTTAGAACAATAGGCTGAGATACAGGGAGCGGTGCCAAGTATTCTTGAGGATAAGAGGTCATATGCTACTTTCTGCTTGGAGACAGATATATAAGGACAAGGGGAAAGCAGGAGTTTGGGGCTGGAGGGATCATTGTGTTCTAATAATAGGCAGATCACATGAAGGCTAAGTCACCTAGAACAAGGCTTAGACCGGGGAGGTGAATCAAAGTGCTAGGAATTAAGAACATTTCTTCAACTATCCTCCAGCATACAGAAATAGTCCAAACACATGGGCACAGGAGAGGCAAAGCTCCGGATAGAATCCTCTCACTTCAATGCAATACTTTCTTGCTGAGACCATTTCAGAGTATTGTAGTCATGATATATCAGAGCATTGTAGTCAGCCACCAATTGTGCAAGTTCTCCCACTTAAAAAGATGAGAGAGGCTGTAATTTCCATCATTGGTATACCTCAACTATGAGAGTCATAATGAGAAAAAAAATCCATAAAATCACATCGTCAGATTTCTTAAGAATTTATTAGCAAATTATGGTGGAAAAAAATTATTTGGTCGCCTACAAACAAGCAAGACTGTCACAGACCTGTTACTTCTTCTTTAAGAGTCTCCTCTGACCTCCACTAGTTACCTGTATTAATGGCTCATGTTTGAACTTGTTATCAGTATAAAAGACACCTGCCTACAACCTCAGTCACACTCCAAACTCCACTATGGCCAAGACCAAAGAGCTGTTGAAGGACACCAGAAACAAAATTGTAGACCTGCACCAGGCTGGGAAGACTGAATCTGCAATAGGCAAGCAGCTTGATATTAGAAAATGGAAGACATACAGAACCACTGATAATCTCCCTCGATCTGGGGCTCCACGCAAGATCTCACTCCGTGGTGTCAAAATGATCACAAGAACGGTGAGCAAAAATCCCAGAACCACACGAGGGGACCTAGTGAATGACCTGCAGAGAGCTGGGACCAAAGTAACAAAGGCTACCATCAGTAACACACTATGCCACCAGGGACTCAAAGCATGCAGTGCCAGACGTGTCCCCCTTTCTTAAAAGGGTATTCCAGCCCTGAGACATCTTATCCCCTATCCAAAGGATAGGGGATAAGATGTCTGACTGTGGGGGTTCCGCCGCGGGGGTCCCACCGCTGGGGTCCCCTGAAATCTTGCACGCAGCCAGCTTACAAACTGCCGGGTGCCGACAACGGGGATGGAGTATCGTGACATCATGACTCCGCCACCGTGTGATGTTGCGCCCCGCCCCCCCTATGCAAGTCTATGGGAGGGGTCGTGATGGCTGCTACGCCCCCTACCATAGACTTGCATAGCAGAGGCGGGGCGTGACGTCACTAGGTCCCCCCGTGTGGTTCTGGGATTTTTGCTCACTGTTCTTTTGACCATTTTGACACCATGGGGTGAGATCTTGCGTGGAGCGCCAGATCGAGGGAGATTATCAGTGGTCTTGTATGTCTTCCATACTCCGGCACCCAGCAGTTTGTAAGCTGGCAGCGCAGCATGCAGCTCAAAGAGGTGGGTGCTGAATGCAAGATTGCGTGGGTCCCCAGCGGCGGGACCCCCGCGGTCAGACATCTTATCCCCTATCATTTGGTTAGGGGATAAGATGTCTTAGGGCCGCAGTACCCCTTTAAGCCAGCACATGCCCAGGCCCATCTGAAGTTTGCTAGATGATCTATAAAAGGATTGGGAGAATGTCATATGGTCAGATGAAACCAAAGTAGAAATTTTTGGTAAAAACTCAACTTCTCGTGTTTGGAGGAGAATGAATGCTGCGTTGCATCCAAAGAACACCATACCTACTGTGAAGCATGGGGGTGGAAACATCATGCTTTGGGGCTGTTTTGCCTCTATGACACCAGGACGACTGCTCAGTGTTAAGGAAAGAATGAATGGGGCCATGTATCGTGAGATTTTGAGTGAAAACCTCCTTCCATCAGCAAGGGCTTTGAAGATGAAACATGGCTGGGTCTTTCAGAATGACAATGATCCCACACAAAGGGCAACAAAGGAGTAGCTTCGTAAAAAGCATTTTAAGGTCCTGGAGTTGCCTAGCCAGTCTCCTGATCTCATCCCCATAGAAAACCTTTGGAGGGAGTTGAAAGTCTGTGTTGCCCAGCGACAGCCCCAAAACATCACTACTCTAGAGGAGATCTGGGGGATTTTTTTTTCTCATTATGTCGCTCATAGTTGAAGTATACCTATGATGAAAATTACAGGCCTCTTTCATCTTTTTAAGTGGGAGAACTTGCACAACTGTTGGCTGACTAAATACTTTTTTGCCCCACTGTATCAGAGCATGTAGTCATGATATAACAGAGCATTGTAGTCATACCTCACATGAATTGTCTCTGGTTCACGAGGAAAAACACTCTGCGTATGATAGTGACTGTTGTCAGGGAAAGACGGAACCAAAGAAGAACCAAAAAAATCAGCAGCACTCCGTTCCTTTAGATTAATCAGTGTGTGGCTTTATTCATCTTGTGTTACAAGCAGCTAAGTTTTGGCTGTCTCACACAGCCATTATGAAGCTGTCTGTGTGAGGAGGCCGAAACTTAGCTGCTTGTAACACAAGATGAATAAAGCCACACACTGATTCATTTGAAGGAACGGAGTGCTGATGATTTTTTGGTTCTCTGTATACTGGAGGCCCTCTAACCCAGGCTCCAACAGCCTGCACCCGGACAATTATAGTGGTTGTGCTGCTCTCCTTGGAAGTGTAGATAGATAGATACAGCATAGATGCACAGCAGCACTCCAGTAGTAGTTCTCAAGCGGTGGCTTTATTAACTCCAAAGTGTTAACAGCAACATTTTGGTCACCTGTCGTGACATTCATCAAGCAATACAATCATCAAAGTGTGTAGTTTAAATAGGGTGTATACTATGACATCATATCCTGTGGGGTGTCAACTTAATTATCATATATAAGCAAACATACTGTAATCGGATTACAGTGGTTGTACTCTTCACAGCAAAATCTCCGGAGACCATCCTTACTGTAAATAGCCTTTGTCAATAAATTTTTCTTTTAGTGCATTACCCAATAGTATTTTAATACCCCGTTCAATTCCCCATCTGGGGTCAACAGCTGACTTCAAATATGTACAACCATCGTTCAATTGCCGTTCGGCTTCAAATAAGTATTTAGACCTGTCCATAACCACAATGGCCCTGCTAATCACTAGCGAGTTTCAAATCATATTTGTTAAAAAAAGGCACATTATCAGCAGCAGTCACTTGAGCCGCCGGAGCTGGGCCCCCTGTCCGCTCTTCAGAAAACCAGGCCTTAAGCCTGAGCTTCCTACAGAACTGGATTAGGTCCAGCTTGAGCTGGAACCAGTCCTTTTTGTCCACTGGGCAAAAATCAAGGCCCTTGGACAAAAGTTGTAACTGATAGTCAGTAAGAAGTGTGGAAGAGATATTTACCACCAATCTCTGTTCCTTCATTTCTTCTTGTATGGCAATTTCTGTTGTGTCCCTTCGTTCGTGTGGGTTGTCTCCTTGTTTTTACGGGTACGGTGGTGTCTGTGTCCTTCCCCCAGTCAGGTGGATCTGTGATATTGGTCTCTGTAAGTCCTAAAAAAAGAGCTCACTGTGGTTGCTGGAGTAGTTTGATGGGGGGATGGGGGGACACAGACACCACCGCACCCTCAAAAACAAGGGGACACAACAAAAATTGCCGTATAAGAAGAAATGAAGGAACAGAGATTGGTAGTAAATATCTCTTCCACCCTTCTTACTGACTCTCAGTTCCAACTTTTGTCCAAGGGCCTTAATTTTTGCCCAGAGGCCAAAAGGGACTGGTTCCAGCTCGAGCTGGACCTCCTCCAGTTCTTTAGGAAGCTCAGGCTGAAGGCCTGGTTTTCTGAAGAGCGGACAAGGGGCCAACTCCAGTGGTTCACGTGACCACTGCTGATACTGTGCCTTTTTCTTTGAACAAATATAATTTGAAACTCGCTAGTGATTATACTCCAGCATTACATTCATCAATAATTGATACATATGGTACGCTGGTGAAGACTGAGGTTGACAGTTTAGGAAAAACTAGTGAACACTCATTTCACCCTAATATGACTAGTGAAAAGATTACAGCCCTTGTCCATAACCACAATTTGGTCATAAAAAAAAACCTGCCAACAAAGGCGAGGCCATTGTGGTTATGGACAGGTCTAAATACTTAAGTGAAGCCAAACGGCAATTGAACGATGGTTGTACATATTTGAAGTCGGCTGTTGACCCATGATGGGGAATTGAAGGGGATATTAAAATACTATTGGGTAATGCGCAGAAAGAAAAGTTAATAGACCAGCCATTACATGACATTTTAACAGTTACACATCCAATTACTCCTGTTCTTTATTTACTGCCTAAAATCCACAAGTCCCTTGTGGAACCCCGGGATGTCCCATAGTCTCGGGCAAAAATTCAATAACTAGCCACATCTCTATATTTTAGACAACGTATTATGCTCATTTGTTTATGAGGCTAAATCGTATCTGAGGGACACAGTTGACTTCATGAACAAAATCGCAAAAGTTTTTATCCCTGAAGGGACTATAGTGGCATTTTTAGACATCACAAGTTTGTATACATCTATACCACACATATATTGACAAAAAATTACTTTACATTTAATGAACAGCTTTCCTAGAAACAGGTCTGCAGCGCAATGGGTACCAATGTGTTACCGACCTATGCAAAAATTTTTGCGGCTGGTCTTGAGGAAAACCTGATCTATGTATTCCACCACTTCAGCCATGTGCTGGGGTGGTGGAGATATATTGATGACATCTTCCTTGAATGGTCAGGTACCCAAGACCAGCTACATGAATTCCATCATTATCTCAACTCCATTAATCCTAATATTTCTTTCACATTGACGGCTTCTACTAGCAGTGTACAATTTTTGGACACCTTGGTACGGATCTGTGGCAATTGCCTTGCCACGGACCTGTACATATAGGCCACTGGTTGTAACTCAATTCTGAGATATGACAGTGGCCTTCTGAAACCCACCATCCCGTCCTTCAAGCCTTGTTTGCCATTGAATAGAATGGCAAACAATTTTATTGAAACGGGGTACCCGACCAATTTTATCTCTAAGTGTAAAACCAAGGCCATGTCTGTGGAGAGACAAAAGACATTTTCAACACAGAAAATAGCCTTTGTTTCCACCTACTCTGTGTCCTCATATAAAGGCGCTAGCATTTTAAGAAAATAATGGGGGATCCCGAGGAAAGAATACCCTCAAGTGAGAGAATTTCATATTCCCCCATTGATGGCATATAAACACCCCAAAAATTTGAAGATTCTGCCTGTGAAAGCTGATGTGTCTACTAAAAATCTACACAAAAATTCCTATTGGTTGGCAATACTGGGTCCTACCCCTGTAGAGTATGTGTGAATTGTACTTACATGGAGAAGGGAAAATATTTTCACCAACTAGAAACAGGTACTGAATACAAAATCTTATTCTATCTGACTTGTACGAGTGACCTTGTTATTTTTATACTCTGTTGCCCTTGTCACAAACTATATGTCACTGTCTATCTATCTATCTATCTATCTATCTATCTAATATCTATCTCCTATCTATCTATCTATCTATCTATCTATCTAATATCTATCTCCTATCTATCTATCTATCTATCTCATATATATCTATCTATCTAATATCTATCTCCTATCTATCTATCTATCTATCTCATATCTATCTATCTCCTATCTATCTATCTCATATCTATCTATCTTGATAAAGATTGTGTGATACCTATCTATCTCATATCTATCTATCTTGATAAAGATTGTGTGATACCAGGGTAGGTAGCACAAACTTTGGTATCTTGTAGATAGGGGTGCAGGCAGAAAAATGAGGTCCCAGTCGCAGACCACATCCATCAATACAACGCTTTGGAAACAGCAGCACACTAACATGGGCCAATAAAGCTCTGTTTATTTCACCATACGCTGTTTGGGTGTGCTGCTGTTTCCAAAGCGTTGTATTGATGGATGTGGTCTGCGACTGGGACCTCATTTTTCTGCCTGCACCCCTATCTACAAGATACCAAAGTTTGTGCTACCTACCCTGTGGTTTTGTATCTATCTATCTATCTATCTATCTATCTATCTATCTATTTCATATCTATCTGTCTCATATGTATATATCTCATATTTACCTATCTCATACAATATCTATCTATCTTATATCTATGCTGGGAGTTGTAGTTTTGCAACAGCTGGAGGCACCCTGGTTGGAAAACACCGCTCCAGAGGTTTAGGATGGAGAAAACTTCCAGTGAGGCTGCAGCCACTAGGGGACTCCTGGTTACTACTGTTCATTTAATTTCCAGGAAATTGTAGTCTCCTAAAAGTACATTACGATTAGAGAAAAAATTATTCCCTATCAGCAAAACAGACTGCTGTCATAACGTCCACAAAAGACGGGAAACGGCGGCAACTAATCAAAAGAAAGCCAAATAAATGCCGGAGTAATAATACATCTTAAGGTCCCTGTGATGAGGCAGGCCTGCTTTTATTTCATTTCCATCTGCTCCTATATTAGAGATCAAGCATTGTACTTAGCACATTATTCTGAAGCATTGACAATTTGTTCTGAAAAATAATTCTGCTCCGAAAAAAATTCTTCACTTAGTAGTGATGGAACAACAGCTGCAAGTGGAAGTTGTGGCTGGATAATGCATTCCCGAAAAATGGATAATTAACTAGAAATTAGAATTGTTTAGATAAACTTTAAGGGACAGAAAATCTCTATACAGCTATGTATCTATCTCATATCTATCTATCTATCTATCTATCTATCTATCTATCTATCTATCTATCTATCTATCTATCTATATCATATCTATCTCATATCTATCTATCTCATATCTATCTCATATCTATCTATCTATCTCATATCTATCTATCTCATATCTATTTATCTATCTATCTATCTCATATCTATCTATCTCATATCTATCTATCTATACCATATCTATCTATCTATCTATCAATCTATATCATATCTATCTATCTCATAACTATCTCATATCTATCTATCAATCTATCTCATATCTGTCTATCTATATCATATCATTTCTATCTATCTCATATCTATTTATCTATCTATCTCATATCTATCTATCTATCTATCTATCAATCTATCTCATATCTATCATCTCATATCTATCTATCTCATATCTATCTAAAAGTAACTGTGGGGCAGCACAACCAAAAAAGAGAAATAGGTGATGGGTGCCAGCAGTCTATTGTCCCAGGTGACGGGTCAAAGGTAGATAATCAAAGTAAAAAATTCCGCAGCACTCCAAAATAGATGCAAAAGGTGGTGGATTTATTAGCCTGACGACATAGCGACGTTTCCGCTGCCCGCTTGCAGCCTTTCTCAAGCAGTGGTGAGCTTGAGAGCTTGAGAAAGGCTGCAAGCAGCCGAAACATCACCATGCCGTCAGGCTAATAAATCCACCACCTTTTGCATCTATTTTGGAGTGCTGCGGAATTTTTTACTTTGATTATCTATCTATCTCATATCTATCTATCTCATATCTATCTATCTCATATCTATCTATCTATCCCATATCAATCTATCTATCTATACCATAAATCAATCTATCTATCTATCTTTCTATCTGTCTATGTTTTTGTTTATTTATTTATCTATCTCTGATCTATCTATCTATCTGTCTATCTCAGTGTTTCTCAAGCGCGGTCCTCAAGTAACAGGTCATGTTTTCAGGATTTCCTTAGTCTTTCACCTGTGATTCATTTAGAGAGGACGTCACCTGTGATACACTTAGAGAAGACATCACCTGTGATACACTTAGAGAAGACTTCACCTGGGATACACTTAGAGAAGAAGTCACCTGTGATACACTTAGAGAAGACTTCACCTGGGATACACTTAGAGAAGAAGTCACCTGTGATACACTTAGAGAAGACATCACCTGTAATACATTTAGAGAAGAAGTCACCTGTGATACACTTAGAGAAGACATCACCTATGATACACATAGAAAAGAGGTAACCTGTGATACACTAAGAGAAGATGTCACCTGCGATACACTTAGAGAAGACGTCACCTGTCATACACTTAGAGAAGATGTCACCTGTCATACACTTAGAGAAGATGTCACCTGTGATACACTTAGAGAAGAAGTCACCTGTGATACACTTAGAGAAGAAGTCACCTGTGATACACTTAGAGAAGATGTCACCTGTGATACACTTAGAGAAGAAGTCACCTGTGATACACTTAGAGAAGAAGTCGCCTGTGATACACTTAGAGAAGATGTCACCTGTGATGCACTTAGAGAAGAAGTCACCTGTGATACACTTAGAGAAGATGTCACCTGTGATACACTTAGAGAAGATGTCACCTGTGATGCACTTAGAGAAGAAATCACCTGTGATACACTTAGAGAAGAAGTCACCTGTGATACACTTAGAGAAGAGGTAACCTGTGATACACTTAGAGAAGATGTCACCTGTGATACACTTAGAGAAGATGTCACCTGTGATACACTTAGAGAAGAAGTCACCTGTGATACACTTAGAGAAGACATCACCTGTGATACACTTAGAGAAGACGCCCCCTGCGCTACACTTAGAGAAGAGGTAAAGTGTGATACACTTAGAGAAGACACCCCCTGTGCTACACTTAGAGAAGAGGTAACCTGTGATACACTTAGAGAAGAGGTAACCTGTGATACACTTAGAGAAGACGTCACCTGTGCTATGCTTAGAGAAGAGGTAACCTGTGATACACTTAGAGAAGAGGTAACCTGTGCTACACTTAGAGAAGAGGTAACCTGTGATACACTTAGAGAAGACATCACCTGTGATACACTTAGAGAAGAGGTCACCTGTGATACACATATAAAAGAGGTAACCTGTGATACACTTAGAGAAGATGTCACCTGTGATACACTTAGAGAAGATGTCACCTGTGATACACTTAGAGAAGACATCACCTGTAATACACTTAGAGAAGATGTCACCTGTGATACACTTAGAGAAGATGTCACATGTGATACACTTAGAGAAGAAGTCACCTGTGATACACTTAGAGAAGACGTTACCTGTGATACACTTAGAGAAGAAGTCACCTGTGATGCACTTAGAGAAGACATCACCTATGATACACATAGAAAAGAGGTAACCTGTGATACACTAAGAGAAGATGTCACCTGTGATACACTTAGAGAAGATGTCACCTGTGATACACTTAGAGAAGACATCACCTATGATACACATAGAAAAGAGGTAACCTGTGATACACTAAGAGAAGATGTCACCTGTGATACACTTAGAGAAGACGTCACCTGTCATACACTTAGAGAAGATGTCACCTGTGATACACTTAGAGAAGATGTCACCTGTGATACACTTAGAGAAGAAGTCACCTGTGATACACTTAGAGAAGAAGTCACCTGTGATACACTTAGAGAAGAAGTCACCTGTGATACACTTAGAGAAGAGGTAACCTGTGATACACTTAGAGAAGATGTCACCTGTGATACACTTAGAGAAGATGTCACCTGTGATACACTTAGAGAAGAAGTCACCTGTGATACACTTAGAGAAGAAGTCACCTGTGATACACTTAGAGAATACATCACCTGTGATACACTTAGAGAAGACGCCCCCTGTGATACACTTAGAGAAGACGCCCCCTGTGCTACACTTAGAGAAGAGGTAACCTGTGATACACTTAGAGAAGACGCCCCCTGTGCTACACTTAGAGAAGACGTCACCTGTGCTACACTTAGAGAAGAGGTAACCTGTGATACACTTAGCGAAGACGTCACCTGTGCTATGCTTAGAGAAGAGGTAACCTGTGATACACTTAGAGAAGAGGTAACCTGTGCTACACTTAGAGAAGAGGTAACCTGTGATACACTTAGAGAAGAGGTAACCTGTGATACACTTAGAGAAGATGTCACCTGTGATACACTTAGAGAAGAGGTAACCTGTGCTACACTTAGAGAAGACGTCACCTGTGATACACTTAGAGAAGAAGTCACCTGTGATACACTTAGAGAAGAGGTAACTTGTGATACACTTAGAGAAGAGGTCACCTGTGATACACTTAGAGAAGATGTCACCTGAGATACACTTAGAGAAGATGTCACCTGTGATACACTTAGAGAAGATGTCACCTGTGATACACTTAGAGAAGACATCACCTGTAATACATTTAGAGAAGATGTCACCTGTGATACACTTAGAGAAGATGTCACCTGTGATACACTTAGAGAAGAAGTCACCTGTGATACACTTAGAGAATACGTTACCTGTGATACACTTAGAGAAGAAGTCACCTGTGATGCACTTAGAGAAGATGTCACCTGTGATGCACTTAGAGAAGAAGTCACCTGTGATACACTTAGAGAAGACGTCACCTGTGATACACTTAGAGAGGATGTCACCTGTAATACACTTAGAGAAGATGTCACCTGTGATACACTTAGAGAAGATGTCACCTGTGATACACTTAGAGAAGAAGTCACCTGTGATACACTTAGAGAAGACGTTACCTGTGATACACTTAGAGAAGATGTCACCTGTGATACACTTAGAGAAGAAGTCACCTGTGATACACTTAGAGAAGAAGTCACCTGTAATGCACTTAGAGAAGAAGTCACCTGTAATACACTTAGAGAAGATGTCACCTCTAATACACTTAGAGAAGAAGTCACCTGTGATACACTTAGAGAAGATGTCACCTGTAATACACTTAGAGAAGAAGTCCCCTGTGATGCACTTAGAGAAGATGTCACCTGTGATGCACTTAGAGAAGATGTCACCTGTGATACACTTAGAGAAGATGTCACCTGTG
This sequence comes from Hyla sarda, assembly GCF_029499605.1. Taxonomy (NCBI): domain Eukaryota; kingdom Metazoa; phylum Chordata; class Amphibia; order Anura; family Hylidae; genus Hyla; species Hyla sarda. The sequence continues at coordinate 416,199,156 of NC_079191.1, forward strand.
ATACACTTAGAGAAGATGTCACCTGTGATACACTTAGAGAAGATGTCACCTGTGATACACTTAGAGAAGATGTCACCTGTGATACACTTAGAGCAGACGCCCCCTGTGCTATACTTAGAGAAGACGCTCCCCGGGGATACACTTAGAGAAGACGCCCCCTGTGTTACACTTAGAGAAGAGGTAACCTGTAATACATTTAAAGAAGACGCCACCTGTGATACACTCAGAGAAGATGTCCCATGTGAGTCAATGGATGTCACTGTAATCACTTATGCTGTCTGCAGATCGCTTGTGTACAGCTGATATCTACTTCTATATGCTCAGTATGTAGGAATATTGGCAAATTTTTAGGGCAATTTCACAGTAACCAGAATAGGGTACATTAGATTATAGCAGTGTACAGCGCAATATAATACTGCATGACACAATGTTATACTGCCCTGCACTCTGCTATAACGATATTAGAAATATAGAATAAAAAAAATAAAACAAATTGGGGGCAGGACCTGAGGGCGGACTCCTTAGTGGACAACATGGAGCCCAGGCCTTGAGCTGTGTAAGGAGTCCTGAACTTTCTGATGGCAGCCCTGAATACACGACAAAAATATGCAATGTAACACAATTTTTGTCTGGTAAAATATTATGTAAATGATGGAAACCCCACAAACCTGTCATAGTTAATGTGATCCATTGGGTGTTCTTGGTTTCTGGTATATGAGCAATCAGTCATAGGAACTGAAGAAATGAACTACTAATGAGAGTTTAGCGTAAGGCTGGGTTTACACCTGCATCGGAAGCTCTGTTGGTGACAATGTTCTGTCTAAAATACCGGACAAAATAGAGTAGCATGTAGTGCTATTATTGTACTTATACTATGCTGCACACTGTGCCGGAAACCCAACAGACCATAGTAAAGTCAATAGGGTCCATCAGCTGCTATTTGCGTCCAGTCTGTATCAGATGGCACCATTTTTATTATTCTTCGGCTCCAATGAAAGAGAAGAACAAAGAAGCCTCCAATGCCAATGGGAACTCAGCCTTATGGAAACAACATTTTGCAGAACTTTCTAAAACGTTTGGAGGCTGCAAACCTGTACATGTAGAGGGAAATTTTTATTTTTTGCTAGCACAGTGTAGCAAAACTGCAGACATTTGCACAACATCTGGGCTTGAACAAGGCATTCACACAATGTTGACACTCTGCAACGGTAAAGAGCATAATAAATTCCCATCTAGTTGTTTCTCAGAGAAGAAATTGATACTATTACTAGTGTTGAGCGGCATAGGCCATATTCGAATTCGCGAATATTCACGAATATATGGACGAATATTCGTCATATATTCGCGAATATTCGCATATCCGTTATCTCCTCGTTTTATTTTCGCATATGCGAATATTCGCGTATGCGAAAATTTACATGTGAAAATTTGCGTATACAAAATTAGCATATGCGAAAATTAGCATATGCAAATTTTTGCACGCCAGTCTCACACAGTAGTATTAGAGCCTTATTACACCATACAAGCTGGAAGCAGAGAGGGATGATCACTGTGATGTGTACTGTGAAAAAAAGAAATAAAAAAAAAAACGAATATTCTTAATTACGAATATATAGCGCTATATTCGCGAATATTCGCGAATTCGCGAATATGCGATATTCGCAAATAAAATTCGAATTGCGAATATTCGCGAGCAACACTAACTATTACTAGTTATGTGCAAAGCATCAGTCTGGAGTCCAGGCTGCTTTGCTCACAGAGCATTGTCTAGATTGGATACAATTGTATCACTTCTCATCTGAGATCAGGACTAGCTATGTACAATGTATCAGTATGAAGTCCAGGCTGTTTAGCTCACAGAGCATTGTCTAGATTGGTGTCACGATTCGGCTTACAGGTAGTGGATCCTCTGTGTCAGCGAGGGATTGGCGTGGACCGTGCTGGTGGACCGGTTCTAAGAGGCTACTGGTGTTCACCAGAGCCCGCCGCAAAGCGGGATGGTCTTGCTGCGGCAGTAGCAACCAGGTCGTATCCACTAGCAACAGCTCAACCTCGCTGACTGCTGAGAAGGCGTGGGACAGAAGGACTAGGCAGAGGCAAGGTCAGACGTAGCAGAAGGTCGGGGCAGGCGGCAAGGTTCGTAGTCAAGATGGATAGCAGGAGTTCAGGTAACACAGGCTTTGGACAACACTAAACGCTTTCACTGGTACAAGGCAACAAGATCCGGCAAGGGAGTGCAGGGGCAGTGAGCAGATATAGCCTGGGAGCAGATGGAAGCCAATTAAGCTAATTGGGCCAGGCACCAATCATTGGTGCACTGGCCCTCTAAGTCTCAGAGAGCTGGCGCGCGCGCGCCCTAGAGAGCGGAGCCACGCGCGCCAGCACATGACAGCAGGGGACCGGGACGGGTAAGTGACTTGGGATGCGATTCGCGAGCGGGCGCGTCCCGCTGTGCGAATCGCATCCCCAACGGCCATGTCAGTGCAGCGTTCCCGGTCAGCGGGACTGACCGGGGCGCTGCAGGGAGAGAGACGCCGTGAGCGCTCCGGGGAGGAGTGGGGACCCGGAGCGCTCGGCGTAACAATTGGATACGATTGTATCACTTCTCATCTGAGATCAGGACTAGCTATGTACAATGTATCAGTCTGGAGTCCAGGTTGTTTAGCTCACAGAGCATTGTCTACATTGCATACACTTGTATCCACTTCTCATCTGTGTACTGGACTATCAGTCTGTGGTCCAGGCTGTTCAGCTCACAGAGCATTATCTAGACTTGATACAATTCTACCTACCTTTTAGCTGAGATCAGGACTATCTATGTACAATGTATCTGTCTGGAGTCCAGGCTATTTAGCTCACAGAGCATTGTCTAGACTGGATACAATCTTACCCACTTTTCAGCTGAGGACTAGATATGTACAGGTTGCTGCCCCTAAATATATACACGTGTTCTTGTTCACTGACAGCAAACAAATAGCTTGCAAATAGTGAGATGATAATAATCTGACAAAGTATAACAGAAAGTTGTATTAAGTTCCGTTTATACCGTTATCATACTTTATAATATCCTCTTGAACATGAACACTCATAGTGAAGAAGTCCATTAGGTCTCATCATCCCGGCTCCGCTGACTGACAGCAGATGTGCTTTGCATCTTTGATTGAGGTATCCAGAAGCAGGATAACGCCGCTAGATTCTCTTTGATCCATTTTTGACCGTTGATCCAGAACAATTTGCCTGCTCGATAGTGCAAGGTCACCTCTAATGGTTCCCCTCCAGCTCTTTCCTTCTGTCTCATACGGTCGAGCTGGGAGAGGAGTCACCTCTTCTATTTGTGTCAAGAATGGCTTCACCCGCTGCTAATGACTTTGGGCTCACTAACCCAATTAGGGGCCCCACTGAACGGCCCGTGATCAATTGACCTGACAGTTTAAGATATTGCTGAGTCTGATCAATATTAGCCGATGGTTAACACATTAACAAGAAGGTTCACATAATAATAAGTGTTCAGCACAAGAGTTCCGCTATGTGAAGTGCCACTGATAATTAATGGGCGGTAATGAGCGGATGACGCTGAATCACCTGTCTGACCTTCTAGATAATCTAATAATGGCACTACACAGCAGAGGATAGCCATTGTTATACGCCATAAAGTGACAACACATAGAATATCTAATGATAGAAATGATGGGAGAAAAAGTACTGAAAAGGAGACGATGGATCAGAAAAATAAACCAGTGAGGCCAAGTCAACAATAAACTATTACATTGTTAATAATGATGTGCCACAATGAACCACTAGATACCAGGGACTGTGATGGTACACCAGGGACCACTACACACTGGAATTATGATGATACACTGATAGACACTAAGGACTATGATACTAGACCACTGGACAACAGAGACTATGTTACACCTGAAGACACCTGAGACTATGATGTAAGACCCCTAGACAACAAAAGTTATGATGGCATACCCCTAGACAACAGAAGTTATGATGGCATACCCCTAGACAACAGAAGTTATGATGGCATACCCCTAGACAACAAAAGTTATGATGGCATACCCCTAGACAACAGAAGTTATGATGGCATACCCCTAGACAACAGAAGTTATGATGGCATACCCCTAGACAACAGAAGTTATGATGGCATACCCCTAGACAACAAAAGTTATGATGGCATACCCCTAGACAACAGAAGTTATGATGGCATACCCCTAGACAACAGAAGTTATGATGGCATACCCCTAGACAACAGAAGTTATGATGGCATACCCCTAGACAACAGAAGTTATGATGGCATACCCCTAGACAACAGAAGTTATGATGGCATACCCCTAGACAACAGAAGTTATGATGGCATACCCCTAGACAACAGAAGTTATGATGGCATACCCCTAGACAACAGAAGTTATGATGGCATACCCCTAGACAACAGAAGTTATGATGGCATACCCCTAGACTACAGAAGTTATGATGGCATACCCCTAGACAACAGAAGTTATGATGGCATACCCCTAGACAACAGAAGTTATGATGGCATACCCCTAGACAACAGAAGTTATGATGGCATACCCCTAGACAACAGAAGTTATGATGGCATACCCCTAGACAACATAAGTTATAATTGCATACCCCTAGACAACAGAAGTTATAATGGCATACCCCTAGACAACAGAAGTTATGATGGCATACCCCTAGACAACAGAAGTTATGATGGCATACCCTTAGACAACAGAAGTTATGATGGCATACCCCTAGACAACAGAAGTTATGATGGCATACCCCTAGACAACAGAAGTTATGATGGCATACCCCTAGACAACAGAAGTTATGATGGCATACCCCTAGACAACAGAAGTTATAATTGCATACCCCTAGACAACAGAAGTTATAATGGCATACCCCTAGACTACAGAAGTTATGATGGCATACCCTTAGACAACAGAAGTTATGATGGCATACCCCTAGACAACAGAAGTTATGATGGCATACCCCTAGACAACAGAAGTTATGATGGCATACCCCTAGACAACAGAAGTTATGATGGCATACCCCTAGACAACAGAAGTTATGATGGCATACCCCTAGACAACAGAAGTTATGATGGCATACCCGTAGACAACAGAAGTTATGATGGCATACCCCTAGACAACAGAAGTTATGATGGCATACCCCTAGACAACAGAAGTTATGATGGCATACCCCTAGACAACAGAAGTTATGATGGCATACCCCTAGACAACAGAAGTTATGATGGCATACCCCTAGACAACAGAAGTTATAATGGCATACCCCTAGACAACAGAAGTTATGATGGCATACCCCTAGACAACAGAAGTTATGATGGCATACCCCTAGACAACAGAAGTTATGATGGCATACCCCTAGACAACATAAGTTATAATTGCATACCCCTAGACAACAGAAGTTATAATGGCATACCCCTAGACAACAGAAGTTATGATGGCATACCCCTAGACAACAGAAGTTATGATGGCATACCCCTAGACAACAGAAGTTATGATGGCATACCCCTAGACAACAGAAGTTATGATGGCATACCCCTAGACAACAGAAGTTATGATGGCATACCCCTAGACAACAGAAGTTATGATGGCATACCCCTAGACAACAGAAGTTATGATGGCATACCCCTAGACAACAGAAGTTATGATGGCATACCCCTAGACAACAGGGTCTTTTATGCTATCCCACTAGACACCAGAGATTTGAATGATAATGCGCCTTTGCATAGTGTTTAATGGGGCATTAATTTGCAGGGTAAGAGAGACTAAGAGAAGTAACTATTAAAACTCAGGGACTGGGGCAGGGAACCATTGGACGCAAAAACTATGATGTAACACCAGTTGGCACCAGGGACTATATTGTAACACAACTAGAAACCAGGGGCTATGATGCCACACCACTAGACACCTGGACTATGATATCACATACTAGATGCCTGGGACTATGATGCCACACCACTAGACACCAGGGACTATGATACCACCCCACTAGACACCAGGGACTATCGTGCGACATCCTTAGACACCAGGGACTATGATGCCACATCCCTAGACACCAGGGACTATGATGACACATTTCTTGACACTAGGGACTATGATGCCACATCTCTTATCACCAGGGTCTATGACACCACATCCCTAGACACCCTAGACACCAGGGACTATGATACCACACCACTAGACACCAGGGACTATGATGCCACATCTCTAGACACCATGGACTATGATGCCACATCTCTTGACACCAGGGACTATGATACCACATCTCTAGACACCCTAGACACCAGGGACTATGATACCACACTACTAGACACCAGGGACTATGATGCCACATCCATAGACACCAGGGACTATGATGCCCCATCTCTTGACACCAGGGACTATGACACCACATCCCTAGACACCAGGGACTATGATGCCACACCACTAGACACTAGGGTCTATGATGCCACACCACTAGACACCAGGGACTGTGATACCACACTACTAGACATCAGGGACTATCGTGCCACATTCTTAAACACCATGGACTATGATGCCACATCTCTTGACACCAGGGACTATGACACCACATCCCTAGACACCAGGGACTATGATGCCACACCACTAGACACTAGGGTCTATGATGCTACACAACTAGACACCAGGGACTGTGATACCACACCACTAGACATCAGGGACTATCGTGCCACATTCTTAAACACCATGGACTATGATGCCACATCTCTTGACACCAAGGACTATGACTATGGCCGCAGGGACCGCCACGATAGGGGTGTATTCGCCGTAGAAGCCTCCCCGACTTTTTCCCCCCAGTTTTGGGGAAGAAAAAGTGTGTCTTATACGTCAAAAATACGGTAAGAAATGTAACTTTTGTCAGACACATATGGGGTATTCTAATGTGTTTTTTTCTGTAGATATCTTTGTCCCAAGGGAATTGGTACTGGACTGTATACAGTGTGGAATTACATCACAGGGTCAAGGATCATCCCATCTAGACAAAACAGGAATTAGAGCAAAGTCCTAAAGAGAAGATTTTTGTCTCATGAACATGAGTTGATTTTATGCAGTTTTGTTATGTCCAATGTTTCAGATTATTTGGCCCCTAATGTATTTCTGTAACATATATATATATATATATATATATATATATATATATATATAAAAACATAATGTAACAATAAGGCGGTTCTATGGAAAATGAGCAATGTGTGTCCTTCCATACAAGAAAAATGACTGACACTGCCCTGAACCAGTGAGGAAACGAGGTTACAGACACTAGTATTACAAATGGCACATAGTGGGCAAAGACCCTGTTACTTGGCATTGGGGCCAGGACCTGTCATACTGCATATACAGTCCAATCTACAGGCATCATGTTATAGAGCAGAAGGAGGTGAGAAGATGGATATATAGTCAAGTGGGCGGTCCTACTCAGTGATTGACAGCTACCTGTGTATAAGTGTGCATATAGAGAGACATGTAAATCGAGTAAGACCACCTACTTGACTATTTAGTCTGTAATACGTGTTTGCTATATTTTTATTTAGGGGCGTAACTAGAAAAGGGCCCCATAGCAAGTGCCCCCCCCCCCCCCCCCATTATATTGATCAGATACAGCCACAAAATACAGAACTATGCAGTGACTCACAGGTTAAATCTCTGACTGTAGACGTTGTCTTTTATTCTTCATCCAGGCCAGACCAACATGACAACATTTCCCACAAACTGCCGATTAAACCAAGACATCTGTGGCCCCTCACTTCTGCAGCCTATCCCCAAGCTCTATAGCCACACAACCACAATGTCTTTACACTGCTACCACTAGTACTGTGCCTGCTACTTCACATAGTACCATACCAAATACCATGCTCTGGGTATGATAGTGCCTAATGGCAGGAATAGAGATCAAATGAAAATCAAACCTGATAAATAGTGGACCCTTACCAAACCTCAAAATTAATTCAGACGCCCAAAATCAGACCAAAGCCCCCCCCCCCCTCCCCCATACACTGCTGCCCATCTACCACTGGCCCCCTTTACATAAATTGTCACTCTTGCATACACTTTGCTCAGGGCCCCTCTCTTACATAGACTCTGCTCATGGCCCCCTCTCTTACATAGATTCTGCTCATGGCCCCCTCTCTTACATAGACTGCTCATGGCCCCTCTCTTACATAGACTGCTCATGGCCCCTCTCTTACATAGACTGCTCATGGCCCCTCTCTTACATAGACTCTGCTCATGGCCCCCTCTCTTACATAGATTATGCTCATGGCCCCCTCTCTTACATAGACTGCTCATGGCCCCTCTCTTACATAGATTATGCTCATGGCCCTCTCTCTTACATAGATTATGCTCATGGCCCCCTCTCTTACATAGACTGCTCATGGCCCCCTCTCTTACATAGACTCTGCTCATGGCCCTTTTTTACATAGATCCTGCTCATGGCCCCTCTTATATAGACACTGTTCATGCCCCCCTCTTATACAGAATCTGCTCATGGCCCCCCTCTTACATAGACTCTGCTCATGCCCCCCTCTTATACAGACTCTGCTCATGGCCCCCCTCTTATATAGACTCTGTTCATGCCCCCCTCTTATACAGACTCTGCTCATGGCCCCCCTATTATATAGACTTTGTTCATGACCCTCTTATACAGACTCTGCTCATGGCCCCCCTCTTACATAGACTCTGCTCACGGCCCCCCTCTTACATAGACTCTGCTCATGGCCCCCCTCATATATAGACTCTGCTCATGGCCCTCCTCTTACATAGACTCTGCTCATGGCCCCCTCTTACATAGACTCTGCTCATGGCCCCCCTCTTACATAGACTCTGCTCATGGCCCTCCTCTTACATAGACTCTGCTCATGCCCCCCTCTTACATAGACTCTGCTCATGGCCCTCCTCTTACATAGACTGTGCTCATGCCCCCCTCTTACATAGACTGTGCTCATGGCCCCCTCTTATACAGAATCTGCTCATGGCCCCCCTCTTACATAGACTCTGCTCATGCCCCCCTCTTATACAGACTCTGCTCATGGCCCCCCTCTTATATAGACTCTGTTCATGCCCCTATCTTATACAGACTCTGCTCATGGCCCCCCTATTATATAGACTTTGTTCATGACCCTCTTATACAGACTCTGCTCATGGCCCCCCTCTTACATAGACTCTGCTCATTGCCCCCCTCTTACATAGACTCTGCTCATGGCCCCCCTCTTACATAGACTCTGCTCATGGCCCCCCTCTTACATAGACTCTGCTCATGGCCCTCCTCTTACATAGACTCTGCTCATGGCCCCCTCTCTTACATAGATTATGCTCATGGCCCCCTCTCTTACATAGACTGCTCATGGCCCCTCTCTTACATAGACTCTGCTCATGGCCCTTTTTTACATAGATCCTGCTCATGGCCCCTCTTATATAGACACTGTTCATGCCCCCCTCTTATACAGAATCTGCTCATGGCCCCCCTCTTACATAGACTCTGCTCATGCCCCCCTCTTATACAGACTCTGCTCATGGCCCCCCTCTTATATAGACTCTGTTCATGCCCCCCTCTTATACAGACTCTGCTCATGGCCCCCCTATTATATAGACTTTGTTCATGACCCTCTTATACAGACTTTGCTCATGGCCCCCCTCTTACATAGACTCTGCTCATTGCCCCCCTCTTACATAGACTCTGCTCATGGCCCCCCTATTACATAGACTCTGCTCATGGCCCCCCTCTTACATAGACTCTGCTCATGGCCCTCCTCTTACATAGACTCTGCTCATGGCCCCCTCTCTTACATAGATTATGCTCATGGCCCCCTCTCTTACATAGACTGCTCATGGCCCCTCTCTTACATAGACTCTGCTCATGGCCCTCCTCTTACATAGACTGTGCTCATGCCCCCCTCTTACATAGACTGTGCTCATGGCCCTTTTTTACATAGATCCTGCTCATGGCCCCTCTTATATAGACACTGTTCATGCCCCCCTCTTATACAGAATCTGCTCATGGCCCCCCTCTTACATAGACTCTGCTCATGCCCCCCTCTTATACAGACTCTGCGCATGGCCCCCCTCTTATATAAACTCTGTTCATGCCCCCCTCTTATACAGACTCTGCTCATGGCCCCCCTATTATATAGACTTTGTTCATGACCCTCTTATACAGACTCTGCTCATGGCCCCCCTCTTACATAGACTCTGCTCATTGCCCCCCTCTTACATAGACTCTACTCATGGCCCCCCTCTTACATAGACTCTGCTCATGGCCCCCCTCTTACATAGACTCTGCTCATGGCCCTCCTCTTACATAGACTCTGCTCATGGCCCCCTCTTACATAGACTCTGCTCATGGCCCCCCCTCTTACATAGACTCTGCTCATGGCCCTCCTCTTACATAGACTCTGCTCATGCCCCCCTCTTACATAGACTGTGCTCATGACCCCCCTCTTATAGAGATTCTGCTCATGGCCCCTCTTATACAGACTCTGCTCATGGCCCCTCTCTTATGCAGACTCTGCTCATGCCACCCTCTTATACAGACTCTGCTCATGCCCCCCTCTTATTCAGACACTGCTCATGCCCCCCTCTAATACAGACTTTGCTCATGCCCCCCTCTTATACAGATATTGCTCATGGCCCCTCTTATATAGACTCTGCTCATGCCCCCCCCCCCCCTCTTACATAGAGTCTGCTCATGGCCCCTCTTATATAGACTCTGCTCATGGTCCCCCTCTTATATAGACTCTGTTCATGGCCCCTCTTATATAGACTTTGCTCATGGCCCCTCTTATATAGACTCTGCTCTTGGCCCGTCTCTTACATAGACTCTGCTCATGGCCCCTCTTACATAGACTCTGCTCATGGCCCCTCTTACATAGACTCTGCTCATGGCCCCTCTTACATAGACTGCTCATTGCCCCCTCTCTTACATAGACTCTGCTCATGGCCCCTCTTACATAGTCTCTGCTCATGGCCCCCCTCTTATATAGACTCTGCTCATGGCCCCTCTTACATAAACTCTGCTCATGGCCCCCTCTCTTACATAGACTCTGCTCATGGCCCCTCTTACATAAACTCTGCTCATGGCCCCCTCTCTTACATAGACTGCTCATGGCCCCTCTTACATAGACTCTGCTCATGGCCCCTCTTACATAGACTCTGCTCATGGCCCCTCGTACATAGACTCTGCTCATGGCCCCTCTTACATAGACTATGCTCTTACATAAACCTGAATGAAAAAATTAAAGAAGACGACAAAACGCAGCTCCTCGTGTATTACCTTTGGTAATGTGGGGACCCTGACGGGGGTCAAAAGATTCAGCGTCAGCAGTCAAAAGACAATATGGCCCCATAGCCTGCACTTATGACCCCCCCCCCCCCTTACATAGACTCTGCTCATGGCCCCCCTTGTGCAGAGAAACAGTGGAGCAGTTGCCCATAGCAACCAGTCAGATCCCAGCTTTCATTTTTCAGAGGCCTTTTTAAAAAAGCTATAATCTAATTGGTTACTAAGGCCAACTGTTCCACTGTTCCTCTTCCCAAGGGTTGATAAATCTTCCCTCGAATGTTCTCACTGTGTTTATAGTGACATAAAGGTGGTGATTTACTAATATTCCATTTTCATAGTAATTTTTTTCCCATTTTTCCTGCAGCAGATTATGTACGTGTGAACCGTTGGGTGTCTGGGCATGCTGTGAGTTGACGTTTTGGAAAACCTACAGGTCCACAGTTTGGTTACCTAGGAAATTGGCAGCAGATTATGTACGTGTGAAAGTACCTTTAGGGCTCATTCATACTAAGGAATTTACGAGAAATTCTGCCTGAAAAATCTGTGAATCTGCTGCACCGTGCACACTGCTAAATTTCCCCTGCCGAAAGAATGAACATAGGTGTGCTCGGAATATCTGGTCCAGGGGCAGACTGACACGTCGGGCACTTGGGCAGTGCCCTAGGGCCCGAGTCTCAGGGAGGGCCCACCACATTCCCCTTCCAACACCTAATGCCACCCCAGAGGGCCCAGGCCCCATTGCACCTCCTGTGGTAGCAGAAGCACTGAAGCAGAAGAACGCTGTGTAAACTCTGCTCATGGCCCCCCTCTTAGAAGCAGAAGACCGCTGTGTAAACTCTGCTCATGGCCCCCACTCTGCTCATGGACCGCCTCTTATACAGACTCTGCTCATGGCCCCCCTCTTACATAATGTACGTACAGGCTAAGGCTCCTGTACGTACATTACTCACATAGCGTACGCATCGCACGTACAGGAGCATACATTGCGCTGTATGAGACTGCTCCGAAGACTGCTGACAGCACGCCTCAGCACAGGATCAGCAGAAAGGTGAGTGGATTTTTATTATTTGTTTTAGAAAATCGACGTGGGGGCAATTTTTACCTAACTTATCTAACTGGGGACAATACCTATTTGGGGACATTATTACCTAATTGCGGCATTTTTACCTAACTGGAGCATTACCTATGTGGAGGGCATTATTACCTAAATGGGGGCATTGTTACCTAACTGGGGGAATTACCTATGTAAGGGCATTGTTACCTATTTGGGGGCATTATTACCTAATTGGAGGCATTATTACTCAACTGGGGCATTACCCACCTGGGGGCACTAATTACCTGGGGACACTACCTCCCTGGGGGCATGACCTACATGGGGGAACTATCTACTGGGGTCACTATATACTGGGGGCATTACCTACCTGAGGACACCACCTACCAGGGACCACTAACTACTGGGGCCACTATCTACTATTCAGCTGGGGGACACTACCTACTGGGGGCACTACCTGCTGAAATGGATCAATGCTAGCTACCTACTAGGGGCACGATCTACTGGGGGCATTACCTACTATCTATCTACAAGGGGCACTACCTACTGGGGGCATTACCTACCACCTACCAGGGGCATAACCTACCTAATGGGGGCATTAACTAATAGTGGAAGGAAAATTACCTACCCACTACCACCTAATCCCCCTACCGTTTCCCACAACACTAACCTACTCCCTAGGACACAAAAAAGAGTATTATTGGGGGCACTAAGAGTAGGGCATCGGGGGGGGGGGGGGGGGGGGGGTTGATGGGGTGGAGTCCAGGCCTAAAGCTGTGTAAGGGGCCCCAAAGTTTCTGAGGGCAGCCCTGATTTCCCCACACAGATATTTTATTTTTGGTTGCCCCATACATTTTATGGAGAATGAAAGGTTTCATCACAAAGTACAATTGGTCCCACAAAAAACAAGCCTTCAAGGGGGAAAAAAAGTTATGATTCTTAGAATGTGAGGAGGAAAAAAACGAAAATGCAAAAATGAAATTATATGTGTCCTTAAGGCCAAATGTACGTTTATTTTTCTATATTTTCTTTACTTTTTTTATTACATGTGGGTGGGGCATGTGTATGGGTGTGGCTTAAATATTAATAGACGCACGGGGGCCCCATGATCATCTTTTGCCCGGGGGCCCCATGAGTTGTCTGTCCACCTCTGGACTGGTCCAAATTTCTTAGGCTAGGTCTACATTACAAAATATCCAGATATTATGGGCGGATATTCCGGGTGCAGCAGCCACAGCCGAAATCTATTGGCCCTAGGACCGGGCGGACCTATAACATCAACATTGATAGCGATGCATTCAATGTGGATATCTACAGAAAAAATGTACATGTTCATTCCTTTGGCTTCCAGCATGGGAGTTGTAGTTGAGCAACAGCTGGAGGGCCATAGTTTGGTGACCACTGCCTTATATTATCTTCCGTAAAGGCTGTCAGAGCATGCTGGGAGTTGTTGTTTTCAACACCTGGAGGTTCACAGTTTGAGACAACTGCCTTATATTATCTTTACTATAGGCTGTCAAGACATGCTGGGCATTGTAGTCTTGCAACATCTGGAGGTCCACAGTTTGGTGACCACTGCCTTATATTATCTTCACTAAAGGGTGTGAGAGCATGCTGGGAGTTGTAGTTGTGCAACAACTGCAGAGCTACTGATTGTGGATCATTGCCTTATATTATCTTCACTAATGGCTGTCAGAGCATGCTGGGAGTTGTAGTCTTGCAAAAGCTGTAGGTCCACAGTTTGGTGACCGCTGCCTTATATTATTTTCACTAAAGGCTGTCAGAGCATGCTGGGAGTTGTAGTTTTGCAACATCTGGATGCACCCGGTTTGGAGATCACTGTCATATTATTCTCACTAAAGGCTGTCTAGGCATGCTGGGCAACTGGTTTGGATCAATGACCTAGAACTGTGTTTTGCAAACTGTGTGTCTCCAGCTGTTGCAAAACTACAACTCCCAGCATGCCCGGACAGCCGAAGGCTGTCCGGGCATGCTTGGAGTTGTAGTTTTGCAACAGCTGGAGACACACAGTTTGGAAAACACTTATAATCCAGCTCATGTTTTCAGCAAACGGAAAAAAAAAGTAGAATTTACTGAGCCCGAAAGTAGTGAAAAAAAAAAACCATTACGTTGTGACACTGGATCAATAACATCCACTGTCTAAAACTGGCACACTGAAGCAGAAGCCAAGGAATTCAGAAGCCAAGGAAAGCTGGGTGACCCCTCCTTAGGGAGCTCTTCTGGGGGCCATATCATCCGGCTTTCTTATAACTACGAAAAAGGACAAATCGATAAAAAAAAAAAAATTACAAATGAAAATAATGACTCGAGGGTGAATTTCCTCTTCCTTTTTTTTTTTTCCTCCCCACCGACAAAATGTGATCATTACTGTACTGCCCCCCTCCCCCCATTTTAATCCGCAGCCCCTTTTTGTTTGGTTTGACCTTGGTCATTGATGACAAGGCTGCTTTCTCTGCCAAACTAATCAATAAGCTAAACAGACAGAAGATGAGTATTTAGAATATGGGAAGCCGAACTCAAACACAGATAGGTTATCAGCCGGGCCCAGAGCAGACTTCTAAGCAAATATTTCATTAACATTTTTTTCTCATGGCAACTTAAACGTTACAAAATATTATTTAAAAAAAAAATATCGTACAGAAGTCACAGCGCGTTATGGGTTAGAAAGCCCATCTTACTTACTGTGTCAGGGCAGAGTTTATAGAGGGGCTCCCCATTTAGTCACAAGTCCTAGTAGGTAGAAACAGCTGATCGGCACTGCTCTATCTCTCTCTGTGTTGGTAGGAAGTGCTTCGCAAGGGGGACTGCGTGTGGAGGTGCTCAACTCCTTAGAAATGCAGACTGTCCAACATCATACAGGTAAAGAAGAAAGCGTAGTGGCACTCACCAGGTTCGTTACTTCATAATTTGCTTTATTCCATAAGAAGGTGCAATGACATGGGCGACATCAGATCCAGCCGGACCGGGACGCCAGTGCGTTCGCTTGCTGGGTTACAATTGTTTCACGCTTGCGCGCTTCATCAGACCCTGTTGAAGTCTGTTGAAGCGCGCAATCCTGAAACAATTGCAACCCAGCAAGCGAACGCACTGGCGTCCCGGTCCGGCTGGATCTGATGCCGCCCATGTCATTGCACCTTCTTATGGAATAAAGCAACTTATGAAGTAACGAACCTGGTGAGTGCCACTACGCTTTCTTCTTTACCTGTATGATGTTCCCCATTTAGTGCCCTCATCTGTTACACAATCTCCAGGAGGAGGAGGACAGGACATCCTATTGAATTCTACAGGCACCATGGAATACTTTATTTCTCCTGCACTGCAGAAGGATTAAACACTGAAGTTACAAGACCACATACACCTGTTGGCGGAAGACACAGCCATGTTTTTCCTAATCATGTATGACCCCTTTAATGGAACACTTGATAATTTGGAAGGTCTGATAATACAGCTCTTGTTTCCAGCTAAAATGCAATATACATACCTACACATCTATCTGTCTATCTATCTACATGAAGAAAAATAGCAGCACTCCAGGTTCACATGGAAAAAGTGTAAGGCTTTTATTCGCCACACATCAGAGCAACGTTTCGGCCGTCTCACACGGACATTGTCAAGCTTGACAATGGTCATGTTGCTCTGATGTGTGGCGAATTAAAGCCTTACACTTTTTCCATGTGAACCTGGAGTGCTGCTATTTTTCTTCATGTGGATATCTTTGGGACTGTGACCGAGTCCAACCATAGTCTGCACCCTCCAACATCTATTTTCAAGTGCTGCCCTACCTCTAGAAGTCTCTATCTATCTCATACCTATCCATCTATCTCATATCTATCTGTGGTGGACCACCGGTGTATGGCGGGACCATGGGTGTAGCGGCATATGTGCCAGATGGTATTAACCCCTGGGGCATGATGTTGTTAACCCCTAGTGTTTGGGACGCCAGAGGGGTTTTTGGTACCAGAACCACATGAACGGTATCTCTGCTATTCCAATGGCTAGTTAGGGAAAGGAGGGTCCACAACCAGTTATGGTTTAATGGAGGCTTTACTGAGTTAAGACAGATGGAATTATCTTCACAGCTATACCAGATTCCTAGAGAGGTGGCCAGGAACCCAGAAGGACCGCACAGCTTGCTGGGACCAATTATACTTGTAATAGACTTGAGACAATTATTTTGAGGCTTGACTATATGCAGGACTTGACGATTTGTAGTGAGAGCAGACACAGACTTTTGACTTACTGGAATGACGGTAACTTTGTAGCCTTCCAGATGCTGCTCACTAGCACTGAGACATCTGTACTGGCTGGTTCTCAGTAAAGGAAGATAGATCAGAGAAGAGAGAGAACTGTAATGGCTTATATAGAGGGGGGCTGAGCCAAAGCCCATTGATCAGGCTGCGGGTCATAGGTTAAGCTGGTGCCCTCTGAGTAACATCATGTGACAACATAACATGTGACATTTCACAGGTCCTTCAGACATCTCACAGGTCCTTTAGACTAGCTATACATTAGGACACTGGCTACACATAAGGTAGGATAAATAATAGTGCAGAAACAGCAGGGGAGACCCCGCAGGGGAGCCCCCATGTCACCAAGGGACTCAACCTGACAGGGCCTAACTGCAGTGTAGGACCATGTCCTGTACTTGGACATTACAAACCCCCCTACTTAACACAAGTTTTCCTTGACGCAAGTTCTGTCAAAGTTGAGGATCGAGGTGGCCGTGGGGTCAGATGCAGTCCTGAGGCATTTTATGTGAACAAACGTCCATTTCAGGCTGGTAAATTTCCTTGAGTGAAATAACGGATAACATTAGAGTATCTGTATGAATTGTCCATACACGCTCTGAGTTTTTACTTGTTCAACCGAGAACAGGATTGGTAATGACTTGACTATGCTTAAGAATTAACTTTACACAACATGACATTTTGACTATGCATGACAATTGACTATACAGAACACTTATCACTAGACTTAGAACCTTTAAACTTAGACATTTTTGTATCGGGTTGCCTGAGGCTCTCTGCCCAATGCCTTGGCTACTGGGGACCTTTGGCATTTAAAACACATCTCCCCAGAACACTATTTTTAGTTTACTCTAGACATATTTATGCTAAACAACTGTTATAGATAACATTACTGTTACCTTGTATTGACTATGTGCATTAGTTTAGTATCAGGAGTACTTTCTGGCCAGGAAAGTATCCTGCGCACAAACATAATGATATATGACATTAGATACATTTGACATACGACAACAAGTAGACTCTGAAATGTTGAGGGATACAGTAATACTGTATGTGACTTGCGGTGTACAATACTTATGTGTACTTTTTATGTGTACATTATGTGTACTTTTAGTCTTTGTATCTGGTGGTTATCTGCCCTTGCTGGACCGTTGGGACCTAATCAGCACCATCTCTTTGGACTCAGGTACAGAACCACTTCAGGAGCTCTTGACTCAGCTGGACTTACGACAGGTTCCCCACTTTCAGCAACCGACGTAGGTGGTAACTCTGGACTAACAGGACTTGAACTTGGACTTGTAGGTTCGGTCATGGGTGAGGCAAGTGGTCTGGGGACCGGAATATATTCTTGCGCCAACGGTGACAGAACTTGAGCCGGTGTATTGACTACAGTTGGTTGCACAGGCCCACAGAAGATTGCAGCTCGGCCAGGAGGAAACATGGGAACATCCATGGACGGGTGAATTCCTTCTCCAGGCACATACTCCCTCGCAGGTTTGACTGGTGGGGAGGGAGGCACTGGGAGCACAGACAAATCCTCCTTGTGACACAACTTGATTCAATTGCGATGAACAACTTGGGGTTGGCATACACATCTGAGTCGGGATAGGGTACTGCGGTCACCGTACAGGGCTCTGTTTCCCAGATAGAGTCCAACTTGTGGGCCCTCGGGAACTTCCGCAGCCAGACCCTGTCACCTATTTGGAGAGGTTTGGCGGAGGCATGATGGTTATAGTCTTGCTGCTGTGTCTGTTGAGCCTCACCCATCTTTCTGTTGAAAATCTCTTTTACTTCCTGGATCCTCCTTTGGTGGTCAGAGACCCATTCCTTAGAAGCTTACAGAGAGTTATTGAATGGAGCTTGGAGTCCAAACGTGCGATCTTTTGGTAGTTGACCATGTTGGCCCATCATCAAGTAGAATGGGGTGTATCTAGTGGAACAGTGCACTGTGTTGTTATAAATCTCCAATAGTTCGGGTAACAACCGAGGCCACTCTTCGTGTCTGGACACAGACGATGCTCGCAGCATGTGAATGCAGACTTGATTGATTCTCTCACAGAGCCCGTTCCCTTGAGGGTGATAAGCAGTTGTCCTGAGTTTCTTGCAGGCATGAAATTGACACAGCTCTTCGAAGAGTTGGGCCTCAAAGGCCATTCCTCGGTCAGTGAGGACAGACTCTGGACATCCGAGGATTTGTACCCAATGGGAGTAGAACATCTGGGCTGTGGTCTTGGCGGTAAGATCTTTGACTGGTACGATTACAACCCACTTGGAGTAATGATCCACCATGGTTAGAGCATAAGAGTACCAGCACCGGGTAGGAGACAGCTTGAAATGGTCTAGCACAACCAACTGGTTAGGCCTTTCACTCTGGATTGAATGGAGGGGTGCTCTGGTGTTGTTACGCCTGTTCTTGGTGACGTTCCAGACAGCACACTCACTGCACCATTTCTCAATGTCGCTCTGCATCCCAATCCAGTAAAACCGTCACTGGAAAGTGGCTTCTGTCTTTTGGACTCTGAAGTGTCCCGACTAGTCATGGTAGGCATTGAGGACCATCGCCACGTCCCTTCGGGGAACCAGGATCTGATGAAGTCGTTCACCTGAAACCAGATCCAAAGAGTTTCGGTACAACAGTCCCTTGTACTTTCTTTGCGCTTTCTTTGTCGCCACAGTCGCTTCAACTTGTAGTCGCTCTGAGCCCGACATAGATGGGTTGGTACCTTTTTCATTAGAAGGTAGTCCAACAGATCCCCCATGACTCGACTTTCGTCCGGCAGAGTCCACCAGGTATATAAATCTTCCTGGACTTTCTTGTACCTAGATTCGCCCTCTTCGAGAGTAGTTACAGTATTCTGACTAACGAATCTCTGGTAAAATGGGGGCATCTCCACGTCTTCGACAGGTGGTTCCTCGCCGGGGGCCATTCAAGATAGTACATCAGCGTTGACATTGGACTTGCCGCTTCTGTACTTGATAGTGAAGTCATAATTGGCCAACCTTGAAGCCCACCGCTGCTCAATGGCACCCAGTTTGGTGGTGTTCAGGTGGGCCAACCGATTATTATCCGTATAGACAGTGAATGGTGTGGCAGCCAGGTAGTCTTTAAACTTCTCAGTCACAGCGCATACGAGGGCAAGGAGTTCCAGCTTGAAGGAGCTGTAATTGGCATCATTATTTTTGCTCTGCGCAAATTAAGACTGGCATAGGCTATCACCCACTCTTGTCCGTCCTGGACTTGGGATAGGACCGCCCCCAAACCTTCAAAACTGGCTTCGGTGTACAGCCGGAACAGCTGAGTGTAGTCTGGATACGCCAGGATGGGTGGTTCTGTCAACAGGTGTTTCAGGGCTTGGAAGGCTCCTGGGGTCCTTGGTCCAGTCCACAGGCAGCTTCCCACTGTAGTTCTCCTTCGCTGTACCCCTCAGGAGGGCTGTGAGGGGTTCTGCAATCTGAGAGAAATGAGGATTGAAGCGGCAGTAGTAGTCAGCAAATCCCAGAAAGCTTCTGATGTCTTTCACTGTGCGCGGAGTAGGCCAGTTCTTAACAATTTCTGCCTTGTCGTGATTAGGCTGGACTCCCACGGCACTGACAGCGTGACCTAAGTAGTGTACCTGAGGTTTAAGTAGATGGCACTTGGAAGGCTTGATCTTCAATCCATGTTTGATCAACACTTGGAAGACGTCTGACAGCTGACCAAGGTGTTCTTGATAGGACTTAGAGTATACGATGACATCATCAAGGTACAGCAGGACACTCTGGAAGTTTAAATGGCCCAAGCATCGCTCGCTGTCTCTCTTTGATAGGTGTGATATATAGACCACCTGATCGTCTACTAGTTGAAGAAGTAGCTAAAATGACGATGAAAAGAGAAGTTATCATTATGGGAGACTTCAATCTTCCGGATATAAACTGGAAAACCAAAATAGCTAGTTCTGCCAGGAGTACAGATATTCTAAATTCCCTACTGGGATTATCTCTACAACAAGTGGTTGAGGAGCCAACCTGGAGGGAGGCCATTTTGAATTTGGTATTCACAAATGGGGATTTGGTATATGATGTTATTGTAGGCGAAAGCTTGGGATCTAGCGCTCACCAGTCAGTGTGGTTTAATATAAGAACAGTGAAGGAGTCACACCACACAAAACAAAAGTTTTAGATTTTAGAAAAACAGACTTTTCAAAAATGAGATTAGTCATAAATGAGTCCCTATCAGACTGGAACGGATTACATGGAGTCAAGAAGAAATGGGAATACTTAAAAGACGCATTGTTGAAGGCAACAGAAAATTGCGTTAGACTTGTCAGTAAAAGCAGGAAAAGGAAGAGACCACTGTGGTACTCAGCAGAAGTGGCCAAAATCATAAAAAACAAAAAGCTAACATTTAGTAATTATAAAACAACCCAGACCAATGAAGATAGAGAAATCTACAAGACTAGGCAGAAAGAGGCCAAGCAAGTTATAACAACTTCTAAAGCACAGGCAGAAGAAAAACTAGCTCAGTCTGTGAAAAAAGGGGATAAGACATTCTTCAGATATATAAATGGAAAAAGGAAATTAAAACAAGTAATAACTAAATTAAAAACAAAGGAAGGAAGGTATGTAGAAGAGAATAAGGGGCTAGCCGACTGCCTTAATGAATACTTCTGTTCAGTTTTTACAGAAGAAAAAGAAGGAAAAGGACCTCAATTAGGGAGGAAGACTAATGAATTGTTTGATTTATGTGTCTTTACAGAGGAAGAGGTTCTACGTTTGCTATCTAAAGTGAAGACAAATAAGTCACAGGGGCCTGATGGGATACACCCAAAATTATTAAAAGAGCTTAGTGATGAGCTAGCAAAACCGTTACCAGATTTATTTAACCAATCACTGGTAACAGGAGTTGTCCCGGGAAACTTGGAAATTAGCAAATGTTGTGCCCATTCACAAGAAAGGTAGTAGGGAGGAACCAAGCAACTATAGGCCAGTAAGTCTGACATCAATAGTGGGAAAATTAATGGAAACCCTACTAAAGGATAGGATTGTGGAACATCTAAAATACCATGGATTGCAAGATGAAAAACAACATGGGTTTACTTCAGGAAGATCATGTCAAACAAATATTATTGATTTTTTTGACTGGGTGACTAAAATAGTAGATGGCGGAGTGGCAGTAGACATCGCAAACCTAAATTTTAGTAAGGCTTTTAACACTGTCCCACATAGAAGACTTATCAATAAACTACAGTCATTGAACTTGGATTCCCATATTGTTGAGTGGATTAGGCAGTGGCTGAGTGACAGACAACAGAGGGTTGTAGTCAATGGAAAATATTCAAAGCAAGGTCTTGTTACCAGTGGGGTACCTCAGGGATCTGTACTGGGACCAATATTGTTTAATATCTTCATTAGTGATACCGCAAAAGGTCTCGATGGTAAGGTATGTCTTTTTGCTGATGACACAAAGATATGTCACAGGGTTGATGTTCCTGGAGGGATATGCCAAATGGAAAATAATTTAGGAAAACTAGAAGAGTGGTCAGAACTCTGGCAACTGAAATTTAATGTGGACAAGTGCAAGATAATGCACCTGGGGCGTAAAAACCCTCGGGCAGAATATAGAATATGTGATACAGTCCTGACCTCAGTATCTGAGGAGAGGGATTTAGGAGTAATTTTTTCAGAAGACTTAAAGGTAGGAAGACAATGTAATAGAGCAGCAGGAAACACTAGCAGAATGCTTGGATGTATAGGGAGAGGTATAATTAGTAGAAAGAGAGAAGTGCTCATGCTGCTGTACAGAACACTGGTGAGGCCTCACTTGGAGTATTGTGCGCAGTACTGGAGGCCGTATCTCCAGAAGGATATAGATACTCTAGAGAGAGTTCAAAGAAGAGCTACTAAACTAGTACATGGATTGCAGGATAAAACTTACCAGGAAAGGTTAAAGGAGTACTCTAGTCCAGAGTATTCCTGCTCCGTTCTGCCCGGGCTGCAAAATAAATGAAAATGAACCCTCACTCACCTCCCTGGGTTCCTGCGGAGCGCCACTACACCGGTCCTCCGGTGCATCTCCTTCATACTTCCGGGTGTAACGAAGCGTCACATGGCGCTCAACCTATCGCCGGCCGCCGCGATGTTCAGCCTCGGCCGGCGATAGGCTGAGCGCCATGTGACGCTTCGTTACACCCGAAAGTATGAAGAGGATGGACCGGAGGACCGATCAGCTGTAGTGGCGCTCCGCGGGAACCCAGGAAGGTGAGAGATGGTTCATTTTCATTTATTTTGTAGCCCGGGCAGAACGGAGCAGGAATACTCTGGACTAGAGTACTCCTTTAAAGGACCTTAACATGATTAGCTTGGAAGAAAGAAGAGACAGAGGGGATATGATAGAGACTTTTAATACATAAAGGGAATCAACACGGTAAAGGAGGAGAGCATATTCAAAAGAAGAAAAACTACCACAAGAGGACATAGTTTTAAATTACAAAGACAAAGGTTTCTGCAGTAATATCAGGAAGTATTACTTTACTGAGAGAGTAGTGGATGCATGGAATAGCGTTCCTGCAGAAGTGGTCGCTGCAAATACAATGAAGGAGTTTAAACATGCATGGGATAAGCATAAGGCTATCTGTGATAGCCTGGGGAATGTAGGGTATGGGGAGTGTAGCTGTGCGGTTACTAAAGGGTGCTTATTAACCCTTGCTATTCATGACGCCAGGGTGCTGGCTCCTCAATAATGCTTTTCCTACCGCCACCCTTCCCAAGAGCGATAGGGAGGTAGATAATAAGAATAGATTGTCCACAACCGGAGAGTTTTCTGAAACAGGATTAACTTTTACTGAAGGTTTTCTGCAAGCTTCAATAACATAACAGTCTCTCAGCATAACAACAACAGATTAGGGGAATTAGTTGTGGTCCAGTAGTCACGCTAGCTTTAGCAGGGAGTTAAATTTTAACTCACGGTTTTGGTTCAGCTGAGGCCGGCAGTTTTTTTAGGCCTAGCGTGTCTTTGAAAGTTGCGTAGATCCGTCCTGCTAGTCCGGCATCCACGAGAGCAGCAACCCAAGAGAGCGATAATTGGACGCAGCTCCCTTATATGGGCAGGGGCTGGACTAGTGCTAATTGGTCCATACTGATGTCAACCTCCGTTACAGAGATTTGTGGGTAACATGTGACCCAAGGACCTCCTAAGGTCCTACAACATACCATAGAGGTTACTAGCATGGTCACGTGACCGAAGATCCTGCGATGCTGAACAAGGTAAGTACTATACATTACTATAAAATATATATAATTATTAAATATCTACATATATTAGCATTATAGATAAACTTGAGGAGAGGTGACTAGGGGCTGTCCCCCCCTGAGGAACCCTACCTGAACCTAGTTACTCTGACTTTGGGGACCTCTATACTATGTACGGTATGCAATACGGTACCGGGACACCACATATCCTTCATATAAGATAGGGCCAGGGACTATTGATGGGATTAGATTATTGGGCAGACTAGATGGGCCAAATGTTTCTTATCTGCCAACACATTCTATGTTTCAATGTTTCTATGATAGGGGGGTTGTCGCCTGTCAAAATTGATGCTGGATCATGGATGTACGTCCAAAGTCTGTAGGATGCTTACTGAAGGCTTCATTGTACCTCCTGGCGACATTGATAACCCTGTTGACTTGATCCTTCGTGGTGGTCTCGTCTCCGACTTGAAGTTGCTCCCATCAGGGTTGGGGGTACTTTCCACAGACCCTGAAGTCACTTGGGCTGCGCATTGTCGAGCCCCTTTGCGTTCTGATAAAATATCACCTGGCTCTAGGAGATACAACAGGGCCACTGGAGTGCACTTTGGTAGAATGGTAGCCACACTTGACAAATTGACTTGTCGGACTGGAACTTTCCCATCAATAACGGTGACTAGACTCCTTGCTGCTCGAACTAGTGGATGATCTTCCAACTGTATTGGCCAGGGGCGTCACTTGGCTAAGAGATCCGAGGCACGGGCCCCGAAGGTAAGGATCGGTGCCCCGGATCTCAGCTCCCCCTGCCACTAAACATTATGCAGCAACAGGTCGGGCCCTTGGACATGGCTCTAGAGCCTGGCCCTGCTGCTGCTTACACTTGTTTTCCCCTAGTTACCTTTAATGCTGCTGCCCTTTAAAAAACTATTGCCGGGTCAGTCAGGCCAGGGGCTGATGGGAGTGTACGTGCACCGCGTAGGCACGCACGTCTCCTCCAAGTCCCTGGCGTGTTGCAGCCTCCTACTCCGTGACGTAGTAGGAGAACAGAAGGATTCCTGCAGCCTCCCCTGCTTCACACTGCAGCACCGCGGATCTCCAGGAATGCGGCAGGTGAGTAGAGAGACTGAGGATTGTTTGCTGTAAAGATTAGGAGGAGAACAAGCACTGAGTTGGGGGGGGGGGATGGGACCTTTTGGTGTCTGGTATGTGTGTGCAGGTGGATGGGCAGTGGTGTGAGCAATGAGGAGACTGGGAATAGCAGTGGGAGTTGTAGTTTTGCAACAGTTGGAGGCACACTGGTTGGGAAACACTGGCTTAGACCAATGTCACTGTATCCTGGGATTTGGGCATCTATGAAAATTGCTAAAATAAATTCCCACCCCTATACAATCAATGAAAGTGCCTGTGTGGATCAAAAGTAGCCTTCACCTACTTTGCAGAAAGAATAATTTGCAAATCCTAATATACCTGACATGTTTTGTCCTAACATGAGGACTGTAGTCCTGAAATCTTACTACTGTTACATATAAATCCATGTTATCAGCTCATCTGTATGTGGTCTGGTATGTGTGTGCAGGGGGGAGGGCAGTGGTGTGAGCAATGAGGAGACCAACCAAGGGGTGGAGGGTGGTATGTGGTGATGATGATTGATTTGCAATGATGAGAAGACAGGATGGGGTGCAGGGGTGCAATGATGGTGATGAGGAGACCAAGGATGGGGGGATATAAGCTAGAAGGGGGGGGGTGCAATGCTGAGGAGACCATGGTGGGGAGGGCTTAATATGGAGTGCAGGGGTTACTAGACCAAAGATGGGTGGGGGTTTTTAAGGGTTGTGTGGGGTGCTGAGGTGATGGGGAGACCAGGATGCGTCAGGAGGGGTTGGGCATTGGGGTGATGAGCCTGACATTGAGATGTTGAGGAGACAGAGGATGGGGTGAAGGGTATGCAGTAATGAGGAAACCGAGGATTGGGGAATGTGTGTGTGTGTGTATGTTTGATAGTTGTGTGTAAGTATAATGTATAATAGATGTGTGTATGTATATATGACAGATGTGTCACACATACACTTAGGGGTTGGGGGGTATAGGGGTGCATGAAAAGGACTAACAAGTGTAGGGAAAAGATGGTTGGATGAAGGAGGAAGACTTATATTGTGTTCAGGGTACAGTGTATAGCAGGGTTATATTTCAAGGGTACAGTGTGTGGCAGCATTATATTCAGGTGGTACAATGTGTGGCAATATTATATTCAGAGGATACAGTGGTTGGCAGTATTATATTCAGGGTGCTTGGTATTTGTCAGGAATATAATTATTATTGTCATCATAGAGAGGATGAGGATCTGCTGACAAATTAAGAAACCAATGATGCTCGGGCGTCAGACAGAGAAGATGGAGCTGGAAGAAGTCCTGACATCTGGACCAGATGAGGAAGAACAGGAAAGACAACAGAGAAGACGTCACTCAGGTCCCTGATATCCTTGTGTATTTTCCTGATTTGTCCCATCAGAGCTGGATTCACTTGTATGTTCTGCAGTGATGATGGCTGTACCGCAATCTGTGGCTCTCCAGCTGTTGCAAAAGGGCAACTCCCATAAAACCTGAGGTTCTTCAGACTTGATGGGAGTTATAGCTTTGCAATGTGGTAGCCCTTGGGGGGTGTATTGTAGTGGTGGTATGGTAACGGTATGTGAGGGGTTAATATTAACCCTGTCACTCGTGACGCCAGGGTGAGGGCTGGTATTATTTAGATATAGCTTCGGCCTATCGCCGCCCTTCCCAGAAATGACAGGCGTATGCAGATAATGACTGAAGGTCCACACTGGAGTTAAAATGGAACTGAAGTAAACTTTACTCTTGAACTTGCGGTACATTCAGTAACAGTCTCTGTATTACACTTGTATAGAATTCAATGACTGACAGTTGCTGTGGACCTTGCGTCTTTTGCAGGCTAATAGAATCAAGGTGATTGGTGCGTGGATCCGTCCGGATTTAGGGGTAGATTAGGTCCGGTAGTCCCGCAGAGTGTTTGGGGATTGATACACTCTATAACTATAATTGTTCAGCCGTTGCCGCAAGGCTCATGCTTAACTCACTGCGATTACTGCTGTACAGGTCTTCTCTCATCAAGAGCACAGGAGCAAGAGAGCTAAAATGGCTGCCGCGTCCCTTATATGGACAGGGGGCGGAGCCTAATTTGATAGGTCCAAGGTCAGCTGTCACTCACTGTCACACAGGCTTCTGGGTGATCACCTGACTTCCTATACACATAATAATACCAAAACGAGTCTAGAAATACCAAAGTGAGGCCTGGAACGCATCCAGAGTGAGGCTTGGAACGCATCACATAACCCAAAGGCCCTGCGACGCCATAGAAACAAGTAATTAACCATTTATTTACATATATTATGCTATTTACATTAACCTATGCATAAATTACTAATTATATACTAGAATAGAGGCGACTAGGGGTAGACTGGATTAATAGGAATCCCTACGTCCTAGAGACTCTGGCTATGGGGACATATAAATAAACAAGTACCGTATAGAATGCGGTACTGGGACACCACATCAACATCTGGAGAGCCACTTAAACCATGGTTATTGGTGGGGGTCCCAGCAGCCTGACCCCCACCATAACAATGGGCTGCTTATTCTAAAATGCCCGGGCCTATTTTTGGTCCCAGTGGAGAGAAAAGAGGGATAATAGTTTGGTGAGTACTCCTAATGTAGAATACCCTGCTGGCATGAAGGCACGGTATACAGCAGTCCCTCCCAACTTGGGTGCCTCCAGTGGTTGCAAACCTACAATACTAGCATGCTGGGAGTTGTAGTTTTGCAACAGCTGGAGGCACACTGGTTTGGAAACATTGGTATACAATATATATATATATATATATATATATATATATATATATATATATGGTAAGTAATTTAATTGTACAAAGTGACCCATCTTCAGAACAGTGAATGCAGCTCTGGATCAGGAGCAACATTTGTTCTACTCCAGAGCTGTACTCACTATTCTGCTGGTGGGGTCACTGTGTACATACATTACATTACTTATCCTGTACTGATCCTGAGTTATATCCGGTATTATACTCCAGAGCTGCACTCACTATTCTGCTGGTGAGGTCACTGTGTACATACATTACTTATCCTGTACTGATCCTGAGTTATATCCTGTAAATCTTTTATTAGAAAAATATAAATCATAACAAACACAGAACCAGCACAACTTTGCCATAATGGAAAACAACAAAATTAAATAACATAAACCCATACTTTTCAAGAACAAAAATCCTGCCTAAACGGCCAGCCCAGCTTTTCCTAAAAATACTAATACTACACCAAACATAACCAAACACACTCACATGCATGCATACCTAATGTGCAAAAACCAAAAATAAAATAGCATATTTAGCTTTAACTAAAAAAAAAAAAAAAATTTTTTTATATATATTGCAAACATAAAACAACCCAAAAAAGTCCACAACAGATACAAAAATACAAAAAAAAATACAAAAAAAAACTGGTTCGACCGCCATCTATCACTACTATAAACACTATATAATACACAAACCAAGATATAAAACAAACAAAATTATAATATTTACTATATATACTATATACATACTATATACATATAACCTATATACACCTATAAATATACAGAAAACACACCTACAAATATAATAAAACAACCTACTCTAAACTGTCCCTTCACCCACACCACCCGCCCTCCTGTACATGGGTCAGAGTCCATAGAGTTCATAGTCCTCAATGTCCAGTCCATAACTGACCCATGCCAGGTCCACCAAAACAAACAACCACCACCACCCACAAAAACACCCTCCCAACCTAGAACTCCTCCCAACCAACTTTACCATAACCAGCTTTATAATATACAAAAACAAACAATACAAACCACTTTAGGCCCTACATAACTTTAGCGTCTGAAAACAAAACAAAAAGCTATGGTGCACATGCATTAGCCCACCACCAGGAAGAAGGATGGCAATCCTGATACATACAGAATTTACATTCTTTCCCTAACTGCACCCTACCTCTCACCCTACCATTATCCCTAAAAATAAACTGACCCTACTATCACCCTAACCCTGTCCCTACATCACTGTCCCTAACCAAAACCAGGGTACTCTACCCAAAAGGTCTAGTACCTAGGGCACATCAAAACAAAACCCTCTCCATAGGAGAGAAGCCATACTGGTACCAAGACTGCCATACTCCAAAGACCTGATCTTCCCAAGGTCACCGGTGATGTTCCTACAGACCTCCACCTCGGAGAGGACTTTCCGCTGTGTAGACACTAAACACCGTGCATTCCACGTGTAGTACCTAACCACTAAACTGACTAAGAATAAAGTGCCCCGATCACGGCCACCCAGGGTCCTGAATGCCCCATAAGCCCATTCCGGATAGGTAAGTTGACTCCAGCCGATGGAAGCGCCCACCCGGTTGTAGACCCCTATATTAAAGGGACAATGAAGCAGGAAATGGTCCATGCTTTCCAGCATGTCCCCGCACTCTTCTCGGGGACACCCCCGGTCATCAGATCTCCTACACTTCAAATTGTCCCTCACATATAGCTTCCCCTGAAAGCAGCGCCAGGCCAAGTCCCAAAACTTCTGGGGGATCCTTTTCGTGTCTAAAAGATACAACCCCACCCTCAGATCCCGACCTGGGCAGTCCCTGAGCGCCAGAGGCTTCTGGAAGTGGGTCAACAGAACCCGTTTGTCAAGGAACTGCCTTGACTGGGTCCTGATCTCCCACACTCCCAGACCCCACCTACGTTTCGCCTTCAGAGTCGGGGTAGCGTAAGCCGGAAGGTATCCATGGGGCGTACGGAGGTCCTTCACTTGCCTTCCTGTCTCCCATTCCTGGAAGAAAGGCCGAAACCACTCCCTGCAAGAGAGTACCCACGGAGGAGCCCTCTCTGACCAGAGGTTTGAGATGTTAGCTTTCAAGAAGGTGTTCGTTAAGAACACCACGGGGTTTACCATAGATAAACCCCCTAGTCTCCTCGTGCGGTACGTAACCCCCCTCTTGACTAGGTTCATCCTGTTCCCCCATAACAGATGGAAAAACAGGCTGTAGATCCTAGTATAGTAAGCCTCTGGCAAGATACATACGCTGCCCAGATAGATAAACAAGGGGAGAAGGTACGATTTGATCAGGTGTACCCTTTCCCTGAGGGTCATAGACCAACCCTTCCACTGATCCACCTTCTGAGTGGCATCCTGGAGCTTACCATCCCAGTTTTTGGTGGGATAATCATCCTGGCCGAATGTGATGCCCAGAAGTTTTGCTGACTCTTGGGGCCCTGGAAGGGTGTCCGGGAGATAAAACGTGGGATCTCCCCCTCCCAGCCAGAGACATTCACACTTATCCTGGTTGATCTTAGACCCAGATGCCTCCGAGTAGCGGTCCACTTCCAACATCACCACATCGACCTCCTCTCTCGAGGACACGAAGATGGTGACATCATCAGCGTACGCCACCACTCTCTGGGCGACATCCAGCTCCGCCAGACTCATCCCGACTCCCGCCAACGGCCCACAATCTACCCTCCGGATGAAGGGATCGATTGCGAACACGTATAAAAGCGGGCTCAAGGGACAACCCTGACGGACTCCGGACCCCACCTCAAAAGAGCGGCCAGACCAACCGTTCCCAAGTGGGAAACTCTCTGCCTCTGCATACAAGATCTTAAGCCAATTAACAAAAGTACTCGGTAAGCCATATCTCAGGAGGGCGGACCAGAGATACTCGTGGTTCACCCGATCAAATGCTTTGGCCTGATCCAGGGACAGCAAGTACCCCTTTCAGAGACCTGCACTACTCCGCTCCACTGCCTCCCTGACACTAAGGACAGCACTTAAGGTGCTTTGGCCCGGAACAGAGCTGTGCTGGGCCCCCGAAAGGAGCCGGGGTGAAAACTTCACCAGCCGATTAAACAGTATCTTGGCCAGAAGCTTCCTGTCCGTATTGAGAAGAGCTATGGGCCTCCAATTCTCAATCCGGCTAGGATCTTTACCCTTTGAGAGAAGAATCAGGGCTGACCTCCTCATTGACTTCGGCAGAGTGCCCGAGGAGAGACACTCATTGAATACCTCAGTCAAGAGGGGAGCTAAAGACTCCTTAAAGGTCTTGTACCACTCGGATGTTAAGCCATCCGGACCTGGTGACTTCTTGGGGGCAAGCCCCTCGATCGCCAGTCTCACTTCCTCTTCCCTGATTTTTTCTGCCAAAACATCAAGAGAGGGGTCTACCCCTGGCTCAGGAATGGTTTCAGCCAGGAAAGCCGACATCCCGTCTCGATCTAGATCCTTCCTTCCCAAGAGATGCGAGTAAAAGGATCTGACGACCTCCAAGATCCCTGATCTGGACCGATTCAGAGATCCTGTACTATCGATCAGTCCTGAAATGACTTTACTACTCACTGACATCTTACAGTTTCTGTAAGGGTCGGGCGAGCGGTACTTCCCAAAATCCCTCAAAATCCCTCTCAAAAACCAAAGTGCCTATCGTACTGACACCTCATCAGCAAGGATTTCACTCTGGAGATATCCTCTCGGCTACCTCCAATCGAGATGAGAAGCTCGAGTTTCCTCCTCAGTCCCTGATACAGGCGATACCTGTTCAGGGACCTGAGGCTCGAGAGCTGGCGGAAGAACCCCGCAACCCGCTTCTTGAACATCTCCCACCACTCTGACTTACTACTACATAGGCCCAGTAAAGGTACCTGACTCTGAAGAAAATCCTCAAAGGACTGTCTTATCTCCGCTTCCTCCAGGAGGGACGAATTCAGCTTCCAATAACCTTTACCCATCCGAGGGGTCTCTGAAACATTCAGGGAAAACAAAATCATACAGTGATCGGAGAACTCCACCTCAACCACGGACACTGCGGAAGAGACGGCTTCCTCCTTCAAATAAAACCTGTCTATTCTAGACCTGCAGCTACTTCGATGATAGGTGAAACCCGCGTGGCCTGAGGGGCTCCGGATGTGGGCATCCTCTAGGCGAGCTTCCCTAACTATACTATTGAGAGCTATGCTATCATAAGCCAACCGATCATTGGAGCCTCTCCTATCTTGGGATCTCGTGACAGTATTGAAATCCCCTCCAAAGATAACCTGTCGGCTTGTAAAAAGAAAGGGCTTAATCCTCATAAAGAGATCTTTTCGTCCCCACTTGGTTTGTGGGGCGTAGATGTTAATAAGCCGGAGCTCTTGCCCCTTCATGAGGACATCTAAGATCAGGCACCTCCCCATTTCTAACTCAATAACCCGTCTGCCTTCAACAGGAGCGGTAAAAAGGACCGCCACCCCACTATACGGCTCAGCCGCAAGAGACCAGTGGGAGGGGCCACGCCTCCACTCTCTCCTGGCTTTTATCAGGGAGGCAAGATCTGACAACCTGGTCTCTTGTAAAAAGAAAATGTCAGCTTCAACATGGCCGAGAAAATCAAAGGCTGCGAATCTAGCCGTATCAGACTTTATACTGGCACAGTTAATAGATGCCAGTGTCAATGGGGTGAGTGCCGCCATCATGGGTGATTGAGATAGACGGCCCTAACCCCCTCATTTTTGTTTCTTCTTTACCCCCTCATCCCCAGATGAGGAGGCTTCCTTGTCTTTGGACCGTTTTTTTTATTCTGACTGGTCCATTTTAGAATCCCCATCTCCGCCTGGCTCTGGTTTGGCCCCATCCCTTGAGGAAATTGCCCCATCAGGACAGGGCCCATTTCCCCCTGGAGGCTCCCCCACTTCAGGCACCCCATCTCTGACCCCCCCTCCAAGGAGGGGGAGGAGATGTCTTCAAGGACAGAGTACCGGTTAGACAGATCAATCAGAGGGGGGGCAGGTAAGCTTCCGCTTGGGACCTGGTCCGCAGCACAGGGACTAGAGGGCTCTGACCTCTTCTTTCTCCCTTTACTGCCCTTCTTTTTTGGCCTCTCTTCACCCTCCTCATCCACACTTTCACAGTGGGAGGAATCGGAAAGATCGGCCTTGCTGCCCTCTTCTTTACAGATTCTCCCCATTTCCTCTTCCAGCACATTCTCCCCCAGGGTCTCAGCAGTTTCAGGACTAACCTCAGGAGCAGGGCCAGAAGCTACCCCTGCCACATGGGATCTCTCCAGTTCCCTGCTCCTTCTCCGATTAGCCTCCCGCCTCAGCTTGGCGGGACTTTTCCTCTTCACTGACCCTGTTGCACCTTCACCCGCACTCGTGCCCTCCCCAGCTGAGGCAACATTACTGCTCTCCCCAGCCAAGGTGACCGTCGCACGGGCAAAGGCGCTAGGACAATGGCTGAAAGGGTGTCCTAAGACACCACACAGATGACACCTGATCTGCCTACAGGATGCGGCAAGATGACCTACCCCACCACACAGAGCACAGACCTGCACGGTACAGGCTGCGCTAAAATGAGTGGGGCTGCCACACCTGTGACAGACCTTGGGCTTCCCCTGGTAGAAAACTTGGATTCTGTCTCTCCCAAGAAAAGCAGCTGATGGGATGTGGGCAACAGTGCTCCCTGAACGCTTCAGTTTGACGGAAAACGTCCAGGCCCCAGACCAGATCCCATGTTCGTCATAGTTCTTTTTTGGCATGTCCGTCACATCCCCATATCGGCTAAGCCAGGTCATAATGTCATAGCAAGATAGTGACTCGTTACGTGTCAAAACGGTCACTTTCTTGGCCAGATTCTGACGGGATATCGCCTTTACGGTATCATGCTAGGTATGTACTATAAAGAAAAAAGAATAAATACTTGAAATTACTTAGGATGCATATTCAAAATTGGTACATTTATTAGAAGTATATGACAATCATGAAAGCCTGAGGCTTGAGAAAGGCTGCATTGTTTGCAGCTGAAACGTTGCTATGTGCGTGTTGATGGAATAAACACTATCCACCTTTTTCATCATATTGGAGTGCTGCAGTGATCTTTTTGAACCTCTACCTATTTTTTGGAAACCTGTATCCGAGGAATTCCACGCTGACTTGCACCCACCTACATTGGATCCTAATTGGAGTGCCTCTACCTTCTCTTTTTTCTCCAGCTATTTATCTATCTAATATACATCTATCTATCTCATATCTATCTCATATTTATCTATCTATCTCATATCTATCTTATATCTATCTATCCCATATCCATCTGTCTGTCTGTCTGTCTATCTATCCATCTAATATCTATCTATCTATCTATCTATCTCCTATCTATCTAGCTATCTAATATCTATCTATCTCATATATCTATCTATCTCATATCTATCTATCTATCTATCTATCTATCTATCTATCTAATATCTATTTCCTATCTATCTATCTATCTCATATCTATCTAGCTCATATATATCTCTTATCTATCTATCTATCTATCTATCTGTATATCTAACCAAATAAAGCGTCCCACAGCACTCCAGTCAGGTGAAGAAATCAAAAACGATTTATTCTCTCATATGTGGCAAGCAACGTTTCGACTGTCTGCACAGTCTCTATCAAGCAGTTGAAACGTTGCTTGCCACATATAAGAAAATAAATTGTTTTTGATTTCTTCACCTGACTGGAGTGCTGTGGGACGCTTTATTTGGTTACTACAACTACTGCCAGTGACCTGGGCTGCAATTGGGCCTGCTTGCACCCACTCATCCTGATGCTGCTGGTGTGCTGCTCCGCTCTACTAATACTATCTAGCAACAGGAGAATACAGCAGCACACTGCTAGCACAAAGATATAGATGAAACATGAGTATATAGATAAAACATGAGTATATAGATAGAACATGAAAAGCTATACAGCTGTAATGTAATAAATGAAGATATGAAACTATGAAATAATGAGGTACTTAGCTTGCAAATTTGGCGCCAAATAGTGTGGATTGTCCCACCACGGTAAGGTGACCTCATTCTGGGACGGACCCTACACTGTGAATATGCCTCTGTGTGAACAGTACAGCAGACATTGCAAGGTCTGAAACATCCAAGGTACCTAATATACACCTAATAGAGGTGGGTGGGGTGCAGGCGCCAACATGGAGGTAGCCACTCCCCCGAATGTGTAACACAACCAAAGAATAAGTTGGCCAGCACTAGTGTTCCAAACTATTGTAAAAAACCTGGCTTGCAGGTGCAGGCTGCTGGGCTAAATATACAGCAACAGGAGAATACAGCAGCACACTGCTAGCACAAAGATATAGATGAAACATGAGTATATAGATAAAACATAAGTATATATATAGAACATGAAAAGCTATACAGCTGTAATGCAATAAATGAAGATATGAAACTATGAAATTATGAGGTGCTGGCCAACTCATTCTTTGGTTGTATTACACATATGGGGGAGTGGCTACCTCCTGCACCCCACCCACCTCTATTAGGTGTATATTAGGTACCTTGGATGTTTCAGACCTTGCATGCCTGCTGTACTGTTCACACAGAGGCATATTCATAGTGTAGGGTCCATCCCAGAATGAGGTCACCTTACCGTGGTGGGACGGTCCACGCTATTTGGCGCCAAATTTGCAAGCTAAGTACCTCATAATTTCATAGTTTCATATCTTCATTTATTGCATTACAGCTGTATAGCTTTTCATGTTCTATCTATATACTCATGTTTCATCTATATCTTTGTGCTAGCAGTGTGCTGCTGTATTCTCCTGTTGCTGTATATTTAGCCCAGCAGCCTGCACCTGCAAGCCAGGTTTTTACAATAGTTTGGAATACTAGTGCTGGCCAACTTATTATTTGGTTATATATCTATCTATCTCATATCTATCTATCTATCTATCTATCTATCTATCTATCTATCTATCTATATATATCTCATAACTATCTATCTATTTTATATCTCTCTCTCTCTCTTTGCTATCTATCTGTCTGTCTGTCTGTCTATCGATCTAAGATCTATCTATCTATCTCCTATCTCTATCTATCTCATATCTATCTATCTATCTATCCAACGATCTATCTCATATCTCTCTCTCATATCTATCTATATATCTATCTCATAACTATCGTTCTATCTCATAATTATCTATCTCATATCTCTCACATCTATATATCTATCTCATATCTATCTATATCTATCTCATATCTATCTAAAAAATAAAAATAAAAAAAAAAGGTAGAAGTTGGTCAGCACACAACCATTGTATGGACCAGGCACGCTGCTGTGGCAGAATTACAGCAGCACACTAATAGCACAAAGCTATATATGAAATATGATATGCTATATTGCTATAGTAAAAAATGTTGGTTCTTAGCTTACCATTTGGCCAAATAACATGAACCATCTATCTATCTATCTCTAATGTAAATGCAGTCCATTTTTTCATTTATTTATGATGTTCGAATTCCCATCACAAACCTTAAGAACTTTATACGAGGAAAAGTAATCTTCGCTTCCATCTGGTACAGAGGATAAAATCTTGACCTTTTCACAAATGAAACAGCCAACGCCACGGTGGCGTATAATAGTCTTAAGCACCAGAAATATTTATTATTATTTCTGTACGAATAATCCATTAAAATAATCCCAAGAACAATTCTCCAGGAATATCTGGAGGCAACCGCTGGATTTGAGTCGATTCTTTCACACAGATGTTGTGTATAAACCACTGGCAATCTGTACGGCATATATATGTAATCTTTAAACCGCCTTTACTGAATAAAGCAGCATATGCAGTTTATGTGAGATCCTCGCTAATGCCGATATATCACAGCAGAACTCTGTACGACGTCTACATCTTCTCCCTTGGCAAAGCTTAAAGGAATGATTTACAGTAGCTGCCGGCGTGTATATACCAGATTTACCTATAGACAATATAGGCCGGTGCATATAAGCAGCCATAGTGAAAGGGCATTTGCTAAAGTTTACAATACTACCTGAAACTTTATTTTATACTTTCACTTTTTTTTCTCTACTCTGCCTCTTGGGGGAGGGGTAGACTGGTTACAGGTGCATAAATCTTAGTTTGGGACTCTTCTGAGCATGCTCTGTTTGAGTTTTGCTTTGGAAGATAGTGAATCTGTGGTGTTGGAGTGACTGCCAAGTGCAAAAACATATTTGTGTGACTAATTACATTTGCACACAGTGGGATCACTACTCTACCTCTATGGGGAGGGGTAGATTGGTTACAGGTGCATAAATCTTAGTTTGGGACTCAGATCTGAGCATGCTCTGTCTGAGTTTTGCTTTGGAAGAGAGTGAATCTGTGGTGTTGGAGTGACTGCCAAGTGCAAAAACATATTTGTGTGAGTAATTACTAGAGATGAGCAAATTTTTGAAAAAAATGTAAAAAAATTGATTCGGCTGATTGAAAAATTAATTTCGGTCCGAATTTATTCATGGTAACTTGTTATTAAACATGGCTATTTCTGTCCTAGAGAATGCCAAAATAGCAATGTAGAACACTTTTCTTTGCTGAAACACGCATAGGGTGTGTGCTGCATTAGTGAAATAATACTGTCATTCAGTATGACATGCAGATCAGAGACGTGGCTATAGGAATCAATGTCACAGAGCGGCACGAAGACAGAATCTGGAGTTGGCGACAGCATGAGGAGACCATAGTGCCTGAATGATCCAGCCTGGAGGTAGCGGCAGCATGGGGACACCATGTAGTGCCTGAATGACACAGCATGGAGGTGTTGGCAGCATGAAGAGACCATATAGTGGCTTAATTACCCAGTGTGGAGGTGACGGCAGCATGAGGAGAACATATAGTGGCTAAATGACACAGCCTGGAGTTTGCGGCAGCATATAGTGGCTGAATGACACAGCGTGGAGGTGGCAGCAGCATGAGGAGACCATATAGAGGCTGAATGACACAGCGTGGAGGTGGCGGCAGCATGAGGAGACCATATGGTGGCTGAATGACACAGCGTGGAGGTGGCAGCAGCATGAGGAGACCATATAGTGGCTGAATGACACAGTGTGGAGGTGGCGGCAGCATGAGGAGAACATATAGTGGCTGAATGACACCACCTGGAGTTGGCAGCAGCATGAAGAGACCAAATAGTGGCTGAATGACACAGCCTGGCATTTGCAGCAGCATGATGAGACCATATAGAGGCTGAATGACACAGCGTGGAGGTGGCAGCAGCATGAGGAGACCATATAGTGGCTGAATAACCCAGTATGGCGGTGGCAGCAGAATGAGGAGATGATATAGTGCCTGAATGACACAGCATGGAGGTGGCGACAGCATGAGGAGACCATATAGTGGCTTAATGACACAGCCTGGAGTTGGCGGCAGCATAAGGAGACCATATAGCGGCTGAATGACACAGCATGGAGGTGGCGGCAGCATGAGGAGACCATATAGCGGCTGAATGAAACAGCATGGAGGTGGCGACAGCATGAGGAGACCGTATAGTGGCTGAATGACACAGCGTGGAGGTGGCGGCAGCAAGAGGAGAACATATAGTGGCTGAATGACACAGCAAGGAGTTGGCAGCAGCATGAGGAGACCATATAGTGGCTGAATGACCCAGCATGGAGGTGGCAACAGAATGAGGAGACGATATAGTGCCTGAATGACACAGCATGGAGGTGGCGACAGCATGATGAGGAGACCATATAGTGGGTTAATGACAGAGCCTGGAGGTGGCGGCGGCATGAGGAGACCATATAGTGGCTGAATGACAAAGCGTGGAGGTGGCGGCAGCATGAGGAGACCATATATCGCCTGAATGACACAGCGTGGAGGTGGCAGCAGCATGAGGAGACCATATAGTGGCAGAATGACACAGCCTGGAGTTGGCAGCAGCACGAGAAGACCGTATAGTGGCTGAATAACCCAGCGTAGAGGTGGCAGCAAGATGAGCAGACCATATAGTGCCTGAATGACACAGCATGGAGGTGGCCACAGCATGAGGAGACCATATAGTGGCTTAATGACACAGCCTGGAGTTGGCGTCAACATGAGGAAACCATATAACGGCTGAATGACACAGCATGGAGGCGGCGGCAGCATGATGAGACCATATAGTGCCTGAATGACACAGCGTGGAGGTGGCAGCAGCATGAGGAGACCATATAGTGCCTGAATGATACAGCATAGAGGTGGCAGCAGCATGAGTAGACCATATAGAGGCTGAATGACTCAGTCTGAAGTTGGCGGCAGCATGAGGAGAAAATATAGCGGCTAAATGACCCAGCGTGGAGGTGGCGGCAGCATGATGAGACCATATAGTGCCTGAATGACACAGCGTGGAGGTGGAAGCAGCATAAGGAGATCATATAGTGCATGAATGACACAGCGTGGAGGTGGCAGCAGCATTAGGAGATCATATAGTGGCTGAATGACACAGCATGGAGGTGGCAGCAGGATGAGGAGACCATATAACGGCTGAATGACACAGCTTGGAGGTGGCGGCAGCATGATGAGACCATATAGTGCCTGAATGACACAGCGTGGAGGTGGCAGCAGCAGAAGGATATCATATAGTGGTTGAATGACCCAGCGCGGACGTGGCGACAGCATGAGGAGACCATATATTGCCTTAATGACACAGCGTGGAGGTGGCAGCAGCATTAGGAGATCATATAGTGGCTGAATGACACAGCATGGAGGTGGCAGCAGGATGAGGAGACCATATAGTGCCTGAATGACACAGCATGGCGGTGGCAGCAGCATGAGGAGACCATATAGTGGCTGAATGACCCAGCATGGAGGTGGCAGAAGAATAAGGAGACCATAAAGTGCCTGAATGACACAGCGTGGAGGTGGCAGCAGCATGAGGAGATCATATGGTGGCTGAATGACACAGCGTGGACGTGGCGCCAGCAAGAGGAGACCATATAGTGTCTGAATGACACAGCCTGGAGGTGGCGGCAGCATGAGGAGACCATATAGTGCCTTAATGACACAGCGTGGAGGTGGCTGCAGCATAAGAAGATCATATAGTGGCTGAATGACACAGCATGGAGGTGGCAGGAGCATGAGTAGACCATATAACGGCTGAATGACACAGCGTGGAGGTGGCGGCAGCATGATGAGACCATATAGTGTCTGAATGACACAGCCTGGAGGTGGCGGCAGCATGAGGAGACCATATAGTGCCTTAATGACACAGCGTGGAGGTGGCAGCAGCATAAGAAGATCATATATTGCCTGAATGACACAGCGTGGAGGTGGCAGCAGCATGAGGAGATCATATAGTGGCTGAATGACACAGCGTGGACGTGGCGGCAGCAAAAGGAAACCATATAGTGACTGAATGACACAGCGTGGAGGTGGCAGCAGCATGAGGAGATCATATAGTGGCTGAATGACACAGCGTAAACGTGGTGGCAGCAAGAGGAAACCATATAGTGTCTGAATGACACAGCCTGGAGGTGGCGACAGCATGAGGAGAACATATAGCGGCTAAATGACCCAGCGTGGCGGTGGCAACAGCATGAGGAGACCATATAGTGCATTAATTACACAGCGTGGAGGTGGCAGCAGCATTAGGAGATCATATAGTGGCTGAATGACACAGCATGGAGGTGGCAGCAGGATGAGGAGACCATATAGTGCCTGAATGACACAGCGTGGCGGTGGCGGCAGCATGAGGAGACCATATAGTGGCTGAATGACCCAGCATGGAGTTGGCAGCAGGAAAAGGAGACCATATAGTGCCTGAATGACACATCATGGAGGTGACGGCAGCACGAGGAGACCATATATTGCCTGAATGACACAGCGTGGAGGTGGCAGCAGCATGAGGAGATCATATAGTGGCTGAATGACACAGCGTGGACGTGGCGGCAGCAAAAGGAAACCATATAGTGTCTGAATGACACAGCCTGGAGGTGGCGACAGCATGAGGAGAACATATAGCGGCTAAATGACCCAGCGTGGAGGTGGCAACAGTATGAGGAGACCATATAGTGCCTTAAGTACACAGCGTGGAGGTGGCAGCAGCATTAGGAGATCATATAGTGGCTGAATGACAAAGCATGGAGGTGGCAGCAGGATGAGGAGACTATATAGTGCCTGAATGACACAGCGTGGCGGTGGCGGCAGCATGAGGAGACCATATAGTGGCTGAATGACCCAGCATGGAGTTGGCAGCAGGAAAAGGAGACCATATAGTGCCTGAATGACACATCATGGAGGTGGCGGCAGCACGAGGAGACCATATAGTGCCTGAATGACACAGTGTGGAGGTGGCAGCAGCATGAGGAGATCATATAGTGGCTGAATGACACAGCGTGGATGTGGCGGCAGCAAGAGAAGGCCATATAGTGCCTGAATGACACAGCCTGGAGGTGGCGGCAGCATGAGGAGACCACATAATGGCTGAATGACACAGTGCAGAGGTGGCGGAAGCATGAGGAGACCACATAGTGGCTGAATGACAGAGCCTGGAGTTGGTGGCAGCATATAGTGGCTGAATGACACAGCCTGGAGTTTGCGGCAGCATGAGGAGGCCATATAGTGCCTGAATGACACAGCGTGGAGGTGGCAGCAGCATGAGGAGACTATATTGTGGCTGAATGCCACAGCATGGAGGTGGCGGCAGCATGAGGAAAACATATAGTGGCTGAATGACACAGCCTGGAGTTGGCAGTAGCATGAGGAGCTCTATAGTGACTGAATGACCCAGCATAGAAGTGGCAGCAGGATGAGGAGACCATAGAGTGGCTTAATGACACAGCCTGGAGTTGGCGGCAGCATGAGGAGACAATATAGCGGCTGAATGACACAGCATGGAGGTAGCGGCAGCATGAGGAGACCATATAGTGCCTAAATGACACAGCGTGGAGGTGGCAGCAGCAGCATGAGGAGATCTTACAGTGGCTGAATGACACAGCGTGGACGTGGCGGCAGCATGATGAGCCCATACAGTGCCTGAACAACACAGCGTGGAGGTGGCAGCAGCATGATGAGACCATATAATGCCTGAATGACACAGCGTGGACAAGGCGGCAGCAAGAGGAGACCATATAGTGCCATAATGACACAGCGTGGAGGTGGCGGAAGCATGAGGAGACCACATGATGGCTTAATGACACAGCGTGGAGGTGGCAGCAGCATGAGGAGACCACATAGTGGCTAAATGACACAGCGTGGAGTTGGCGGCAGCATATAGTGGCTGAATGACACAGCCTGGAGTTTGCGGCAGCATGAGGAGACCATATAGTGCCTTAATGACACAGTGTGGAGGTGGCAGCAGCATGAGGAGACCATGTAGTGGCTGAATAACCCAAAGTTGAGGTGGCAACAGGATGAGCAGACCATATAGTCGCTTAATGACACAGCCTGGAGTTGGCGGCAACATGAGGAGACCATATAGCGGCTAAATGACACAGCGTGGAGGTGGCGGCAGCATGATGAGACCATATAGTGCCTTAATGACACAGCGTGGATGTGGCAGCAGCATGAGATCATATAGTGGCTGAATGAAACAGCATGGAGGTGGTGGCAGGATGAGGAGACCATATAATGCCTTAATGACACAGCATGGGGGTGGAGGCAGCATGAGGAGACCATATAGTGGCTGAATGACTAGGCATGGGGGTGGCAGCAGGATGAGGAGACCATATAGTGACTGAATGACACATCATGGAGGTGGCGACAGCATGAGGAGACCATATAGTGCCTGAATGACACAGCGTGGAGGTGGCAGCAGCATGAGGAGATCATAAAGTGGCTGAATGACACAGCGTGGACGCGGCGGCAGCAAGAGGAGACCATATAGTGCCTGAATGACACAACCTGGAGGTGGCGGCAGAATGAGGAGACCATATAATGGCTGAATGAGACAGCGTGGAGCTGGCTGCAGCATGAGGAGACCACATAGTGGCTAAATGACAGAGCGTGGAGTTGGCGACGGCATATAGTGGCTGAATGACACAGCCTGGAGTTTGCGGCAGCATGAGGAGACCATATAGTGCCTGAATGACACAGCGTGGAGGTGGCAGCAGCATGAGGAGACTATATAGTGGCTGAATGACACAGCGTGGAGGTGGCGGCAGCATGAGGAGAACATATAGTGGCTGAATGAAAGAGCATGGAGGTGGTGACAGCATGAGGAGACTATATAGTGGCTTAATGGCACAGTCTGGAGTTGGCGGCAGCATGAGGAGACCATATAGTGGCTTAATGACACAGCGTGGAGGTTGCAGCAGCAACATGAGGAGAAATTAGAGTGGCTGAATGACACAGCGTGGACGTGTCGGCAGCATGAGGAGACCATATAGTGCCTGAATGACACAGCGTGGAGGTGGCGGCAGCATAAGGACACCATATAGTGGCCTAATGACACAGCATGGACGTGGCGGCAGCAAGAGGAGACCATATAGTGCCTGAATGACACAGCGTGGAGGTGGCGGCAGCATGAGGAGACCATATAGTGCCTGAATGACACAGCGTGGAGGTGGCAGCAGCATGAGGAGACTATATAGTGGCTGAATGACACAGCGTAGAGGAGGCGGCAGAATGAGGAGAACATATAGTGGCTGAATGACACAGCCTGGAGTTGGCAGCAGCATAAGGAGAACATATAGTGGCTGAATGACCCAACATAGAGGTGGCAGCAGGATGAGGAGACCATATAGTGCCTGAATGACACAGCATGGAGGTGGCGACAACATGATGAGACCATATAGTGGCTTAATGACACAGCCTGGAGTTGGCAGCAGCATGAGGAGACAATACAGCGGCAGCGTGGAGGTGGCAGCAGCAGCATGAGGAGATCTTATGGTGGCTGAATGACACAGCGTGGAGGTGGCGGCAGCAATAGGAGACCATATAGTGCCTGAATGAAACATCATGGAGGTGGCGGCAGCATGAGGAGACCATATAGTGGCTGAATGACAGAGCGTGGACGTGGCGGCAGCATGAGGAGAACATATAGTGGCTGAATGACCCAGCATGGAGGTGGCAGCAGGATGAGGAGACCATATAGTGCCTGAATGACAGCAGGATGAGGAGACCATATAGTGCCTGAATGACACAGCCTGGAGTTGGCGGCAGCATGAGGAGACCATATAGCGGCTGAATGACACAGCGTGGAGGTGGCGGCAGCATGAGGAGACCATATAGCGGCTGAATGACACAGCGTGGAGGTGGCGGCAGCATGAGGAGATCATATAGTGGCTGAATGACACAGTGCGGACGTGGCAGCAGCATGAGGAGACCATAAAGTGGCTGAATGACACAGTTTGGAGTTGGCAGCAGCGTGAGGAGACCATATAGCGGCTGAATGACCAAGCGTGGTGGTGGCGGCAGCATGAGGAGATCATATAGTGGCAGAATGACACAGCATGGAGGTGGTGGCAGCATGAGGAGACCATATAGTGCCTAAATGACACAGCGTGGAGGTGGCGGCAGCCTGAGGAGACCATATAGTGGCTGAATAACAGAGCGTGGAGGTGGCGGCAGCATGAGGAGACCATATAGTGCCTAAATGACACAGCGTGGAGGTGGCGGCAGCCTGAGGAGACCATATAGTGGCTGAATAACAGAGTGTGGAAGTGGCGGCAGCATGAAGAGACTATATAGTGCCTGAATGACACAGAGTGGAGGTGGCGGCGGCAGGAGCAGAACATATTTGGCTGAATGACACAGGCTGGAGTTGGCAGCAGCATGAGGCGACCACATAGTGGCTAAATGACACAGCCTTGAGATGGCGTCAGCAAATAGTGGCTGAATGACACAGCCTGGAGTTTGCGGCAGCATGAGGAGAATATATAGTGGCTGGAGGACACAGCTTGGAGTTGGCGGCAGCATGAGGAGACCATATAGTGGCTGAATGACACAGCGTGGAGGTGGCGGCAGCATGAGGAGAC
Source organism: Hyla sarda (assembly GCF_029499605.1). Classification (NCBI taxonomy): domain Eukaryota; kingdom Metazoa; phylum Chordata; class Amphibia; order Anura; family Hylidae; genus Hyla; species Hyla sarda. The sequence continues at coordinate 416,243,844 of NC_079191.1, forward strand.
CACATAGTGGCTAAATTACACAGCCTGGAGCTGGGGGTAGCATATAGTGGCTGAATGACACAGCCTGGAGTTTGCGGCAGCATGAGGAGACCATATAGTGGCTGAATTACACAGCCTGGAGTTGGCGGCAGCATGAAGAGACCATATAGAGGCTGAATGACTCAGTGTGGAGGTGGCAGCAGCATGAGGAGATCATATAGTGGCACTGAATGACACAGCGTGGACGTGGTGGCAGCATGAGGAGACCATATAGTGGCTGAATGACAGAGAGTGGAGGTGGCGGCAGCATGAGGAGACCATATAGTGGCTGAATGACACAGCGTGGAGGTGACGGCAGCATGAGGAGAACATATAGTGGCTGAATGACACACCTAGAACTTGGAGGCAGCAGGAGGAGACCATATAATGGCTGAATGACAGAGCGTGGAGGTGGCGGCAGCATGAGGAGATCATAAAGGGCCTGAATTACACAGCCTGGAGTTGGCGGCAGCATGAAGAAACCATATAGTGGCTGAATTACACAGCCTGGGGTTGGCGGTAGCATGAAGAGACCATATAGAGGCTGAATGACTCAGTGTGGATGTGGCAGCAGCATGAGGAGATCATATAGTGGCATTATCACAAAGAAGCTAGGACGTGGCGGCAGCAGGAGGAAACCATATAATGGCTGAATGAAAGAGCGTGTAGGTGGCGGCAGCATGAGGAGATCATAACTTGCCTGAATGACACAGCGTGGAGTTGGCGGCAGCAGGAGTAGAACATATAGTGGCTGAATGACACAGGCTGGAGTTGGTGGCATCATGAGGAGACCACATAGTGGCTAAATGAAACAGCCTGGATTTGGCGGCAGCATACACTGTAGTGGCTGAATGACAAAGCCTGGAGTTTGCGGCAGCATAAGGAACATATGGTGGCTGAATGACACAGCTTGGAGTTGGTGGCAGCAGGAGGAGACCATATAGTGGCTGAATGACCCAACTTGGAGGTGGCGGCGGCATGAGGAGACCCTATAATGGCTAAATGACCCAGGATGGAGGTGGCGACAGCATGAGGAGACCATATAGTGGCTGAATGACAAAGCGTGGAGGTTGCAGCAGCATATGGAGACTATGTAGTGCCTGAATGATACAGTGTGGAGGTGGCAGAAGCATTAGGTGACCATATAGTGGCTGAATGACACAGCCTGGCGTTGGGAGCAGCATGAGGAGAACAAATGGTGGCAGTATGAGACAGCTAGGAGCTGGCATCAACATGAGGAGAACATATGGTGGCAGAATGTGACAGCCTGGAGATGGCAGCAGCAGCATCAGGAGTCCTGAAAGTGACCCTGTGACAGAGTGGTGCAGTGGGTGGCAATACCAGTACTCGGTGACGAAGGTGGGTGAAAAAAGGGAACTTGGCATCAGATGTGTGGCATCAGGCAGGTGGTCGGATCAGAATAGTACCTGAGGCAGGTAGGCAGAAGAAAACGCTCTCTTTTGTAAAAGTGTTATTGTGCACAAGTAAGTATTGAGGATATGCATTACGTAAAATGTAACTTTTAATAATATGCTTAGGATAAAATATATGGACCAAAATTATAATTTTTTTAAATCAAAAACAACACCATGTGCCACCTACTACACCACCAAGTATTGATGTGATGCAAAGACCTCTAAAAGGTGAAGGGAACAACGTATGGTCCATTGTAACAGGTGGGGGTAAAAACTTCCCCTCTAAGGCCCTACTCTTGCATTATTAATTCCCTTCCTGGCAAGTGTTACTCCCCTTAAGAAGGGTGGCCCCACACAGAAACCTCTCCCTATTTCGACCTACAAACACGGCTATCTCCCAGGTTTTTTTTTGTGGAAAAAGGGATTGGTTCCTCTGTGGGGCCGCCCTTTTTAAGACGAGTTATACTTTCCTCGAAAAGGTGGAAGGGAACAACGTATTGTCCATTGTAGCAGGTGAGGATAAAAACTTCCCCTGTAAGGCCCTACTCTTGCCCTATTAATTCCCTTCTTGGCAAGTGTTACTCACCATAAAAAGGGCGGCCCCACACAGGAAACTCTCTCCATTTCCACCTAAAAACCCTGGGAAATGACAGTGTTTGTATGGGGAAATAGTGAGAGGTTCCTGTGTGGGGCCGCCTTTTTTAGGGCGAGTAATATTTGCCAAGTAGGGAATTAATAATGCGAGAGTAACGCCTTACAGGGGAAGTTTTTACCCCCACCGGTTACAATAGACCATACGTTGTTTCCTTCCACCTTTTAGAGGTCTTTGCATCACATCAATACTTGGTGGTGTAGGTGGCACATGGTGTTTTTTGCACACCTTTTCTTTTGTTTGACTTAAAAAATTTGGGGTACACATATTTTTTCATAAGAATTAGAGATGAGTGAATCGAAGTTGACGAACCCGAATTAGTTACTAATTTCATGAAAAATTAGATTTGTAACGAATGCGAATATCGCCGCGATTAGATCGCGCGAATCGCTTCATTAAACTCCATTTTACAGTGTTCCAGGCTATTGGAGAGCTAAGATGGCGGATCCACATGTGAGTACATGGGGCAGGGGATTATGGGAAGGCGGGAAACAACGGCGGGAATGAAGATAGGCGGGCTGACCCTGAATCACATGTGAGATGCAGCCTATCAGTGTTCACTGACCCCTGTGATGTCACAGCCCCTATATAATCGGCGGCCATCTTGCCTCTCTTCATTTCATCTATGCACTCAGATGGAGAGGACGGGACTGCGTGTGTGTGAATAGCTCATATCACAGCGTTACACTGCAACTGCTAGTCACATCAGCATTAGGGAAAGGCAGGAGTGCAGAGTGCTGTGCTGTTAGCACTGAGAAGGATCATTGATTGCTAAACCTCCTATTCACGTTATTGAGCATTGCAGCAGAGAGGGGCAGATAGCTGTCAGCTGCCTCACACAGATCTCCAAGCTGCCTGAACTTTCTGAAGCATCTTATCTCCTCATTTTTCAGCCCAATTGAGTTTATTTTTCTTTGCTCCACAAATCTTCTGCTGCTCAGAATTGTGTGACAGAGTGCAATTTAGGGTTTAATCCCTGGATTTTTTTTTTTTTTTTTTGTGGTGCTGCACTGTTGGGTCCTGCTGCTGTTCAGAAATACGTGATTGTTCAGTGGACTGTAGTGCATTTGTACCTGTTAATCTGTCAAGGGGCTACACAGGGCAAGTCCAAACAATACTATTCACTGGCTGTTTTTTTTTTTTTTTATTGTTTTTTCTGCGTATAGTTAGGCATATATAACTGCCCTCATCAGTGCATACCGCATAGGTACATGCAAGTATTGTACCATTTAGTACCTGTTAAGCTGTCAAGGTGCTCCATACCGTCAAAGTCCAAACCCTAGTATCCACCGGCTGGTGTTTTTACAAAAAAACTGTTTTTTCTGCTAATAGTTAGGCATTATACTGCCCTCATCAGTGCATAGCGCATAGGTACATCTAAGTATTGTACCATTTAGTACCTGTTAAGCTGTCAAGGTGCTCCATACCGTCAAAGTCCAAACCATAGTATCCACCGGAACGCTTGTTGCGTGTGATTTTTTAATGAAAATTAAAAAAAATACGGAGAGGGATTAACTCTGCTTAATAATTTTTGGCGAAAAAAACTCCTTCGGTGATCTGATCTTTTGGAGACAGATGCGCTTACACCAGTGATTCCCAACCGCGGTGCCGCGGCACACGTGTGTGCCGTTCGCCACTGGCCGTGGTGCCCGCGGGATTTTGCTGTGATTTTTTTTTTTATTGATTTTTTTTTTTAATATCCCGCCCCAGCCTGCGCGCTTATGACTGGCGGCGCACGGGGGAAGCCTGCGTGCGCACTGCGCACACAGCGTCCCCCTCCCCCTCCCCACTGCGTCCCCTGCGTCCCCCTTCTACCTTGCGGTGCAGTGGGCCAAAAATGGGTCCCTGGGGCAGAACGATCTTCACCTGCGCCGGACTCCCGTGCCTGCTGTGGACCTGCAAGCTGCGCGGACCGGCTTGCTTAAGGTACTGTACCTTTCCACCCCTCTGTTACCCCTTCTCAACCCTGTCCACCCCACCCCCCCATCACCCGGGTCCACCGTATACCCCCCCCTGTCACCCATGTCCACCCACCCCCGTCACCCATGTCCACCCCCCCCCAATGTCACCCATGTCCACCCCCCCGTCACCCATGTCCACCCCCCCTTTCACCCATATCCACCCCCCCCTGTCACCCATGTCCACCCCCCCCTGTCACCCATGTCCACCCCCCCTGTCACCCATGTCCACCCCCCCTGTCACCCATGTCCATCCCCCCGTCACCCATGTCCACCCCCCCTGTCACCCATGTCCATCCCCCCTGTCACCCATGTCCACACCCCCCTGTCACCCAGTCCGCCCCCCCTGTCACCCAGTCCGCCCCCCTGTCACCGAGTCCGCCCCCCCCGTCACCCAGTCCGCCCCCCCATCACCCATGTCCACCACCCCTGTCCACCCTCCTGTCAGCGTCACCCATGTCCACCCTCCTGTCACCCCTGTCCACCCTCCTCTCATCCCTTTCACTCCTGTGCACCCTCCTGTCACCCATGTTCACCCCCCCCATCATCCATATCCAGCCCCCCCCTGCCCACCCTCCTGTCACCCCTGTTCACACCCATGTTCACCCTCCTGTCATCCCTTTCACTCACGTTCACCCCCTCCTGTCACCCATGTTCACCCTCCTGTCACCCATGTTCACCCCCTCCTGACACCCATGTTCACCCCCTCCTGTCATCCCTTTCACTCCCATCCACCCTCCTGTCACCCCTGTCACCCATGTTCACCCTCATCCACCCTCCTGTCACCCATGTTCACCCTCCTGTCACCCATGTTCACCCTCCTGTCATCCATGTTCACCACCCTCCTGTCATCCCTTTCACTCCCATCCACCCTCCTGTCACCCATGTCACCCATGTTCACCCTCATCCACCCTCCTGTCACCCATGTTCACCCTCCTGTCACCCATGTTCACCACCCTCCTGTCACCCCTGTTCACACCCATGTTCACTCCCTCCTGTCACCCATGTTCACCCTCCTGTCACTCATGTTCACCCTCCTGTCACCCATGTTCACCACCCTCCTGTCACCCCTGTTCACACCCATGTTCACCCTCCTATCATCCCTTTCACTCCCGTCCACCCCCTCCTGTCACCCATGTTCACCCCCTCCTGTCACCTATGTTCACCCCCTCCTGTCACCCATGTTCACCCCCTCCTGTCTTACATTTCACTCCCGCCCCCCCCCCCCTGTCCACCCTCCTGTCACCCATGTTCACCCTCATCCACCCTCCTGTCACCCCTGTCCACCACCCTCCTGTCCACCCTCCTGTCACCCCTGTCCACCCTCCTGTCACCCCTGTCCACCCTCCTGTCATCCCTTTCACTCCCGTTCACCCCCCATCACCCATGTCCACCCCCGTCCACCCTCCTGTCATCCCTGTCACCCCCGTCCACCCTTCTGTCATCCCTCTGTAACCCATGTTCACCCTCCTGTCGACCCATGTCAACTCCTCTGCACCCCTGTCCACTCCTCTACACCTGTCTGTCCACTCCTCTGCACCCCTGTCCACTCCTCTACACCTCTCTGTCCACTCCTCTGCACCCCTGTCCACTCCTCTACACCTCTCTGTCCACTCTTCTACACCCCTGTCACCCATGTACGCTCCTCTACACCCCTCTGTCCGCTCCTCTACACCTCTCTGTCCACTCCTCTACACCCCTGTCACCCATGTACGCTCCTCTACACCTCTCTGTTCGCTCCTCTAAACCTCTCTGTCCACTACTCTACACCCGTCACCCATGTACGCTCCTCTACACCCCTCTGTTCGCTCCTCTAAACCTCTCTGTCCACTCCTCTACACCCGTCACCCATGTACACTCCTCTACACCCCTCTGTCCACTCTTCTACCGATGTCTGCTTTTCTACACTCCTGTCACCCATGTACACTCCTCTACACCCCTCTGTCACCCATGTACACCCCTGTCACCCATGTACACTCCTCTACACCCCTGTCACCCATGTCTGCTTCTCTACACCCCTGTCACCCATGTATGCTCCTCTACACCCCTCTGTCCACTCCTCTACACCCCTGTCACCCATGTACGCTCCTCTACACTCCTTTGTTCACTCCTCTACACCCCTGTCACCCATGTCTGCTTCTCTACACCCCTCTGTACACTCCTCTATACCCCTGTCACCCATGTACACTCCTCTACACCCCTCTGTCTGCTCCTCTACACCCCTGTCATCCATGTACGCTCCTCTACAACCCTCTGTCCGCTTCTCTACACCCCTGTCACCTCTGTCCACTCCTCTATACCCCTTTCACCCATGTACGCTCCTCTACACCCCTCTGTCCACTCCTCTACACCCCTCTGTCCACTCCTCTACACCTCTGTCACCCATGTACGCTCCTGTACACCCCTCTGTACACTCCTCTAAACCCCTGTCACCCATGTACGCTCCTCTGTACCCCTCTGTCTGCTCCTCTACACCTCTGTCCACTCCTCTACACCCCTGTCACCCATGTACACTCCTCTACACCCCTGTCACCCATGTACACTCCTCTACACCCATCTGTCCACTCCTCTACACCTCTGTCACCCATGTACACTCCTCTACACCCCTCTGTCCACTCCTCTACACCTCTCTGTCCACTCCTCTACACCCCTGTCACCCATGTAGGCTCCTCTACACCCCTCTCTCCACTCCTCTACACCCCTCTGTACACTCCTCTACACCCCTGTCACCCATGTACGCTCCTCTGCACCCCTCTGTCCTCTACACCTCTCTGTCCACTCCTCTACACCTCTCTGTCCACTCCTCTACACCCCTGTCACCCATGTACGCTCCTCTACACCCCTCTCTCCACTCCTCTCCACTCATCTCTCCACTCCTCTACACCCCTGTCACCCATGTACGCTCCTGTACACTCCTCTACACCCCTGTCACCCATGTGTGCTCCTCTGCACCCCTCTGTCTGCTCCTCTACACCCCTGTCACCCATGTACACTCCTCTACACCCCTCTCTCCACTCCTCTACACCCCTGTCACCCATGTATGCTCCTCTACACCCCTCTGTACACTCCTCTACACCCCTGTCACCCATGTACGCTCCTCTGCACCCCTCTGTCTGCTCCTCTACACCTCTCTGTCCACTACTCTACACCCGTCACCCATGTACGCTCCTCTACACCCCTCTCTCCACTCCTCTACACCCCTCTGTACATTCCTCTACATCCCTATCACCCATGTACGCTCCTCTACACCCCTCTGTACACTCCTCTACACCCCTGTCACCCATGTACACTCCTCTACACCCCTGTCCACTCCTCTACACCACTGTCACCAGTGTACACTCCTCTACACCCCTCTGTCCACTCCTCTACACCCCTCTGTCCACTCCTCTACACCCCTCTGTCCACTCCTCTACACCCCTGTCACCCATGTACGCTCCTCTACACCCCTCTGTACGCTCCTCTACACCTCTGTCACCCATGTACGCTCCTGTACACCCCTCTGTACGCTCCTCTACACTCCTCTACACCCCTCTAAACCCCTTTGTCACCCATGTCCATCCCTCTCACCCATGTACACTCTTCTACACCCGTCTGTCACCCATTTAAAAAAAAAAGTTCGGCACCTAATAGATTTGTTTTGCAGGTTTAACGGTGAAGAATTGTGTGTGGAAGAAATCGTGATGATGGCCCGGACCAGATGGAGAAGAGAAGGCAACACTGCAAATTAGAGAAGACGTCATTGGTGAGTTGCTGTATAAAGCAGCACTTTAAACTACATACCCACTGATAAATAGATATAGTGCATTGCATTTTTTACCATTTCCCCCCCCCCCCCCTTTTTTTTTTTTGCTCGTCAACCTCTGTAGCGGTGCCCCGCAGAATTTTTTTTTTTCGAGGTGTGCCCCGACCCGAAAAAGGTTGGGAAACACTGGCTTACACACATATGTCATAATTTATTTTTTTACATTTCAAACATTGTGTGGTTTATTATTTTTGAGAAGAAAGTCTTTGGGTGGTCCACCGTCCTGCATTATAGAGTCTTCTGAACTATTGGATATGCGCTTGTTTTTACACAAAGGTATACATTTCTTAAAAAAATTTATACAATTTTGTTGATTTTGGGGAGGGGGGGGGTGGATTGTGAAGCCCGGGTGATGGGTGTGTACTCGTGCATCAGTCAACTCCAGTCTGTGTCCTTTAGGCAATATATGGGTTACTGATGCAGCAGAGGTGGGGCATGGGTCTTGGAATTTCAATTTTTTTTTTAAATTTCACAAATTGTGTCGTTCATTATTTTTGGGAAGAATGCCTTTTGGTGGTCCACCGTCCTGCATTATAGAGTTTTCTGGACTCTTGGATATGCGTTTGTTCTTAAACAAAGGTACAAAAACCAAAAATGGCCAGTTAGGGCTATGGAGACGTTGCACCTACATCTTACGGCCACATGAGCCCTGTGGGTGTTTGTGAGATTAGGTACTTTGTACCCACACGGCGGGGTCCGGGACACAAATTTTGATTTAAATTTCAAATAAAAAAATAACACATTTCAATGGTCTCCTCATGCTGCAGCCAACTCCAGGCTGCGTCATTCTGGCAATATATAGAGAGCACTCGCTGTCCTAAATTTCCGTGAAAATTTTTTGTCTTTTTTTTATTAGGGATTGTGAAGCTTTGGTGCGTACTTATGCATCAGCCAACTCCAGCCTGTGTCATTCAGGCAATATATGGTTTACTGATGGCGCTGCTGGGCCTGGGTCTGGGAATTTCAAATTTTCTCATAGGTCGCACCCGCTATCCATAAGTCTTCTTCATAAATTTCTACAATTGTTGTGTTTTTTTGGAGGGATTGTGAAGCCCTAGTGTGTACTCATGCATCAGCCAACTCCAGGGTGTGTCAATCATGCAACATATAGGTAGCACCCGCTGTCCTAAATATTCTTAAAATTATTTAAAAAATCCTTGTTTTTACTTTGGGATTCTAAAGCCCTGGTGTGTACTCAATGCTGCTTCCTGCTACACTCTGTCAGCCCGTTGGTCCTGCGACAGTGTGCTACTCCGCCTCCTCCACTGTGTCTTAAGCCTCCACTGCCCGGACAAGTCTCAGTGGCCCTTCAGCATACCATGTGTGCAAGTCACGGCGGTGTCACGCTGTTCTTCACATGGTTTGCCTTGGCGAGAAGTCTTGGAAACAATGGCCGGTCAGGGCAATGGAGACGTTTCGCCTAAATCGCACGGCCACATGAGCCCTGTAGGGGCTTGTTGGATTTGGTCCTTCGTACCCACACACTGGGGTCCGGGACACGCAAAGGTTGTTTTTAATTTCAAATAAAAAAATGATGGCGCTGCTGGGCCTGGGTCTGGGAATTTCAAATTTTCTCATGGGTAGCACCCGCTATCCAAAATCTTTTTCAAAAATTTCTAAAATTGTGGTGTTTTTTGGGGTGGATTGTGAAACCCTGGTGTGAACTAGTGCATCAGCCAACTCCAGGCTGTGTCATTCAGGCAATATATGGGTTACTGATGCCGCTGTGGGGCCTGGGTCTGGTAATTTCAAATTTTCTCATAGGTAGCACCCGCTATCTAAAATCTTCGGTTTAAATTTCTTAATTCATCTTTTAATCTTAGGGATTGTGAAGGCCTAGTGCCTACTCATGCTGCTGGCAACTCCGGGCTGTGCCATTCATCCACTATATGGTCTCCTCGTGCTGCCAACACCTCCATGCTGTGCCATTCAGCCACTATATGGTCTATATGGTATATGGGGGTACTCTGCCTGCCTAATGTGGGGGAACTCTGCCTGCCTAATTTGGGGGAACACTGCCTGCCTAATGTGGGGGAACACTGCCTGCCTAATGTGGGGGAACACTGCCTGCCTAATGTGGGGGAACACTGCCTTTCTAATGTGGGGGAACACTGCCTTCCTAATGTGGGGGAACACTGCCTGCCTAATGTGGGGGAACACTGCCATTGTTGCAAAAATGACATGAGAGTGGCACTTGCCAAGGTAAAGCCGCGCATTTCTGAACTGGTCTTTGAAAGACAACAGCAGAAGTCACACTGAGTTGCAGTAAATATTAATTTTGTCTTTGTGTAAAAATCATGTTTTCATGGTTTTGTTCTTTGTTCTTAAATATATACCTCCTATGTTTTGAATTTGAAAAAATCACATTTTATTTTTCCAATTAAGAGGGGTTCGGTGAATGCTCATATGAAACTGTTGGGGTTCAGTACCTCCAACAAGGTTAAGAACCACTGGTCTAGAGGCTTATGGTACCCACAATTCTCCTAAAGTCACTGGTCATCTCCTTGGGCATAGCTGAGCTGTAAAGACTATAACACCTGTCTGCCTCTGTAAAGCTGCCGTTGTTCCGTAATCTTGCATCGGAGTGATTATTTGCCCGTGGCGGGCCCAGGAACAATCGGCCATACCTCGGGTGGTGTAGAGGATAACCATGCCCTGGCATCACGAACACAAGGGGTTAATGCCATCTTCCCCTAGGGTAATAACATCTTCCCTTTCATCGCACCATCACCACAATAATATAATACTTTATAACTTGTCCTGCAATAAGGGAACCTCTCAAGGGGCCACTAAAACAATGCACTTTAGGAAGGCAAAGTTTGATCAACTCGGAGAAGTCCTTAACAATATACAATGGAATAATGTCCTCAAAAACAAGAATACTGACACTAAATGGGAGACTTTGTAACAGGTATTTACCTTATGGGAATAAAAGGGTCAGGAATAAAAGAAAACCAATGTGGATGAATAAAATGTTAAGGGGGCAATAAATGACAAAAAAAAGCATTTAAACTACGTAGACAGGACGGCAGTAAAGAAGCATTAAAAAGCTTAAAAAATTTAAAATATGTGAAAAAAAAAAAGATAAAAGCCGCAAAAATAGAAACAGAAAGATTCATTGCCGAAGAGTAAAACTAAACCCAAAATGTTTTTTAACTATATAAATAGCAAAAAGTTCAAAAATGAAAGTGTTGGCCATTTAAAAAATGATGAGGAAGAAATTATAGATGGGGATCTGGAAAAAGCAAATATATCAAACAAATTCTTCTCCACTCTATTTACCGAGGAAAATGAAATGTCAGGTGAAATACAGCGAGATAAGGTAAACTTCCCAGTACAGGTTACCTGTCTAACCCAGGAAGAAATACAGGTCACCTGTCTAATCCAGGAAGAAGTACAGTGCCGCCTACAAAAAATCAAAATAGACAAATTACCAGGACCAGATGGCATTCCTCCCCCCCCCCCCGTTTTCTAAAGGAATTAAGTAATGTAATAGACAGACCCCTATTTTTAAGAATCAAGAACTGTATAGTGATAGGGACGGTTCACCAGGACTGACACAATGCAAATGTGGTGCTGTGGTAGCCCTTGGGGGGTGTTGGTAGTGGGGGTATTGTTTCGATAGATGAGGGGTTAATGTTAACTCTATAGTTTGTGACGCCAGGCTGAGGGCTAGTATGCTGAGGTAATCCTCCGGCCTATCGCCGCCCTTCCCAGAAACGACAGGTGCATGTAATGAAATGACTGAAGGTCCACAATATACTTGAACTTGGGTAACTTTACTTAAATGCTTGGGGTACATCCAATGAACAATGACAGTCTCAGGAATACAGTCTTTATATAGCTCAATGACTGACAATTGTTGTGGACCTTGAAATAAATTAAAGTCTCTGAATTTAGGGTAATTATAGCAGATCCGTCCGGCTTTAGGGGATAGATAAGGTCCGGTGATCTTGCAGAGTGCGTGGGGATTGATATACACAGAATTTAGAATTTATCGGCCGTCGACGCAAGGTTCAGGCCCAGACTCACAGATCTCAGCAGCGCAGATGCTTCTTGCTTGCTTGAACAGGAACAAGAGGCCAAGAGAGCGAGAAGATGGCCGCCGCCGCTCTCTCATATGGGCAGGGGGCGGGGATAATCTGATTGGTCCGAACATCCGTCATTCACTGTTACAATGAGTGATGGGATTGACTACGTCACAAGGACCTCCAAAGGTCCTAAAGCAGAAATACCATAGAGTTCACTTAACCACGTGACCCACAGGTCCTGCTACGCTATAGACAAGTAATTAACTATTTATAGGGCATTTATATAATATTTACATGCTTCCTAAGTAAGCTATTGGAGCAATAACTATCTGGATGAGAGGTGACTAGGGGTGAACTAGACAATGGGGACCCCGACGTCCTAGGGACTCTGGCTAAGGGGACCCACACACGCAGGTACCGGATAGGATACGGTATTGGGACATCACAGTGCCAATATTTAAAAAGGGGTCAAAAGGTGACCTCAGGAATTAAAGAACTGTTAGAAAACCCTCAAACAATGTACATACAACGGAGGATAAACTAAGAGATGCTATTTTGGAGTATGTTGATAAAAAAAAAAATGTATGAGGGATCGGTCCTGTCAAACTAACCTGATCACATTTTATGAGGAAGTGAGCTCCAGACTGGGCCAGGGGGAATCGCTGGATGTCATATATCTGGATTTTTCCAAAGCATTTGATACGGTGCCAAAAGGTTGGTGCATAAAATGAGAAGGATTGGGCTGGGGAAAATGTGTGTAAGTGGGCAAGTAACTGGTTCAGTGATAGGAAACAGAGGGTGGTTATTAATGGTACTTATTCTGATTGCATGACTGTTACTAGTGGGGTACCACAGGGATCAGTCTTGGGTCCTATTCTTTTTAATATATTCATTAATGACCTTGTAGAGGGGTTAAATAGTAAAGTAGCAATCTTTTCAGATGATACTAAACTCTGTAAGTGGTTAACACAATAGAGGTCAGTGCATTGTTACAAATGGATCTGGATAGGTTTGAGGTTTGGGCTGGGAAGTGGCAGATGAGGTTCAACACTGATAAATGTAAGGTAATGCACATGGGGAGGAAAAATCCAGGCTGGGATTGTGTATTAAATGGGAAAACACGTGGGATGACTGACATGGAAAAGGACTTAGGGGTCTTAGTTAACTGTAAATTTAGTAGTGACCAGTGTCGGGCAGCTGCTGCCAAGACAAATAAAATCATGGAATGCATCAATAGGGGCATAGATGCCCATGACAATTAAATAATTCTACCGCTGTAAAAATCACTAGTCAGACCACACATAGAATACTGTGTGCAGTACTGGGTACCAGTGTACAAGAAAGATATAGTGGAGCTGGAGAGGGTTCAAAGATAGACAACCAGAGTAATACAGGGAATGGGAGGACTAGAGTACCCAGAAAGATTATCAGAATTAGGGTTATTTAGTTTAGAAAAAAGAAGGCTTAGGGGCAACCTAATAACTATGTATAAATATATCAGCGGAGCCTCCACGCCTCCTCCCATAGACTTGCCTTGAGGGGGCGGGGCTATGATGTCATGAGTTCCCGACACCGGCTCCAGCATTTGGAACAGTTCGTTCCAAACGCTGAGCAGCGGAATACCCCTTTAAGGACGCAGGCGGGGATAGGCTGAAGCGCCGTGTGATGTACCGGGCTAAAGGAAGTAAGCAGACAGCCCGGCCGACCGATCAACTGTTGCGGAGCTCCGGGGCAACATATGGAGGTAAGTGAAAGTTTGTTTTGTCTTTTTTTGCAGCCCGGGCAGGACAGAATAGAAAAAGTCTGTGCCGGACATCACCTTTAACCCTATACAGGTGATTGACAAACTTTCGTTAAAGTGGGACGTAAAAATGAAAAATTAGATTTTTTTCACTAAAGATGCTGGTGTTAGCCCAAATTTTTCCTTTTCACAAGGGATAGTAGGTAAAAATGTCCCCCATAATTTTTTAACCATATTTCTCTCGAGTAATGAAATACCTCATATGTGGATGTAAAATGCTCTGTGGGTGCACTAGAGGGCTCAGAAGGGAAGGAGTAAAATTGGGATTTTGGAGAGCAAATTTTGCTGAAATGGTTTTTGGGGGGCATGTCTCATCTAGGATGCCCCCATGGTGCCAGAAAAGCAAAAATAAAAAATAAAAAAAATGTGGCACACTATTTAGGAAACTACACCCCTCAAGGAATGTAACAAGGGGGTACAGTGAGCCTTAACACCCCACAGGTGTTTGACAAATTTTCGCTAAAATTGGATGTGAAAATGAAAAATTAGATTTTTTTTCACTAAAAGGCTGGTGTTACATCAAATGTTTTATTTTTACAAGGGCTAACAGGAGAAAAAGCCTCCCAAAATTAGTAACCCCATTTCTTCTGAGTATGAAAACACCCCATATGTGGATGTAAAGTGCTCTGCAGGAGCTTTTGGAGAGCTTTTGGAGAGAGAATTTGGTTGGAATAGAAGTGTGCATTTCCAGAGCCCCCATGCTGGACCCCCCCACACCCCATTTTGGAAACTACACCCCTCATGGAATATAATAAGAGGTGCAGTGGGCAGTGGAATAGTGGGCTGTGCAAATTAAAAAGTAAATTTTTAATTTTCACGGACCACTGTTCAAAAAATCTGTCGGACACCCGTGGGGTGTAAATGCTCACTGCACCCCTTAAGCCTTTAAGGACCAAGGTCATTTTGGCCTTAAGGACCGAGCCATTTTTTGCAAATGTGACCTGTGTCACTTTATGCATTAATAACTCTGGGATGCTTTTACGTATCATACTGATTCTGAGATTGTTTTTTTGTGACATATTCTACTTTATGTTGGTGGTAAATTTTCATCAATACTTGCATCATTTCTTTGCGAAAAATTCCATAATTTCATGAAAAATTTGAAAATTTTAGTTTTCTAACTTTGAAACTCTCTGCTTGTAAGGAAAATGGACATTCCAAATAAATTATATATTGATTCACATATACAATATGACTACTTTATGTTGGCATCATAAAGTTGACATGTTTTTACTTCTTGAAGACATTAGAGGGCTTCAAAGTTTTGCAGCAATTTTCAAGATTTTCAAGAAAATTTCAAAATCTGAAATTTTCAGGGACTAGTTCAGTTTTGAAGTGAATTTAAGGGCCTTTAAGTAATAAATACCCCATAAATTAAACAATTATGAAAACACAACATCTCAAAGTATTCAAAATGAAATTCAGTAAGTTTGTTAACCCTTTAGGTGTTTCACAGGAATAGCTGTAAAGTAGAGGAGAAATTTTTAATACTAACATGTTATTGTAGCCCCATTTTTTTTCATTTTTAAAATTGGTAACAAAAGAAAAAGCTCCACAAAATTTGTAACCCCATTTATTGTAAGTATGGAAATATCTCATATGAGGATGTAAAATGCTCTGCTGGTGATCTACAGGTCTCAGAATGGAAGGAGCAAAATTTGTCTGAAATGGTTTTGGGGGGGGCATGTCGCATTTAGGAAGCCCCCATGGTGCCAGAACAGTGGGAACCCCTAACATGGAACACAATTTTGGAAACTACACCCCTCAAGGAATGTAACAAGGGGTACAGTGAGCCTTAACTCCTCACAGGTGTTTCACAACATTTCTTTAAAGTTTGAGGTTTAAATGAAAAATGTGTTTTTTTTACACTAAATTGCTGGTGTTACCCCAAATTTAGCAATTTTACTTGGGATATTAGGAGAAACATCACTCCAAAATTTGTAGCCCCATTTCTCTCGAGTAAGGACATACCCCATATGAGGATATAAAATGCTCTGCTGGCAAACTACAGGTCTCAAAAGGGAAAGAGCTAAATTTTGGCTGAAATGTTTTTTTTTGGGGGGGGGGGCATGTGTCATTTAGGAAGCCCCCGTGATGCCAGAACAGTGGGAACCCCCAACATGGCACTCCATTTTGGAAACTATGCCCCTCAAGGAATGTAACAAGGGGTACAGTGAGCCTTAACTCCCTACAGGTGTTTCACAAAAGTTTGTTCAAGTTTGAGGTTTAAATGAAAAATTAGTTTTTTTACACTAAATTGCTAGTGTTACCCCAAATTTTGCATTTTTACTTGGGGTAATAGGAGAAAAGTCACTCCAAAATTTGTAGCCACATTTCTCTCGAGTATGGAAATACCCCATATGAGGATATAAAATGCTCTGCTGGCGAACTACAGGTCTCAGAAGGGAAGGAGCAAAATTTGGCTTTTAGGGGTGTAGCAATTTTTTTGACCCTTCAGGTGTTTGAGGAAAGTCTGTAGAACTCAGCAGTGAAAATGAAATTTCAAATTTGGATGCATATTTTGCACTTTTAGCACCAATTTTTTTCACTTTCACAAACATATGAAACTAAACATGCCAATGTATTCATCTAGCTTTGTTAGGGGTTTAGCAAGGTAGTGAAAATATAAAACTACACCGGGCAAAGTATTCAACTAGGGGATTTGACGACTCGCTCTTGCAGTGAGGTGCGGTTAGCAGTATAGAGGTACGGAGACAAAGCAATGGCTTTTCCTGATATCCAGATCAAAGCTCCTCACACAGCTTCTCCTGGCTGTGTCAGCTGCCAAAAGACAATCCCCCTTACCTGTTGAGGGAGCCTAGCTTTAAGACCAATAAAAGCTGGCCTGGATTGTGGGGAATGACCCCCACCCCACACTTGGTCATTCCCAGTAAAGCCGTCCCATGTTGGCCTTCCAGCCACACTACAGACATAGTATCAGGCTGCAGCGTAGCGCAGATACTGGAAAAATATTCGGCTTTACTTCACCAAGGCCACTAACCTTGGTGACACATAGCGTCCATCAATCACCATCCCTTTTACCTTCTCACAGGGTATAATGAGAATGGTTTTTAGTTTTGTTAGGGGTATAGCAAGATGGTGAAAATGAAAGACTACATCGGCCAACTATTCACCTAGGGGTATAATATGAATTTTTAGTTTTGTTAGGGATTTGCCAATTTGATTTTTGGAATTAAAATGTAATGGAGAAAAAGGGGAAAATGAATTGCTCACTAATAAGTAATAATGTAATTTCAAGGGTGTGTTTAGGGTTATCCAAAGTAATTGTAAAAATAATTAAAGGGGACAAATTTAGATATCAATAGATGTATGATAAATTCTGAAATAGTCTTCAATGAAAAGACCGGGCTTGTGAGGACATGTCTCGCAGTGGTAATTGGTGTCTTTTCTAATGCCACGCTTGGAGCATACCCGACACCTTCTCTGTTGCCTATGCCCCGATTCTCTATGGGGAATTACTCCAGGAAAATGTTGCCCTGGTACAACTCTGTTCTCGGATCCTGTGGCGCTGCTTCCCTCCCCCTCCTGATCCCCAAACAAAAAGGTCTTGATGACATTTTCCTGAAATTGCAGGAATTTATCGGTATTTCCTGCACGTTTGTACAGAACAAATGCATTGTACATGGCAATTTGGAGGAGGTGCAGTGCCAATTTCTTATACCAGGCCCGGGTTTTGCGAAGGGCAGTGTACGGCTGCAAGACCTGATCAGACAGATCCACCCCTCCCATGAACTTATTATAGTCCTGGATACACACAGGTTTAGGGGCTCTATCTGTGGTACCACGGACTTGGACTGGGGTGGATCTGTATGGGTGTATGGTGGTAAGTACAAGGACATCACATTTGTCCCTGTACTTGACAATCATCATGTTGTCCTTGCACACAGCCTTGCTTTCCCCCTTCTTCAATTTTTGCCGTACAAAAATTTTAGGCAGATCCCTTTGGTTTCGCCTATTGGTACCACAGGCATTAGTACCCTTGGCAAGCAGGCATCTTAGTAATGGGACGCTGGTATAAAAATGATCAAGGTAGATGTTATACCCTTTATCTAGCAGGGGGTGAACTAGATCCCATACTATTTTTCCTGTGCTTTTTAGTACAGGGGGACACTCTGGGGGATCAATGTTTGAGTCTTTCCCCTCATAGACTCTGAATTTGTGCGTATAGCCGGTTGAGCTCTCGCACAATTTATAAAGTTTTACCCCATACCTGGCCCGTTTGTTAGGCAGGTATTGCCTAAAGTGCAACCTTCCCTTGTAGTGCACAAGAGACTCGTCCACTGCAATCTCTTTTTGTGGGGTTTTAGTTTCAGAAATTTTTTGGTTCAAATAGTTAATAAGGGGCCGAATTTTATAAATGCGATCACAATTTGGATCACTGGGGGTGGGCAATTTTCATTATTGGCATAGTGTAAAAATTTGAGGAGGACTTCAAAGCGAGCCCTTGGCATGACAGAATGGTACAAGGGAGTATGGTAAACCCAATCCACACTCCAATATGAACGAATTGTGGGCTTTTTAATTATGCCCATGTTTAACAAAAGGGCAAAAATTTTTTTTGCTCTAGTGGATTGGTTGGCGTCCACTGGTAAGGCCTGGCATGATATGCCTGTGGATGGGCTGCAATAAATTGCTCGCCATACCGGTTTATTTTCTCCACAATCATGCTTATCAACTCTTCTGAAAAGAAGAGCTGAAAAAAAATCCACTTCTTTTAACCCCGTGGTGTCAACATGAATGCCTGCAGTCACCACAATCTCAGGCAAATGGGGTACAAAGTTAAAAGCCGGAGCCCACTCAGAGGTGGCACTAGGACCTTGTACAGTACTGGTACTAGGACATTGCTCAGTACTATGCCTAGGATGGTGGCGGGGAGGTTCCTCGTCAGAATCAGTAGAGGACGAGGAAGAGGGCAAATAAAGCAAATCGTCACCGCTGTCTGAGCCTGAGGAAGATGCCAAGAAGGCATATGCCTCCTCACTGGTGTATGTGCGACGCCTTGACATATTTGGTTTTTGATGTAGGAACACTAAAGCTATATATTTTTTTGTATTTTTTTTTTACGGAAACAAACAACCAAAATGTAACCTCACAACAAACAACAAAACAGTGACGAACTGTCACCGCTGTCCTGAATCCCTAGAACTAGTATAGGTAGAAAAAAAAAAAAAAAAAACTGTAACAGCACCACTGGTACTATGTCACTAAAAACAAATATTTATATTTTTTTTACTTTTTTTTTATATTTTTTAAATTTTTTTGTAACTTTTTTATTTTATTTTTTTGTAACTATGGAGAAAACAAAAAAAAAAAAAGACTTAAATTTCTTCACTGTAGCCTGTTCACAGGTTACAGCAGCTGAATGAATGAATGAATGAATATGAATGAATGAATCAGCAGCAGGGTAAGGGGCACTGTGACACTTTATTACAGTACTGCCACTGTTATATTCAGTGACAGTCACAAGGATCTTCACTGCAGCCTGTCAGTTCACACAGGCTGCAGACTTCAGGCAGGAAGGGGCACTGCAGGGACACTGCTGGGCACTGTCACTGATGCGCACTCTCACTGCTGGGCACTGTCACTGATGCGCACTGTCACTGCTGGGCACTGTCACTGATGCGCACTCTCACTGCTGGGCACTGTCACTGATGCGCACTCTCACTGCTGGGCACTGTCACTGATGCGCACTGTCACTGCTGGGCACTGTCACTGATGCGCACTGTCACTGCTGGGCACTGTCACTGATGCACACTGTCACTGCTGGGCACTGTCACTGATGCGCACTGTCACTGCTGGGCACTGTCACTGATGCGAACTGTCACTGCTGGGCACTGTCACTGATGCGCACTGTCACTGCTGGGCACTGTCACTGATGCGCACTCTCACTGCTGGGCACTGTCACTGATGCGCACTCTCACTGCTGGGCACTGTCACTGATGCGCACTGTCACTGCTGAGCACTGTCACTGATGCGCACTCTCACTGCTGGGCACTGTCACTGATGCGCACTGTCACTGCTGGGCACTGTCACTGATGCGCACTGTCACTGCTGGGCACTGTCACTGATGCACACTGTCACTGCTGGGCACTGTCACTGCTGGGCACTGTCACTGATGCGCACTCTCACTGCTGGGCACTGTCACTGCTGGGCACTGTCACTGCTGGGCACTGTTACTGTTATATTCAGTGACAGTGAAATTAATCTTCACTGCAGCCTGTCAGTTCCCACAGGCTGCAGACTTTTACAGAACAGGAGCAGGTATTACTGGGGTTACTGCTGGGCACTGCTGGGCACAGATGGGCAATGCTGATATGCTGACACTGATATACTGTCACTAGGATATGACTTAGAATCTTCACTGCAGCAGGCTGCAGACTTTAGAGACCAGGGAGAACGGGCAGCTGCGGTAAGGGGCACTGCAGGGGCACAGGTTTTATAGCTCTTCTAGATGTTTTCTTCAGCTTTTATAAAAGCTTTTGTTACACTTTATCTTCTGTCTTCCTCTGTAACTGTAACGCCGGCTCCGATCGCTACTTAGACAGAAGTGAGAGCTTCGGAGCTGGCGTTACAGTAAAAAAGATTCAAAGACACTGTGATTGGTCCTCAGGGACTTATTAAAATTTGCATTCAAATGGTTGTTTCTAATCCAATAGAGGTTGTGCTGGGTGAAAAGGGGTGGGGCTTGTATTACAATTTAGAATTTAAATATTGTTGGGGGATGCTAAGATCAGAGTCCTCATTTTGAAAAAGGGAATATTCAAAATATTTAATATAACGGAAAATAACTTTATTGTAGGGAATTGCATCCTTTGTGAAGCTTTATATATTTAGACCAAATATAATAATATAGGTTGGGCTAAGTTCACATTGCTGTTGTGCTCCATCCCCGTTCTGGGTCTGTTTAGCTATTTTTTGTGTGCCGAAGGCCCCTTAAAATGGGGTTGGAGCACAACTGACTTTACTGGGTCATCATCGGGTCCCGACGGATCCCATTGACTTGAATGCATCCACTATATTTTTCTCCACTAACCTCCCGTCATTTTGACGGAATAACTGACAGCAATGTAAACTTAGCCTTATCGATAGTAGATTTTTGGGGATAGAACGTTGACCCAGGGACTTAATCTGAAGCCGCATCAGATTGATTTTTCCCCCTGGTATGAGGTAATGACAACAACCTTATGGGGGGGGGGGGGTTAGGTTGAATTTTATGGACTCTTGTCTGTTTTTCAAGCTTATAAACTATGTAATGTTTTAATAACTGATCATATGTGATACATACAGAACATGTACGGTGCCGGTTGCTCGCTACAGGCTATAGCCTCCGCCTGCCAACGACCGACGCCCGCTCCTATAAACCATGCTAGTATATCAGCTCCTTATTTCAACCTATGGATAAATTGCTAAAACTCTTCATTCTACTGGTAACAGCCCAGACGGCTGCTAAAAGGCGGCTCACAGCTGGGCCTAAATATATAATGAGTGACAACAGATATTAATATTTTAGTAGAAATAATGCTACATAGTGTAGGTAGCAATAGAAACAGAAACTTTGTGTGTTTGGGAAACCAGCCGCACCATTCGCCTGCCTAAAAGTGGCTTTTATCATCCTTATATTGTGCGTTCTAGCTGTTCAGCTGGTGAACAGCTGCCACCCCCCTTATGTTCTGTCTGCTTTACTTGTTAAATGTTTTCATTTTACTTTAGATCGAACTCTGAGAATCCATGTTTTTCATGTCGTTTAGAAGTGACATAAATTCCATCTTGTTTAAAAAATCCCTACGGCAAGAAGACATTAGGGCAGAATTAGCAAAGCGTCGCAGCTGTAAAACTGGAATAAAAAGGTCCGGAAAGTTGCTGCAGGTGACTTGTCCCATATTTATCAAGCAGTTGAGACGTTTTTGAATACCTGTGATATTCTGTTCTTTTAAATGGGGTGCGGCCAACATTGGACTGGGCTTCTTGCACCTCTTGGGGGCAACTCTCCATCTATACAGAACATGTAGATGTCCATGTTTCATTTCAGTGTAATCTTTGTTCCTATCATTGCACAAACTAAAGGTATCATCAATAAGGTCTAATGGGTTGTTGGTGATCTAGCCATAAGAAATATACAGATGTGGCAAGTGATTGGCTCCCAAGTCACATCCAAATGGGGTATTTACCTGCTGTATTTTTGGGGCCTTGTATCAGGTGCCCATTATTGTCAGATCCTTTACTTCATTGGGCCAGAAAAGCCACCAAGGTGTAAAATGAGAGGATTTTCCAATGCATATATTATTTCAATGAACTGAATGATGCCTTGAGGTAAATCGTACAGTACATACGTTGTCCATTGGCTTTTATGTAGAAAAATCTATACTGTGTGGCATATTTTTTGGTGGAATGTATAAAAAATCATAGTCAGCTTGGTCGAAAAAAGACACAGATATATACTGACCCAACAGGAGCCAAAAGAACACCATTTTGGCATCTGTCAGGTGGAATGATAAAGTGGGCTTTCCCAACAGAAATGCTGAACATAATTTCCAACGGTGTAAGGAAAACTTACCACTACCTAATACCTGTAAAGAATAGGCAGAGGTCATGGTGGAATCCACAAATGTATGGAGTCTAGCATGAGGACCTTTGGTGGCCTGAACACCTTTATCTATTGCCAACAAGCTTAGTGGTTGTATAGTATTCCATTGTGAATCTAACAAAAATTTGCCTTGGGCTATTCCATTTTTTTTTTTTTTTTTATAATTTTATGTTATCATTTACTGGACATTTTCAGCAGACGACCGCAATTTTGGGCAACCTTATTTAAACTGTGCAGTGCCCTACTGAGTAACCTGAGTTGGTTAGGTGCTTGTTAGCTCTGCCATGTTTTATATGCAATTTAGTGCTTTTGTATTGTTTGTATGTTGTTTTACTTTGCTGTTATGTTGTTATTGCCTTTGTACAACTCTTGGCTAAGAGTGAGGGCTTAAAGGGGTTCTCCACCATAAGGTGATTTTAGTACGTACCTGCCAGACAGTAATGGACATGCTTAGGAAGGATCTGCACTTGTCTTGGGGCTAAATGGCTATCGTAACACTCAGGTTTCAGAAGACAGGAACCCCGGTGGATGTGGATCTAAGGTGCCGCTTGTTTTCACCAGAGCCCGCCATAAAGCGGGATGGACTTACTGCGGCAGGTGGCACCCAGGTCTCTGGAAGAATTTATCAATGAGCCACAGGTGAATTACACTAATGAGCGCACTGGCCCTTTAAATCTTAAAGCTCCGGCTCGCGCACGCCCTAGGGGATGGAGACACACGCGTCGGGGCAGAGAGGCAGAGGCGGGGGCCGGAGAAGCACCAGGTGAGTGACAAACTGGGGCTCACATGCGGGCGTCCGCGATGTGAGTCCCAGCCCCGTCGGCAGCAGCAGGTAACGGGACCATACGCTCACGGCCAGTGTGTGCTGCCGGAGCACATAACGTAACAGCTATGTTGTGAGATTTCCATAACACTGTGGCTAGCTTTTTGTAAACTGGTATTTCCACAAACCCAATTCTAGTATTTAATACAATACATAAGCCCAGATTTGAGGAAACACGTACACAGTATACACATTGTATATACACAATTTTCATATATTTCCTGTTTGAGTTTTCTTTTTTGCCTTCAAATCCCGTAATTCCATTTTGCTCCCTCCCACACATCAGCCACCCCACCCATTGAAACATAAATGAGCTGCATACATTCAAAAGACCTGTGCTTTTTAATCAGCTATTGCATTAGTTTGCAGATTGATGTCTCTCCCACCAAGCGATCCCTCCACCCATTGAAGCAGACAGGCTCCCTGTCATCAGCTGACTAGTGAGTCAGGTCTTGGCCGCATTGCAAGCTGGGAAAAATCCGAGACAACAGTCATTTTGTATGCTGGTAAATATAAATAGTGGGGTGAAAATCACAGAAGAATTGTGAGAAAACCATCACACACAGGTACAGACACTATATTATGAACTACACAGACTTTACAGCCCCTGCAGCATAGTCAAATAAAAAAAATTCCTGGAATACCCCTTTAACCAATACACTAAATGCATTCCCATACACTTACCTTAAGTAAGAGGAGCTCCCTATGTCCCTCCTTCTGTAAGTCAGGCCTAAACCCAGGATCGTTTGAACAGCTTTGAAGAACTTAACCTTGTCTTGGTTATTTAGCCTATTCCTCTCATAGGAAGAAAGTGGGAAATGGAGAGAAAATGAAACAAAAGAGGATTATACACAGTCTATGGGAAGAAATTGTACACATGCCCCATAGATTACCCTAGGACCTTCTAGGGCTTCAGGCTGGGCTTAGGAACTATGTGACTGGCCATGCTAGAATTATTCAAGATAAGTGTAACTCATAGTGGAATTGCAGTTCAGAGTGAGTAAAGATTTTTAGGATCCACTAGTAGCCAACCAGTTGACTGGTTCCCTCAGGTAAGTGAGACATGGGTTGCTTTACAGGCTAGAGCAAGGTCCAAAGCTTCAGGAACCATAGCCATCTACTTAAAGGGGTATTTCGGCCAAATGCATCTTATCCCCTATTCATGCCCCCTCGTGATGTCACACCACGCCCCCTCAATTCATACCTATGGGAAGGGGCGTGACATCACATCCCCTCCCATAGACATGAAAAGAGGGGGCATGGCGTGACGTCATGTCTCCAGCCCCGGAGGATTATGAAACTGGAGCAGCATCCCACTATAGAATGCGGGTGCTGCATGGAGATCATGAGGGCCGGCAGATGGCCCCCTGCGATTAGACATCTTATCCCCTATCCCACCATATTGTTTAGTTGTATCCTAAAGATATTGCACCTCTATTTTTGTGGAAGAATTATTTTATTTAGCAATGACTTCCATTGTCTGGTTTACTGTCTGCACCGTAACATCAGGAGACCCCCACATACCATCAGGCTGGACACTTCGAAGGGTGTGCCCTGAGAGAACCATTACCACCTACAGCACTGTGTCCCCCCCCCCCCCCTTTCATTGTACAAACTACCAACCAGATGCAAACTACCAACCAAAAAACGTTATCTTTTTTTTATACGTCTTTTTTACGATTAGAATTTGATTTTGTGACCAATTTATACTTTACATTTATAGTGGGATACAGAATAAAAATGTTAAAGAAGGGGCTGCGGCATTACCAGTAGTGTTGCTCGCGAATATTCGCAATTTGAATTTTAATCGTGAATATTGTATATTCGCGAATTCGCTAATATTGCGAATGTAGTACTATATATTCGCAATTACGAATATTCGCTTTTTTTTTCACAGTACACATCACAGTGATCACTGCATCCCTCTCTGCTCTTTGCATATGCGCATATTCACGAATATTGAGCCCTCCCTTCCTTAATGGTATAGGGAACTAATGGGCTAGGGCAGTGGTCTCCAACCTGCGGACCTCCAGATGTTGCAAAACTACAACTCCCAGCATGCCCGGACAGCCAACGGCTGTCCGGGCATGCTGGGAGTTGTAATTTTGCAACATCTGGAGGTCCGCAGTTTGGAGACCACTGCACTAGCCCATTAGTTCCCTATACCATTAACCCCTTAAGGACGCAGCCCATTTGGGCCTTAAGGACGCAGATAAGTACATTTTTACATTTTTGTTTTTTTATCCTCGCCTTCAAAAAATCATAACTCTTTTATATTTTCATCCACAGACTAGTATGAGGGCTTGTTTTTTGCGCGAACAGTTGTCCATAGTAATGCCATCCCTCACTTTACCATTTAATGTATGGCGTAACCAAAAAAAATACTATTTGTATGGTGAAATTAAAAAGAAAACCGCAATTTTGCTAATTTTGGAAGGTTTTGTTTTCACGCCGTACAATTTACGGTAAAAATGACGTGTTATTTATTCTTAGGGTCAATACGATTAAAATGATACCCATGATCACATATTTTTCTATTACTGTTGCGCTTAAAAAAAATTGCAAACTTTTAAACCAAATTAGTATGTTTAAAATCCCCCTATTTTCAAGACCTATAACTTTTTCATTTTTCTGTATAAGCGGCGGTATGAGGGCGCATTTTTTGCGCTGTGATCTGTAATTTTTATTGATACCATATTTGCTTATATAGAACTTTTAATCAATTTTTTATAATTTTTTTGGGAATAAAACGTTATAAAAAAGCATCTATTTTGGACTTTTTTTTTTTTTACGTTCACGCCGTTCACCGTACGGTATCATTAACATTTAATTTTAATAGTTCGGATATTTACGCACGCGGCGATACTAAATATGTATATAAAATATTTTTTTAACACTTTTTGGGGGTGAAATAGAGAAAATGGGACAATTTACGTTTTTATTGGGGGGAGTTTTTTTTTTCAGATTTTACTTTTTTACTTTTTTTACTTTTATTTTTACACTTTAATAGTCCCCATAGGGGACTATTTATAGCAATGACTCGATTGCTAATCCTGTTCAGTGCTATGTATAGGACATAGCACTGATCAGGGTTATCAGTCATCTTCTGCTCTGGTCTGCGGGAAGGCAGCGGAGCCAGGTGTAGGGACCTCCGTCTGCCATACTGGATGATCAAATCACCGCAGCAGCGCTGCGGGCGATCCGATCATCCATTTTAGTGACCGCGATGCTGCAGATGCCGTGATCTGCATTGATCATGGCATCTGAGGGGTTAATGGCCAACATCCGCGCGATCGCAGGTGTCCGCCATTACGGGCGGGTCCCTGGCTGCGATCAGCAGCCGGGACCTGCCACGCTTGACCCGGGCATCGCTCCGATGCTCGCGGTTATGCTTAGGACGTAAATTTACGTCCTGGTGCGTTAAGTACCACCTCACCAGGACATACATTTACGGTGCTCGTCGTTAAGGGGTTAAAGAAGGGAGGGCTCAATATTCGCGAATATGCGCATATATTTCCACATATGTGCATAAATATTCAACAAACAAAAAAAGCGTATATAACGAATATGCTAATTGCGTGAATATATGACGAATATTCATCCATATATTTGCGAAATATCGCGAATTCCATTATGGCCTATGCCGCTCATCACTAATTACCAGCCAAACCATATCTTCTATTTTTGGTGGGAGGCCATTATTATATTTCTTCATTAGTCTATAACTACAAGAGAAACCAGCTATGTGTTTCTTCGTAACGTAGAGACTGGCGAATTCCTCACCTTGGCAGGGCAGAATGGTTCCACTCTTTACTATGCATCCTAAGAAGTTTCTTACCTTGCCAAGGTGTCCCAAGTCTCTTTACTCACAGGATGAATTACGGAAGTCCTTCTAAGAAGTATTCCCTCATCCACACACTACGGGCAGAACAGTATTTTTCCACTTCTTGGGCGGCGAGCCAGCTTGTAGGCTTTATTTGTAAAGATAAAACAAAGCAATGGCTATAAATCCTGATGCCTAGATGGGAGAAGAACATCATACATTACAGACAAGGACATATAACTAATCCTTCCTTGTAGATTGTTTATATTTTTCCCAACACATAAATTGTTAATATTGTCACGTAAAGTTTTTGCGCCATATGCTTCTATATAGAAGCAGAGAACCATATACCACTTATATGAGAAAAGATGGCAGCAAATAAATCTGTTAAAATGGAACTGATACAAGAAACAATGTCCAATACTGGGATTCAGCTTAGGTGGGAAACTATTCTGACCTTAGGCCGGGTGAAGGAGTAGTCTGGGATTAGAAAAAATAAAATAGTGCCGCCTCTGGCCATGCCTGGTATTGCTTCTAAGCTACATTTACTTTAATTGATGTCTTACCACATCAAGCTTTTAAAGGGGTACTCCAACGGTAAACATTTTTTCTTAAATCAAATGGTGCCAGTAGGTTAAACAGATTTGTAAATGACTTCTATTTAAAAATCTTAATCCTTCCAGTACTTATAAACTGCTGTATGCTACAGAGGATGTTGTTTTCTTTTTGAATTTGCTTTCTGTCTGACCACAGTGCTCTCTGCTGACTCCTCTGTCCATGTCAGGAACTGTCCAGAGTAGGTCCAAATCCCCATAGCAAACCTATCCTACTCTGGACAGTTCCTGACATGGACAGATGTGTCAGCAGAGAACACTTTGGTCAGAAAGAAAAGAAATTCAAAAAGAAAAGAACTTACACAGGTGAAGGCTGGATGTTGGAGCGTAGACAGAAGTCTAACGATATGGCTCGAGGACTGGGGACTTCAACTGTCCAGCTTAAAGTGTACCCGTCAGATCCAACAACATTTTTTTTTTTTTTAATATATCACTCAGTGCCTAATCCTGACCATGTACATCTAATTTTTGTGTCTAGCACCTTTATTTCTTTTTTTATTGCACTTTTAATTTAGCTCACTAGTCTGAATTCCTCTCAAAGGAAGGGGCGTGGCCTCACTGTGCAGGTCTCCGCCCCCTCCCTCAGTATGCTGTCTGCTAACATCTCCCCTAGCATTAGCAAAACTACAACTCCCAGCTTGTCCTCACTGACAGTAGCGGGACACAAGCTGACAGTGGGAGGATTTTTCCTCCAGATGTGAGCCCTGTGCTGACAGCTGTCATTCAAGGAAGTGTGTCCATGACATAGGTGATGATGCATGTGTGATAGCCTGGGGAGTAGGGTATATGGAGTGTAGCTGTGCAGTGACTAAAGAGTGTCTGGTTAACGCTTTCTATTCGTGATGCCAGGGTGAGGGCTCCTCTGTAATGCTTGTCCTACCGCCACCCTTCCCAAGAGCGATAGGGAGGTATAGAATAATTACATGTCCACAATTGGAGAATTTGCTGAAAACATTTGGAACTTTACTTAAGGTTTTATGCAAGCTTCATAACTGGAACAGTCTCTATACATGCAAAGTCTCTTAGAGATTGACAAAGGTTGGGACCTTAAGCATTTTAGAGTCCGTAGACTGATATGCGCTGTTCCACTGGATTTAGGGGATTTAGTTTCGGTCTAGTAGTCACGCTAGCTTTAGCGGGGATTTAGTTTAGGACTCATGGTTTAGTTTAGGCTGAGGTGGCAGGTTTTCTGGAATAGTTTGTCTTTGAAAGTTGCGCAGATCCATCCTGATAGTCCGGCATCCATGAGAGCAGCAACCCAAGAGAGCAATAATTGGCTACAGCTCCCGTATATGGGCAGGGGCTGGACCAGAGCTAATTGGTCCAATACTTCTGTCAATCATCCTTACAAAGGGCTATGGGTAACATGTGACCAAAGGACCTCCAAAGGTCCTCCAACATACCATAGAGGAATTAACATAGTCACATGACCGAAGGTCCTGCGACGCTAACAAGGTAAGTACTCTACTATGCATTATGTAAAAAATACTTACATTATTGAATATGTACACATAAACATCATAAAATTAGAAAAGGAAGAGGTGACTAGGGGCTGTCCCACCTGGGGGATCCTACCTGAACGTAGTAACTCTGACTTTGGGGACCACCATACAAGGTACAGTATGCAATATGGTACCGGGACACCACACATGGACACAGCAGGACTAGTATGTGTCCAAGCATTCAGGGGGGCAGTTGTTTGACTGGCTTTTTCAGCCTGAAACACTGAAAATTTTCTAAAGAAAGCAATTGCATCTGACAGTGCCCATTTTTTTTTATCTGACAGTGCCCATTTAAGTAGTATCTCCTTTCTTCTTTCCCCACATGGGTATGATGTATTTCTGCTCTTTCCATATAATGTTCCCAAGGTATGGATGATCTTCTGAAGTCAATGGGGGTATTGGGGCACTGTGAGAGTCATGTGACTAATCTGGCACTGCCGCCCTTTTCTGTTTTCTCTTCCCATAAAAGTAACTTTGCCTATACCTGCAATAGACTCAATGCTAATCTTTATCCTACAACCTTTGGTAGAACTTGTTTTTATACCAGCCAATGAAATCACATCTATTTAAAATGTAAAAAATGTCAAAGAATACATCTGATTGGTCGCTGTGGACAATCATATTGTTTTTTTAGGCTGCACAGTGAAGTGTCAGCTCTTGGGGAGAGTGGTGGCTGCAAGAAGGAGGACCCCTAATGAAAAGTTTGGTATGGAGTCCAGAACTCTTTAGTTATTGACTGGGTGCATATATGTGTGGTTGGACACCAATGACTATATTATGTATATATTTTCCTTTACAATAATTCATCTAGAACAGTGGTCTCAACCTGTAGCCCTTCAGACAGGATTTTTGCCACCCTAGGCAAAAGCTAATTTTGCCGCCACCTTGACTCCGACCATTGGCCCACTCTTTGACATGCCCCGCCTTACTACTGGGGTGACACGCTGTAGCAAATCTCCTCCTCATGTAATCTCCTTACTACTGGGATCACACACTGATAACACACTGTAACAAACCTTCTCCTCATGTAATCACCTTACTACTGCGGTGACACACTGTAACAAACCTCCTCCTCATGTAATCCCCTTACTACTGGCATTACACACTGATAACACACTGTAACAAACCTCAACCTCATGTAATCTCCTTACTACTGGGGTGTCACACTGTAACAAACCTCTTCCCCATGTAATCACCTTACTACTGGGGTGACACACTGTAACAAACCACCTCCTCATGTAATCTCCTTACTACTGGGGGGACACACTGTAACAAACCTCCTCCTCATGTAATCTCCTAACTACTGGGGTGACACACTGTAACAAACCTCCTCCTCATGTGATCACCTTACTACTGGGGTGACACACTGTAACAAACCTCCTCTTCATGTCATGTCCTTACTACTGGGGTGACACACTGTAACAAACCTCCTCCTCCTGTAATCCCCTAACTACTGGGGTGACACACTGTAACAAACCTCCTTCTCATGTGATCACCTTACTACTGGGGTGACACACTGTAACAAACCTCCTCTTCATGTCATGTCCTTATTACTGGGGTGACACACTGTAACAAACCTCCTCCTCATGTAATCTCCTTACTACTGGGGTGACACACTGTAACAAACCTCCTGCTCATGTAATTACCTTATTACTAGGGTATCACACTGTAACAAACCCCCTCCTCATGTAATCTCCTTACTACTGGGGTGATACACTGTAATAAAACCTCCTTCTCATGTACTTACCTTACTACTGGGGTGTCACACTGTAACAAACCTCTTCCCCATGTAATCACCTTACTACTGTGGTGACACACTGTAACAAACCTCTTCCCCATGTAATCTCCTTACTACTGTGGTGACACACTGTAACAAACCTCCTCCTCATGTAATCACCTCACTACTGGGGTGACACACTGTAACAAACCCCCTCCTTATTTAATCTCCTTTCTATTCGGGTGACACACTGTAACAAACCCCCTCCTCATGTAATCACCTTACTACTGGAGTGATACACATCAGAGGGGGGTTATGGTGGTGCTGCTGGCTGAGCTGCTTGAGCGAGCGGTTCACACAGTGGCTGTCTAACTTTCTTGTGGTGAAAAGAGCAACACCCCCCCACCCCCCATCAAGAGGGCGCTCTAGGCAGCTGCCTATTTTGCCTAAAGGCAGACCGTTCCTGCCTCCAGATGTTGCAATACTTCAACTCCCAGCATGCCCGGACGGCTGTCCGGGCATGCTGGGAGTTAAAGTTTTGCAACATCTGGAGGGCATGCTGGAAGTTGAAGTTTTGCAACATCTGGAGGGCCACCGTTTGAGACCACTCATCTGGAACAACCGCTTACCCTCATAGGTGGCAACATCAATGCTCACGATGCTGCCCTGCCAGTATTAAAAAAAAAGCCAGAAGAAGAGATGTAAATATTGGTTTAGGACATGAAGACATCACTTGCCGACCTCCACCTAACCCATGGTTTGATGTTCAGACGGGCTCCAGCACCAAAGAAGCATAAAAAAAAGGCAAAGCAGATGAACGAAACATGAAACAAAAGCCTCGGCACGGGGAAGGCCATGTTTGCACATTTCATTTTGAAATATTGTTCATAAAAGACCTTCTTTCTTCTCGTCGGCTTTTGTCTCGGTTCTTGTAAATTCACTTTTATCTTTGGCTCGGCCCTTTTCTTTCTTCCCGTCAATTGCTTCTTAAGGACGGTCCGTTAGCTCCTTGCATGATTTACACGTCCTCATTTGTTTACCTTATCTTTTATTTCCTTTTCAATTTCCCCGTTCCCTATTCAGCGGCGACAAATAGCAGGAAGCGAGAAGGCTTCTTTCTAAGAACCAGATCACGCTCCGTTCCCTGTGGCATATGGATATCCTTCTTTCAAGAGGCTGGAGCAGCCAGGTGAACATCTGTTGCTCGGTGCTTTTTCTAAATGGGCAGCAATAACTCCGATAAAGTCAGCTTAAGAAAAGAGCTTAAACCAGTCCCCCGTAAGAACCAAATAATTTTTCCTATCATGTTTTGGGTCCACCTTGGCACTGATGTTTACGCCTTGCGCTGGGCCTATACCTCTGACACCGTCATTCTTTGCCAAGCTCAACATTTGCCTTGACGCGTCTTTGGATTCGGAAACCGTCTACCTCCTCCAGGCACTTTTACGGTACTTTATATCGCAATAAATATGATAATTTATTGTGTCTGAAAACCAACCAACGGCCAAAAAAAAAAAAAAGAGAACTTGACAGTGTTCCTCAATCCTAAGCGTATGCAGTCTTTTCGCAGTGAGTTCAATCATTTATAATTGAAGGAGGATAAATGTGGGGCATTCGATGGTAGTGTTGAGCGGCATAGGCCATATTCGAATTCGCGAATATTCGCGAATATATGGACGAATATTCGTCATATTCGCGAATATTTGCATATTCGTAATATTCTCGTATTATTTTCGCATATGCGAATATTCACATGTGCGGAAATTAACAAATGCGAACATTTGCATATACAACAAATTAACACAAGCGAAAATTAGCATATGCAAATTTTCGCATATGCGAACATTTGCACACCAGTCTCACACAGTAGTATTAGAGCCTTCTTACACCACATAAGCTGGAAGCAGAGAGGGATGATCACTGTGATGTGTACTGTGAAAAAAAAACAAAAAAAAAAAACGAATATTCGTAATTACGAATATATAGCGCTATATTCGCGAATTCTCGAATATACGATATTCGCGAATAAAATTCGAATTGCGAATATTCGCGAGCAACACTATTCGATGGTAGAGGTGGCCCCACAATAGTGTTTTGGCTCCAGATTCCCCCAGACCATGTGCATGCTACATAGGACTCCATATTCCTTGTTTTTAGACACATATTCGGGCCTGGTGCAAGAAGTTTTGCCACCCTAGACGAAAGCTGATTTTGCCGCCCCTTGACCCTGCCCATTGGCTCCTCCCGATGTTTGGAGGCGCGCGATGTCAGGGTGTTGGACGGACCTGACATTAGTGATCGCCCCTGTCTGCCTCGGAGGTGGCGCTGCGCTCCTCTAGCAGGCTGAAAAATGGCAATTATTAGGGTATAATTCAGAGAGCGGAATTCCGTGAGTAGAAATTTGCGCTGTGAACATTACCATCAGTGTGAATGGGTCTTCCGTGAGACCCGTTCATACTGAGGGATTTCCGCGGCAGACAATTCTGCTGTTGAAATTGTTCCGCGCAAAGAACGAACATGTTCTTTCTTTGCGCGGAAATCCGTGAGAACTGCGTAGCCCTCAATGGTGAAGGTGCGGTGCCACGCGGTCCTACTGCCGTAGTATTTTCGGCACCGGTCACCAGACGGAATCTCCCCTCGCCAAATTCAGCAAGAGGAGATTCCGCAGTCTGAACATACCCTTATAGTACGGATGGGGTGGAGGTAGCCTGGCGGGGTTTTGCTTGACGGGTAGGTGCTTCAGATGCTGGCTAACTTTATTGCAGTAGGCAGAGTGGCACCCCCATCAAGAGGGCGCTCTAGTCAGCTTCCTAATTTGCCTATAGGCAGAGCCGGCCATGCACATGTTCCCCTATAATAGTGTCCTTGCAACATATGCCCATCATATAAGGAAACTATAGTTAAAAGTGTCCTTACCCAAGAAGGTCCAATAATAGCATGATGCCCCATAATCTGTCATTTTTACTATATAACTGCATCATTATATCCCAGAGGCCCTAATAGCAGTGTCCTATAACTATGTGTCATTTAAAGATATATGTAGATTAAGGGCGCTTTATGTGCTGTTATCTCCTATTAGGTAAGAGTCGATGTATAAAAGGTAATTCTCTCACCTTTCTCTGGGCCGCTACTACCATCTTATTCTCACCGATTGCTGGACATGACTGGACGGATTTAGAATTTAGGCCCTGATTCAATAAACTAACCAAATGACAAGGCCACTAGGTTGCAGTAAAAATGGACAACCCAGGCACATTTATTTAAACACATAATATCTTTAAAGGGGTACTCCCGCAGAAT
The DNA here is from genome assembly GCF_029499605.1 of Hyla sarda. Lineage (NCBI taxonomy): Eukaryota > Metazoa > Chordata > Amphibia > Anura > Hylidae > Hyla > Hyla sarda. Next base: position 416,277,905 of record NC_079191.1, read on the forward strand.
TATTATTTTTTTAAATCAACTGATGCCAGAAAGTTAAACAGATTTGTAAATTACTTCTATTTAAAAATCTTAATCCTTCCAGTACTTATCAGCTGCTGTATAATACAGAGGAAGTTCTTTTCTTTTTTAATTTCTTTTCTGTCTGTCCACAGTGCTCTCTGCTAGAGATGTCGCGAACATAAAATTTTCGGTTCGCGAACCGCGAACACGAACTTTCGCAAAAGTTCGCGAACCGGGCGAACCACCATTGACTTCAATGGGCAGGCGCATTTTAAAACCCACTGGGACTCTTTCTGGCCACAATAGTGATTTAAAAGTTGTTTCAAGGGGACTAACACCTGGACTGTGGCGTGCCGGAGGGGGATCCATGGCAAAACTCCCATGGAAAATTACATAGTTGATGCAGAGTCTGGTTTTAATCCATAAAGAGCATAAATCACCTAACATTCCTAAATTCTTTGGAATAACGTGCTTTAGCCCCCTTTAGGCAGCACAAAGAGCCCCCCTTTAGGCAGCACATAGATTCTCCCATGTTAGGCAGCACATAGTTAGATTTCCCCTTTAGGCAGCACATAAGATTCCCCCAAATTAGGCAACATAAAGTTAGAGCCCCCCTTTAGGCAGCACATAGTTAGAGCCCCCCTTGAGGCAGCACATAGATTCCCCCATATTAGGCAGCACATATTTAGAGCCCCCCTTGAGGCAGCACATAGTGAGATTTGAACCCAAGGCCATAGCGCTGCAAGTGCTAACCTCTGAGCCACCATGCTACCCTTAGCATACATCTAATATCCACGGTTGCTAAAATGGACAGAGATGTCAGCAGAGAGTACCAGAAAAATTTCCCATATTAGGTTGGGAGTATAGTTCCCCCACATCAAGTTGGCAGTATAGTTCCCCACACTAGGTTGGCAGTATAGTTCCCCACATCAAGTTGGCAGTATAGTTCCCCACATTAGGTTGGCAGTATAGTTCCCCACATTAGGTGCAGTATAGTTCCCCACATTAGGTTGCGAGTATAGTTTCCCACACTAGGTTGGCAGTATAGTTCCCCACATTAGGTTAGCAGTATAGTTCCCCACATTAGGTGCAGTATAGTTCCCCACATTAGGTTGGCAGTATAGTTCCCCACATCAAGTTGGCAGTATATTTCCCCACACTACGTTGGCAGTATAGTTCCCCCCCCCCCCCCCCCACACACACACAAGGTTGGCAGTATAATTCCCCCCACAAGGTTGGCAGTAAAGTCCATCCCCCCCCCCCACATTAGGTGCAGTAAAGTTCCCCCCACATTAGACAGGCAGTGTTCCCCCACAGACATACAGCCTCCAGCCATATACAGTGTATGGCTGGAGGCTGTATGTCTGGGTCGGAACACCGAAGATGACGTCCCGCAGGTCACTTACCATGCGCGCGTCATCCTCGGTCCTCCCCAACGCATGCGTGCGCCCGTAAAGCAGAGCAGAGCATCGGGGAGGACCGAGGATGACGCGCGCATGGTAAGTGACCAGCGGGACGTCATGCACCACCTCTCGGCAGTCACGCTTTTTTAAAGTTAACGCGGGGCCGCAGAGAGGTAACCAGGACATCCTTGTGTCCCAAAAAGAACTTTCGGGACACAGGGATGTCCCGAATGTGACGGGGGCCCGTGGCCGCGTGCCCACAGAGGGGGCTCGGCGTGGCACCTGTGGCACGCGTGCCATAGGTTCGCCATCACTGCACTAGTGTGATAATGAGCAAAAAAGCTTGCCAGCGGAGTTCCCCTTTTAAGCAGTGGTCCCATACCAGGGTGCCTTCAGCTGTTGCAAAACACACGGACTGATGTTTGAGCCCTTTTAATACTGTAGTTGCTGGACTGAAAAAAAAGTTTGCCAGCGGAGTACCTCTTAACCAGAGGTAACCCAACCAGGGTGCCTCCAGCTGTTGCAAAACACACGGACTGATCTTTGAGCCCTTCTAATACTGTAGCTGCTTGAAAGAAATCAAGTTTTCACCCGGAGTACCCCTTTTAACCTGTGGTTCCCTCCCAACCAGGGTGCCTACAGCTGTTGCAAGAGACACAGACTGATATTTGAGCCCTAAAAAGGGCTTTTTTGGGTGCTGTCCTTAAAGCAGATGTTATATTAGGGGTTTAGGAGTGTAGTGGACCCTGAATTAACCACCTAGCTATCGCTTTCCCTATTACAGCAAGAGCAGCTTCACTTTCCCTCCACTCTCTAAGCCCACAGCATGCTGAATGAAAGTAAAATGGAGTCCGTGCAGGAGGTAGGAGGGTCTGGAAGGGAGGGTCTGCTAGTGATTGGCTGTAATGTGTCTGCTGACTGTGACACACAGGGTCAAAGTTTACCGCAATGTTAATGAATAGGGGGCGAGTCGAACTTCACATATGTTCGCCCGGCGAGAGCGAACGCGACCATGCGAAGTTCGCCGTGAACCGTTCACGACATCTCTACTCTCTGCTGACACCTCTGTCCATGTCAGGAACTGTCCAGAGCAGGCACAATTCCCTATAGCAAACCTCTCCTGCTCTGGACAGTTCCTGACATGGACAGAGGTATCAGCAGAGAGCACTGTGACAGAAAAGACCCCTTTAGTATCCCTTTAACACATATTAAACACAGCTTTCTACATAGAAAATCACAAAGTAACATCATATTAATCATAATAAACATAATATTAATATTAACACTATTAGTAACATCCCACACCATCCCATCTGACAGGAAGAGTCCCTTGAGGTCTCTTCTGTATGTGTATATGTATGTATAACACTCCTTCATTAAGCACCACACACATAGTAAATACATTACCCTTGGTCATCTACACCTGACCATAGGGTACCCACATATCATCTTGGTGCATGGACCAAGTAGTACCAAAAGTTCCAGTACTTTGTGGATGTTATGTCACTTATCTGTTCAGACCTGCATCCTGTTATAGGAAATTGCAGCTCAATCAGAGTTAACACTACCTTTCTACACAAGACACCAACTGGAATCCAACCAGTGTAAACATTGTCCTTCAAGGGAGAGAAAGAAACAATATTTCCACTGCCTTAAGAATTGTTAGAAGTCTTCCAATAAATTTGTATCTCCCTGTTATGGAAAAAGTTTCATTCTTAAGTAAAGAAACCCATCGCATTAATCTCCTTGACACTTAGTGTCCTGGCTTTATTTGCACCTAGCAACATCAAGGGCACCCCAACCTCCATCAACAAGGATACCATACTAGGGTGTTCCCCAAGGGAATACATTCACCAATAGCTCGGTGCTGGCCTATTAGAGCTTGGGAATTGCCCTGTGAGCACCTTGCGCCATAGATTACTGTGACAAGGCTGCAGGACAGCACAATGATTCAATAGGCTTACGATCTCCTCGGGGTTGCTGCAGAAGTTATGGAGACAGCTGAGTCAGTGGTTGCCTTTGATGTCTGAAGATTGGTTACTGATGCTTAATTGGATAGTATCATCAGGGAGAATGGGTGGAGCATACCCCTAGCTCCTCATGATGGAGAACCCATGGCATATGTCTCATATACCTTCCCACTTATACTGGCCAACCAATAGTGTTGCTCACGAATATTCGCAATTCGAATATTATTCGCGAATATTGCATATTCGCGAATTTGCGAATTTCGCGAATATAGCGCTATATATTCGTAATTACGAATATTGTTTTTTTTTTTTTTTTTTTTTTCACAGTACACATCACAGTGATCATCCCTCTCTGCTTCCAGCTTGTGTGGTGTAAAGAAGGCTGTAATACTACTGTGTGAGACTGGCGTGCGCGAAAATTCGCATATACGAAAATTAGCATATGCGAATCTTCGCATATGCGAAATTTCACATATGCGAATTTTCGCGTGTGCTAATTTTGAATATATTCTAATATTCACATATGTTAATTTACGCATATGCGAAAATAAAGCGAGAATATAACGAATATGCGAATATTCGCGAATATATGACGAATATTCGTCCATATATTCGCGAATATTCGCGAATTCGAATATGGCCTATGCCGCTCAACACTACCAACCAATGAATAACAGTGACATAACAGCTTATCTGCTCAGAGACCATGCTAAAGTAATGAGGAATGAAAGACCTGTGTGCAAGGTCAATTCTCTCTAGATGATTTGATGGCACCAGTATCTGCTGAAGTTATCTGCCCACTGGTGTTATGAAAGTGTTGTACGGTTTCCTATGATGGGCTCGTGACCAAGCTCTTCGGGCTAACTCAAGATGGAAGGTAAATGCTTTTTACGGGTGAGAATTCTCCATATTTGAATGGTGTGGTCCATTCTTTAAGAAGCTTGTGAGTTGTTCTTAAGCATTATTGGTTAACCGTATGTCATTGGACGTTCATCAAAACATTTTTTTTGTAATTTCTCAGACAATGAAAGCTCATATTATATAACCAAAAGGAGAAGAGACATCTCTATGAAACAATACATTCTCCTGTTCAGACACTGAACGTAATGGATCAAAGGAAATTGCAATGATGTTTTATGCTAATGTCTGCCAGATCTTTCTAAAGAAAACCTCTTCTGTTCGCTTGTGAACTAAGGAGTCTTTACAAACAAAGCCGAGCAGCCTTCCAAATCTTTGATCTCCTTTCTGCATCCTCTTTATTTGCCGAATGAGGAACCAACTAATACATAATATGAACAACACACAATTACTTCTGAATTGCCCTGAACAGAATTCTTCTATTAATATTCTTTAACCTCTTCTTGGCTACACGTCCAGTGAAGATGTCTTAGGATATGAGTTTTTTCTTTTTTTTTTCTTAATACAGGAATAAAGCAAAAAAAAAAAAAAAGTCTTGGTCCCTATGGGAGATTTTGATCAAATTTCTCATACTCTTATGAATCTCCACACAAGAACTTTGAGCCTTTATACTATTTTTCTGCCTTTTTTTCTCCATTTTCATAATTTTTTTCTCAATTTTTCCTTCCTATGCATGAATGGTGTCTCCACATGTTGGATACGCCAAAGTGCGCTAACGTTTTTGACCTCTCTGCTGAAAGTGCCTGAACAGATGCCAAAAAACGGTAAAAAATTATTTCAGAAATGACCAAACACACATTTTAGAACATTTTTAGAAAGTGGGAAACTCTTTAGCGTACCCATACAAAACCAATATCTGTTAACTGAATGCTTGTTCATTCGACAGCTATTTCTTCCAATCCCCCCCTTCTCTTGAACTTTTGGCTCAGTGGTGGCTTATCTCTTCAAGAACAAAAGGATGGGATTGAACATTTGAAATCCAACATGCCCTTCCCGTCTTCACCCCGACATTACAAGAATAGGGAGGCCCCCATATTCTTTAGATTTTTTTCTAAAATGCACGGGGGCATTTGCACAAATAAGTTTAGGCCTATAGAAAAAATTAGAAAGGAACTTATATATATAAGCAAGGCTTTCAAACATTTGCTATGGGCCCTGCATGTCTAATTATCCTTTCAGCGGCTACCATTTATGAGTTTAGTATATACACTACCTCTGTGATCCCCATCTCCCAGTAAAATGGAGTCCCAATGCTATCATGCAGAGAATAGGTGGAGATGTGTGGCCCTCTCTTTTGAAACCTAAGGCTAGGGTCACACGAGTCGTATTTTGCTACATATTTGCTGCTGCGTATTTACCTACCCATTGAAGTCAATTTGTAGCAAAATATGCAGCCGATTTACCTACCCATTGACTTAAATGTGTAGGAAAATATGTAGCAAAATACGGCACGTGTGGCCCAACCCTAAGGGTGGTGCTGCTTTGGCTCTCACAATAACTGCCACCAAATTTTTGGGCCCAGAGGCCTTCACCAGCCTTAGTCTAGTCCTGCTCACCCCTTAGATAGTTATTAATGCAGATGCTACTCAGCACTCCTTGTTATAGCACTGTGATCGTTGCCATCCACTGCATTGGCTGGCTGTACAGTCTGATTCTCCTTTGTTGCCACCATGGTGGCACCTCAGTGGTTCTGCATTGTGTTCCCTCTCTGTGTGTCAGGATGCCAAGGGGAGCGGTGTCTCCTGATCATGGTAGGGTATTTTTAGGCTCCATTTAAATCCATGTGGATCCATGTGGTCCATGTGGACTCACTGTGCCATCAAAACGATTTTGTGTTGACTGTGATCCTGGTAGGGTTTGCGGCTGGTCCAGCGGACCAAGAGATGCTAGTGCTGGGCACCAATGGGATAGATTAAGATACTTTCAGGAACTGCTCGAGGTCTTGGGCTGGCAGGCTACACGCATAACCAAAGATGCTCAGACAGGTCAAGGTTGGTAGCACAGTTTTGTGGTCAAGCAGGATGAAGTCAAACACAGAAGTGGAAAACATGGTACAATGAAGCAGACAAAATAAGAAACCAAGTAGGGAGGCTGTGGACAAACATTGTAACATAAGCAGCTATATATGAAACTTCTTTCCTGGACACTAGCATAAAAGGATTTCCCTACTTTTTTGCCCTGGCAGTTTGAAGGTGAAGGTGAAGCTGCCTGATGTTGGTGGAACTCATTATGGCTGCGTCCACTGGCCCTTTAAAAGGCAGAGACAGCACATGCTCACCTTACAGGCAACACTAAGAACAACATACACTATGTTGATTACTGCATCTGGCTCTACCACACCACAGGGTATATATACTCTTGGGTGGGGACAATTCAAGGTTTCAAGAATCCATAATATTAATTTTTACAGTATTTTATAACACTGAAAATGCATCAATGGCAGAAAGGTGCATAAAGCCCCCAGGGAATCTGTTCACAGCGAAAGCTTCTTTTGTACCATAATTCAGCCTTTAAACAAAATACCAGTCAAGTGTGACACATAATATCCTTAATATAAAATTATTTGGTTCATTAATCTGATTTAAGCTTTATGTAAAACTATTAGCATAATACATTGAATAAATATGACCCTTGTCCATCAAGTAAATGTGGTTAATAGTTAATTGAATGCCGGACTGATTAAAGAAGATGAATCATATGTAAGTTACAGCCAGACTACCATCAATCTCCTATCAGATTGTGTGTCGGAGATTAATAAAATATGATATGAATTATATCTATGGAGGCGCAAAGATTTTGGAACTGGGAAAAACTTAAAAATAAACTCTTTTAACCTCTATTTTTGTTTTAGACTTTGTAATAGGTTCATTTGGATGGGACTATCATTACACTGGCAGACACATGGACATCTTACATATCAGATGGACATGGCTTGGCATGGTATGGATCCGAGGGAGAAATACAATTATTTTCCATCAAAGGAAGAGCCCATCTCACTTCTAGAACATAGACTCACCTGACCCTCTCCACCAAAGAAAGGAGTTATGGAGACAGCAGAGCCATTGACTGTGCAGTGATCAGTGTCCCCTGCACTAACCTGTCGGTACGAACAGGTAGTACAGGTGATATTGATGACAACCCTACTCACCTTGTCCCGTTCTGTGCTCTGGTTCTCCCGCTATGTTTCTCCGTCGCTTTTGTTCCGAGGCCGACTTGGATCATGGACGAGCTTTCTGACCACCGTTGCTGTCCTCTGCTGGGTCCTGCTGCTGGCAAACAGCAGCGGTGACTTCAAGAAGCTCTGCCCATGATCCAAATCGGCTCAGAACAAAAGCAACGGAGGAAGATAGCAGGAAAACTGGAGCAAGGAACGAGACCAGGTAAATATAGTTATCATAAGTGTCACCTTCATAGACAGGTTAGTGCAGGTGACACTGATGACAGATTTCCTTTAAATATGGCTGCTGGACAGGGGCCAGGAAGCCAAAAGCAGCCAACTAAGATGCATAAGACTCATTTCATTAAAGATGTGTTGATGACATAACCCCACAAACTACATAAGTCTCAGAGCTACGTAAACAGCGTAGCTCTTAGTGCAACTCCCATGAATTCAATGGAACTCATGCAACTAAAGCTGGCTTGGCTGTTTTTGGCTTCCTTGACCACCAGGTCTGAACACTTTTGGTCAGGATAGGGAAGCTTAGAGAGCTTTGACTTAGAGAGCTAACTTAGCCTTCAACACCTCCTACTTTAGCAAAGTCTCCATGTACAGTATTCCAGACAAGAAAAAGTGCAGGCAATCCCATTGTAAAATATGCCTGCCTTCTGAGTGATGTGGAAGAGACACAAATTCTGATGGCTCCAAATGTTGGCCAAAAATGTTTCCTCTCCAGGCATGGGATAATGTTGCAAGGGGCATTTAGCCTATGATCTGCACAGGATCCTTGGCCCGTGATCTACACAGGATCTGTTGGTAATTGACCTATTGATGGTGTTCAGTGGTTTGTGTTCTGATGGCTCCTAGGCTCGGACAAAGATGTTAACCATATCCATGTCTTCAGCATATGGATAAAGTTGCAAGTGGTGCTTGTCCAATTATCTACACAGGATCCGTCATTAATCAATTGATGGTTTGCTGATCCCTTTATCTGGTTGATGTTTTAAGAACAACAGGGGCAGGGGCCCCATAACAAGTCTTACATGGGTACTTTGCTGCTCAGCGTTTGGAACAAACTGTTCCGAATGCTGGAGCCAGTGTCGGGAGTTCGTGATGTCATAGCACCGCCCCCTCATGACATCATATCCCACCCCCTCAATGCAAGTCTATGGGAGTCACGCCCCCTTTCATAGACTTGCATGCTTGTGACATCATGAGGAGGGCAGGGCTGTGACGTCACAAGCTCCCAGCGCCAGCTCCAGCGTTATGAACAGTTTGTTCCAAACATTGAGCAGCAGAGTACCCCTTTAAGCAGTAATCTAGACATACATACTTTTAGGTCTTTTAGGATTTTTGGGGATTCCAATTGAAAACATTTTATGCTTGACATTGTGAGGTGATCTATTTTAACCAAATTGTCATTGCAATTTTTATATTGTTTATAAACAAACAAATATAATAAAAAAAAAAAAATAAAAAACACAAAAAAATACCCGAAGGCCATAAAAGTGTAAAAAAAAAGTTGCTTTGTTCCTCTTTGCATTTTGTGTGTGTGTTTTTTTTCCTACTGTGATTCTTACATTCTGAGAACAACGAGTTTGCTGTGGCCTGGTTATTATTTAACAAGTCACTGTTGATTAGTTTCCATTTCAATGGCATCTTGGTTTGACAAATAAAGAGAGTTTTCTCACGACTGAACTTTAGGCTGAGGCAAGAGACGGGATTGAACCTTAAAAAAAAAAATATCCAATACGAACCTCTTCCAGACATCTCTCATATGTAGCCAGCTTGATATGAAATATAAAATAAAAAGACTCGGTACTTAGTCTTCCCGAAGACTCTCGAGTAACCTCACATAACTCTGTTGTGTTCATGTATTTCAGGGCTTTGTCAATGGTAGAACAAGTCTGCCGACTAGAAACCCTTTGTTATTCCTCATCCTTTTTCCTTGTTCTGTATGGGCCTTTGAGATAATAATGATAAAACAATTAATAAAAAATGATAAATGAAATTCAGCAGTGAATTCTTTTTAAAACCACTGACACCTTGCATAAAAGGATTAGAGCAAAGGATACAAGGATAATAGTGTTTTCTATTTGTACTGTATGGGAAGGAACATTTCTGAGCTATATGGACACTGTTTTCACTTGCTACCTAATGGATAAAGTCAGCGAAGTATCAGGATAATGGTAGATTAAAGGTCTCCTGCTTCAGAAACACAATACCTTGTGATTTTGTCAAAAACAAAGAATCAAGGTGAGGCCGCAAAGATGATTCTGAAAGCATTGGATGCACATTTTGCTCTAACACGCTTTTTCAATGACTTTTCTATCATTGAGGGAAACGGCTCGAGTCCTTGCAGCAAGTTGTATTTGCAAGTAGTTGGGCGCAGTTCATATGGCTCAATAAAAGTTAGTTCGTGTTCTTTGTGAGACACTATTGTTATATCATCACAGTTTTTTCTATTAGCTATGGAGAAAGAATATATAATGTAGATCATCTTTTTTCAGAATGTTCTCCTGGACTGATTCAAACAAAGGACTGGTTGGTAGTGTTGCTCGCGAATATTTGCAATGCGAATTTTATTCGCGAAAAACGCATATTCGCGAATATAGCACCATATATTCGTAATTACGAATATTTGTGTTGTTTTTTTTTCACAGTACACATCACAGTGATCACCCCTCTCTGCTTCCAGCTTGTGTGGTGTAAAGAAGGCTCTAATATTACTGTGTGAGACTGGTGTGCGAATTTTCGCATATGCGAATTTTTGTATATGCTAATTTTCGCTTGCGCGAATTTTCGGGTATGCGAAAATAAAACAAGAATATTATGAATATGCGAATATTCGCGAATTCGAATATGGCCTATGTCGCTCAACACTACTGGTTGGTGTCTGTACCGACTCACATGTATTGAGGCCCAATGTAAGGTCTAATTCCCATGTTCTTCTCCCTTATTATTGTTGTTTTTTCCACCCCAAAAATTTTTTCCCTTTATGAAGAAAAGGGGACCAGTGAATGTCCAGTGTGGTAGGAAAAACTATAAGGAGCAAAGAACATAGCAGTTCATGTGCAGACTCCTCAGGGACATTTTGGGGACATTTATCATCGTCTTTAGAGCAGTTTTTTTGTGTAGATTTGTCTCTATTTAGGCACAGCGCTGCACCTCAGGCTATTTTTTGCGCCTTTTCGATTTACACTTTTTTAAAAAAGTGTGTACAGACCAGCTGTTGAGGTTATTCTTATGCAGAGGTTATTTATTTATCAACGGAGACTTTTTGTGAAAAGGCGCAAATAAAGGTGTAAAGCCACTGAAAAGTCTCTAAACCACATCAGCCCAGACTTAGCGTAGCTTTATAGTGTACGTGAAGAGCGACATTTTTAAAAATGCATATCCTCCACAAAATGTATTAAATGCCCTGCGACCATTTAATAAATTTGGCGGAGTCACGCAAAAAATAAATAAAAATAAATAAAAAATTAACTACATCACGCATATCTTAGTAAATGCCCCCATAGTGTACTAAGTTGACGTGATATGCACTCGCCTATTGATCTTGAATAAGTTGTCTCTGCTCAGTTGGTCCGACACACCTGCATCACAGTTGGTGTTTTGAAGACAACAGTGTCACCTTAATCTTGGTCCTGCCTGCTAGCGGGGGTGACACTGATCAACATGGGGGGGAGGTTTATCAAAACCTGTCCAGAGGAAAAATTGCTGAGTTGCCCATAGCAACCAATCAGATTGCTTCTTTCATTTTTAATAAGGCCTCTGCAAAATGAAAGAAGCAATCTGATTGGTTGCTATGGGCAACTCAACAACTTTTCCTCTGGACAGGTTTTGATAAATCTCCCCCATAGGGGGAGATTAATCAGAACCTGTCCAGAGGAAAAGTTGCCCAGTTGCCCAGGTGTCCATAGCAACCAATCAGGTCGCTTCTTACATTTTGCAAAGGCTTTGTTAAAAATGAAAGAAGCGATCTGATTGGTTGCTATGGGCAACTAAGAAACTTTTCCTCTGTTTTGATAAATCTCCCCATTTCTACAGGCAGAAGAAGAAGAATGCATATTTATTAGGGGGCGTAAATCTAGAATTTCGCCGGGAAAGAGTATCAGTGGCGGTCATTCAAGGTTACCGGTGGGGAATTTAAAGGAGTACTCCGGTGCACGAGCTTAAGCCTATCACTGGCCGAGGCGGGACATCGCTGCGGCCAGTGATAGGCTGAAGCTCCGTGTGACGTGCCGGGCTAACAGGAAGTAAGAAGAATACAGCCCGGGGACCGAACACCTGTACCGGAGCTCCGGGGGCTCGTTGGTAGGTAAGATAAACTGTGTTTTCTTTTATTTTGCAGCCCGGACGGGATACAATGAAAAAAGTGTGCACCGGACTACTCCTTTAAAAGTGAAAGCAAAAATACACCGTACATTGCAGGGGAGCGGAGCATGCCGCCCGCTTCCCTGTTTAATAACTTCTGATCGCATCGGGTCTCAGAAGTGAGACCCGATGCGATCAATCCCTCAGTCCCTGTACTACAACCCTCATCATGGAACAGAGTCTGTTCCATGACGGGGGTAGTAGCACAAAAACTAATGTAGCCTCCCCAGCCACCGGCAGACTCCCACAGTCAGGGAACTACTACCCCCATAATGCAAACAAGTTTGTTCCATTATGGGAGTAGTAGTAGTCCCGGCTGCGGGAGTCTGTAGGGCGAGGTGTTAAAGGGGCCATAAAACAAAATAACGGTACATGATGGTTATGATGGGTCTTAACGGATGAATATGCCCATTTTTTTGACGGACATTATTCAGCCGTTAGCACCCATAATTTAATCCGTTATTATACATCCGTTTTTTCAATTATACAATACAGAAAATGGAATTTTAATAACAGATGAATACTCATAGTGTGAAAGCGGCCTAAAATGTAGACTCCATTCTTGGGTGTATAAAAAATTATGAAGCCACCAAAAAAAAAAAAAAGGAATGTTAATTTTAAACAGGGATCAATTTAGCTGACACTAATAAAAATTTAGAAAGGGGCCATTTAAATGTAAAAATATTATAATTTTTTATAATATTTTTTTTATTTTATTAATATTAATATTGTGTTTAATAAAGTGTGTGTATGTGTGTTTCACTTTTTTTTTTTTTTACAATTTTTAGGTAGTATTACTACTCTCAGCATGGAAATAATATCTAATTCCCTGGGGAGGTGCATTAATACTTAACTTTTAATATAGAAAAGTTAAAAAATCACCAAATTATAGTGCTCAAATATACCCAAAACAAAATATTAATTTTGCTGGTCGAGACATGTAACGCTCTCCAGCATGTGATAATACAAATTAGTAGGGTGTATTTCTCATAGCTCTCCTCACTGACCCCTACTCAAGTACAGTGGTTCCTCAACATACGATGGTAATCTGTTCCAAATGAACTATCGTTTGTTGAAACCATCGTATGTTGAGGGATCCGTGCAATGTAAAGTATAGGAAGTTGTACTCACCTGTCCCCGCCGCTCCGGACCATCACCGCTCGTCACCGCTGCCCTGGATGTCGCCCTCCATCGCTGTTGCCGGGTCCCCATGGTGTCCCCGACGCTCCGGACGTCTCGGCTTCTCCAGGATCGTTGCTCTCACGTCACCGCCATCACGTCACTACGCACGCCGCTCCTATTGGATGACGGGACGGCGTGTGTGGGGACATGATGACGACGATGGAGAGAACCGGCGATACAGGGGGTACATCGTGAAGAGGACGATTCGGAGCCCTGAGGACAAGTAGAAGACCATCACCGGAGCACACGGGGCACCGTAAACGTGATGGCCTCGACATACAAAAGCATCGTATGTTGATGCTGCCTTCAGCATGCGATGGCCTCTGAGAGGCCATCGCATGTTGAAATTATTGTATGTCGGGGCCATCGTAGGTCGGGGGGGTCACTGCACTCCCTAGGAATCCCTGATGAGCCACCTGTAGTAATACAGAGCAGCAAAACGCATTGGATATGTATGGTTTCGCTTAGTAATGCATAAAAATACCTCAGGTATGAATACTGTGCTATATCCCTGGTCACCACCCACGGGTTTGCTTTACTCCTGTACCTACCACATGTTATTGCTTCGTTTGTGATATATTTGTGCGTCTGTACTTTAACTCCTCCTCTATAGGGGCGAGTCCCTGCCTTCTGTATCACATCTGTTTACCATATCGAAGCCCAGTATCCTCCACCTAGCCTAGGGTCTACTAGAGGTTCCGGTGTAGGTTCAGGTCACAAGGACAGGTGACCTACAGGCTGTCAGGCAGGCATTCCAAATAGGGATAAGATCAGTTGTCCCAATCTGCCCAAATTGCTACAATATTGTTTACGTGTATAATAACTGTCTTGAACAACTTATATACTGTTGTGAATAAATTATTCATTCGTAAGATGTTGTTCTTGATATTTAAAAAAAAAAAATTTGCAGAGAATTTACTCAGATCGAATCGATTTTTTTTTTTTTATTCGGCGAATCGGCCGAATCGAATTTTTCAAAAATTCGCTCATCTCTATATGACATATTAGAGAGATAGGTTTTGTGCTTTGGACATTCCTTCTTGTTAGAAACAAGGAAACAGAAGGGGGAAAAAACGGAGCATCTCATTGAGTAATAACTCCTAAAAAGATGCATAAAAAAAGGTATATATATATAAATCTCATAAAACAAACATAAACAATACATATATAAAAAAATTATATATATAACTAATTTTATAGCATAGGCCACAGTGGCAATGCTATTTGTTTTTTTTTGTATTTACATTTAGCCACTGTAGCATATACTATAAAACAAATTACTTACATATGTTGTGTATATATATATATATATATATATATATATATATATACACACACACACTATATATTTATAAATATATATATATATATATATATGTGTGTGTGTGTGTGTGTATTGTGGGTATACAGTGGGTCACAAAACAGTGGGTATACAGTGGGGCACAAAACTATTTAGTCAGCAACCAATTGTGTGTAAGTTCTCTCACTTAAAAAGATGAGAGAGGCCTGTAATTTTCATCCTAGGTATACCTCAACTATGAGAGACATGATGAGGAAAAAAATCCATAAAATCACGTTTTCGAAATTTTTTAAGAATTTATTTGAAAATTATGGTGGAAAATTAGTATTTGGCCCCCTAAAAGAAAAAAGCAAGATTTCTGGCTCTCAAAGGCCTTTAACTTCTTATTCAAGAGTCTCCTCTGTCCTCCACTAGTGTCAAAATGAACACAAGAAAGGTGAGCATAAATCCCAGAACCAAACAGGGGAACCTAGTGAATGACCTGCAGAGAGCTGGGACCAAGCAACAAAGGCTACCATCAGTAACACACTACACTGCCAGGGACTCGAATCATGCAGTGCCAGAGGTGTCCCCCTGCTTAAGCCAATCTGGGCCCATCTGAAGTTTGCTAGAGAGTATTTGGATGATCCAGAAGAGTATTGGGAGAATGTCATATGGTCGGATGACACCAAAGTAGAACTTTTGGGTAAAAACTCAACTTGTCGTGTTTGGAGGAGAAAGAATGCTGTGTGGCATCCAAAGAACACCATACCTACTGTGAAGCATGGGGGTGGAAACATCATGCTTTGGGACAGATTTTCAGCAAAGGGACCAGGACGTCTGATCAGTGGGAATGGGGCCATGTATCGTGAGATTTTGAGTGAAAACCTCCTTCCATCAGCAAGGGCATTGAAGATGAAACGTGGCTGGGTCTTTCAGCATGACAATGATCCCAAACACACTGCCCGGGCAACAAAGAAATGGCTTCATAAGAAGCATTTCAAGGTCCTGGATTGGCCTAGCCAGTTTCCCTATCTTGACCCTATACAAAACCATTTGAGGGAGTTGAAAGTCCATGTTGCCCAGCGACAGCCCCAAAACATCACTGCTCTAGAGGAGATCTGCATGGAGGAATGGACCAAAATACCAGCAACAGTGTTTGAAAACCTTGTGAAGACTTATAGATTATGTTTGACCTTTGTCATTGTCAACAAAGGGTATATAACAAAGTATTGAGATGAACTTTTGTTATTGACCAAATACTTATTTTCCACCATAATTTGCAAATAAATTTTAAAAAAATCAGACAATGTGATTTTATGGATATTTTTTCTCATTATGTCTCTGATAATTGAGGTATACCTATGATGAAAATTACTTTTTAAGTGGCTGACTAAATACTGTTTTCCCCCACTGTACATGTACATTCAGTAGTGGTCCCTGTTAGCAGCTTGCGGTCCAAAAACACCCAGTGCAATATCTCTACCGGAGTCACTTTTGGTTTAGGAGGAGTGGCACCTCTCTCATCATGATTATAAGCTTATCACAAAGTGCCCTCATGCTGGAACCTCCAGAGATCAGCTACAATACATGGGGAAATGTGGCAGTAAGGCTAGGTTTACACTGTGGAATCCAAACGGAGATTCCGAGTGCGGCCAGCCCAGACTGAATCAGTCGGCGCTAGGACTGTACGGACACTGCAGTCTCCAATAGACTGCAATGTGTTCCGCGAGTATTTCTGCCTGAAGAATGAGCAACCTATTTATCTGCAATGTGTTTTTAGGCCCATGCACTTTAGCTCAGGGTGGGACCAACACCCAGTTGTCGATCCACCACTTAGGGTGGATGGGCAAATAGGCAGGGAGAGCGGTTTTAGGGTCAGTTTAGGGCTCACTCTCCCTGTCCCTTGGTCGGTCCCTGACAGCAAGCCACACCCTCCACCCATTCCATGCCCCATCTTGCAAAGACATGCCCACCCTTTAAGCCACATCCCTTTTATTTTCCTCTTACAATATCTTTACCACAACGCATCCCTACCTGAGGACGGGATATGAGGATTAGAAATGGGGATGGGATATGTTGACAGGATATGAGGATGGAATATGAGGTTGGGATATGAAGATGGGATATGAGGTCGGGATATGGGGTCGGGATATAAGGATGGGATATGAGGACAGGATACGAGGACGGGATATGAGGATGTGCATGTGGATAAATATCTATATATCTATCTCTCTATATCGTCTATCTCTTAATTCTTGGTATATACAGAAGTGATAAAGGGTCTATGACATTTTTCATTTTGAATATTGTCATGTCATATTTGCGAATATCATCACTATCTATCTACCTGTCTAATTTTAGTGACAATATTCGCGAATATGAGGATATTTCCGAATATTCGCATATTCTCATATTCGCGAATATTCGCTCTCCAGTCTAATATGGTAAATAGTATAGGAGCCTTCTTTAGACCACAAGCTGTAAGCATGGAGGGATGAGATCACTGTGATGTGTTCTGTGTGAAAAAAAATTATGAATATTTGTAATTACGAATATATGGCACTATATTTGCCATATTCGCGAATATGCGAAATTCGCAATAAATATTCAAATTGTGAATATTCGTGCTCAACACTAATGAGGACGGGATATGAGGATGGGATATGATGAAGGGATATGATGACTGTATATGAGGATGGGATATGGGGACGGGATATAGGAACGGGATATGAGGTCGGTATATGAGGACGGAATATGGGGATGGGATATGAGGTTGAGGTCGGAATACGAGGAGGGGATATGGGGTCGCGATATCATGAGGGGATATGAGGACAAAAGCTTCCTCCTTTGTTGCTTTTCCTCCCCCACAAGGATAAGGTTGGAAAAACCGGGCAGCGCCGGGTACTCACCTAGTATAAAATAAAATACTCGTATTTTGCCGTTCTGCATATTCCCAAGTTACCTTACCTTGCTGTGTTCATATATTTCAGAGTTTTTTTTAGAGTTTGTTATGCTCAAAGCTTTTCCTTGATCTAAATGGACTTTTGAAATAATAATGATTTAAAAAAAAACAGTTAATAAAAAAAGAAAAATAATTTGAGCATGGGATACAAGGGTCATAGTGTTTTCTATTAGTACTGTATGTGAAGGAACATTTCTAAACTATATGGACACTGTTTTTGCTTACTGCCTAATAGATAAAGTCAGCGGAGTATCAGGATATTGGTAGATTAATGGTCTCCTGCTTCAGAAACACAATAGCTTGGGATTTTATATAAAAAACACAAAGATCAAGGTGAGGTCATAAAGTCTATTCTGAGAACATTAGATGCATATTTTGCTCTAACATGCTTTTTCAATGACTTTATTAGCATTGAATGAAATGGCTCAAGTCTTTGCAACAAGTGGTATTTGCAAGAAGTTGGACGCAGTTTATACGGCTTAATAAAAGTTCATGTTCTGAGTGAGACACTTTTTTATTCTCGGAAAAAGATATGATGTAGATTTTTTTCTTATTGTTTTCTTGGATCGACCCCCCCAAAAAAAAAGGGCTGGTTGGTGTTTGAAGTGACTCATGTAGTTTCTCTTATGAGTTTTGCTGATTATTTGTAAAGTTATAAAAGTACCCTTTTTGTCAGTAGTTAAAAAAGTCAAACTGGTGGTGCTGAGCTGCAGCAGCGCATCATCCTTCTCCCTCCACCCTCCCTGCATGATTGACATACAGGGCTGGAAAGGAGTATTCCCTTCTGAAGCCCAGCACCACCAGTGTGACTCTTCAAAATTGGTAATGTTATTCCCCTAACCCCTCTCTGCCAGCATAAGCATATATACCTGCTATGGAGTTGCCAGATTCCCTTGTAATCAAACAGTTGTCTTTGTAATACAGGACAGGGCAGATCCTCCAGAGCAAAAGACTCTCTTTCAACTACTCTGTAATCTGACCAAGAGATTGGGATCCTGAACAGGGGACCCCTCTCTATTAACTCAAAATCCCCCAACAATGGCCCTGATTTATTATTGTAAACCCGACATGTTTTGTCGGGTTGTGCACCAGAAATTCTGTCTGTGCCAGAGTTTTCTCCAGAATTAAAACAAAATCCTTCATTTTACTGAGTAAACCAGAAAAAAGGGGCATGGCCTTCGGGGAAATTGGGCGTAGCCATCAAAAAGGGGCATTCCCCAGACATTTTCACAGAAACCCAACATATTTACCATGGTTTTCACAGAAAATGTTGTGGATTTGAGCTGAGGAAAACCCGACAGATCAGAACATGTGTAAAAAAGCAAAATGTAAGGAAAATAGCAAAATGTAGGGAAATCTTAGTATATACCGTGGGAAAAAAATTCTAGGCAATTAAAACCCACAAAGAAAACTACTCTCCACTCTTAGTAAATCAGGGCCAATGTGTATGAAAACTATGAAAATGCATTTGTGTAAAATAAAGTAATCACTCAAACTGTAAAATGGAGTAAAATTTTGCTTTTGTGGTGTTTTTAGCTATGTCTCTCTAGTCTAGCGATTCAGGAGTCAAGAGAGTGGTGAAGGTCTGCACCATCAGGGGATATCTGAATCATTGAAGAATGTGACCAAGATTCTAAGTGAGGTGTGAACTGTACAAGTCTGGGCATTTTTATTTTCTAATATATTTTTCTATAACTGTTTGATAATTTAAAATATTTGGTAATCCATTATCAATAGTAACAGATTAAAATCCTTTTACTTTATTAACTGATGCCTTCCCTCCCTCCGTCCCTGTCTCTTTTTGTGGAGGATGTGGAAAGAAACAACATTTAGCAAGAATTTGGTAGATTATTAAGTCATCTTATCTCAACTCTACATCTCTTTGTAAATAAGTCAAGGTTTTCTGCAACCTTGCAAACACGCGGGAATCATTCCTAGCCACAGATGACCCGATGATTTAAAGGGGTTTTCCAGTTTTCTGTAAAACAATCTTAAGGTGAACGTCCAACTTTCCTGAGCTCATTAATTTCTTGAACATATTTATAGCAATCAAAAGATCTGTTTTTCTCGTACACAGTTCCAAATCACCTGCTTAGATGTGGAGTTAAAAATAGGTACGGAGGACTGGGAGCGTCGGTGCTGCAGCTGGGGAGAATATTTCTCAAGTAAAAAATTGCTTATTTTGTCAAAAATGTAAAAAAAAATAATTATTCAAAATTAAAAGAAAAATATACACATTGGGGTTTATTTACTAATATGATCCCGACTCTTTTTATGTCGGGTTTTACACCCAAATTGTGTCGCACATTCCATGCGACACAATTTGCGACCAAAAAACCAAAACCCTCCATTTTACAAGGAAAACCCCCAAAGGGGCGTGGTCAGGGTAGACAGTGGGCGTGGCCCCAACACAAGGGGTGTGTCCTCGACAGTTTTGAAAAATCCCAACATATTTACTAAGGTTTCCACAGAAAATGTGGTGGATTTGAGCTGAGAAAAACCAAGCAAAACGTAGGGAAAAGTGCAAAATGTAGGGAAACCTTAGTAAATACCTTGGAAAAATTCCTGTTGGAAATCAAACCCACAAAGAAAACTATACAACACTCTTAGTTAATAAACCCCATTGTGTATCCGCCAAATCTGTAATTAATTAAACTACACAACTCGTGCTGTAAAAATAATTCTTTATATAGCTATGATGAGGGAAAAATAAAAAGTTAAGGCTCTTGTAAGGCGAATGCCATTCGACCTTGTAACCTATATCAGCTGCTGAGATTGTCCTCTTCCTTTCCTACGTGTCAGATGTGAGGTCCACCTGAAGCCATCTTACTCATCTGTTTGAAGTCTGATCCTTGTCCTGATGCTACTTCTTCTTCTTCTCATAGTCCTTATTCCTGGTCTGCTTTTGGTGCTTCTTTCTGATCTGCTTTGGTCCTTCTTTCTGGTCTGCTAATGGTCCTTCTTTCATGCCTGATCCTTTCTCCTGGCCTTGTTCCTTGGGGTTCCTTCTCTTTTCCTCCATGCTGCCAGATGCTTCATTGCCTTGTTTTAATGGTTCTGATCTGCCTGTCTGAACATACTCCAGTACTAACCTCCTGGATTTGGTTCCACCTGACTATGCTTCTGTCCTTTTACTATCCTGTCCTTTTCCTTGGTTTTTGAGAACCTTACCGATCTAAACTTTGATGTGTCTCTGTGACAGGTCTAAAGTTTTTATAAACTACAGGTACATTTTATGGTTGAAAACTAGAGGATTGTTTAGACCCATAGACGTAACTTGTAGCTTCTGGGCCCCGATGCTAAATCTGCAACAGGGCTCCATGTGCCAATTATAATACTGATCTCTTATGGGGCCGATGTGTTTTTAGGTCCCCTTAGGCACCAGGGCCCCAATGCAACAGCTACCTCTGCACCCCCTATTGCTATGCTCGTGAATAGACCTCGCACCCTAGTCTAGTCCATGCCAAATCAGTTATGAACTTTAGGATCCAATATTATGAATGAATGAATGAATGAAACCAAAGCATATAAGGGAAATCTCTGTATTGCCACAGTCTGTTGGTAGAATGTATGTACAAAAATCTACCCACCTAGGTGCCCATAAATTTTTGTGTGAATTTGTTATTTCATTATCTTTTATTTTTCTCCTTGTTAGTATTGTCATTATTGTTTCTCAACATTTTTAAAGATTTTTTTTTTCTTTCTACATGTTAGTAACAAATGTGACTTTCCTACCATGCAAGAAAATTACATTATTAATATCCGGAAATAAGAATATATCTTAATATCGGGACTTACAACTGCATTTTGATTGCAGAAATCTCCCACCGTGGCTGTGATTTATCATTTAAATAACCAATGTTCTGTTAAAAAAAATTGCTATGACCCACTAAAAAGTTGGTCAAAATGGAAAATGATGTTCTTTTATTGCTAATTTTCTGTCAAAGGAAAATGCTTCTAATTTAAAATAAATAGTTTTTTTAGTTTGTTGTGTTCTTTATGGTTAATAATAAGAAATTAATAATTTATAGGCTTCTCCTATTTACAATGGGACTGTGAGGAGCTGTGAATGGTGAAGGCCAGAGGTGTACAGTTATTAGAGGCTCCAGGGCCGCAGTATACTAGCGCCTTCCACTCACCATAGAATGCCTTGCAAAAGTATTCAGCTCCTAGGACTTTTCCACATTTTGTCATGGCATAACCACAGGTTGTACAAATTTTTTTCAAATGTATTTTATTGCGCTTTCATGTAATTGACCAGCAAAAAATAGTCCATAATTTTAATGTGTGTTAGTTGTGTGCACGTGTGTGGGGGATGGAGGGGCAGATGTTGGGGTTGAAGTTAATATTACGGGGATCCCCTCAGACACCAGGGTAAGGTGTGACTGCATTCTCTCCTCTCACTTTAGCTATTCCCCTGCATACAGACCTGTCATATCACAGAAAAAAATTAAGCTTAGACAGTGGGGCAAAAAAGTATTTAGTCAGCCACCAATTGTGCAAGTTCTCCCACTTAAAAAGATGAGAGAGGTCTGTAATTTTCATCATAGATATACCTCAACTATGAGAGTCTCCTATGTCCTCCACCCTGTATTAATGGCTCCTGTTTGAACTTGTTATCAGTATAACAGACACCTGTCCACAACCTCAACCAGTCACACTCCAAACTCCACTATGGCCAAGACCAAAGAGCTGTCGAAGGACACCATAAATAAAATTGTAGCCCTGCACCAGGCTGGGAAGACTGAATATGCAATAGACAAGCAGCTTGGTGTGAAGAAATCAACTGTGGGAGCAATTATTAAAAAAGGAAGGCATACAAGACCACTGATAATCTCCCTTGATCTGGGGCTCCACGCAAGATCTCACCCCGTGGTGTCAAAATGATCACAAGAACGGTGAGGAAAAATCCCAGAACACACCGGGGGACCTAGTGAATGACCTGCAGAGAGCTGGGACCAAAGTAACAAAGACTACCATCAGTAATATACTAAGCCACCAGGGACTCAAATCATGCAGTGCCAGAGGTGTCCCCCTGCTTAAGAAGAAAAATTACCATTCGGGTAGAAAAACAGACATGGTGCACATCTACAATCTTGTATAATTATCTAACTGCTTCTCAGCATAATATTAAAAACTAACAGGTTGTTAGTATACATTTTTGATCAAAAAGTACAAGCCCACTCGCCACGTCAAGGCCACCTATTTAGAGTGGGTCCCTAACGTCCCTAGCATAAAATGGCGCAGCACCGGGCGGCGACCACCACCGCCGCAACACCAATGCCCACAGGGGGGAACGACCCACCGGCAGAGCAGCCCCAATGCCACTCAAACCAGTCTATAGGCCGCACCCCCCGCAGACACAGCGCCACGGCAGCAACGGACACCGCACAGCACCACACCAGTGTGAACAAGGTCTAATAGCTCACTTACCATGCGCTCCCAGTCAGACTGGGAGGCTGCTAGGAAAGAAATGGCCCATGTGTAGCTAACTACTACTTATATAGGGTTGGGCTGAGGAGGTGGGGAAGAGTGCAGCACATGTTAAAAAAAAAAAAGGAGGGGATAGAAATCACAATGTGAATTCGGGTAGAAAAACAGACATGGTGCCCATCTACAATCTTGTATAATGATTTAACTGCTTCTCAGCATAATATTAAAAACTAACAGGTTGTTAGTATACATTTTTGATCAAAAAGTACAAGCCCACTCGCCACGTCAAGGCCACCTATTTAGAGTGGGTCCCTAACGTCCCTAGCATAAAATGGAGCAGCACCGGGCGGCGACCACCACCGCCGCGACACCAATGCCCACAGGGGGGAACGACCCACCGGCAGAGCAGCCCCAATGCCACTCAAACCAGTCTATGGGCCGCAACCCCCCCCCCCCCCCCCCGCAGACACGGCGCCACGGCAGCAACGGACACCGCACAGCGCCACACCAGTGTGAACAAGGTCTAATAGCTCACTTACCATGCGCTCCCAGTCAGACTGGGAGGCTGCTAGGAAAGAAATGACCCATGTGTAGCTAACTACTACAGAAATAAAATTGTAGACCTGCACCAGGCTGGGAAGACTGAATATGCAATAGACAAGCAGCTTGGTGTGAAGAAATCAACTGTGGGAGCAATTATTAAAAAAGGAAGGCATGCAAGACCACTGATAATCTCCCTTGATCTGGGGCTCCACGCAAGATCTCACCCCGTGGTGTCAAAATGATCACAAGAACGGTGAGGAAAAATCCCAGAACACACCGGGGGACCTAGTGAAAGACCTGCAGAGAGCTGGGACCAAAGTAACAAAGACTACCATCAGTAATATACTAAGCCACCAGGGACTCAAATCATGCAGTGCCAGAGGTGTCCCCCTGCTTAAGAAGAAAAATGACCGCAAGAGGACATAGTTTTAAATTAGAGTAAAGTAATATCAGGAAGTATTAGAGAGTAGTGGATGCATGGAATAGTCTTCCTGCAGAAGTGGTAGCTGCGAATACAGTGAAGGAGTTTAAGCATGCATGGGATAGGCATTAGGCTATCTTTCATATAAAATAGGGCCATGGACTATATATAGAATTCAGTTTATTGGGCAGACTAGATGGGCCAAATGGTTCTTATCTGCAGACACATTCTATGTTTCTATAAACCAGTACATGTCCAGGCCTGTCTGAAGTTAGCTAGAGAGCATTTGGATGATCCAGAAGAGTATTGGGAGAATTTTATATGGTCAGATGAAACCAAAGTAGAGCTTTTTGGTAAAAACTCAACTCATCATGTTTGGAGGAAAATGCTGAGTTGTATCCAAAGAACACCGTACCTACAGTGAAGCATGGGGGTGGAAACATCATGCTTTTGGGCTGTTTTTCTGCTAGGGGAGCAGGACGACTGATCCGTGAGATTTTGAGTTAAAACCTCCTTACATCAGCAAGAGCATTGAAGATGAAACGTGGCTGGGTCTTTCAGCATGACGATCCCAAACACACCGCCTGGGCAATGAAGAAGCATTTCAAGGTCCTGGAATGGCCTAGCCAGTCTCCAGATCTCAACCCCATAGAAAACCTTTGGAGGGAGTTGAAAGTCCGTTTTGCCCAGTGACAGCCCCAAAACATCACTGCTCTAGAGGAGATCTGCATGGAGAAATGGGCCAAAATAGGTGAAAACCTTGTGAAGACTTACGGAAAACATTTGACCCCTGTCATTGCCAACAAAGTTTATATAACACAGTATTGAGATTAACTTTTGTTATAGACCAAATACCATAATTTGCAAATAAATTCTTTAAAATCAGACAATGTGATTTTATGGATTCCTTCTCTCATTATGTCTCTCATAGTTGAGGTATACCTATGATTATACAGGCCTCTCTCATCTGATAAAGTGGGAGAACATGCACAATTGGTGGCTGACTTTTTTTTTTTGCCCCCACTGCATATGTTACTCACTAGGTGATGTAGATGCTTTACATGTCTTTTTTTTTATATGTCTGGCTTCTGTATTTGACTCATAAATCCTTCTGTTCTGCTGCTCATTCATTCTGACATCCACCGCTCAGGAAGGGGAGTGTCAGGGGCAAGCACTGAGCCCGCCCTCACTCACCATGCATTCACTTCCCTGAGTCTGCTGTGCAGTGCTGGGTCTCTTCATTCAATCACTGCAGGATGCTTTGTAACCCCTTCTCTCTGCTTTCAAGGTGCAGTCTGTTAGGACAGGAGTGAGCACAGAGAAATATTGTCTCTGCCCTCACTTCCTGCCTGTGCTTCAGCTGTTTCAAAGATGCTGCAGCCGGACAGGATTATGTTCTGGATGGTATGAGGTCCCCTAGTTTTTCACCAGAGCCCGCTGCGAAGTGGGATGGTCTTCCTGTGACAGGCGGCCCCCAGGTCGCTATTCCTGGCACGACTCATCCACACAGGTAGCTGGGAGATGGCGTGGCACAGAAGAAGACTGGAAGGATGTGGCAAGATGGCAGTAGGTCAGGGCAGGAACACTGGTGCTGGGTAGGAAGGTAGCAAGGAACAGGTACACAGAGACACAGAACTTTCACTATGGCAGTAGACAACCAAAGATCTGGCAGGGAACCAAGGGAGGAGCTGATATTTAAGGACCAGGGTGCAGGTGTAGACACTTGACTAAATGAGCACCGGCCCTTTAAGAGTGAGAGCTCCGGCGCATGTGGGCCCTAGGAGGAGGGGGCATGTGCATCGGGGCTTCGAGGACAGGGAGGTGAGTGATGGGCTGGGATTCGCATGCTGGCACGTCCTGTGATGCGAATCCCAGCCCCGCCGGGGACAGCGTGTCTGGCCGAAGCGTGGATGTTACAGGGAAACTCCGATGCTCCAGCGTAATGAGCATTTTGTACAGAACGCTCGGAGCCGGTGGCCAAGATTGTGATGTCACGTGATGATTGTGATGTCACATTCCTGTCTACGTGATGATTGTGATGTCATTGTGATGATTGTGATGTCACATTCCTGTCTATGGGAGGGGGCGTGTCAACCAACATGCCCCCTCCCATAGACATGAATGGAGGGGAGTGGCCATGACATCATAACCACTGCTCCAGGAACTCGACGTTTGTTTAGAATGCCATTCTTTGGTTAGGGAATAAGATGTCTAGCAACGGAGTACCCCTTTCATAGCTTCTTGCCCGGGGCCCTATTTTCTATAAAACTACCCCAGATTGCAGATCACTTGGCTAACACAACAGTTGCTATTTGGAGTTATTCATGTGATAACTGGGGGTTGCTATTTAAAGGAAATCTTCAGCAAAAAACAACTTATCCCCTATCCACAGAATAGGGGATAAGTGTCTGATCATGGGGGGTCCGAACGTTGGGACCCCCCACGATCTCCTGATGGGGTCACGGCTCTGCTGCGGCTCTCTCGTGTAGGAGGCGAGTTGGCCGCAGCATGACGCCGCAGTCGACACACCTCCTCCAGGTAGTTCTATGGGAGAGGCGGGGATGCAGCGTTTGTGCCTCCCGCCTCTCCCATACAGCTGTATGGGGAGGGGGTGTGGAGGGGGCGTACCATCTATCTCAGTGAGGTTGACGGCTATGCACATTAGCCGGAGCATAGCGCGGCAATGCCGGGGCCCCATTCAGGAGATCGCGGGGGTCCCAGCGGTCGGACCCCCCGCAAGTAAACCCTGTGGATAGGGGATAAGTTGTTATCGCTGCAGATGTCTTTTAAGCAATTACCTTGTTACGCCTAGCGCTCCGGGTCCCCGCTCCTCCCCGGAGCGCTCACGGCGTCTTTCTCCCTGCAGCGCCCCGGTCGGTCCCGCTGACCGGGAGCGCTGCACTGTCATGGCCGTTGGGGATGCGATTCGCACAGCTTGGACGCGCCCGCTCGCGAATCGCATCCCAGGTCACTTACCCGTCCCGGTCCCCTGCTGTCATGTGCTGGCGCGCGCGGCTCCGCTCTCTAGGGCGCGCGCGCGCCAGCTCTCTGAGACTTAAAGGGCCAGTGCACCAATGATTGGTGCCTGGCCCAATTAGCTTAATTGGCTTCCACCTGCTCCCTGGCTATATCTGATCTCCTCCCATGCACTCCCTTGCCGGATCTTGTTGCCTTGTGCCAGTGAAAGCCTTTAGTGTGTCCAAAGCCTGTGTACCTGAACTTCTGCTATCCATCCTGACTACGAACCTTGCCGCCTGCCCCCGACCTTCTGCTACGTCTGACCTTGCCTCTGCCTAGTCCTTCTGTCCCACGCCTTCTCAGCAGTCAGTGAGGTTGAGCCGTTGCTAGTGGATACAACCTGGTTGCTACTGCCGCAGCAAGACCATCCCGCTTTGCGGCGGGCTCTGGTGAAAACCAGTAGCCTCTTAGAACCGGTCCACTAGCACGGTCCACGCCAATCCCTCGCTGACACAGCGGATCCACAACCCGTAAGCCGAATCGTGACAGTAGATCCGGCCATGGATCCCGCTGAGGTGCCGCTGCCAAGTCTCGCTGACCTTCCCACGGTGGTCGCTCAGCAATCGCAGCAGATTGCCCAGCAAGGACAGCAGCTGTCGCAGTTGACCGCCATGTTACAGCAACTTCTGCCTCTGCTACAGCAGCAACCATCTCCTCCGCCAGCTCCTGCACCTCCTCCGCAGCGAGTGGCCGCTCCTAGCCTCCGCTTGTCCCTGCCGGACAAATTTGATGGGGACTCCAGACTCTGCCGTGGATTTTTGTCTCAGTGTTCCCTGCATATGGAGATGTTGTCGGACTTGTTTCCTACAGAACGGTCTAAGGTGGCGTTCATAGTAAGCCTTCTTTCAGGAAAGGCCTTGTCTTGGGCCACACCGCTCTGGGACCGCAATGATCCTGCCACAGCCACAGTCCAGTCCTTCTTCGCTGAAGTCCGGAGTGTCTTCGAGGAGCCTGCCCGAGCTTCTTCTGCCGAGACTGCCCTGTTGAACCTGGTCCAGGGTAATTCTTCAGTGGGCGAGTACGCCATCCAATTTCGTACTCTTGCTTCCGAGTTATCATGGAATAACGAGGCTCTCTGCGCGACCTTTAAAAAAGGCCTATCCAGTTGCATCAAGGATGTGCTGGCCGCACGAGAGATTCCTGCCAACCTCCAAGAACTCATCCATTTGGCTACCCGCATTGACATGCGTTTTTCTGAGCGACACCAAGAGCTCCGCCAGGAAAAAGACTTAGATCTCTGGGCACCTCTCCCACAGCATCCTTTGCAGTCTACGCCTGGGCCTCCCGCCGAGGAGGCCATGCAAGTGGATCGGTCTCGCCTGACCCAGGAAGAGAGGAATCGCCGTAGAG
Organism: Hyla sarda; assembly: GCF_029499605.1. Taxonomy (NCBI): domain Eukaryota; kingdom Metazoa; phylum Chordata; class Amphibia; order Anura; family Hylidae; genus Hyla; species Hyla sarda. The sequence continues at coordinate 416,305,921 of NC_079191.1, forward strand.
AAGAAAATCTTTGTCTGTACTGTGCCAGTACTGAGCATTTTTTGGTGGATTGCCCTATCCGTCCTCCACGTCTGGGAAACGCACGCACGCACCCAGCTCACGTGGGTGTGGCGTCTTTTGGTTCTAAGTCCGCTTCTCCTCGTCTCACGGTACCCGTGCGGATTTCTTCTTCAGCCAACTCCTCCTTCTCAGCCGTGGCCTGCTTGGACTCTGGTGCCTCTGGGAATTTTATTTTGGAGTCCTTTGTTAATAAATTCCGCATCCCGGTGACCCGTCTCGTCAAGCCGCTCTACATTTCCGGGGTCAACGGAGCCAGATTGGATTGCACCGTGCATTACCGCACAGAACCCCTCCTGATGTCTATTGGACCCCACCACGAAAGGATTGAGTTCTTCATTCTCCCCAACTGTACCTCTGAGGTCCTCCTCGGTCTGCCATGGCTCCGGCTTCATTCCCCCACCCTTGATTGGACCACCGGGGAGATCAAGAACTGGGACTCTGCCTGCCACAGGAAGTGCCTCTTCCCCCCTCCCAGTCCCATCAGGCAAGCCTCTGTGTCCCCTCATGGCTCCCGTCCTTGTGTCTCCCTGCCCCGTGCCAAACTTCACCCTCTGCCCTCCCTCCCCATTCCAACTCCTGCTGTACTGCCTCCCGTTGAGGAAGCCCTCCATTCTTTCCCGGTGTCCTCATCCCAGGGGAGGCAGTTACCGGACAAAAAAAAGGGGAGACCTAAGGGGGGGGGGTACTGTTACGCCTAGCGCTCCGGGTCCCCTCTCCTCCCCGGAGCGCTCACGGCGTCTTTCTCCCTGCAGCGCCCCGGTCGGTCCCGCTGACCGGGAGCGCTGCACTGTCATGGCCGTTGGGGATGCGATTCGCACAGCGGGACGCGCCCGCTCGCGAATCGCATCCCAGGTCACTTACCGGTCCCGGGCCCCTGCTGTCATGTGCTGGCGCGCGCGGCTCCGCTCTCTAGGGCGCGCGCGCGCCAGCTCTCTGAGACTTAAAGGGCCAGTGCACCAATGATTGGTGCCTGGCCCAATTAGCTTAATTGGCTTCCACCTGCTCCCTGGCTATATCTGATCTCCTCCCATGCACTCCCTTGCCGGATCTTGTTGCCTTGTGCCAGTGAAAGCGTTTAGTGTGTCCAAAGCCTGTGTACCTGAACTTCTGCTATCCATCCTGACTACGAACCTTGCCGCCTGCCCCCGACCTTCTGCTACGTCTGACCTTGCCTCTGCCTAGTCCTTCTGTCCCACGCCTTCTCAGCAGTCAGTGAGGTTGAGCCGTTGCTAGTGGATACGACCTGGTTGCTACTGCCGCAGCAAGACCATCCCGCTTTGTGGCGGGCTCTGGTGAAAACCAGTAGCCTCTTAGAACCGGTCCACTAGCACGGTCCACGCCAATCCCACGCTGACACAGCGGATCCACAACCCGTAAGCCGAATCGTGACATACCTAATACATTGTTCATCCTAATTCCAAAGTTAATACAAACTATTATGGAATATTTACATAACATTCAGCGGAGCCGTAGAGTGAGATGGAGTGAGATATGGATTCCACTGACTTTCTATGCTATAACCCTGACCTGTAGACTTCTACATCATTTTTCACAAAAGTTACATGAAGACGCAAATGACAAATGGCCCCTGGAGGATCCTTGTCTGAGTTTTTTTTTTCTTGTAATGACAAAAGACCAAAGGTTTACTGTGTGTCCCGACAAAGCAGGAAACAAGAGGTCGACTGACCTAGGAATAGAGAACGGGCTACAGGAGTGGCAAACCCAAAGCTGTGCTGTGAACTTTGTCTGATGTTGTTAGCGGAGGCGAAGTGCAGTGCTGTCTGTATTGTCTTGTCACTGGTAGAATGGATGGTAAAAAGTCTGGTCCAGGCAAACTGTATAGCTTCTCGCAGTTGCCGCACATACGGTAGTGGTACCGACATGCTTTGTGCAGCCCATTTTGCCTTATCCCAGAAATGTTCTATTGTTTCCCAACAAGTGTGCCTCTAGCTGTTGCAAAACTACAACTCCCAGCATGCTCGGACTGCCGTTGCCAGGCATTTTCTGGAGCTAGTCTATTCTTTGTGTGGTGTCCCAGCAGAGCTGTTTTAAGGTTTGCTGGACAGTCAAATGTGTGTATAAAGGGCTGAAGGCCTATGTATCTGTGTTTCTACATTGCACATGCATATTCTTATATTATTATGATAAAATGTGCATACACTGAGTTCTCTACAGAGTGTAAGGGGTTAAAGTTTTCTAAATGGTCATACATTGCCATGGCAAAATAATATTTTCTGTACGGTAAAAAAGAAGAATTGTCACTTGTGCAGCTCTTGTCCAATATTTGTCCATTTCCAAGCCCAAGATAGGAGATGAAATAATTTCTCTAGTTAGTCAGTGTGAGCTGTGGCTTAAAGGGGTACTCCACCCCTAGACATCTTATCCCCCATCCAAAGGATAGGGGATAAGATGTCTGATCGCCGGGGTCCCATCGTTGGGGACCCCTGCAATCTCTGCTGCTGCACCCCAGACATCTGGTGCATGGAGCGAACTTTGCTCTGTGCCGGATGACTGGCGATGCGGGGCGGAGGCTCGTGACGTCACGGTCACACCCTGCTGGTAATGTCACGGACACACTGGTGCAGTAGGGAGATCGCGGGGGTCCCCAGCGGCAGTACCACCGCAATTATACATCTCATCCCCTATCCTTTGGAAAGGAGATAAGATGTCTAGGGGCGGAGTACCCCTTTAAGTACAGCAAGCACACAAGCTCTGCAGCCAGAGTTTGGCACACCTTAGTGGTCCACAATATTACCAGACCTGTCTAAGGTCAAGATCCATCTGTTTAGCCAGTCCCGCTGCAAGGATGACCATATCTCTACAGAAAGAAGTACAGAAACAGCAGTATTATTTGAGAGACCATATTCGAATGAGACAATTGTAAAAGAATACTGGGCAATGCTTTCCTCCGAACACAGACAAGTCGGGGGATTTCTCCTAGATTTGCCAAAGGGGACATGTCTCAGCATTGTCCATAAAGTAAATGGAGGGTGACAGAAGTTTGACTTCCACAATTGGATATTGATCTGTCTTAAAAGGGGTTATCTGGCCAAAGACCTCTTATCCCCTTTACAAAGGATAGGAGATAGGATGTCTCATATCGGGGGGCCCGCCACTGGGACCCCCTGCAATCTCAAGGCAGCACCCGAATTTTATGGGGGGGCTGCGTCTCCAGTCTCGGAAAGCTCTTCACATAGAATGTGGGTGCTGCTCTTTGGCAGGAAAACCACTTCAAGAATAAGCCATCAACATCCTATTCAAGGACAACCTTTTAAAAAAGGGTATAGAAGTCGTAAAACAGTACTACTGTAGTCTAATGGCTCTATCAGGTATTACACGTAACACTCATTCTCTTAAGAGGAACTGATTTCTTACTATTTTATTTTTATAAAAGGGCCCATAAGATATCCAGTCAGAAGCCAGAGGAGCCAAGCACCAGCCTGGATAACTAGAGGTAAATTCTATGTTTTTCCACTTCACTGATCACAACCTCTGTTGGATCTTTTTTTTTTTTTTTTTCTTTTTCTGGTGCAAGCAGCTGCAGGTGCCTCAAGTCAGCCAGATCTATTTGTCTGCAATGTCATCCATGTTTACTTGCGGCAGTGGACTTTAAATCCTGTCAGTATGCCAATCCGAGGGGCCGCCAGGCACTGCAGCTGACAGTCAAATCTGCACCGCTGAATCCTTCTTGTGGAAAAAAAGGCTAAAGAGGTTAATACACTCAAGAAAGGATAAACACAGCAGCTGTTATGGCTTCTAATATTTAATGTCATTATCAAATAAAATACAGCTCCGAAGAAACACAATTCTGCTGCCTGTAGATCACACGGATGATAGTGGATAGAGGGTTGTATTGTTCCTCCTTGGATATACTGTTCCTTGGAGTGCGTTTAGGTTATATAAGGAAACTGCATTATTAGCAATTCCCTAACTGCACATATGGCCCGACTACAATGGCAAAGGGAGGTCCCTTTTTTGTTAGCATTGTAATTTTGTATTTGTGCCTGCCTGGGGGTAGAATATTCCCCCTAGAGGCCAGTGGGCATGATGGTGATAATGGGGATAGTAGTTCTCATGATCGCAGTGCAGTTCAGGCAAATAAAAGAAGAAGCTCTGCACTCACCAGGTTTTGTTACTCCAATCTTTAGTTTTAATATTCAGACATATGCAGGAAACCTCAAGCGGGGAGAGGGCAGGAGATCAGTGCGGGGGTGTAATAGCAACAGGCGACAGCTGTTTCACGCAGGCAAGGTGATTGCTCCGGCATATAAATAAATAAACAAAGGAACCCTGAACTTAACTCACGGGCTATCATCATTAGTGTTGAGCGGCATAGGTCATATTCGAATTTGCGATAATTCGCGAATATATGGACGAATATTCGTCATATATTCGCAAAATTCGCATATTCGCAGCCTTTTTTTTTTACTATGCGCCATAAAATTTGCATGCGCATTCACCATAAAATTTGCATGTGCATGTGCAATATCTCGTGATAAGAGCTGAAAGAAGGGAGGGATCAATATGCGAATTCGTATATGCCAATTTCCGGGTGCCTGCTAGTCTGACACAGTAACTAGTATTGGAGCCTTGTTTACACCACAAGCTGGAAGCAGGGAGGGATGATCACTGTAAAATACAAATATCCGTGCCCAACACCATCATCATCACATCAAGGTATTATCACATCAGTGCTTGTGGGTGGTAACTGTAGGAACACATAAGTAATAGAATTAGTCCAAATGTAATTCACAGGAACATGTTTTGATCATACGAATCATTGACACCCATAGGCCCCATTACATCTAGGGGGATAATCCACTTGGCTTTTCATTTTAGACAAAACTATGCCGAGTTTTATTGAGATCCCCTGTATCTCTAAGATAGGTGGGAACATTATTCAAAAGGGGAGCGAGCAGCCAATCCAGATCACCAGAGAGTGCTTCAGTCACTACGACGATCCCCGCCACAATCGGGCGACCAGGGGTCGGCTCAGTGACTTGTGCACTTTCGACAATATATACCAGTGAGGATTACGAGGGTTAACAGGTAGCAGACGTTCTGCCAATTTTTTTTAGTCTGATAATACTGTAATTTTTGGTATACCCCTCCACCTTTATCTGCCTTCAACAGGATATTCTCTTGTGTGGCTAGCCTGCCTAAGGTGTTTTTCCACCATGTCTTGAAGGACTGCCTTGAAGAAAATATCTGGCCAACTTCCTGGAGTGATTGAGGGGCTAAATTTTGATTTAATACCTCCACTAAACAAATGTTGTTTCGTCCCTGGTGTGGAGAGTATGTTCCTTATGTAAATATGCCAACAACCTAATGCAGGATGCTTCTTCCTCTGAAGATTCCCTAACAACGCTAAAACCCCAGAGGACCAATTCTACATGAACTATCACCTTCATTGTTGACTGCTTCCTCAACTAGAGGGTTGTTACCATAGGAGGTCAGTTCTGGAACAGATGAACAAACAGACTTAAAGGGGTACTCCGCTGCCCCAGCGTTCGGAACATTTTGCTCTGAGCACTTGGAGTGGGCAATGAGAATGGTGACGTCACAGCCATGCCCCCTCGTGTTGTCCCGAAACGCCGCTTCAATGCAAGTCTATGGGAGGGGGCCTGACAGACATCATGCCCCCTCCCATAGACTTGCATTGAGGGGGCATGGCGTGATCCCACTAGGGGGCATGGACGTGATGTCACGACCCCCGCCGCACCCAACATTCTAAATGAACGCTGGGCGCTGCACAGAGATAGTGAGGGTCCCAGCTTTGGATAGTGGATAAGATGTCTAGGGGCTGAGTACCCCTTTAAAGGGGTTCTCCGGTGCTTAAACATCTAATCCCCTGTCCAAAGGCACCCCCGTGATCTTGCACGCGGCACCCCGTTTATAATCAGTCCCCGGCAATGCAAGCCTATGGGAGGGGGCATGACAGTTATCACGCCCCCTCCCATAGGCTTGCATTGAGGGGCGGAGCGTGACGTCACATGGGGGCGGAGGCATGACGTCACACGCCATTGGCCCTGTGGTCGCCGGTAATCAGACCCGGAGCGAGCACGCTCCGGGGACTGATTATAAACGGGGTGCCGCGTGCAAGATCACAGGGGTCCCCAGTGGCGGGACTCCCGCGATCAGGCATCTTATCCCCTATCCTTTGCATAGGGGATAAGATGTCTAAGCACCGGAGAACCCCTTTAAGCCTGGAGTAGGATAACCCAGAAACATGTGTACTAGGGTATGCTGGTTCTTTTAGTCTTTCTCCCTGGAGCAGGTGGCAACTGGATTCTGGTAGAGCTCAGAGGTGGCATCTGATATCCCCGGTAATTTTTCTCACAATAATGGGGTACAATTTTGTAGACTCCGTTACACTTCAGCCCACTCTCAGAACAGAACTAAAACGTTTCAATATAAAAACATAAGAAAATATTATAAAACGGTATAAATACCTAAAACACATATAAAAAGCTCACTGCCTAAAGGACACTCAACCACAGGCCTTGCAGGGATACCAGTGGGACACTGCATATTGATCAAGGTGCAGTATGATCTTTACTAGGGATGAGTGAATTTTTGAAAAATTGGAATTTTCCCAAAAATTTGGCTCAGTCTGCATTTATTTGCGGCAAATCTGTATTAAAAATGGCTATTTCTGGCCTACAGAGAGCCTCAAAAGGGGTGTAGAATACTTTGTCTTGCTGTAACATGCACAGGGTGTGTGCTGGGTGTTATGACTCGCTCTTGCAAACAGGTGGGTTCCAGTATAGAGGCAAGGAGACAGCATTTTCTAATTAAAGTTCAGTGTTTTATTCACACACGGCACATGGCAAACAGTCTTTAAACGTAGAACAATGGAAAACATAACAAAAGTCCACCTGTAATCCTTAGGTGTTTGTTCGCACCTGAGTTCACGCCATGCGGCATCAAGCAAGTAATTTCCAGGCCTCCAGCTAGGCTGTCCAGCAGCTTCCACTCTTGTAGCTACCTAAGGGAAGAACTCCACACACAGATTTCACCGGATCTGTGTGTTGCAACTAGCAAATCCCCCTCAGCTGATGAGGCAACCTAGCTTTAAGGCAAACAAAAGCCGGCCTGGATTGTGGGGAATGACCCCCACCCTATACTTGGTCATTAACAGTAAGAGCCATCCCGGATTGGCCTTCCAGCCATACTACGGCCATAGTATCAGTCTGCACCGCAGCTCAGACACTGGAAAATTACCGGCTCTTACCTCACCAAGGCCAGGAACCTTGGTGACACATATTGCCCATCAACCACCATACCTTTCACCTTCTCATATGAATTACTAAAATAATACTGCTATTCAGTATGACATGCGACGCTATTAGAATTACAATCACAATGTCGAAGAGCTGCACAAAGACACAGCGTGGAGGTGGCGGCAGCATGAGGAGACCATATAGTGGCTGAATGACACAGTGTGAAGGTGGCAGCAACATGAGGAGATCATACAGTATAGTGGCTGAATGACCCACCTGGAAGTGGCAACAGACTGACAAGAACATAGGATCTCACAATTGAAAACATTAAAGATATTTTTTAACATTTAAATTGACGATTTCAAATAGATGAACCTTAAAAATTTTATTTAATGTGCCAGCAGCATGAGGAGACCACATGGCGATACAGTGACACAGCCTGGAGGTGGCAGAAGCATGAGGAGACCATATAGTGGCTGAAGGACACAGCCTGGAGGTGGCGGAAGCATGAGGAGACCATATAGTTGCAGAATGAGACAGCCTGGAGGTGGCAGCAGCATGAGCAGAATGAGATAGCCTGGAGCTGGCATCAGCATGGAGCTGGCATCAGCAGGAGGAGAACATATGGTGGCAGTATGAGACAGCCTGGAGGTGGCATCAGCAGCATCAGGAGTCCTGAAATTGGCTGTGGGTGGGTGGGTGAAAAAAAGGAGAACTTGGCATCAGATGTGTGGCATCAGGCGGGTGGCAGGATCAGAATAGTAGCTGAGGCAGGTAGGCAAAAGAAAATGGTCTCTTTTGTAAAAGTGTTAGTGTGCACAAGTAAGTATTGAGGATATGCATTACGTAAAACTTAACTGTTAATAATATTCTTAGGATAAAATATTTGTACCCAAATATTTTTTTTTTTATCAAACAAATGGAAAGGTGTGCAAAAATTACCACGTGCCACCTACACCACCAAATATTGATGTGATGCAAAGACCTCTAAAAGTTGGAAGGGAACAACATATGGTCCATTGTAACCGGTGGAGATAAAAACTTCCACTGTAAAGCCCTACTCTCGCATTATTACCCCCTTAAGGACCAAGCCCATTTTCACCTTAAAGGGGTACTCCAGCACTAAGACATCTTATCCCTATCCAAAGGATAGGGAATAAGATGCCTGATCGCGAGGGTCCCGCCGCTGAGGACCCCCGTGATCTTCCACGCCGCACCCCGTTAGAATCTGTCCCCGGAGCGTGCTCGCTCCGGGTCTGATTACTGGCGATCACGGGGACGGAACATAGTGACATCATGGCTCTGCCCCCTTGTGGCATCACGCTCCGCCCCCTCAATGCAAGCCTATGGGAGGGTGCGTGACAGCTGTCATGCCCCCTCCATAGGCTTGCATTGAGGGGGCGGAGCGTGACGTCACACGTTGGCGGATAGGGGATAAGATGTCTTAGCGCCGGAGTACCCCTTTAAGGACCAGAGCGTATTTTGCACATTTGACCACTGTCACTTTAAGCATTAATAACTCTGAGATGCTTTTACTTTTCATTCTGAGATTGTATTTTCCTGACATATTCTACTTTATGTTAGTGGTAAATTTTTGTCGATACTTGCATAATTTCTTGGTGAAAAATTCCAAAATTTGATGAAAAAATACAAAATTCAGCATTTTTCACATATACAATATGTCTACTTTATGTTTGCATCATAAAGTTGGAACAGTGGGCTGTGCAAATGAAAAATTACATTTTTCATTTTCACGGACCACTGTTCCAAAAATCTGTCAGACACCTGTGGGGTATAAATGCTCACTGCACCCCTTATTAAATTCTGTGAGGGGTGTAGTTTGCAAAATGGGGTCACATGTGGGGGGGGGGTCAATTGTTCTGGCACTATGGGAGCTTTGTAAACACGTAGTTCGCCAGCAGAGAACTTTACATCCACATATGGGTTCTTAATGGGGTTACACATTTTGGGATGCTTTTTTCCTATTTTCCCTTGTGAAAATGAAAAATTTGGGGTAACACCAGCATTCTAGTGAAAAAAATTATTTTTTTCCCCATCCAACTTTAACAAAAATTCTTCAAACACCTGTGGGGTCTTAAGGCTCACTATCCCCTAATTACATGTGCCCTGCACACATGGTATGCTGGAGGGGCACTGAGACTTGTTCGTGCATTGGAGGCTGAGGACACAGTGGAGGATGAGGAAGAAGAGTCGCACACTGTCACAGGAGCAACAGCCTGAGAGGGTGGAGGCGGAAGCGGCGTGACCTCTCCAAGTTGCTGTTGTGGCTGTGCAGGAACCACATTTATCCAGTGGGCTGTAAAGGACATGTATTGTCCCTGACCGTAGTTACAGCTCCGTGCACTTTGGTACACACCGACAGGCTAAAGGACTTGCCCACCTTCTGTTCCACAAAATTGTGCAGGGCTGGTACTGCCTTCTTCGCAAAGAAATGACGGCTTGGGACTCTCCACCTCAGCTCGGCACAAACCATCAGTTCTCTGAAAGGTGCAGAGTCCCCCACTTGAAAAGGGAGGGACTACAGCACCAGCAACTTGGACAGGAGCACATTAAGCTTCTGCGCCGTTGGATGAGTGGGCACATACTGTTGTCTCTTGGACATGGCTTCGACGATGGATTGCTGGCGGAATGACTGACTAAAAGTAGGAGGAGCATCTGGAGCGACAGAAGGAGGGTATGACACAGCTCCCTTCGGCTGAGGTGGTGGAGCCTTGGCTGGCTGGTGCCAACATTGGAACCCTGGCCACGCCAGGTTAACATCCTCCGGATGCTTGATGAAAAACTGCCACACCGCCTAGTAGTTTTCCTACCAACAGTCTGCACTGATTGACTGCTACTGCTGCCGACTCCAGGAACCCTTGTTCTACTACCTCTCGGGAGGGCAGGCTGCCGCGAAGCAGGTGGTCTACCCCGGGCACGTTTAGCTCCAGACTTTCCATTTCTGCCACCATGCTGACTGCCAACCATTCTACCACCTTACTGGCTCAGCTGCTGCCTCATGGGCAACCTGCAATCCTCCTCTCCTGATGATGATGATGATGATGATGATGATGATGAAGCCCCTTCTGCACCCATCTCCCAAATGCGATTGGCTTCATCATCATCGAGTTGTGTCTGCACTTCACTGATGTCCTTCTCAGGTTCCTCAACAGTGTTTGCTTCAGGAGCCTGAACGCTCGCAAAACCACTTCCCACACCACTCTCCTCATACTTACTTGCCCGCCTAGCGAAGGAAGGGGCGGTTGTCTCCTCCACTTCTTTGCTGGGCAGTAGCTGCTGACTGTCCTCTAGTATATCATCCTCCCTAAATAGTGGAGCTGAACCCACAGCATAATATACTTCTGTGGGGGAGGGAACAGCATAGGACAGAGGCAAAGGGAGGACAGGGATTGCTCCCGGGCCATGCCAACTGAGGGTTGTGTCTGAGGAACCCACCGACTGTTGACTGGGGGTGTCAGATGTCACTTGTGATGAAATGGATGACCATGTTAACCAATCGATGACGGCAGATGGGTTGCTGGTCGAGACTTGACCGCCAGCTGAAACCGGGAGCTCAGGCCTCTCGCTGCGATTCCTGCTGCCACTCACGCCTAGTCTGCTGCGACCTCTGTCTGATGAATTTAGGCCTCTGCCATTCCTCTGTGCACATCCTGGCGCTTCCCTGCCTGACATACTTAGTACGTGTACGAGGGGAGTACTGTATGCTCCAGTACGCTTAAAACAGTATTTGTCTACAACACTAGCAGGTGTGTACTTTTGGCTGGCCTTTCACATTATCTAGGCCTTTAAGACTTTAACAGGAACAAAATGGTACACCACTAAGATGTTCATATGTGGTATGCACTTATGAGGGGAGGACAATGCACCCCAGTACGCTTAAAACAGTATTTGTCCTACAACACCAGCAGGTGTGTACATTTGCCTGGCCTTTCACAGTGTCTAGGCCCTTAAGACTTTAACAGGAACAAAATTGTACACCACTTAGATGTACGCACAGGTTACACTTAATAGAGGACAATTGGCTTTTAGTGCTCTGCTCATCCTAGCTGGCTGGCTTCTATTAGCTTTTCAGTTGTTTTACACACCAGTGCTGCAGCAGACAGTCGCTGTGTACTACACCCAAAATTGCACGCATTTCAATTTTACTCCCTTCCCTATCAGTGCTTCTAGGCTGGATTTGGGCTAGAGGTGAATCGCTGCTGTAAAAATGCTTTTCTGTTCAACACACACTGCTGTCTGTCCCTCTCTCTGTAATAAAAGGCTGAAGTGACTGGTCACAAGATGGCTGCTGATTATATAGGGCTGTGACATCACAGGGGTTGCTGGCTGCTGATAGGCTGCATGCTGCTTGTGATTCAGGGTCATCCCGCCGACCCTTGTTCCTGCCTTCCCATGATTCCTTGCCCCATGTCCTCACATGTGGATCTGCCATTTTAGATGCCCTGGAGCCTGGATCGCACTAAATGGAGTTTAATTAAGCGAATCGCATTTGTTGCAAATCTAATTTTTCTCTCAATCTCAGTACCGGCCGCACATGTCCTCAGGTACCGGCCGCCATCTTCTCCCCCGTTCTGCCCGACATCCAGGGGTGGGCAGAGCAGGGGGTTTCCATGGCAACCCACAGTCGTGCGCTGCCATTGGTCAGAATTTATTTCTGACTAATGGCAGGGGATAGGAGGAGATCGCAGCACTGCGACCTTGCTCCTATCCCTCAGGATGATCTGAGCTGTCACTGACAGCTCCGATCATCCCTATTTTCGGGCATTTGGGTCACCAGAGACCCGATCAGCCCGGAATAGCAGAAAAACGCTGTCTGACTTTACATGCGATTTCCTGCGATCGACGACATGGGGGGGTCTCAGGACCCCTCTCGGTGATGTGCCGGGATGCCCCCCTCTGTGATTTCAGTAGCCATCCTGGTCCAGTCCCCAACCAGCAAGCGGCGGGGACCTGAATTCCCACGGGCGTATCCATACGCCCTACGTCCTTAAGGACTTTAAAACGGGGGCATATGGATACGCCCGCTGTCCTTAAGATTTTCCATAGATTGAAGGCTCCATAAGATATAACACCTCTTCTAAATATTGTGTATTTCTAACTCACTTTCTCTTCCACTGCCATTCTCCCTTCCCTTCCATTACCTTACTCCGTCCTCTATCCTCTACACTTTTCCCATTGTTGTCTCAAAAAGCACCAAAAGACAAAATAAGAAAAGAAAACATTTAAATTATCCCCCCCCCACCAATAAAAAAATGTAAAGATAAAGACTAAGTTACCAAAACAAAGCACTGCACAAACTATTGAACCAGCCATAGTGTAGAAGAAAAAAATTACCACCTAGTGGTCCTGAACAACAAGGAAAAAAATGTGGCTACAAATGGCAGGAAATGCTCAACCCCAAATGCAGTTGTACATTTATGCTGGGGGAGCAGATCCTGCGCTTGTGGTCCATTGCTAAGGGCGACCCCCAGCATAAAATGCATACAATGGGGGATGCCTGCAGCAGACTACAAGTGTCACAATGGCATCCTACACCGGATGAAAAGTATGGATGTGTAACATAAAGAATAATACATAAATTTAGGTGCACTACTGTGGTAGATGTAGACAGTAACATATGACTAACCCTGAAATTATGTTAAAATTGAGACATTAGCCAGTGTATCCTTATATGAAGGACATACCTGAGCCCGCACACCAATGCCAAGGTTTCTCAAGTGGCACAGGACCTAACACTAAACTTACCTGTGCCGTATGGGCAATACCAGGGGCCAGTGGGCAATTACAGCGGCATTAGGTCCGACTCACAGCCTGCTCAACTGTATTTAGGGTTGAGCATTTCCTGCCATTTGAAACCAAGTTTTTTTCTTGTTGTTCAAATCTTGTACTTGAAGGTGTATAAACTCCAAATTTAATGCGCCTTTTGGTCCACCTGTGAGGCCGGCAACATATCAGCTTACTTGGGTGGGGCTTATAGCCTTCCTCCCTCCTCCCATTGTATGTGTGCCCAGGCACACTGGAGGTCACTGGGAGCAGGCTGTGAGTCGGACCTAATGCCACTGTAATTGCCCACTGGCTCCTGGTATTGCCCATATGGCACAGGTAGGTTTAGTGTTAGGTCCTGTGCCACTTGAAAAACCTTGGCGTTGGTGTGCGGGCTCAGGTATGTCCTTCATAGGGTGCATTCACACTGAGTAATTGAAGAGGAATTTACTTGAGTAATTCCTCTTGAATTCTCTGCACCAAATTAATGCACATCTCCTCTGCCCATTGACTTTAATGTTTTTTCTGCTGTCTTGTTCACACTGCGGAAATTCTGCTAGCAGAATTCCGACGCTGAATTTCTTTCCGCTTGAATAAAGAACATGTTCATTCTTCAAGCGGAATCCGCAAGTAGAATCCAAAGTCAATGGTAAAAAAAAATTCGGCCCGACATCATTTTCAAGCGGAATTCAGGCGGAATTCGAGCAGAATTCAGAAAAGTTGATTAAATAGCCTCCTTCATGGAAATTCCGCTTGAATTCCTCTTGAATTCCACTTGATGGATAAAATGACAGAAAGCAACAATTTCCTGACCAAAATTATTCCTCGTGAATTATTCTTGAATTCCTCAGTGTGAACGCACCCATATAAGGATAAACTGGCTAATGTTGTAACATATATTTTGAGGGTTAGTCATATGTTACTGTCTACATCTACCACAGTAGTGCACCTAAATTTAGGCTGGAATTCTACTTTTTTATTTGGGGGGGGGGGGGGGAAATGGCAAGAAAAACACCAATTCTGCCGCATAGCGTTTTTTTGGCCAAAAAACGCTGCGGCCAGATGTAAGCTGTGAAACAATGAAAAATAATTTTTTTCAGTTTCGCGTTTTTTAATTTTATCCTTTTGGCTTTTTTTCACTCTTTTTCAGCTCATTGGCGGTTTTGCAAAATCGCAGCATGTTGAGCCTATGTCGCTTTCTCCCATAGAAGTCTATGGGAGTAAAAAGAGCCAAGAAAAACACCATGTGGGTTTTAACTTTGGCATTTTTGCAGGCGGTTTTTATTCTTTTTTGGACTTTAGTGATCCAAAAAAGTGATGGAGATACCTTTTTTTTAAATAAAATTTCGTAGGGTACCATTAAAAAAAAATTATAAAAAGATACAGTAGTGAAGGAAAAAAGAAATTATTTACCGAAATTTCTCTTTTTTATAATGACATTTTTATACATTTTTAAACAGGGATCAATTTATGTGGGCAGGCAGGGCACTAAACATTTAGCCAACAATAATAAAAATGTAGTGTGTGGGTGTTTTTCACTTTTTATTCTTTATTTTTTAATTTTTTTAGGTAGTACTACTACTCCCAGCATGGAGCACACTGTTCAATGATGGGAGTAGTAGTACCTGTACTAGTTGACAGATTGCCCCGGATCTGTTGCTATCCTTTTGTATAATGTATAGATGCGGCCGCTCTTCTATGGTTCCCTACACAGCTGTATATAGACACCTATTCATATCTTATATTATATACGTCAGTGCAGGGGACCATAGAAGAGCAGCCACCCGCATCTATTCATTATACAGGAGGGTCACAGTCTGTGTCAGGTGTGACATCCGCTGTGATCTCTCCTTAACTACAGGTACTACTACTCCCAACATGGAGCACACTCTGCTCAGTGCTGGGAGATGTAGTATCTACATTAATGGACGGATCGCAACAGGTGTCAGAAGTTACACCCGCTGTGATCTGTCTATTAATGCAGGTACTACAGCTCCCAGCATGGAGCAGAGTGTGCTCCATGTTGGGAGTAGTAGTACCTGCAGTTAAGGGAAGATCACAGCGGGTATCACTCCTGACATCCGCTGTGATCGTCCTATCTATTGCAGAGATGCGGAGTGGCTTTCTCCTGCGCTCACATCTCTGCTCTGTACTCTGGCCAGTGAATAGAACATCTCTCATTCATATTTCCCTCAGAGCTGTGATTGGCTGCAACCATCCGCCCAATCCCCACTCTGGGCTGAAAATATGAATGAGTGATGTTCTATTCATATCACTGGCCGGAGTACAGAGCAGAGATGTGAGCGCTGCATAGAGCCGCTCCGCATCTCTGCTATATTATGGACAACCGCATTGGGCGATATGTCTATTAGTACAGGTACTACTACTCCCATCATGGTACAGTCTGTTCCATGCTGGGAGTAGTAGTACTACCTAAAAAAAAATAAAAAATTGAGAAAAAAAAGTGAAACACACACACTTTATTAAAAATTAATTTTAAATACATTTTTCCCATCCCTACTGCATCCTTTTTTTTCCTTTTGGTACCCAACACAATTTAATAAAAAAACGCCAAAGGGGCCAAAAAATGCAATTTCCACTCAAATGCAAAAACGCCAGAAAAACGTCAGACACAGGAAATTGCACTGGCATTTTTTTTGTGAAAAAAAAAAACAAGTGGAATGTTAGCCTTACACCTAGTGGTCATTTTGGGACACAAATCTTAACAGCACGTGGCTAAACATGTGTCCTGCAGCCTATGATGTGTCTTAATATTATCATAAATTTCAGGGAAAAAACATCAAAAAATCCTGTATGTTACAGGCCAAAGAAGATGTAAGGGACATAAGATATTTTTTATGTGATTAACCCCTTAAGGACCGGGGTTTTTTCCGTTTTTGCATTTTCGTTTTTTGCTCCTTGCCTTTAAAAAATCATAACTCTTTCAATTTTGCACCTAAAAATCCGTATGATGGCTTATTTTTTGCGCCACCAATTCTACTTTGTAATGACCTCAGTCAATTTGCCCAAAAGTCTACGGTGAAACGGGAAAAAAAATCATTGTGCGACAAAATTGAAAAAAAAACGCTGTTTTGTAACTTTTGGGGGCTTCCGTTTCTACGTAGTAAATTTTTTGGTAAAAATTACATCTTATCTTTATTCTGTAGGTCCATACGATTAAAATGATCCCCTACTTATATAGGTTTGATTTTGTCGGACTTCTGGAAAAAATCATAACTACATGCAGGAAAATTAATACGTTTAAAATTGTCATCTTCTGACCCCTATAACTTTTTTTATTTTTCCGTGTATGGGGCGATATGAGGGCTCGTTTTTTGCGACGTGATCTGAAGTTTTTAACGGTACCATTTTTGCATTGATAGGACTTATTGATCGCTTTTTATTCATTTTTAAATGATATAAAAAGTGACCAAAAATGCACTATTTTGGACTTTGGAATTTTTTTGCGCGCACGCCATTGACCGAGCGGTTTAATTAATGATATATTTTTATAATTCGGACATTTCCGCACGCGGTGATACCATATATGTTTATTTTTATTTTTATTTACACTGTGTTTTTTTTTTATTGGAAAAGGGGGGTGATTCAAACTTTTAATAGGGGAGGAGTTATATGATCTCTATTCACTTTTTTTTTTTCTCTTTTTTTTTGCAATGTTATAGGTCCCACTGATCATTGTTATCCCATAGGGACCTATAACACTGCACACACTGATCTTTATCATTGATCACTGGTTTCTCATAAGAAACCAGTGATCAACGATTCTGCCGCATGACTGCTCATGCCTGGATCTCAGGCACTGAGCAGTCATTCGGCGATCGGACAGCGAGGAGGCAGGTAGGGGCCCTCCCGCTGTCCTGTAAGCTGTTCGGGATGCCGCGATTAGCCGCGGCTATCCCGAACAGCCCGATTGAGCTAGCCGGTCACTTTCGGTTTTGCTTTTAGCCGCGCGGCTCAGCTCTGAGCGCGCGGCTAAAGGGTTAATAGCGCGCGGCGCCGCGATCGGCGCCGCACGCTATTAGAGGCGGGTCCCGGCTTCACTATGACGCCGGGCCCGCCGTGATATGACACAGTAACCCCGCGTTATATCAGGAGAGCAGGACCAAGGACGTACCTGTACGCCCTTGGTCCTTAAGGGGTTAAGCTATTTTACAGCCTCTCCAGTTCCATTATCCTTCTTCTGATATCTCAAAGAGCAGAAAAAAATCCAAAAATCTAAACTTAAAAAAAATTATGTAACAACCATAGTGCAATGAAACCTAGCCTTGTAACCCTAACACCTCCAGACACAAAGCAGGAGATTAATCAAAACCTGTGCAGAGGAAAATTGCTGAGTTGCCCATAGCAACCAATCAGATCGCTTCTTTCATTTTTCAGAGGCCTTTTTAAAAATGAAAGAAGCGATCTGCTTGGTTGCTATGGGCAACTCAGCAACGTTTCCTCTGGACGAGTTTTGATAAATCTCCCTCAAAGTTGTTCGTGAAGACGCCTGACCATTACAAAGTAGCTCTCTGCTTCTTTGATTTGGAAGCAAAGAGGGACATCAATCATGTCTTTACTAGAGTTGGGCGCGAATATTCGCAAAGCGAATATTTATCGTGAATATCGCATATTCGTGAATTCACGTATATTGCGAATATAGCGCTAAATATTCGCAATTACGAATATTCACTTTTTTTTTTACAGTACACATCACAGTGATCACTGCATCCCTCCCTGCTTCCAATACTAGTTACTGTGTCAGAATGGCGGGCACCCGAATATTTGTATATGCGAATTTTAGCGCATATTGATCCCTCCCTTCTTTTAGCTCTTTTATCACGCGATATTGCGCATGCAAATTTTATGGTGAATGCACATGCAAATTTTATGGTGAATGCGCATGCAAATTTTATAGCACATAGTAAAAAAAGGCCACCAATATTGCGAATATGTGAATTTTGCGAATACAGTGGTCCCTCAAGTTACAATATTAATTGGCTCCAGGACGACCATTGTATGTTGAAACCATTGTATGTTGGGACCATAACTCTATGGAAACCTGGTAATTGGTTCTGAAGCCACCAAAATGTCATCCAAAAATAGGAAAAAGTGAGGATAAAGATAAATAAGTAGATAACTAATATAGATAAAGCAAATCCTTACACATAAAAGTAAGAAAGATCTGCTGGGAGCTGTAAATCTCTGTCTAGTTCAGTGTTTCCCAACCAGGGAGTCTCCAGCTGTTGCAAAACTACAACTCCCAGCATGCCCGGACAGCCTTTGGCTGTCCGGGCATGCTGGGAGTTGTAGTTTTGCAACAGCTGGAGGCAACCTCTTTGGGAAACACTGGTCGATGTAGAGGACAGAAGCTTCTTCAGGGTCCTGTACAGAACACGCAGTGTCCTAAAAAAAAGGAAAATGTAGCCGCCCTCACCTGATGCTCAAAGGAGAAGCTAACCCTGGTACAGGTAAAGAGTACAGAACATGTAATACCTCCCTGTACTGTAGGGGGCACTACCAGACACCAGTCAGTGCATGCATAGGGGTTTTACCAGTGAAATATCCATTCTGATTGGTCGGTTCTTCCAGCCATTGACACGTTTCGCAGATTCCAAAGCATTGTATGTTGAGTCTGGTTTCAAGTTACAATGGTCCAGAAAAGACCATTGTATCTTGAAACTATTGTATGTTGAGGCCATTGTAAGTTGAGGGATCACTGTATATGACGAATATTCGTCCGTATATTCGTGAAATATCGCGAATTCGAAAATGGCCTATGCCGCTCAACACTAGTCTTTACTCACCTGATACCTTTTGGTTTATTTAGCAAATAGTATGATACTTTCTCTGACCAGTTGACCTTGACCCTCCTGCCAGTGAACATCTATGGATCTTACTCGGCCATCTCTCAGTGACAGCATGCAGCACAGAGTCATCGATTGACGGTTGACGGTTCAGGAGTTCTACAAATATGACAAAGCAAGTAAATGCAACCTACAATGCCCCTGGAGGCCTATAGGATTGACAGCCACTAGTAGATTAGTCGATCAACAATGTACCCTGCCTAAAGTTCAGATAAAATTAGGCTCATCCAAGGGCTCCACAGCATATTGTTTTTCTTAGGCTAATCTATTGGTACCACAGACTGTCTTGGACCATGCTAGTACCTACCACCCTACCATACTATTGCTTCCGCATGAAGATCTACAACCTTAAAGGGGTACTCCGCCCCTAGATATCTTATCCCCTATCCCCCTTATCTTATCTTATCTTATATCTTATCCCCTCCTCTGGGGACCCATGGAATCTCAGCTGCAGCACCCCAGACATCCAGTGCACGGAGCGAACTTCGCTCCGTGTGGGATGACTGGCAATGTGAGGAGGTGGATCGTGACCTCATTGCCACACCCCGCTCCTGATGTAATGACCACACCCCGTCAATGCAAGTCAATGGGAGGGGGCGTGACGTACGTCACGCCCCCTCCCATAGACTTGCATTGAGGGGACATGGCTATGATGTCACGAGCCTCCGGCACTTTAAAGGAGATTGCGAGGGTCTCCAGCGGCGGAACCCCCGCGAACAGACATCTTATCCCCTATCCTTTGGATAGGGGATAAGATGTCTAGCGGCGGAGTACCCCTTTAACTTTTCAGGCCTAAAACTAAATAAGAACATTGAAGTAATTCAGAATAAAAAAAAAAAAATTTTGATAAAGAATCTCATAGTAGGAATAAAAATCTAGCACTTTTTTTTCTGGAACTCAAGTGATTTCTTTTATGTACCTCATCGGGACATCCCTCCTGCAGGACATAGTTGTACCAAGTCTTTCTCATATCTACTTGTTACTCTGCATGGGGAGAAATCAGCAACAAACCTCACGAAGCCTAAAACCATTAGACAGATGATGGACATATATGGGTCCACTAAAACCATCTGGTGGAAGAAAACTTAACCTACCCCAATACCTGGTACCAGATAATATTAATTTATGTTTCACATACACAGTCACACCTCTCCTCCAATCATTCCTCACCTCTTCTCCGTACTTACCACTACCTACTACCTTAGAGTATTACTATCACATACAAAAAAAACTTTTGACATGCCAGCGTCTGGGGTCTGGTTGCTGAGACCCTCACCAAAGAAAACACAGTTTAATTTGACAACATACATCATTGTGAACGTTTATGCAGTAATGGACCTATCCTAGTGCAACATATTAGTTTATTATTGGCCAGGGAGGTGCGAGAACAAGCTCTTTATATGGAAATAATCACCTTTCAGTTACTTTACTATAATATATGGGGGGGTCAGTCCTGCCGGCAATTCACTATTAGTGTTGCTCGCGAATATTCGAAATTCAAATTTTAATTGCGAATATCGCATATTCGCGAATTCGCAATTATTGCGAATATAGCACTATATATTCGTAATTGCGAATATTCGTTTTTTTTTCGCATATTCGCGAATATTGAGTCCTCCCTTATTTAATGGTATAGGGTACTGTGACTAGTGCATTAACTCTGTGATTTTTTACCCATTGAAACCAATTGTGGTCTATGGGGATCTCACAGCATGTAAAACAGTAAGCTAAAGAGGACTGTTTCAGCAGCACAGTGGATGGGAGACCACCACGGGTTCAAGTCCCAGGGTGGGACAGAGTGTTACAGTGTTGTGGTTTAACTTTACTTTCCTGGAAACGCTGCTGAGTTGCCCATAGCAACCAATCAGATCGCTTCTTTCATTTTTCACAAGGCCTCTGCAAAATGAAAGAAGCGATCAGATTGGTTGCTATGGGCAACTCAGAAACTTTTCCTGGAAAAGTTTCTGAGTTGCCCATAGCAACCAGATTGCTTCCTTCATTTTTCAGAGGCCTTTTCAAAAATGAAGGAAGCAATCTGATTGGTTGCTATGGGCAACTGCACAACTCTTCCTCTACACTGGCTTTGATGAATCTCCCCCATAGAAGGAGATTAATCAAAACCTGTCCAGAGGAAAAGTTTCTGAGTTGCCCATAGCAACCAATCAGATCACTTCTTTCATTTTTCACAAGGCCTCTTCGAAATGAAGGAAGCAATCTGGTTGCTATGGGCAACTCAGAAACTTTTCCAGGAAAAGATAGCTTCTTTCATTTTGCAGAGGCCTTGTGAAAAATGAAAGAAGCGATCTGATTGGTTGCTATGGGCAACTCAGCAGCGTTTCCAGGAAAGTAAAGTTAAACCACAACACTGTGTCCCACCCTGGGACTTGAACCTGTGGTGGTCTCCCATCCACTGTGCTGCTGAGACAGTCCTCTTTAGCTTACTGTTTTACATGCTGTGAGATCCCCATAGACCACAATTGGTTTCAATGGGCAAAAAATCACAGAGTTAATGCAGTAGTCACAGTTCCCTATACCATTAAATAAGGGAGGACTCAATATTCGCGAATATGCGAAAAAAATAGAAAAACGAATATTCGTAATTACGAATATACAGTGCTATAGTCGCAATAATCGCTATAGTAACCAATCAGATTGCTTCTTTCATTTTTCACAAGGCCTCAGCAAAATGAAGGAAGCAATCTGATTGGTTGCTATGGGCAACTCAGCAGCGTTTCCAGGAAAGTAAAGTTAAACCACAGCACTGTAACACTCTGTCCCACCCCCGGACTCGAATCCGTGGTGGTCTCCCATCCGCTGTGCTGGTGAGATTGTCATGCTTAGCTTACTGTTTTATATGCCTTGAGATCCCCATAGGCCACAATGGTCCTATTGGTTTCAGTGGGCAAAAAATCACAGAGTTAATGTACTAGTCACAGTTCCCCATACCATTAAAGAAGGGAGGACTCAATTATGGGTATTTATCATTGGTTTTACCCCTGTTTTTTGATGGTTGTTTGTCGCTAATCACGTGCGCCAATAGGTTTTTGCGACTTTTGGTGCGACAAACGTTTTCCACTGTTTTTAATGTCGAACCTTATTCTTACATGGCATAGCTACTTCAGCTGCAGTGGATGTGAATTTACTATTTGCGTCTTTTACTCTTTGTCACTAATACCGCAAACGAGGCGCATCTCAACGCCATGATAAAATACACCTCGGAAATATTCTAAATCTATGCCATTGCAACCGGACCCCTATTCTTCTTCTTCTTAAAAAGCCTGTTATATCTACACATTTCAACTTAGTATTGTATTTGACCTTAACATTAGTTTAGGCAAATTCGGGGCTTTTCTATAAAAGATTGCGATCCTGAAATATGAAAGGGTTGGAAATGTCCCCCAGTTAAGTCCTATAGTTGATCAATAACCAAACTAATTGCTCCAAACGATGCTTAAAACATTACTGCAGAAAAACACAAGGATATCTTACCACAAAGAAAGCTGAAAAGACGACTGGCAAGCCTGCTAGCAGCGTGGGAGAAATGGCGGCCGTTTCTGACTGGAAGACGATTTGGTCTGTTAGTTTTGGAATTTGCGCCAAAGTTATTAACGGACGAGTGACAATTGATAAATTTGGCGCACGTCCGTGAAAAACACTGCAGGAAAAACCGAGGTAAAAAATGACTACGCACAGCTAATATTAATAAATACCCCCCAATATTCGCGAATATGCGCATATATTTTCGCATATGCGCAAAAAAAATAATATAACGAATATGCAAATTTCGCAAATATATGACGAATATTCGTCCATATATTCGCGAAATATCGCGAATTCGAATATGGCCTATGCCGCTCATCACTATTCACCATTATAAGATACCCCTAGAGTTCCTGACAGACGCCTCCGTAAATAGTTAATTATACTACAGTTCTTCACCACATTAAAGGAATACTCTGGGATAAGAAAACTTTTCCCCTATGCTAAGGATAGGGGATACATTTCAGATCACAGGGGGTTTAACTGCTGGGACCCCCGCGATCTCCCGTACGGGGCCCTCGGCTCTTTGCCAAAATAGTGCGTTTCAACCACCACATGGAACAGCAGCCGACATGCCCCCTCAATACGTCTCTATGGGAGAGCCGGAGCACTGCATTCGGCAGTCTCCGCCTCTGCCATAGAAATGTACTGAGGGGGCGTGTCGGCTGCCACATCATGCGGTGGTCGAAACATGCTATTTTGACAAAGAGCCGAGAGCCCCGTACGGGAGATCGCAGGGGGTCCCAGCGGTCGGACCCCCCACAATCAGAAATGTATCCCCTATCCTTAGGATTATAACTATATGCACCAAAATTTGTATGTTTAAAATTGGCCTTTTCTGACCCCTATAACTTTTTTATTTTTCCATATACAGGGTAATATGAGGGCTCATTTTTTGAGCCGTGATCTGAAGATTTTATTGGTACCATGATTGTTTTGATCTGACTTTTTGATCACTTTTATAATTTTTTTAGGGTATACAAAATGACCAAAAATACGCAATTTTAGACTTTAGAAGTTTTTTTTACGTGTACGCCATGCAGTTTAATTAACATTGTATTTTTATAATTCGGACATTTCCGCATACAGCGATACCACATGTTTATTTTTATTTATATTTCTTTTTTTTTAATGGGAAAATTTTTCAATGATTCAAACTTTTATTTCGGAAGGGGTTAAATCACATTTATTAACTTTTTTTTAAAACTATTTTTACACTTTCTTTTAGCCCCCCATAGGGGACTATTATTTGCAATCCATTGATTGCATACACTGTTCAATGCTATGCGATAGCATAACATTGATCAGTGTAATCTGCACTCGATTGCTCAAGTCTGGATCTCAGGCTTGGAGCAATCAAACGCCAATCGGACAGCGTGCAGCAAGGTAAGGCACCTCCCGCTGTCCTCTCAGCTGTTTGGGATGCTGCAATTTCACTGTGGCAGCCCCGAGCAGCTCCGCTGAGCTAACCGGCAGCGTATTCTCCCATTTTAGACGATGCAATCAACTTTGATTGCGGCGTCTAAAGGGTTAATTCTGGACATAAGCCTGATCAGCGATGTCTGGTATTAGCCACGGGTCCTGGTTGCTGATAGCTCAGCTTCTGACACGCTTTACATTACGGGAGCTGACCACGGACGTAAATATATGTCCGTGGTCGTTAAGGGGTTAAACAAAAAGTTTGATTAATGCAGCCACTGCATTATTTTTAAGCCAATCTAGGCAATATTAGGCTAGGTTTCCACACAGGTTTCTTTCTGGCATAATTTTTAACCCCTTAACCTGTTGGGGACGAAGGGCGTTTGCATACGCCCTTGCGTCCTGGTACTTAAGGACGAAGGGCGTATCCATACGCTCGTGGGAATTTCGGTCCCCGCCGCGCACTGGGCGGGGACCGGGCCGGGGTGACTGCTGATATCTATCAGCAGGCACCCCGTGCAAATGCCCAGGGGGGTCATTAGACCCCCCCATGTTGGCGATCGGCACAAATCGCAAGTGAATTCACACTTGCGATTTGCACCGATTCAGGGTCATTACGGGTCTATGGTGACCCGGTGACCCAGAATAGAAGGGGGATCGCGGGTGTCTAAGACACCCACGATCCCCCTAAAGCGATAGGAGTGAGGTGGCACGGGTGCCACCCCTCCTATCCCTGCTATTGGTGGTCTAGACGCGACCACCAATAGCAGATTTGGGGCGGAGGGGTTTACTTTGGTTTTCCCCGCCCTGCCCACCCACAATAGGCGGGGCAGAACGGGGAAAACGAAGAGGAGTGGCGCCGGAGTCTACTTACCCCTCCGGAGGCAGCGGAGCGACGGGGATCGGCGGGCGGCGACGGAGATCTGCGGCGGCGTGCGGCAGAAGAGGACGGCTCCCGAATGCGACGGAAGCCGGTGAGTAGTTGCCTAGCAACATCTAGAGGGCTACAGTCTGAGACCACTATAGTGGTCTCTAGACTGTAGCCCTCCAGATGTTGCAAAACTACAACTCCCAGCATGCCCAGACAGCTGTTTGCTGTGTGGGCATGCTGGAATTTGTAGTTTTGCAACAGCTGGAGGTCTGCAGTTTAGAGACCACTGCACAGTGATCTCTATACTGCCCTCTAGATCTTGCAAAACTACAACTCCTAGCATGCCCACGCAGCTGTTTTCTGTGTGGACATGCTGGGAGTTGTAGTTTTGCAACATCTGGAGGTCCACAGTTTGGAGATCACTGTTCAGTGGTCTCTAAATTGTAGCACTCCAGCTGTTGCAAAACTACAAATTCCAGCATGCCCACACAGAAAACAGCTGTCTCGGCATGCTGGGAGTTGTAGTTGCGTACCTCCAGCTGTTGCATAACTACATCTCCCAGCATGCCCTTCTGTGATCAGTACATGCTGGGAATTGTAGTTTTGCAACAGCTGGAGGCACACTGGTTGGAAAATACTGAGTTAGGTAACAGAACCTAACTGAAGGTTTTCCAACCAGTGTGCCTCCAGCAGTTGCAAAACTACAACTTCCAGCATGTACTGACAGACCGTGCATGCTGGGAGTTGTAGTTTTGCAACAGCTGGAGGCACACTGGTTGGAAAATACTGAGTTAGGTAACAGAACCTAACTGAAGGTTTTCCAACTAGTGTGCCTCCAGCTGTTGCAAAACTACAACTCCCAGCATGTACTGACAGACCGTGCATGCTGGGAGTTGTAGTTTTGCAACAGCTGGAGGCACACTGGTTGGAAAACCTTCAGTTAGGTTCTGTTACCTAACTCAGTATTTTCCAACCAGTGTGCCTCCAGCTGTTGCAAAACTACAACTCCCAGCATGCACGGTATGTCAGCACATGCTGCTGGTAGTTGTAGTCTTGAAACATCTGGAGGTTTGCCCCCCATGTGAACGTACAGTGTTCATTCACACGGGCGGGTTTACAGCAAGTTTCCTGCTTCAAGTATGAGCTGTGGCAAATTTTTCGCCGCAGCGCAAATTCCTAGCGGGAAACTCACCGTAACCCGCCAGTGTGAATGTACCCTAAAAACACTACACTACACTACACTAACACCTAATAAAGAGTAAAACACTACATATACACCCCCTTACACTGCCCCCCCTCCCCCCCCCCAATAAAAATGAAAATGTATTGTACGGCAATGTTTCCAAAACGGAGCCTCCAGCTGTTGCAAAACAACAACTCCCAGCATTTCCGGACAGCCACTGACTGTCCAGGCATGCCGATAGTTTAGCAACAGCTGGAGGCACCCTGTTTGGGAATCACTGGCATAGAATACCCCTCTGTCCACCCCTATGCAATCCCTAATTCAGGCCTCAAATGCGCATGGCGCTCTCACTTAAGAGCCCTGTCGTATTTCATGGAAAAAGTTTAGGGCCACATATGGGGTATCTCCATACTCGGGAGAAATTGCACTACAAATTTAGGGGGGCTTTTTCTCCTTTTACCCCTTATGAAAAGGAAAAGTTGGGGTCTACACCAGCCTGTTAGTGTAAAAAATATTTTTCTTACACTAACATGCTGGTGTTGCCCTTTACTTTTTATTTTCACAAGAGGTAAAAGGAAAAAAAGACCCCCAAAATTTGTAACGCAATTTCTCCTGAGTACAGAAATACCCCAGATGTGGATGTAAAATGCTCTGCGAGCGCACAACAAGGCTCAGGAGTGAGAGCGCACTATGTACATTTGAGGCCGAAATTGGTGATTTGCACAGGGATGGCTGATTTTGCAGCGGTTCTGACATAAATGCAAAAAAATAAATACCCACATGTGATCCCATTTTGGAAACTACACCCCTCATGGAATGTAACAAGGGGTACAGTGAGCATTTACGCCCCACAGGTGTCTGACAGATTTTTGGAACAGTGGTCCGTGAAAATGAAAAATTTTATTTTTTTGTTTGCACAACCCACTGTTCCAAAGATATTTCAAACGCCAGTAGGGTGTAAATGCTCACTGTACCCCTTATTACATTCCGTGAGGGGTGTAGTTTCCAAAATGGGGTCACATGTGGGGGGTCCACTGTTCTGGCACCACGGGGGCTTTGTAAACGCACATGGCCCCTGACTTCCATTCCAAACAAATTATCTCTCTAAAAGCTCAATGGCGCTCCTTCTCTTCTGAGCATTGTAGTTCGCTCGCAGAGCACTTGACGTCCAAACATGGGGTATTTCCATACTCAGAAGAAATGGGGTTACAAATTTTGGGGGGCATTTTCTCCTATTAGCCTTTGTAAAAAAAAGTAAAATTCGGGGAAAAAACAGCATTTTAGTGGAAAAATTTATTTTTTTCATTTACACATCCGACTTTAACAAAAAGTTGTCAAACACCTGTGGGGTGTTAAGGCTCACCGTACCCCTTGTTACGTTCCTTGAGGGGTGTCGTTTCCATAATAGTGTGCGATGTGGGGTTTTTTGCTGTCCTGGCACCATAGGGGCTTCCTAAATGCGACATGCCCCCCAAAAACCATTTCAGAAAAACTCACTCTCCAAAATCCCATTGTTGCTCCTTCGCTTCTGAGCCCTCTAGTGCACCCGCCGAACACTTGACATACACATATGAGGTATTTTCTTACTCGAGAGAAATTGGGTTACAAATTTTGAGAGGATTTTTTCCTTTTACCCCTTGTAAAAATTCAAAAACTGGGTCTACAAGAACATGCGAGTGTAAAAAATGAAGATTTAGAATTTTCTCCTTCACTTTGCTGCTATTCCTGTTAAACACCTAAAGGGTTAACACACTTACTGAATGTCATTTTGAATACTTTGAGGGGTGCAGTTTTTATAATGGGGTCATTTGTGGGGTATTTCTAACCAGAAGATCCTTCAAATCCACTTCAAACCCGAACTGGTCCCTGAAATATTCAGATTTAGAAAATTTTGCGAAAAATTTGAAAATTGCTGCTGAACTTTGAAGCCCTCTGATGTTTTCCAAAAGTAATAACTCATCAATCTTATGATGCAAACATAAAGTAGACATATTGTATATGTGAATCAATATATAATTTATTTGGAATATCCATATTCCTTATAAGCAGAGAGCTTCAAAGTTAGAAAAATGCAAAATTTTCAAATTTTTCATGAAATTTTTGCATTTTTCACCAAGAAAGGATGCAAGTATCGACAACAATTTACCACTAACATAAAGTAGAATATGTCACGAAAAAACAATCTCGGAATCAAATTTATAAGTAAAAGCATTCCAGAGTTATTAATGCTTAAAGTGACAGTGGTCAGATTTGCAAAAAATGCTCCCGTCCTTAGGGTCATAATGGGCTCCGTCCCCAAGGGGTTAAGGATGCAGGCTTTTTTGGTTTTTGCACTTTCGTTTTTTCCTCCTTACCTTTTAAAAATCATAACCCTTTCAATTTTGCACTTAAAAATCCATATGATGGCTTATTTTTTGTGCCACCAATTCTACTTTGCAGTGACATCAGTCATTTTACCCAAACATCTACAGCAAAACAGAAAAAAAAATCATTGTGCGACGAAATTGAAGAAAAAATGCCATTTTGTAACTTTTAGGGGCTTCCGTTTCTATGCTGTACATTTTCCGGTAAAAATGACACCTTCTCTTTATTCTGTAGGTCCATACGATTGAAATGATACCCTACTTATATAGGTTTGATTTTGTCTGTTTGATCTTCTGACCCCTATAACTTTTTTAATTTTCTGCATATGGGGTGGTATGAGCTCTCATTTTTTGCACCGTGATCTGACGTTTTTAGCAGTACCATTTTTGTATTGATCTTACTTTTTGATCGCTAAATATGTTATTTTGGAATTTGGAATTTTTTGGGAAATACGCCATTGACCGTGCGGTTTAATTAATGATATATTTTTATAGTTCGGACATTTACGCATGCGGCGATACCATATATGTTTATATTTATTTTTATTTACGTGGTGTTTTTTTTATGCGAAAAGGGGGGTGATTTGAACTTTTATTAAGGAAAGGGTTAAATCACATTTATGAACTTTTTTTTTACACTTTTTCTTGCAATGTTATGGCTCCCATAGGGGGCTATAACATTGCATACACTGACTGCCAGCACTGTTCACGGCAAAACCATAACTCTGCAATGATCAGTGTTATCGGCGGTCGACTGCTCAAGCCTGCATCTCAGGCTTGGAGCAATCAATCGCCGAAGGGACACGCTGGAGGAAGGTAAGAGGACCTCCGCTCGTGTCCCAGCTGATCGGGACACCGCATTTTCACTGCAGTGGTCCCGATCAGCCCCACTGAGCAGCCGGCCAGCTTTCACTTTCGTTTTAGATGCGGCGTTCAACTTTGAACGCCGCGTCTAAAGGGTTAATAGCGTGCGGCACCACAATCACTGCTGCGCGCTATTATCCCCGGGTCCTGGCTTCAGATACATGCCGGGACCGACCCGATATATCGCAGGAGCCAGCCAAGGACATAAATATACGTCCTTGGTCCTTAAGGGGTTGACTCTGCCACTGCAGTTTTTGAGCCAAAGTCGGAAGTGGATCCAGCAGAAAAGTCCTTCCTTTATATTTCCCATTACTTTGAATATACTTCGGGCTTTTGCTTAAAAACTGCAGTGGCAGATATCCTAAAAAAAAAAACCTGTGTG
This sequence comes from Hyla sarda, assembly GCF_029499605.1. Taxonomy (NCBI): domain Eukaryota; kingdom Metazoa; phylum Chordata; class Amphibia; order Anura; family Hylidae; genus Hyla; species Hyla sarda. The sequence continues at coordinate 416,335,477 of NC_079191.1, forward strand.
GAAACCTAGCCGTATTCTGACACTATGTGTCATATGACATTATTTTGTTCATTTATTTGTGTATTTATTTATTAATTAATTATTTGCTTGCTAGCTTAGTAGCTGGCGTTGCCCGGTTTTTCCTACCTTATCCTTGTAGAGGAGGTAAAGCAACAAAGGAGGAAGATTTTGTCCTCATATCCTGTCCTTAAATCCTGACCCCATATCCCCTCCTCATATCCCAACCCCAAAACCTCTCCTCATATTCTGACCTCATATCCTGTTCTTATATTTTGTCCCCATATCCCGACCTCATATCCCAACCTCATTTCCTGTCCTCATATCTCAACCTCATACCCTGTCCCCATATCCCGACCTCATATCCCAACCTCATTTCCTGTCCTCATATCTCAACCTCATACCCTGTCCCTATATCCCGAGCTCATATCCCAACCTCATATCCCGTCCCCATATCCCAACCTCATATGCCGACCTCGCATCCCATCACCATATCCCGTCCCCATATCACAACCTCATATCCTGACCTCATATCCCTATATCCTGTCCTCATATGCCGACCTCATATCCCATTCATATTTCCTCACTAATCCTCGTATCCCTCAGGTGGGGCTGCGTTGTGGTAAAGATATTGTAAACTAAAAATAAAAGAGGTGTAGCTTAAAGGGTGGGCGTGTCTTTGTAAGATGGGACATGGAATGTGGGGAGGGTGTGGCTTGCCAGTGACTGACGCATTCACCAGGAGATGCAGGGCGGAGCTTGTGCAGTAAGGCACTAGAAGTCCTATATACTTGCATGGGACTTTAAACAAAAACCCCATCCTTCACATATAGGGGTAGGTTAGGGGTTAATTTAACTATTATATATTTTTATTTGACATATAAGTAACATGTGACCAAGTATTATTGAAATATCTCCAGCCATACGGAAGTTATGCTAGAACATATATTTCCCATTGATTTCCATTGGACTTAAAACAAAAACCCCGAAACTCGCAAAAACCTCGCAAATGGGGGTAGGTTACGGTTTAATTAATTATCCTATATTTTTAGTGGACATGTGGTAGCCCTTGGGGGTGTATAGTAGTGGGGATGTTGTATCAGTATATGAGGGGTTAATGTTAACCCTAAAGTTCGTGACGCCAGTCTGGGGGCTAGTATGCTGAGGTAATTCTCCGGCCTATCGCCGCCCTTCCCAGTAACAATAGGTGCATGAAATGACTGAAGGTCCACAAGGAGATTTAGCTTGAACAACTTTACTTAAGTGCTCACGGTACATCCAAGGCACAGTAACAGTCTAATATAACAGTCCTTATATTGCTTAGTGACTGACAGTTGTTGCGGACCTTGAGGTATTTAGAAAGTCTCTGAATTTAGGGTAGATATTGCAGATCCATCCGGATTTAGGGGTTAGATTAGGTCCGGTGATGCTGCAGAGTGTCTGGGGATTGATACACTCTCGATTTAGCATTGATCAGCCGTCGCCGCAAGGCTCAGGCCTAACTCACTGCGAGAATAGCTGCGCAGGTCCTTCTCGGTTGACAGCCCAGGAACAAGAGAGAGAATAATGGCCGCCACTCCCTTATATGGGCAGGGGTGGGGTGAATCTGATTGGTCCGAATATCTGTCATTCACTCGTACACAGAATGATGGGATTGCATACGTCATAGGGACCTCCACAGGTCCTCAAGCAGAAATACCATAGAGTTCACCTAGTCACGTGACTCACAGGTCCTGGTATGCTACGCGCAGGTAATTAACTATTCATTTACATTTATATAACTATATTTACATAAACCTTGCATAAGTTACTGGTTTACTAGATGGTAATAGAGGTGACAAGGAGTAGACTATACAACATGGACCCCTACGTCCTAGGGACTCTGGCTATGGGGACCCGTACACATAAAGGGACCGCATAGGATGCGGTACCGGGACACCACAGACATATTAGTAACATGTGACCAAGTATTGTCGAAATATCTCCAGCTGTATGGAAGTTATGCAGTAACATATATTTCCCATAGACTTGTATGGGACTTTAAATAAAAACCCTGGCCCTGCAAATGAGGGTGGGTAAGGGTTAAATTACCTATCCTATGTTTGTTGTTGACATATAAGTAACATGTGACCAAGTTTCATCAAAATATCTTTAGCCGTTTGGAAGTGATGCTGGAACATACACAGGCCTTCATGAAAATGAAAGAAGCGATCTGATTGGTTGCTATGGGCAACTGGGCAAGTTTTCCTCTGCACAGGTTTTGATAAATCTCCATTGAGTTATTTATATATATATATATATATATATATATATATATATATATATATATATATAGATTGTATTTTAGATGTGCTACACTGTTATGGTACCATAAAGCATTAGTTTACAATATTTATTTTCTAGAGATTTTCTAGATAAATGTGCTATTTTAGCCTAACTCATAAATACATTGTTTTATATATAACAGTGTAGCATGTCTAAAGTACAACATAAATAAATAAAATACTTTGTAAATTACTTCTATTTAAAAATCTTAATCCTTCCAGTACTTATCAGCTGCTGTATGCTCCAGAGGAAGTTGTGTAGTTCTTTCCAGTCTGTCCACAGTGCTCTCTGCTGACACCTCTGTCCATGTCAGGAGCTGTCCAGGAGAGGTTTGCTATGGGGATTTGTTCCTGCTCTGGACAGTTCCTGACATGGATAGAGGTGTCAGCAGAGAGCACTGTGGACAGACTGGAAAGAACAATACAACTTCCTCTGGAGCATAGAGCAGCTGATGGTAATATAGTAATTTACAAATCTGTATAACTTTTTGGCTGTACCCCTTTAAGGCTGGGTTCACACCACGGTTTTGCAATACAGTTCCTGTATCAGGTTTTTGATTAAAAAAATGGATTCCTCAAAACCGGACTAAACTGTTTCAAAACGTGTGTACAAATTTTTATCTGTATTCGGTTGAAAAATGATGTCCGATTGCATCAGTTTTTTAAGAAAAAAAGATATACGTTTTTAACTTTTCAATCCATTATGAATAAAGTTTCACTTGTTTGATTGAAATTCCAAGAAAAAAAACTGTGCAAATTCAAAAACCGTATGGTGAAAACTGTATGGAACCGTACCCACACACGGTTCTGTACGATTCCCATTGACTCCCATGTTAAAAAAAAAAACGTATATGGTTTAATACGGTTTTTCACCCGGACTAAAAACCCTACCACGGTTTTCTGTCCGGAAAAAAAAAGTAAAAAAACGTATGGTTAGAAAAAAGGAGACAAGTATTATTGAAATAACTCCAGCCATACGGAAGTTATGCTAGAACATACATTTCCCATTGATTTCCATTGGACTTAAAACAAAAACCCCAAACCTCGCAAGTGGGGGTAGGTTACGGTTTAATTAATTATCCTATATTTTTAGTGGACATGTGGTAACCCTTGGGGGTGTATGGTAGTGGGGATGTTGTATGAGTATATGAGGGGTTAATGTTAACCCTATAGTTCGTGACGCCAGGCTGAGGGCTAGTATGCTGAGGTAATGCTCCGGCCTATCGCCGCCCTTCCCATTAACGATAGGTGCATGAAATGCCCGAAGGTCAACAAGGAGATTTAACTTGAACAACTTTACGGTACATCTAAGGCACAGTAACAGTCTAATATAACAGTCCTTATATTGCTTAGTGACTGACAGTTGTTGCGGACCTTGAGGTATTTAGAAAGTCTCTGAATTTAGGGTATATATTGCAGATCCGTCCGGATTTAGGGGTTAGATTAGGTCCGGTGATGCTGCAGAGTGTCTGGGGATTGATACACTCTCAATTTAGCATTGATCAGCCGTCGCTGCAAGGCTCAGGCCTAACTCACTGCGAGAATAGCTGCGCAGGTCCTTCTCGGTTGACAGCCCAGGAACAAGAGAGAGAATAATGGCCGCCGCTCCCTTATATGGGCAGGGGCGGTGTGAATCTGATTGGTCCGAATATCTGTCATTCACTCGTACACAGAATGATGGGATTGCATACGTCATAGGGACCTCCACAGGTCCTCAAGCAGAAATACCATAGAGTTCACCTAGTCACGTGATTCGCAGGTCCTGGTACGCTACGCGCAGGTAATTACCTATTCAATTACATTTATATAACTATATTTACATAAACCTTGCATAAGTTACTGGTTTACTAGATGGAATAGAGGTGACAAGGAGTAGACTATACATCATGGACCCCTACGTCCTAGGGACTCTGGCTATGGGGACCCGTACACATAAAGGGACAGCATAGGATGCGGTACCGGGACACCACAGACATATTAGTAACATGTGACCAAGTATTATCGAAATATATCTCCAGCTGTATGGAAGTTATGCAGTAACATATATTTCCCATAGACTTGTATGGGACTTTAAATAAAAACCCTGGCCCTGCAAATGAGGGTGGTTAAGGGTTAAATTACCTATCCTATGTTTGTTGTTGACATATAAGTAACATGTGACCAAGTTTCATCAAAATATCTTTAGCCGTTTGGAAGTGATGCTGGAACATACACAGGCCTTCATGAAAATGAAAGAAGCGATCTGATTGGTTGCTATGGGCAACTGGGCAAGTTTTCCTCTGCACAGGTTTTGATAAAACTCCACTGAGTTATTTATATATATATATATAGATTGTATTTTAGATGTGCTACACTGTTATGGCACCATAAAGCATTAGTTTACAATATTTATTTTCTAGATATTTTCTAGATAAATGTGCTATTTTAGCCTAACTCATAAATAAATTGTTTTATATATAACAGTGTAGCATGTCTAAAATACAACATAAATAAATAAAATACTTTGTAAATTGCTTCTATTTAAAAATCTTAATCCTTCCAGTACTTATCAGCTGCTGTATGCTCCAGAGGAAGTTGTGTAGTTCTTTCCAGTCTGTCCACAGTGCTCTCTGCTGACACCTCTGTCCATGTCAGGAGCTTTCCAGGAGAGGTTTGCTATGGGGACTTGTTCCTGCTCTGGACAGTTCCTGACATGGATAGAGGTGTCAGCAGAGAGCACTGTGGACAGACTGGAAAGAACAATACAACTTCCTCTGGAGCATACAGCAGCTGATGGTAATATAGTAATTTACAAATCTGTATAACTTTTTGACTGTACCCCTTTAAGGCTAGGTTCACACCACGGTTTTGAAATACAGTTCCTGTATCAGGTTTTTGATTAAAAAAATGGATTCCTCAAAACCGGACTAAACTGTTTCAAAACGTTTCAAAATTTTTATCTGTATTCGGTTGAAAAATGATGTCCGGTTGCATCAGTTTTTTCAGAAAAAAACATATACGTTTTTAACTTTTCAATCCATTATGAATAAAGTTTTACTTGTTTGATTGAAATTCCAAGAAAAAAAACTGTGCAAATTCAAAAACCGTATGGTGAAAACTGTATGGAACCATACGCACATACGGTTTTCTGTCCGGAAAAAAAAAAGTAAAAAACCGTATGGTTAGAAAAAAGGAGACAACCTTATACATTATGGTGCATAAAGTTTTGAATGGGAAGTCTATGGACACGGTTTTCTGTACGGTTGCATACTTTTTTTTTTAATGAAACCGTATGCCAAAACCGTATAGCAAAATCGTGGTGTGAACCCACCCTACCATAAGATTTTTCTCTGCTTTTCTCCCCTTAAAACCAATGACTCAAGGGATCAAGGGCAACTATAAGACAAGAATTGCATGCAAAGTAAACTGAATACAACAGAATAACCTTGCAAATGGCCATGAATAAACACCATGTGTGTTGATAACAGCCATATGACATGTCCATTGACACTAGGGAATAGACATGATACCACTAGGGAATGGACATGATGCCACTAGGGAATGGACATGATGCCACTAGGAAATGGACATGATGCCCCTAGGGAATGGACATGATGCCCCTAGGGAATGGACATGATGACACTAGGGAATGGAAATGATGCCACTAGGGAATGGACATGATGCCACTAGGAAATGGACATGATGCCCCTAGGGAATGGACATGATGACACTAGGGAATGGACATGATGACACTAGGGAATGGACATGATGCCACTAGGGAATGGACATGGTGCCACTAGGGAATGGACATGATGCCACTAGGGAATGGACATGATGCCACTAGGGAATGGACATGGTGCCACTAGGGAATTGACATGATGCCACTAGGGAATGGACATGATGCCACTAGGGAATAGACATGATGCCACTAAGGAATAGACATGATGCCACTAGGGAATGTACATGATGCCACTAGGGAATGGACATGATGCCACTAGGGAATGGACATGATGCCACTAGGGAATGGACATGGTGCCACTAGGGAATGGACATGATGCCACTAGGGAATGGACATGATGCCACTAGGGAATGGACATGATGCCACTAGGGAATGGACATGGTGCCACTAGGGAATTGACATGATGCCACTAGGGAATGGACATGATGCCACTAGGGAATGGACATGATGCCACTAGGGAATAGACATGATGCTACTAGGGAATAGACATGATGCCACTAGGGAATGGACATGATGCCACTAGGGAATTGACATGATGCCACTAGGGAATAGACATGATGCCACTAGGGAATTGACATGATGCCACTAGGGAATAGACATGATGCCACTAGGGAATGGACATGATGCCACTAGGGAATAGACATGATGACACTAGGGAATAGACATGATGCCACTAGGAAATTGACATGATGCAACTAGGGAATAGACATGATGCCACTAGGGAATGGACATGATGCCACTAGGGAATGGACATGATGCCACTAGGGAATTGACATGATGCCACTAGGGAATGGACATGATGCCACTAGGGAATGGACATGATGCCACTAGGGAATAGACATGATGCTACTAGGGAATAGACATGATGCCACTAGGGAATGGACATGATGCCACTAGGGAATTGACATGATGCCACTAGGGAATAGACATGATGCCACTAGGGAATTGACATGATGCCACTAGGGAATAGACATGATGCCACTAGGGAATGGACATGATGCCACTAGGGAATAGACATGATGCCACTAGGGAATAGACATGATGCCACTAGGAAATTGACATGATGCAACTAGGGAATAGACATGATGCCACTAGGGAATAAACATGATGCCACTAGGGAATGGACATGATGCCACTAGGGAATGGACATGATGCCACTAGGGAATGGACATGATGCCCCTAGGGAATGGACATGATGCCACTAGGGAATGGACATGAGTCTATATCAGATAGGACCAGCATGTGTTGCCATTTACACCCTGTGTTCTGGGCAAAAAGTGCTATTTTTGTTTTACAAATTAATTAGTAACCTGCAAGAATTAACCTGATGAAGGAAAAGCAATGTACTGTTTGCAGATCACACGGACGAAAATACTTCATCATGTGACTTTGTTGGTGAATTGAAGACGTTAAAAAGGTCATTACATTGTTCTGAAACGGTTCAAGGCAGAAGGCGAGCAGGTGAAGGAAGCGTGCGTGACTCATGGAAGAAAAAGCAAACACCGTTAACAGGTTTTATGTCTTCTATAAGGATTTTGAACTTGAACAGCAGATCCTAAAGTTCAGTGACTGCCCATTGTACACTGAAGGATACACATACAATAGAAAATTCATGGCTGCAAAATATACCTGAAGACATGTTAAACGTTTTGATTGGTCGGGATTTGAGTGTTCAGACCCTTACCAATTGTTAGAACGAGCAGAGAGCGCAGCTGACTGAGTACGCTTTTCTCCCCCCTAGTTCTGTACTCTCAAATCTCGACCGATTTTTAAAGTGACAGTGCCCTTTAAGACTTTTTTTTTTTTTTTTTGTTTATTCTAGTTTTTATTTTTTAATTTTTATAATTCAAAACAATCATGAAATCTTACAGTTTTCATTCTGGACACAGAATTCTCCCTGCACAATAAACTCTGCACAGGTCACAGGCCAGGCCTAGAAAACTCTATCATAGAAATCAGTAGGGTCCCATTTAGTCTATTGTTGCCTTTCCTATTAAAGGGGTACTCCGCCGCTATACCTCTTATCCCCTATCCAAAGGATCTCTGTGCAGCACCTGGCGTTCGTTTGGAATGCCGGGTGCGTGCGGGCGTAGTCATGATGTAACTGAAAAAAAATCCTATAGAAAAATGCACGGTAGACTAAAATAGATGTACCAATGAAATACAATCTTTGTTAGACATATAATACATAAAATTCATTAAAAATGCACAAGAACAGACAACAAAATCCCAACGGGTAATAATATGAGACAGTATATAGGACACAACTAGGTATATGACCTCTTAAAGGGGTTATCCAGGAAAAAACTTTTTATATATATATATATATATATCAACTGGCTCCAGAGAGTTAAACAGATTTGCAAATTACTTCTATAAAAAAAATCTTAATCCTTTCAGTACTTATGATCTGCTGAAGTTGAGTTGTTCTTTCATCAATGGCACCATATCCTGTGACCAAGCGAATGCGAAACGTTCGTTAGGGGGGTGACTGATATCCACCACAGGTAGTACGTAAGACTGGGCCAAATACCATTCCAGGGGTTGGTATGCTTTTTCCTGGGGATGACTTGAGGGCTCTTGCGCAGATATTAGCTCTATAAGGAAACTGTCACTTGACTATTTATACATGTTTACACTTCTTTGGGCATATGTGCAATATAGTTGCCACTTGGCGCATTGGTGCAATGTATTGGATTTACTGGTAGCCATATAATATGTATAAAAGTAGATTTATTTATTCTGCATACCATAGAATGCTATATCCCTGTATTTATTGCTATTAGATATTGCAATAATTTGCACAACTCTTACTTAAAGGGGTACTCCGGTGGAAAACTTCTTTTTTTATTTTTTTTAAATCAACTGATGCCAGAAAGTTAAAAAGATTTGTAAATTACTTCTATTAAAAAAATCTTAATCCTTCCAGTACTTATTATTATCTGTTGAATACTACAGAGGAATTTCTTTTCTTTTTGGAACACAGAGCGCTCTGCTGACATCATGACCACAGTGCTCTCTGCTGACATCTCTGTCCATTTTAAGAACTGTCCATAGTAGGAGAAAATCCCCATAGCAAACATATGCTGCTCTGGACAGTTCCTAAAATGGACAGAGATGTCAGCAGAGAGCACTGTGGTATGTATTAAATGTGAATATGTATAATATGTAAAGATTGTATCTTATTTGTACATCTGTAAAATACAGTCTACCGAGTATTTTTCTGTCGGATTTCATTTTTGGTGTTTTGGTAGCATACCACGCAGGTGGGGGTTTTGTGTAGGATTATTGTGACGTAACAGCCACGTCCCCTCGCGACGTCATGTCACACCCCCTTAATGCAAGTCTATGGGAGGGGGCGTGACGACTGTTACGCCCCCTCCCAAAGGCTTGCATTGAGGGGTGTGGCGTGACGTCACAAGAGGACGTGGCCGTGATGTCCCGATCATGCCTGCCCGCTCCAAGCGCTCGGAACAAAATGTTTTGAACACTGGGGCAGCGGAGTACCCCTATAAAACCAGCTCAGACAAGATGGCGGCCCCCATAATAATTGGAAAGCAAACAAGGTAGGGACCAGCTCACCCCGCCCAGGACAGCAGAGCACGGATCCAGGTGCTGGACGGCACCAGCCAATGACAGGAAAATGAAGGAGAACGGATCCAGCTCAATGCAGGTAAAATCAAGATTAATCCATAGGACAAGGAAGGAACAAGTAACGCATTTCAAGCGCTATACGCGCTCTTAGTCATACCTGATTAAGAGCGCGTATAGCGCTTGAAACGCGTTACTTGTTCCTTCCTTGTCCTATGGATTAAACTTGATTTTACCTGCATTGAGCTGGATCCGTTCTCCTTCATTTCCCCCATAATAAAGCACTAAACATTAAAAAAAAATTGAAACTAGACACAGATGAGAAAAAAGAACATGTTTTAGTGCATCAGTAGGAAATCATATGGTAATATGTATGACCAAAAAATCTAAAGATGAATATATAAACTATTTCCAAAACTCCAGGAATTTGTATTTCATTTTGTTTATTTGTTAGGATTTTATTTTTGTTTTCTGCAGGTGTAAGTTTTTGTTCACCATTTTATGAGGAATATTACTCATGATTTTGAGTATCACTGTCACGATTCGGCTTACTGGTAGTGGATCCTCTGTGTCAGCGAGGGATTGGCGTGGACCGTGCTGGTGGACCGGTTCTAAGAGGCTACTGGTGTTCACCAGAGCCCGCCGCAAAGCGGGATGGTCTTGCTGCGGCAGTAGCAACCAGGTCGTATCCACTAGCAACGGCTCAACCTCGCTGACTGCTGAGAAGGCGTGGTACAGAAGGACTAGGCAGAGGCAAGGTCAGACGTAGCAGAAGGTCGGGGCAGGCGGCAAGGTTCGTAGTCAAGATGGATAGCAAAAGTTCAGGTAACACAGGCTTGGACAACACTAAACGCTTTCACTGGCACAAGGCAACAAGATCCGGCAAGGGAGTGCAGGGGAAGTGATCAGATATAGCCAGGGAGCAGGTGGAAGCCAATTAAGCTAATTGGGCCAGGCACCAATCATTGGTGCACTGGCCCTTTAAGTCTCAGAGAGCTGGCGCGCGCGCGCCCTAGAGAGCGGAGCCGCGCGCGCCAGCACATGACAGCAGGGGACCGGAACGGGTAAGTGACCTGGGATGCGATTCGCGAGCGGGCGCGTCCCGCTGTGCGAATCGCATCCCCGACGGCCATGACAGTGCAGCGCTCCCGGTCAGCGGGACTGACCGGGGCGCTGCAGGGAGAGAGACGCCGTGAGCGCTCCGGGGAGGAGCGGGGACCCGGAGCGCTAGGCGTAACAGTACCCCCCCCTTAGGTCTCCCCCTTTTTTTGTCCGACAACTGCTTTACCTGGGACGAGGACACCGGGAGTGAATGGAGGGTTTCCTCAAAGGCAGGCAGTACAGCAGGAGTGGGAATGGGGAGGGAGGGCAGAGGGTGAAGCTTGGCACGGGGCAGGGTGACACAAGGACGGGGGCCATGAGAAGGCACTGAGGCTTGCCTGACGGGACTGGGAGGGGGGGAGAGGCATCTCTCGTGGCAAGCAGAGTCCCAGTTCTTGATCTCCCCGGTGGTCCAGTCAAGGGTGGGAGAATGAAGCCGGAGCCATGGCAGACCGAGGAGGACCTCAGAGGTACAGTTGGGAAGGACGAATAACTCAATCCTTTCGTGGTGGGGTCCAATACACATTAAGAGGGGTTTTGTGCGGTAACGCACGGTGCAATCCAATCTGACTCCGTTGACCGCGGAAATGTAGAGCGGCTTGACGAGACGGGTCACCGGGATGCAGAATTTATTCACCAAGGACTCCAAAATAAAATTCCCAGAGGCACCAGAGTCCAAGCAGGCCACGGCTGAGAGGGAGGAGTTGGCTGAAGGAGAAATCCGCACGGGCACCGTGAGACGTGGAGAAGCAGACTTAGAACCAAGAGACGCCACACCCACGTGAGCTGGGTGCGTGCGTGCGTTTCCCAGACGTGGAGGACGAATAGGGCAATCCACCAAGAAATGCTCGGTACTGGCACAGTACAGACAAAGATTTTCTTCCCTACGGCGATTCCTCTCCTCCTGGGTCAGGCGAGACCGATCCACTTGCATGGCCTCCTCGGCGGGAGGCCCAGGCGAAGACTGCAAAGGATGCTGTGGGAGAGGTGCCCAGAGATCTAAGTCTTTTTCCTGGCGGAGCTCCTGATGTCTCTCAGAAAAACGCATGTCAATGCGGGTGGCCAAATGGATAAGTTCTTGCAGGTTGGCAGGAATCTCTCGTGCGGCCAGCACATCCTTGATGTTACTGGATAGGCCTTTTTTAAAGGTCGCGCAGAGAGCCTCATTATTCCATGATAATTCAGAAGCAAGAGTACGAAATTGGATGGCGTACTCGCCCACTGAAGAATTACCCTGGACCAGGTTCAGCAGGGCAGTCTCGGCAGAAGAAGCTCGGGCTGGTTCCTCGAAGACACTCCGGACTTCAGCGAAGAAGGACTGGACTGTGGCTGTGGCAGGATCATTGCGGTCCCAGAGCGGTGTGGCCCAAGACAAGGCCTTTCCTGAAAGAAGGCTCACTACGAACGCCACCTTAGACCGTTCTGTAGGAAACAAGTCCGACAACATCTCCATATGCAGGGAACATTGAGACAAAAATCCACGGCAGAGTCTAGAGTCCCCATCAAATTTGTCCGGCAGGGACAAGCGGAGGCTAGGAGCGGCCACTCGCTGCGGAGGAGGTGCAGGAGCTGGCGGAGGAGATGGTTGCTGCTGTAGCAGAGGCAGAAGTTGCTGTAACGTGGCGGTCAACTGCGACAGCTGCTGTCCTTGTTGGGCAATTTGCTGCGATTGCTGAGCGACCACCGTGGTAAGGTCAGCGAGACTTGGCAGCGGCACCTCAGCGGGATCCATGGCCGGATCTACTGTCACGATTCGGCTTACTGGTAGTGGATCCTCTGTGTCAGCGAGGGATTGGCGTGGACCGTGCTGGTGGACCGGTTCTAAGAGGCTACTGGTGTTCACCAGAGCCCGCCGCAAAGCGGGATGGTCTTGCTGCGGCAGTAGCAACCAGGTCGTATCCACTAGCAACGGCTCAACCTCGCTGACTGCTGAGAAGGCGTGGTACAGAAGGACTAGGCAGAGGCAAGGTCAGACGTAGCAGAAGGTCGGGGCAGGCGGCAAGGTTCGTAGTCAAGATGGATAGCAAAAGTTCAGGTAACACAGGCTTGGACAACACTAAACGCTTTCACTGGCACAAGGCAACAAGATCCGGCAAGGGAGTGCAGGGGAAGTGATCAGATATAGCCAGGGAGCAGGTGGAAGCCAATTAAGCTAATTGGGCCAGGCACCAATCATTGGTGCACTGGCCCTTTAAGTCTCAGAGAGCTGGCGCGCGCGCGCCCTAGAGAGCGGAGCCGCGCGCGCCAGCACATGACAGCAGGGGACCGGAACGGGTAAGTGACCTGGGATGCGATTCGCGAGCGGGCGCGTCCCGCTGTGCGAATCGCATCCCCGACGGCCATGACAGTGCAGCGCTCCCGGTCAGCGGGACTGACCGGGGCGCTGCAGGGAGAGAGACGCCGTGAGCGCTCCGGGGAGGAGCGGGGACCCGGAGCGCTAGGCGTAACAATCACAACATGAGGACTACAGTAAAGACCCAGTGACCGCTATCTGATGCCATCAAACACATAGCAGGGAGGACACTGGGGCGACATAGACCATAAAATACAGATATTTCCAAAACAATCTCAGAATAGGTGTCTTATCAGTGATGACCACTGCTTCCTAAAATGGGAAAATCTTGTGGAAAAAAATCTTGTTTATCCTCATACATATATAGGATTTTTTATTCTTATTTTTGCAGAGAATGAAGTCAAGCGGTAAAAATAATACAAAAAAATCTCTTTATATTGATAGTTTTCCATTGCCAAATTTAGGAGGCCCATAAAATGTAGTTGAATGACATTGACAGGAAATGATAAGTGTCACTTTAGGTTTACTGTCTAAATCTATTTATAAAAATCTGATTATTAAGGCAGACATAAAAAGGAAGGTTTTCTTATTTAAAATTGGATAACATTCTATACTGTAATTACATTTTTTTAGATCTTATTTAAGGAAAAACAGTAATAAATGGGGTAAAAAATTGTTTAGTGAAGAATATTTAATCCCAAAATCTGAAATCTGCTGGTTTTCCTGTACATAGCTATGATACAGATATACAGTATATATATTGCATCCGTTGCCTTGTGGTGAGGTCCCCAAAGTCAGAGTCCCTAGGTGTAGTTGGGGTCCTCATCCTTAGTAAGCCCCTTGTCACCCCTTTTGTAATTAAAATTATTTAAATTTAATGTGTATATATTTGTATAGTAAGTGTACTTACCTAGTTGGTGTCGCAGGACTTGCGGGTCACGTGATGCGTTCCAAAGACTCTGTGGTTTCTGTGTATAGGACCTTTGGAGGAAGTCAGGTGTTCACCCATCAGGCTATGTAACGGTGAGTGACAGCTGACCATGGACCAATCCAAAAAGGCCCCACCCCTGCCCATATAAGGGCGCGGCGGCCATGGCTCACTCTCTTGTTCCTGAGCTGTTGACAGGCTGTCATCAGTGAGTTTAGGCCTGAGCCTTGCGGCGACAGCTGATCTTTTCTAAACTGTGAGTGTAATCAATCCCTACGCACTCTTCAAGATCACCGGACCATATCTATCCCCTAAATCCGGACGGATCTTCGCAAATTACCCTAAATTCTGAGACTCATATAAAAAGTCAAGGTCCGCAACAACTGTCAGTCACTGAGGTGTATGGAGACTGTATTAATGAGACTGTTATTGTTCATTGGATGTACCGCAAGTCTTTAAGTAAAGTTTATCCAAGTTCAAGTTCAACTACCGTGTGGACCTTCAGTCATTATATGCATGCACCTATCGTTAATGGGAGGGCGGCGATAGGCCGGAGAATTACCTCAGCATACTAGCCCTCAGCCTGGTGTCACCCCTGATATACTGAAGCACACTACCCCTACCCCAGAGGCTTACCACAAAGCCTTTTTGGCATCGCACGAACAGGATTCGGGTGTGTGCCTACTACAGTTGTCACTAGTGAAAGTGTACTCCCCCACAGAAACCAAACTTTATTCATGTACTGTGACTTATACTCTGGAGTAAGGGGTTATGTGCACGGTGCTGTGTGGAGGAAGTGCGCATGTAAAGTAAGGGGGGAGGCGAAGAATACAACGGAGTTGCAAGTTGTGAGAGAAAGAGTTGAAGTTAGAGCAGGGCCTTCCTGCGTGCGTGATCCAGAGACCCCGCCCACCAAGGCCCTCAGTGTCGCAGCGGCCATTTTGTTGGAGTCTAGTGCCAGAGAACAACGAAGAGAGATAGTTCAGCGCGGAAAAAGGTGCAGAGTGCGACAGCGGGTTGGAAGTTGTAAGGAGCCGGAACAGTACGGCTATTGAGTTTCAAGTCACCGCTCTCAAATTTGAAATCTACACTCTCAAGTTCCAGATTAGAGAACAACTGCGTACCTCCTCAGGACGAATATTCGTTTTTTATTTTTTTGTTTTTTTTTCTTCACAGTACACATCACAGTGATCATCCCTCTCTGCTTCCAGCTTGTGGGGTGTAAAGAAGGCTCTAATACTACTGTGTGAGACTGGCGCGCGAAAATTTGCATATGCGAAAATTAGCATATGTTAATTTTTGCATATGCAAATTTTCACGTATGCTAATTTTGTATATGCTAATATTCACATATGTTAATTTTCGCATATGCGAAGTTTCGCATATGCGAAAATAAAACGAGAATATAACGAATATGCGAATATTCGCGAATATATGACGAATATTCGTCCATATATTCGCGAATATTCGCGAATTCGAATATGGCCTATGCCGCTCAACACTATAGATGACGTCATTGTCTATTCTCAGACATATCAGGAACACCTGTACCACCTGAAAGAAGTTTTCCAAGTCCTTATCCAGCATGGACTCAAGGTTAAACCTTCCAAATGTCACTTGCTAAAGCCACAAGTACACTATCTGGGACATGTCGTCAGTGCTAAAGGAGTTCAGCCGGATCCGGACAAAGTGAGTGCTGTCAAAGAGTGGCCTACCCCCAGGACGGTGCGAGACGTCCAAAGTTTCCTGGGGTTTGCTGATTATTACCGACGCTTCATCCCCCACTTTGCTCAAATTGCTGAGCCCTTAACCGAGTTACTGAGAGGAACTGCCCGGGAGAATTATAATGGGAGGCTACCCATACAGTGGCCGAAGAGCAAGAAGATGCCTTCCGAGCCCTGAAGTACCTCCTCACGGAACCCCCCATTTTGGCGTATCCCGACTACGGCCTGCAGTTCCGTTTATATACAGATGCTAGCTTCAAAGGTCTGGGGGCAGTCTTATCTCAGGTGAAAGATGGCAAAGAAAGGGTGATTGCCTATGCCAGCCGACATTTCCGAGGCGCCGAGAAGAATGACGCCAACTACAGCTCCTTCAAACTGGAGCTCCTGGCCCTGGTCTGGGCCATTACTGAGAAGTTTAAGGACTATCTGGGTGCTACTCCCTTCACGGTCTACACTGATAACAACCCCTTGGCCCATTTGAACACTGCTAAGTTGGGAGCTCTTGAACAGCACTGGGCCTCTCGGTTGGCCAAATATGATTTCAACATTAAGTACCGCAGCGGAAAAACCAATGTCGATGCGGATGTACTTTCTCACATGGCCCCGGGTGAAGTCCCTGAAGATTTATCTACATGGAAGACCCTTCAGGATGAAAGCCGGGTTATCGGGGAGCTCTTGGACTATTGCCTCCACAAGAAAGTGCCCACTTGGGTGCACAAGACCCAAGGGGACTTTGAATTAAAGCGGCTGTGGCAGCAAAAGAATCGCTTGTTCCTGCACAAAGGGTTGGTCTACCGAAATTCCCTGGACCCAGTCTCCGGAGATCGCGTACATCAGATTGTGGTTCCCAGAAGAGATGCAGCCATGGTCTTGAATGTCTATCATGATCAATCCGGACACTTCGGGGTCCATAAGACGGAGGCCACTGTCAGAAGGAGATTTTACTGGAATGGGATGCGGGGAGACATCGAGAAATGGTGTGCCGAATGCTCCGTGTGTAATGTAATCAAGAATCCCCAAAGGGACGCAAAAGCCCCTTTACATCCCATCTGTATGGAGAGGCCGAACCAGGTTGTTGCCTTGGATCATGTGAAGTTGGCCCCCACTCGATCTGGCTGTCATGCTCTAACCATGGTGAATCATTATTCCAAGTGGGTGGTTGTGGTCCCTGTCAAGGACCTTACCGCCAAGACTGCTGCTCAGCTCTTCTATCGTCATTGGATCCAACCTCTGTGGTGTCCCGAATCGGTCCTCACGGATCGGGGAACCGCCTTTGAAGCCCAGTTGTTCCAAGAACTTTGCAGGCTGCATGACTGCAAGAAGCTCCGGACGACGGCCTACCATCCCCAGGGGAATGGGCTCTGCGAGAGGATCAATCAAGTGTTCATCCAAATGCTCAGAGCTGCCTCTGTCTCAAAGCACAAAGAGTGGCCTCAGCTGTTACCTGAACTCCTAGAAATTTACAACAACACTGTCCACTGCTCTACGGGGTATACGCCTTTTTCTTGATGATGGGCCGACACGGCCAATTGCCAAAGGACCGGACCTTCGGGCTGCAGGCACCTTTCAACAATTCCCCTCAGGTTTCCCAAGGTTGGGTGTCAGAGCATCAACGAAGAATTGAGGAAGCCAAAAACATTGTTGAGAAGAAAATGGGTGAAGTTCATGAGCGCCAGCAGAAAGATTATGATCGACATGCTTTGGCTCGGCCCTTACAGCTTGGAGAGAAAGTGTGGCTCTGAAAATTTCCTAGAACCCATAAATTGGACTTATTATGGGAAAAGGAACCATACACCGTTACTGCAGTCCCTTACCCTGAAACGGACGTATATGAGATACAGAAGGAAGGGTTCGAGCCACAGGTGGTCCACAGGAACAGAATAAAAGTGTGCCTGAAAGAAGACATGCTCAGCCTACCTCCTCCTACTCCTTCTGCTCCTTCTACTCCGCCTCCAACAAGGCCAGTGAAATAATACGTGCCGGGAAAAGGAATTCATCCCACTATGGACGTTCCTTTGATCCCATCTCAGCAGCCTACTATGTATTTGGGTATACCGTTTCCAGCTCCATCCAGCCAGCCGCCACTGGTTGCTCCACCTAGCCAGTTGCCAATAGCTGTTGCTCCCTGTCAACCACCATTGGTTGCTACACCAAACATCAGTCCTGCTCCTGTGACTGCTCCAAGTCTTGATGCACCTACTCCACCTGTCCTCAGAGAACCTCCCAGTCCAACAGAAGACATTGCTTCTGTTTCCAGCCCTCTAGCTGGTCCCTCGGGGGCTGAAGTCCTTGCAGAATCATCAAGTGAAGGAGCTCCTGATGACTCGGAGGTGGTGTTGATGCGGTCTCAAAGGACTACACAGGGCAAATTACCCGTAAGGTACCAGGATTCACATTTAGTACCTGCACACATAGTACCTTTGATAACACACTTCAATGCTCTGCCTATAACTTTTCAGTACTCTCGATTACTCACTTAAATGTACTACTTCGATCTATTTCAGTACATACACAAAAATAAAATAAATCTCACTTAAGGAAACACTTTAGGGATTGTAGCCTATTGTAATTCAATTCCTGCCACTGTTAGGTACACTTCTTCTCTTTCTTTGCGTGTGTAAGATGCTCTACCTGGCCAGTAGGTGCTCTTGCGAGCTAACAAATGAAACACGTAATTCTTAAAGTAACCTAGGTGGGTTATGTGAAGTGCTCTAGGGGTAAGTAGCGTGTAGCCGATAGACCCTAGCAGCCAATCTTACAGTGACCTAGCTTCCGGCTAGCCAGTATACCTTATGTGTACTAACAGGAAACTCATTGTTGGCGAATAAAATGTGTGAGATAATAAAAATGTTTAGTCAACTTGAAACTAAAGGTATAAAGAGCTGTGCTAATGTTTAGTTAGCCTCATAAAGATGTATAGTAAGCTTAATAAAAATGTCTTAGAAGCTAGAAACTAAAGGTCTAGATAGCTTCATAATTGCTTAGATAACTGTCTTAGAAGCCTCCTTAAATGTCTAGTAGGATTACTAGTCTACAAAATGTTTAAAATGCCTAGTAAATGTCTGGTAGGTTTAACCCCTTAAGGAACAAGGACGTACCGGTACGTCCTTGGTCCTGCTCCCGTGATATAACGCGGGGTTACATGGTAACCCCGCATCATATCACGGCGGGCCCGGCGTCATAGTGAAGCCGGGACCCGCCGCTAATAGCATTATGCAAACTTTTCCATAATTTTACGGACGCAAATACAATGTGTAGCCTTAGACTGTCTAGTCTAGGTTTATGCAGTCGACAAATTAGACAGTTCATGTCACATCGGGCATAGATAAGTGTAGCTTTGAGCTCTCAAACCTCTGTCCTTGCCTTTTGGGGTGCCCAACTCTTAATTAGGATGACCCAAACTACTACACTAAAAGCAAAATACTAAAAATAAACAAACAGGCAGATAAATGGAGGTCAGAAGGATAGAGTCAAAACCTAGAGAGCAGCAAAGTACCAAATTGGAAATACAGGGAAAGTCCGGTCACTTAGCCAAGGTCAGAATACACTTGATAAATATAGCAAGAAACAGGAGCTGGTGCAGATAGAAAATTTTAACACAGGTTTAAAATGGAAGCTTATTGAAACCTAAAGACCAGTTCAGGAGGGTGCAGTTGCTAAAGCCAGAGGCGATTGGGCCAGCAACTGCAGCTACTGAGTGACCAGAGTGCACCATGTGATGCCTGACCAGGTGTGATCATTACAGTTAAATTAAGGGTTGGTTCTTTTTAAAATGGTGTATCTATTTACTTTTAAAAACATTTGGAGACACATAATTCCTTTTTGTATTATCTGTACAGAAAAAAGCAGCATAGGGTGGATGTGCTTTATATTAGCTGAAGTTTTTCAGAGATCATAAATATTACTTGAGTCTCCAGGAAGTAATGGAGTACAACCCACCCGAAGACCAAGAATCGTATATGTCGTGTATTTAAGCATCCAGTAGTACAACTGAGTTAATTAAAGAGTGGTGCTGATCCTGTAAATGTGCTTTAATCCTGTGCTTTTTCATCCTATTATGGTTCCTAATTCCCTTGTTTATGTAGTTCACACTGAATACAGTTCAATGAGGAGGAGGGGGCAATATTTTACTTGCCCTCACATATCATGTGGGGACTTCCTCCCTTGCACCCCAGGCTGACGGAGCAGACTGATTGACAGGCATATTTTGTCCCAGCCATGACAAATGGATAACATCTGCAGGCACAAGACAGAGTTTTGTACAGTGGAGGGACCTAGTGGCAAGAAGTATAGATCATTTTTCCCCCAAAAATTTTTTTTAACCATATTTTAACCAATGTATATTACAAAAATGCATATAATGTTATTCTCTACAATATATAAAAAGTTTTTGCAAATGACAGTTTACTCACTCACCCTGTAATAATAAAATAACTCTGCTCATTCATATTGGCCTATGCAGCAAAGCTCACTGGTCAGCTACAAATCACAGGAAATGTCTGTCTATTGTGTCTTCTAAAGGTGCCAGTGTGAAAAATGCAGTATTGTAAAACAAATGTTTTATGGCCACTTAAAATAAACAGATAAATAAACAGTGCCATACAAATCTTTATAAAAACCTTATTAAATAGTTTGTTATTTTCTGATAATATAATCCTTTTAAGTCAACATTAACATCATCTCAGGTGGGTATCTCCATTTATAGGTGGTCAGTGCTCACTATGCATGAGTAACTGATAATCTGCTTGTGCTACAGACTTGATGAGGAAATGTGCCTCGTAGCATGACGGGTTATTTCTGCTAAATGCTATTCAAAGAATTTCCATGTAATATTTTCAAGGCTAAATATAATTACATTTTTTAAACATTTTTTTCTTTGTATTCTGCTATATGCGGGTTCTGACTAGTTGTTTTAAACTAACTCCCTGAGTCCTGAATAACCCACTCCTCCACAAGGATAATGAGATTGCTCTGCTCATACTGTACTGGCCTATATAGCAAAGTTGACAGGTCATCTACAGATTACAAGTCACTATTGTGTCTGCTCTAGTGGCCAGTGTGCAAACAGCTAAATTTCACACAAAAAAATATAGCCACATAAGGAAAAAAAAACATAAAACAGTGCTATTAAACATGTTTATAATTTAAAACCTGATTAATTGGTTGGTTATTATTTGATAATATTAACCTTTAAAGTCAACAACAATTATTTCAGGTTGGTATATCCATTTGCTCAGCGCTCACCTTGCATACACCCTCTAATCATAATGAGATGGCTCTGTTCATCCTCTATTGGTCTGTTCATCCTCTATTGGTCTGTACAGATTGCAGTTGCCCTGTCCATCTACCATGTCTTCTCTAGTGGCCAGTGTGAAAACTGCAATATTTAAAAAGATAAATTATAGCAACCTTAGCAAAAAATTTACAAAAACTATGACTTAAATAACCTGATTTATTAGTTTGTTATTTTTCATAATACAATCATTTCAAGTCAATAATAATCAGATTGTGCTACAGACTTTCATGGCTAAATATACTTAAAATACAAATGTATTTTTCATATCTTCTAAATGAGGCTCACAATATTTGTTTTTAACTTCCTCCCGAATAACCCACTGACCCCCTAATGATAATGACATGGCTCTGCTCATTCTGTATTGGCCTACATAGTAAAATTGACAGATCATCTATAGATTACAGGTATCCGTCTATCGTGTCTGCTTTAGTAGCCAGTACTAAAACTGCAATATTTTACTTTTCTTTGATAAAAATAAATTTATTTTCTGATAATACGATCCTTTTAAATCAACATTACTATCATCTCTGGTGGGTATATCCATTTATAAGAGCTCAGTGTTCACCTTGTATGAGTAACTAATAATAATCAGCTTATGTTAGAGACTTCATGAAAACATGTGCCTCGTAGCCTGATGGGTTATTTAACCTTTCCGTGTAATATTTTTAAGGCTAAATATAATTTAAAGGCAATATTTATTTCTTCGTATTCTGTTATATGATGGTTCAGGCTAATTGTTTTTAACTTGCTCACTGTGACCTAAATAACCCACTCACTCCTTAATGATAATGAAATGGCTCTGCTAATTCTGTGTTGATCTACATAGCAAAGCTGACAGGTCATCGACACATTACAGGTGTCCGTCTATCGTGTCTGCACTAACAGCCAGTGTTAAAATTGAAATAATTTACATTTCTTTTATAAATAAATATATATATATATATATATATATATATATATATACATATATATATATATATATAACTCAATGTGTGTGTGTATGTTCCAGCATCACTTCCAAACGGCTAAAGATATTAACATGAAACCTAGTACACATGTTACTAATATGTCAGCAACAAACATAGGATAGGTAAATTAATCCTAATCCACCCCCATTTGTAAGGGTCTGGGTTTTCGTAGTCCCATACAAGTCTATGGGAAATATACTGCATAACTTCCAAATGGCTGAAGATATTTTGATAATACTTGGTCACATGTTACTTATATGTCAACTAAATATATAGGACAATTATTTAACCTTAACCTACCCCCATTTGCGAGGGTTGGAGTTTTTGTTTAAAGTCCCATGCAAGTATATAGGACTTCCAGTACCTTACTCCACAAGCTCCGCTCTGCATCTCCTGGTGAATGGGTCAGTCCGGCCTGCAAGCCACACCCTCCCTGCATTCCATGCCCCATCTTGCAGAGCCACACCCAGAATTTAAGCCACACCCCTTTTATTTTCTACTCTTTTTGTGCATCGGTCTGGCTTACACATCACGTCCACTCCCACAAAGCCACGCCCCCTTCTATTTTTTGTATGCACTCACAGCCCCACCTAAGGAGGTGATATGAGGATTAGATATGAGGATGGGATATAAGGATGGGATATGAGGACGGGATATGAGGACGCGATATGAGGTCAGGATATGAGGTCAGGATATAAGGTCGAGAAATGGGGATGGGAGATGAGGATGGGATTAAAGGACAAAATATGAGGATAGGATATGAGGTCAGGATATGTGGACAGGATATGAGGTCGGGATATGAGGACAAAATATGAGGTTGGAATATGAGGAGGGGATTTAGGGTAGGGATTTGAAGAGGGGATTTGGGGTAAGGATGTGAAGACGGGATATGAGGACGAAAGCTTCCTCCTTTGTTGCTTTTCCTATCCCACAAGGATTAGGTAGGAAAACTTGGGCAACGGTACTTTTTATAAGTGCTCAGCACCAACCTTCTATGAGTAACTGATAATAGTCAGACTTCATGAGAACATGTAATTTGCCTGGTAGCCTGATGGGTTATTTCAGCTTTCCTAGATAACCCACTCACTCCTTAATGATAATGAAGTGGCTCTGCTAATGCTGTATTGATCTACATAGCAAAGCTGACAGGTCATCGACACATTACAGGTGTCCTTCTATCATGTCTGCTCTAGCAGCCAGTGTTAAAACTGCAATAATTAGCATTTCTTTTATAAAAATAAATAATTAAAAAAAATCTGATTTATAATTTGTTTATTTTGGTTTTTTTTCTTCCAAAAAATACAATCCTTTTAAGTCAACATTAATATAATTTCAGGTGTGTATTTTCTTTTATAAGTGATCAGTGCTCACCTTCTATGAGTAACTGATAATAACCAGACTTCATGAGAACATACCATGTGCCTGGTAGCCTGATGGGTTATTTCAGATTTCCATGTAATATTTTCAAGGCTAAATATAATTAAAAGGTTTTTTTTTTCCGTCTTCTGCTATATGAGGGTTCAGGCTAATTGTTTTAACTTGCTCACTGAGTCCTGAATAACTTTTCACAGGACCCCAGACGCTGCACTGTGACAGTTAAACCAAGGAACATCGGATACGATGAAATTGCTCTACAATCAACCTTGCCAAAGGCCTTTTTAGCTGCACAAAGCTGGCTCTATCTTTGTATATTGAGTGAGCTAAATCAATGTTAAATGTTTGGCTCTTTTTACAGGACAATGACCAGGACCTGAGCTGCATCCTTCTCTTATGATTGACACTTGAAACGTTGAGTAGGAATAAGCCAGAGGCACTGCTACAAGCTCGAAATCTCTGTTGGGGATAACAACTGGTGACATCTGCAGAAAGGCCGACAAAAGACAGTTGAAAGCCGTGTTTGTTGCTTTCCCCTCTCAGATCTCCTCTCTTTCATACGACTCCTTATTCGCTTTAATATTATGATTCAGCACCTGGCTCTTTTGAACCTTACTTTAAACTTCAAACGCCGAGGTGGTATTAACAAACATGAAACAAAAAAAGTGGCAGTAGCTTGATTTACTGTTGTCTCCTTATCAAGGGGGATTTTTGTCACCAGCTGCCACGTTCTGTCATCTTTCTAGCCATTATCATTTCTCCACTTAATAACGGCTTTGAATGCAGGCGGAATGAGCAACGTATAGCGATCTGGGGATGACAAGACGAGCAAATGAAGGGAAAGATGTTAGAGGGGTGGGGGGGGGGGGAGAGGAAAAGAAAGCGAGCGAAACAAATAAAGGCTCTGGTACTTTACTAGTGACCTTGATTGTAGAATTAAATGTATCAAACTAAACCACGCGTTCTGGCGCTTTTGAATTCCGCTCCGCGATTTCTCTGTAACCGATCCTTTGTTCTTGGAATACAAGCGCTTTCCTTAAGATACCAACCCAGCTGTTTGATAAAGGTTTGTGAACCTTAATGAAGAACATAACACGGTGGCTGCAAAATGATTCAGCAATGATAGGCGGTTTCAGGTCCAGTCATATCGTCGCGAGCCTTTTAGGAAAAATTTCTAGAGAGGCTTTATTTATAATGTTAGTAAATGTATTGTGTGCAGCACAGTTTGTGTAACTTTCCATGGGGTTATTGGAGGCCTTACAGGAGAAGAGATAAAATTGACAGGTTCTGATTGGTAAGAAAGGTGCAAAAAGAAAAAAAAGTTTCTGTACCCTTCCCTGGGGTCACTAAAGGCTGTAGAGGAGGAGATATAAACATTTTTTAAATGGTCAACAGGGCTCATTTTTTGTGCCGTAAGCTTCAGTTTTTTATGCTTTAATATGCTTTTGCTTATATGTGACTTTTTTGATCACTTTTTGCTCCATTTATTTATAGATTTTTTTGAATGTTGTGTACCAAAAATCAGCAATTTTGGATTTTTTTTTTTGCATTTGTGATATTGTAAATAAATATGATAAATGTGATAATATCATAGTTTGGACAATTCAGCACATGGTGATACCAAATATGATTTTTTATTTTTTTTTATTTATTAAGATAAATTTGTCTGTTTATTTATTTTACACTTTTATTTAAATAGTTTTTTACTTAACTTTTTAAAGTAATTCAAATATTAATATAAAAAATAAAAATTGCGATAATAAGAGACATATTAATACAATATCAGGAATCAATTTGTAAATAACAGAAATAGTGGTGCCGGAAAGCAATAAAAGAGGTATCAGTGGGACTGAGTCCCACAACTTGTGGAAATAGAGTATGTATAGAGGCCTAATCCTATTTTATACTTTTTTTTATTTAAAAATGATTTTAACTATTAATATAAGAGTATATATATATATATATATATATATATATATATATATATATATATATGTAGAAAAAGTGCAGCACTCCTCAAATACGTGAAAAAAGTAGTGGTTTATTGGCTCACATAGCAGCAACGTTTCTGTCCTACCATAGGACCATTTTCAAGCATATATATATTCTCCTAAAGATCAATGTAATTATATATGAATACATGGAATCATTAGATCGGCATCGGCCTTGCCGCCGATTCCACCCATGGACCATGAATGATGTGTGCTGTGAGAATTGAATGTGAATAGTTAAAATAGCCAGTTATGGGTATGTGCCGGTTGTTAGCAGCAGCACTTGGTGATTCATCCTTATCTTTAACTATTTCACTGCCAGTTTTCAAATTTTTGACAAATAATAAGAAAAAAAAAAGGAAATTATAAAAGAAAAAATATACATTATGCCCCTATAGCAGTATATTTACTAAAATTGTGAAAATATCAATGGCACATAAAATACATGGGGACCTTTATGCAATTTCACATTAGAGGAAAACTTTTTTGTAAAACAAAAAGACATAAAATACATTTTTGAGGCAAAAAGACTAGGCTATGAAGAGCCCGAGATTTACATCACCTTTAAACATAAAAGTTAAAGTTTTGCAGAGTTCACATATGCTGCTTATGTAAATGAGTACATGTACATATTCATCACAAAATCATCATAACTAAGACCAATAATTACATGTTTAAGTGCTCCTCATTATACCTATTAAACAAAAGTGCTTTTTTATTATTTTAGTTATTTTAATTCTGTAACTAGAATAAAAAAATAAACAAAACTAAATGTGACAATAAACATCAAAAACCTTTTCTGGCATTACTGGTAGAATTACCATTTTTTTGAGGATAAATGGAAGTGAAAGGTTGTGGTTGGTGGTGAAGATGACAACAAGAAGGATGTACAGGAGAAGATATGACAGTATCAGGTTGTGATTAGTAAGGGGGTTGACAACATAAAAAAATCTACTATATCCCCACCCTCAGGTCACTGGAGGGTGTACTCAAGGAGAGATAATATTTACCATGTTGTGATTTGTTAGAGGGGTGATAACATGAGGAAAAGTTTCTGTATCCTCACCCTGGGGTCACTTAAATGGGCACTCTCGTTAAAAATTTTACATTGTTTAAAAAAATGAAGTTTTATTTGTTTTATTTGTGCTTAAAAAAGCTCAAGAGCACATTTTCCCCAACTCACACACAGACTTTGGACCGAAGCCCAAACATAGGAAGTGCAGCCTGGAGTGCCGAGGGGGGGGGGGGGGGGGGGTGTCCAACTAACAGCATATGGCAGTTAAGTGTGAGAGGAGCAATGATTGGATGAGGTTGGACACACCCCCCTCAGCACTCCAGGCTGCACTTCCTGTGTTTAGGCCTCGGTCCTAAGTCTGTGTATAAGATGAGGGAAAATGTGCTCTTCAGCTTTTTTAAGCACAAATAAAACATAGAAAACGTCATTTTTTTTAAAAACAAAGTATATTAGGAATATTTTTTATTTACCATAAGGAGTGCAATAGAAAAATGTGTTTTAATGAGTTACCCTTTAAGGCCGTACAGGAAGAGAGATGACGGTAACAGTTGTGATTTTATAGAAGGGTGATAACATAAGGAAAATTTACTGTGTCCCTTCCTTGGGTTTACTGGAACGAGTGTAGGGGTAGAAATTAAAGTGATTGGTAAGAGGGGTAACAACATGAAGAAAATTTCCGATATACCCACCCTGGGGTCACTGGAGATTGTACATGAGGATATAGGACAGTAACAGATTGTGAGTTTATAGAAGGGTGATAACAAAAGGGAAAATCACTGTATACCTTTCCTGGGGTTACTGGAGGCATTGCAGGAGGATGAAAGTGACAGGATATGATTGGAAAGAAGGATGATAACATGAAGAAAGGTTCCTATACTACAACCATGTGGTGGCTGGAGCCTGTACAGTAGGAGAAACTACATTACCAGGTTATGCTTTGTTAGAGGGGTGAAAACATGAAGAAAAGTTACTGTACCCCTTCCCTTTGGTCACTGCAGGAGGAGAGATGGAGAGATACAGAAACAGGTTGTGATTTGTAAGAGGGGTGATAACGAAAGTTCCTCTAACCGGCTCTGTACTGGAGGAGAGATGGTAGTAACAGGCTGTGATTAGTAAGATGGGTGATAACGTAGAAAAGCAATGTTCTTCCTGGCGTCACTTACTGCTTCCTCCCTCCCAGTCACAGCCATCATAGATGATGCATTACATTTAAAGACTCTCTGTGGCCACCAACCTCCCAAATTAGATTAATCAGTAACTAAAAGATGCGGATTCTGAATATCCCATTGGTATCTTTCTAAACACTCGGATTCTCCAGCTGTAAGTCTAAAAACAGGAGAGGGCGACCTACAGCGGGAGGAAGCAAGTAAATAGAAAGATGCAAACTGCAGATTCAGCATCTTTCAAGCTATTTATAAAATATAGTAGTATACAGGGGTTTGGGAGGTGAGGGAATACTTTTACTTATTTTATAACACCACCACAGGACAAATGAAGTATTACACTATGCCCAAAGGAGCCAAAGTTACACATAGACATGCTAAATTTTCCTTAGTGGAAGATGAATTTCCTAGATGATATCTGCATCAGCTTATAGAGGAAAGGCCTTAAAGAGGTACTCCGCTGCTCAGTGTTTGTAGCAAACTGTTCTAAACGCTGGAGCCGACACCGGGAGCTCATGACGTCATAGGGCGTGACAGGGAGAAGGCTCCCTGTCATCAGCTGACTAGTGATGTCAGGTCTCGGCCGCATTGCAACCTGGGAAAAATCTGAGACAACAGTCATGTTGTATGCTGTTAAAAATAAATATTGGGTGAAAATCACATAAGAATTGTGAAAACCATCATACACAGGTACAGACACTATATTATGAACTACACTAACTTTACAGCCCCTGTAGCATAGTCAAATAAAAATTCCTGGAATACCCCTTTATTCATACTCTGCAGTACATCTGCAATGTTATTTTTTACCAGAAGGGGAACGGAGTGAATTAAAAATGCAAGAAAAAAAAGCCAAATTTAAAAAAATTGCATTATTTTCCATTTCTCTGGAGTTAATAAAAATTAAGCATTGAGTTATATAAACCCCAAAATGGTAGAATTAAAAAGTACAACTTTTCCTAAAAAAAATAAAAAAAAATAAACCTCCTATCGCTTTGTTAATAGGCCATTATTGAACGGCCTCATAACAAATTGATCATATTGAAGAATGATTGGCCTCAAAGTTACCCCCAGGTGGGATTGTCTTCTTCTGGGATCAGTGTTACGCCATTCTTGGAGCCACTGGGAAATCTAATGGTGGACCAGTCCGATCCTGTATGAGGAGAAGACTTTAAGTTTCAAGACTAGAGCGTACGGTGATATGCGTAAGTTTGGTCTAGAGAAACAAATGGTTATCGGCTTTATAATGATATTGTGGGTTTTCTGTGAGTGGGTTTTCTCATCATCATCAAGAGAAGAGGGTTGTAGGTTGCCCATGAGGCAGCAGCATAGCGGCAGAAGTGGAAAGTCTGGAGCCAAACGTGCCCGGGGTAGACCCCCTGCTTAGTGGCAACCTACCTTCCCTGGAGTTAGTGGAACAGGGGTTCCTGGAGTCAGCGGCAGTAGCAGTCAATCAGTGCGGAGTGTTGGTGAGAAAATCAGCTACTCGACGGTGTGGCAGTTTTTCATCAAGCATGCGGAGGAGGTTAACATGGCCACATGCAAGATGTGTCAGCAGAAGGTGAAGTGTGGCCAGGGTCCCAATGTTGGCACCACGGTCCTGCATCAACATATGCAGCGTCACCAATAAAGCGTCCTGGGAGAACCGTGGCTCCGATGTGGTGGTCCAGCCTGCTGCATCACCCAGTGGCACACCGCTCCCTGTTTCAGGCAGCCAAGGCTCCACCACCTCAGCCGAAGGGAGCTGTGTGTCAAACCTATCTTCTGTCCAGATGCTTCAGCTCCTCCTACTTTTAGTCAGTCATTCCGCTAGCAATCCATCTGCGAAGCCATAACCAAGAGACAACAGTATGCGCCCACTCATCCAATGGCGCAGAAGCTGAATGTACTCCTGTCCAAGTTGCTGGTGCTGCAGTCCCTCCCTTTTCAAGTGGTGGACTCTGCACCTTTCAGAGAAATGATGGCTTGTGCCGAGCCGAGTTGGAGAGTCCCAAGCCGTCATTTCTGTGTGAAGAAGGCAGTACCAGCCCTGCACAATTTTGTGGAACAGAAGGTGAGCCAGTCCTTGAGCCTATCAGTGTGTACCAAAGTGCACCGCATGCCGACGTATGGAGCTGTAAATATGGTCAGGGACAATACATGTCCTTTATGGCCCACTGGGTGAATGTGATTCCTGCACAGCCACAACAGCAACTAGGACAGGTCACGCCGTTCGTCCTGTGACAGTGTGCGACTCCACCTCCTCATCGTCCACCATGTCCTCAGCCCCCACTGCATGGACAAGTCTAAGTGCCCCTCCAGTATACCATGTGTGCAGGGCACGGTGGTGTCACGCTGTTCTTCACATGGTTTGCCTTGGCCAAAAGAGTCACATGGGAGGAACTGCTAAATTCATTCATCAAGAAATCAAATCATGGCTTACTCCATGAAAACTGGAAATGGGAACCATGGTGACCGAAAACGGGAAGAACATCTTGTCTGTGCTGCGACAAGGAAGCCTAAGACATGCATCCTGCATGGCACACGTGTTCAATCTGGTTGTTAAGCGGTTCCTGAAGTGTCCCCCCCATCTGCAAGATATCCTAACAATGAGAAGGAAACTTTGCATGAACTTCAGCCACTTATACACTGCAAAGCACACCCTCCTTGAGCTGCAGCGTCAGAATTGCATCCCCCAACATAGTCTGATTTGCAACGTTTCCACATATTGGAATTCCCCCCTCCATATTTTGGACTGACTATACAAACTGAGAAAAGCTATCACCGATTTCTTGATGATCCAAGCAGACAGGGGGACTCCCCTGTGTTACTTCAATATCAACCAGTGGGAGCTCATACGTGACACCTGTAGTTTGCTCAGGCCCTTTGAGGAAGCCACATTATTAGTCAGTCGCCAGGGTGGTTAACAACTTCATTCCACTGCTTCATCTACTACAACACGTGTTGGAAACGATGGCTGGTCAGGGCACTGGAGACATGGTGCCTACATCTCACGACCCCATGAGCCCTGTGGGGGCTTAACTGGAGGAGGAGGAAGGGGAGAGGGAGGGGCACAGTGGAGCACAGTTCAGGTTTTGCAAGATGGGCAATTTTTCTAGTCATCTGACAGAAGAGGAGGAGCAGGAGCATATAGAGGAGCTAGAGGGTTATGAGGAATGTGAGACAGAGGACCCAGACACACCGTGGCAGTACACAGTGGAGATGGATGCAGGGAGTCCCTCTGAGTCACTTGCACAAATGGCACGAGGCATGCTCACTTGCTTGCATAGTGACCGCCGAATTGACACCCTTTGGCAGCGGGATGACTTCTGGCTCTCCACCTTATTGGACCCTCGCTACCAGCACAAAATTGTGGCCTTTTTTTTACACCCACTGAGAGGGAGGACAAATTGACCTACTACAGAGACATCCTACGTAGTCAGTTGGCCGATGCCTATCTGCACCATCATCCATCCTCTCGCAGGTCTGACTCGGAGGGCCCTCTTTGCTCACCCTCCACTGCCATGGCTGCTGGGGAGAGGTGGCAGGAGCAGTACCAGCTCCATCAGTAGAAGCCTTGCTTCTGTCGCTGAGGAGTAGTTTTCTTCACCCGCATTGTGAAGCAACTCATCAGCAGCAGGTAGACCAGGAGCAGGACCTGAACCAGCAGGTGGTGGGATACCTTGACATGACCATGCCAACACTCCTTGAAAATCCGCTGGACTTCTGGGCAGCCAAACTTGATTTGTGGCCGCCACTAGCAGAGTTTGCCCTGGAAAAGCTGTCCTGCCCGGCCAGTAGTGTGCCATCAGAGCGGTTGTTTAGTGCGGTGGAAGTTTTTACCCCCACCTGCTACAATGGACCATACATTGTTCCCTTCCACCTTTTCAAAGAAAGTGTAACTCGTCTTAAAAAGAGCGGCCCCACACAGGAACCAATCCCTATTTCCACCTAAAAACCCTGGGAAATGGCAGTGTTTGTAGGTGGAAATAGGGAGAGGTACCTGTGTGGGGCCGCCCTTTTAAGGGCGAGTAACACTTGCCAAGAAGGGAATTAATAATGCAAGAGTAGGGCCTTACAAGGGAAGTTTTTACCCCCACCGGTTACAATGGACCATACGTTGTTCCCTTCCACCTTTTAGAGGTCTTTGCATCACATAAATACTTGGTGGTGTAGGTGGCACATGGTGTTTTTTGCACACCTTTACTCTTGTTTGATTAAAAAAAATAATTAGGGTCCATATATTTTATCATAAGCATATTATTAAAAGTTATATTTTACGTAATGCATATCCTCAATACTTGTGCATACAGTGAAATATTAAAAGACAAAATGGATCACACCTGGTGAAGATCGTAAGGTATATTCTGTGATAAGAAAAGGGATTCGTGTCTTACCAAATGGTGTTATGCTTAGAGCACAACACCTAAAATCACATGTAGAGTGGTAGGTCAGCTGCACACGGGTCCCGCCGGTATAGGGATGCTAGTACCTAAGTGAATAGGATCGGAGATTCGGACATCAGAGGTCAGCAACAATAGGACATCTCTGGAGCGCTGGACCTTCACATAGGGCATTTCGAGACCGGACCGGTCTCTTCATCAGGCATACATAAGACAGAAGGTACATATATATAAGAAGAAAAAAAGAGTTGGTTTCGGGTCCGGTCACCGGATAGGAGTCAATTGCAGCAGCTACTGTGTGTATACATAAAGTTGTTAACATAATGGAAAAAAGCGTTGTTTTAAACCTTTTACAACAATAAAACGTTTGCAAATTTTACCTAACCTGTATCCTTGATGATCCAGCGCTCCAGAGATGTCCCATTGTTGCTGGCCTGTGATGTCCGAATCTCCGATCCTACTTGTGCACACTAACACTTTTGCAAAAGAGACCATTTTCTTCTGCCTACCTGCCTCAGCTACTATTCTAATCATGCCACCCGCCTGATGTCACACATCTGATGCTAAGTTCTCCTTTCTTCACCCACATTTGTCACCGGGTACTGGTATTACCACTAGTGTTGCTCGCGAATATTCGCAATTCGAATATTATTCGCGAATATCGCATATTCGCGAATTCGCGAATTTCGCGAATATATAGCGCTATATATTCGTAATTACGAATTTTCATTTTTTTTTTTATTTTTTTTTTTTTTTTTTTTCTTCACAGTACACATCACAGTGATCACCCCTCTCTGCTTCCAGCTTGTGTGGTGTAAAGAAGGCTGTAATACTACTGTGTGAGACTGGCGTGCGAAAATTCGCATATGCGAAAATTAGTGCATGCTAATTTTCGCATATGCGAATTTTCGATTATGCAAATTTCCTATATGCTAATTTTCACATATGTTAATTTTCGCATATGCGAAAATTCGCATATGCGAAAATAAAACTAGAATATAACGAATATGCGAATATTCGCGAATATATGACGAATATTCGTCCATATATTCGCGAATATTCGCGAATTCGAATATGGCCTATGCCGCTCAACACTAATTACCACCCACCTCACCACTCTGTCACCGAGTCACTTTCAGGACTCCTGATGCTGCTTCCACCTCCAGGCTGTCTCATTCTGCCGCCATATGTTCTCCTCATGCTGATGCCAACTACAGGATGTCTTATTCTTCCACTATATGTTCTCTTCATGCTGATGCCAGCTCGATGCTGTCTCATACTGCCACCATATGTTCTCCTCATGCTGCTGCCACCTCCAGGCTGTGCCATTCAGTCACTATATGGTCTCCTCATGCTGCCGCCACCTCCAGGCTGTGTCATTCAGCCACTACATGTTCTCCTCATGCTGCCGCCAACTCCAGGCTGTGTCATTAAGCCACTATATGGTTTCCTCATTCTTCCGGCACCTCCAGGCTGTGTCATTCAGCCACTGTATGTTCTCCTCCTGCTGCTGCAAACTCTAGACTGTGTCATTCAGCCACTATATGCTGCCACCAACTCCTCTACGCTTTG
This sequence comes from Hyla sarda, assembly GCF_029499605.1. NCBI lineage: Eukaryota > Metazoa > Chordata > Amphibia > Anura > Hylidae > Hyla > Hyla sarda. The sequence continues at coordinate 416,368,914 of NC_079191.1, forward strand.
TCATTCAGCCACTATATGGTCTCCTCATGCTGCCGCCTCCTCCACGCTGTGTTATTCAGCCACTATATGGTCTCCTCATGTTTCTGCCACCTCCAGGCTGTGCCATTCAGCCACTATATGGTCTTCTCATGCTGCCTCCACGCTGTGTCATTCAGCCACTATGTGGTCTCCTCATACTGTCATCACCTCCACGCTGTGTCATTCAGACACTATATGGTCTCCTCATGCTGCCGCCACCTCCACGCTGTGTCATTCAGCCACTATATGGTCTCCTCATATGGATGCCACCTCCAGGCTCTGTCATTGTGCCGCTCTGCAACAGTGATTCTAATAGCAACGCCTCTGATCTGCATGTCATACTGAATAACAGTATTATTTCACTAACCCAGCACACACCATATGTTTGTTACAGCAAGGCAAAGTGTTCTACACCTCTATTGAGGCTCTCTTTAGGCCAGAAATGGGCGTTTTTAATATTGATTTGCCACGAATAAATTCGAACTGAAACAAATTTTTGGGGAAAATTCGGCGAATTGGACGAATCGCATTTTTCCAAAATTCACCCCTCTCTAATTATAAGCCATGATTTCTATAAAAAAGAAAATAACATTTTCTTATGAAGTACATTATTAAGGTTAATGTTTTGCCAAGTTGTACAACATATAAAAAGTTTTTAAATCTGACAGTGCCCATTTAAGATCAAAACCTCTGTGTTTTCAGCAACGTGAGGTCTTAGCTCCTTGCGATGAAGAAACGTCTCGGCTAATTCAAGATGACAGCACCCGCTGCGAAGCATTAATCAGACATTTTCATCGCCCGGTCCTGACACGGCTCAGTAGGTCACTGCTATTGCCTCTTAGTGGCTGAACTTTGTATTGTGTCTTTGTCATTTTCTTGATTTTACAAAAATAAGAAGGAATAGTAATAAGATCTTATTCCTATAGTTTAAGTTATGATTGCTCTATTGGTCTGTTTCAGTGTTTAAATATATAAGAGAGGCTCCTGTCAGGCTAATCACCAATGAAGACCAGAGCTACCCAACTGACACCTATACCCACGGTGTCTAAAAAATTGTTAAATTACAATATAAAATATGGGGCTCAAGGTCACGGATATTTAACCAATGATTTATTTATTATATAAAACAAATGTTAACATGCATAAATTGATATAAAAATAATTAAAAAAAATACACTGTGACCTGCTACTCACAGGGCCCTTGTGGGTCATCAGGGTCACCACTATAGCAGTATAAATATAATAAAATGGTATATATGCATGCAATAAAGGGATACCGCTATAAAAATAATATAACTATGGTATAATATAAAAATGTGACCGTATACCTAATGAGACCAGTCCATCATAGCATAGATAATAGGAAGTATTAAAAAGGTTCAGTTAGTATCCCTAGGTAAGATACTAGCTAGTATGCCTTTAATGGCAATACTTGTGTTAGTGGCATTCCGTTTTGTCCTTGGATATGGTAAGTATATAGAATGCAGTAAGTTCAGTTTATCAATATGAGGAATGCTCATCGATCTGGGAGTAGATGCCTCTACTTATGGTAAGCCGTGTTACCTGTAAACAGATACCAGTCTGGTGAAGTTTTACCTTCCTGTGAGTGCTGGTCTTTGCCTTCTGAGTCGGCTCTCTTGGCTGGAGAGAGCGCTGCTGGAGACTAGATGGATTGAACTATGTTTGCCAAAGACAACGATCTGTCACTCAAAGTACTTGACAGTGCAAGCTGCGCACATGAGGATGCCGCCGGGACATCAACCGTCTATGTCAGAGAAGCGCTGCAGTCCAGCAAGTCGAAGACCACTATCTTCAAGCGCTGCGATTCAGCGAGACGGCTGAGTCTCCAGCAGCGCTCTCTCCAGCAAAGAGAGCTGACTCAGAGGGCAAAGACCAGCGCTCACAGGAAGGTAAAACTTCACCATACCGGCATCTGTTTACAGGTAACACGGCTTACCATAAGTAGAGGCATCTACTTCCGGATCGGTGAGCATTCCTCATATTGATAAACTGAACTTACTGCATTCTATATACTTACCATATCCAAGGACAAAACGGAACGCCACTAACACTAGTATTGCCATTATATGCATACTAGCTAGTATCTTTCCTGAGGATACTAACAGAACCTTTTGCATACCTCATTAGCGTACGGGCACATATTTTATATTATACCATATTTATATAATTTTTATAGCGGTATCCCTTCATTGTGTGCATACATACCATTTTATTATATTTATACTGTTATAGTGGTGACCCTGACGACCCACAAGGGCCCTGTGAATCGTAGGTCACAGTGTATTTTTATATTATTTTTATATCAATTTATGCATGTTATCATTTGTTTTATACAATAAATAAATCATTGGTTAAATATCCGTGACCTTGAGCCCCATATTTTATATTGTTTCAGTGTTTTCCAAGCAGTTGCAAAACTACAACTTCCAGCTGGAGGCACACTGCTTTGGAAACGCTGGTCTATACAATGCATTTACACCTAAAAATCAGTAGTATATGTGACTGTATAAAACTTTGTAATATATCCTGTTAGGAGAACGTAAAAGCTTCTTCACCTTCCATTCACCCGTATTTCCCTTTCCTTGACTATAGGCTTTCTATAAAAGTTAAGTTACTTCCTTAGTCTCCATAAAAACCTTCTATTATTTTTATGGAGTAAAAAGAGGCCAGAGGGGAGAGGGAGGAGGGGGATGCAGCTGCAGTTTCTCAATTTTTTTTTTCAGTGAGCCAGCATGGGAGTAAGGAAAGGAAAGGGGAAGAAGCAGGAGGAGAGATCTGATTGGCTCAGAACACTTAGTACATAACTAGTTTTTCCTCTTTTTCCTATAAGTTTGTAGCCTGCATTTGGCATTACAGTTTATTCCCACAAAAAAACATTCTGTTAGTTATTTACCCTTTCATGATAAGAACTATGTTGTTTATGTTCTTTTTGTTGTTTTTTGAACATTGATTAAAATAACTGATTAAAGGTTAGGTTAAAGATTTTATTCTAAGATTGAAACTTAGCACTTATCTACCGATAAGTAAGGGATCAGCCAGGATCCAATCACTGGGCCCCCTGCTGATCGCGAGAAACATAGAATGTGTCGGCAGATAAGAACCATTTGGCCCATCTAGTCTGCCCAATACTCTGAATCCTATCATTAGTCCCGGGCCCTATCTTATATGAAGGATAGCCTTATGCTTATCCCATGCATGTTTAAACTTCACTGTATTTGCAGCGACCACTTCTGCAGGAAGGCTATTCCATGCATCCACTACTCTCTCAGTAAAGTAATACTTCCTGATATTACGGCAGAAACCTTTTTCCCTCTAATTTAAAACTATGTCCTATTGTGGTAGTTTTTCTTCTATATAAATCTTCTCTCCTCCTTTACCGTGTTGATTCCCTTTATGTATATAAAAGTCTCTATCATATCCTCTCTGTCTCTTCTTTCTTCTATACATGTTAAGGTCCTTTAACCTTTCCTGGTAGGTTTTATCCTGCAATCCATGTACTAGATTAGTATCTTCTCTGAACTCTCTCCAATGTATCTATATCCTTCTGGAGATACGGCCTGTAATGCGCACAATACTCCAAGTGAGGCCTCACCAGTGTTCTGTACAGCGGCATGAGCACTTCTCTCTTTCTTTCTTTTTTTTTTTTTTTTTAAAGAATAATTGTTATTCAAGAATTTCAGACTTCTCTCTTTCTACTGCTTATACCTCTCCCTATACATTCTGCTAGCATTTCTTGCTTCTCTATTACGTTGTCTTCCTACCTTTAAGTCTTCTGAAATAATTACTCCTAAATCAGTTTTTTCAGATACTGAGGTCAGGAGGTCAGAAGGGTCCCATGTCCCATGAGTGAATGAAGTGGCAGGGAACATACTCGGCTGTTGCTCCATTCCATTGCCATTGGACTTGGAAAGATGTTAGCGCTGTACTGTGTGAACAAAGCGGCAGCCGAGCATGCACAATGCTACTCCATTAAGTCGTGGGACCCCCCTTTTTTCTGATTATTGGGGGTCCCAGCGGTCAGGCCCCCACCAATCTTGTATTATTAACTATATCCTGAAATAACCTCTCAAACTTCATACTTTAAAGGTTCTAGGACCGACATGACAATGTATACTTTCTTTTAATGTTCCACTCTTAGGCTAGGTTAGCACTACAGAATTACTGAAAGGAATTCCGCTTTGAAATTTCACTCAGAAATTCTGATGCAGCAGAATCCTATTGCTGGCCATAGGACTTCGCCACCGAAAGAATGATCTTACCCATTCTTTCGGTGGAATCTACCTGAAACACATGGGGACAATGTATGCACTGTCCTAGTGCCAACTGAATCATAGTGTGAACCTAGCCTAAGTGTCAGTGGTAAAAAAGAAGTAGCGTTACAAAAAAACTATGATACTGCAATACCCTGTCAGAGACGCTTATACTATTTGGGGGAGATTTATCAAAACCTGTGCAGAGGAAAACTGTCCCAGTTGCCCATAGCAACCAATCAGCTTGCTTCTTTCATTTTCATGAAAGCCTGTGAAAAATGAAAGAAGCGATCTGATTGGTTGCTATGGGCTACTGGACAACTTTTCCTCTGCACAGGTTTTGATAAATCTCCCCCTGTCTCCACTGAGTAGGTGGGATGTGACCTAAATGTTTTGCTAACATGTTGCAATAATGTAGGTTAGATACATGTATAGCTTGCCTGTGTTGGGTTTTCATATCCCCGTACTTAAAGTGTACCTGTCACTTTAATAAACTTTTGACGTGTCCTAGAGACATGTAACAAGTTTTGATCTGTTGGGGGTCTGAGTGTTCAGACCCCAAACGATTGCTAGATAGAGCTAAGAGAAGTACCTGCTAAGATCGTTCTTTCCCAGCTCTGTACCATGGGGCAGTCTGATAATGCAAGTCTATGGTACCGTCTCAGAACCATAGACATAGAGTGGTGGTGGGGGGGGGGGGCATCCAGGGGACCCCCAATGATCATAAACTGGGCGTTGCTAAGGATAGATGAGTATAGTGTTCAGCTATCTATGGAAGGCCAACAGTGATTGAAAAGAGCAATGGTCAGGCATGTGCCCTGCCTGGCATTTACTCAGGGGACAAGGGACCCCATTCTCATTATTTATAGTGGTCCTCGTGATCAGTGGGGAGATAATCCTTCAGCTGAGCACGTTTCTCCCTACTCTCTGTCTATGGGACCAAGACAGTCTGTTACATAGTACAGAGCCAGGAGAGAACACCCTTAGCGGACACTTCTCCCTGCGATCAGTTGGGGTCTGAACACTATTAAGTGAATAAGACTGATCTTCAATACCTGACATTACCTGTGGACAGAAAGTTAGAACAAGAAGCCATGTTTGTTTGCTTTTTTTTTCTAATTCCGAACAACTTCTTCAATTCTATGCCATTCTGATGGAACTAGGACATTAGGATCAATTCTCCATGATTGTCTCCCGCCGTGAATTATCTTTTATGTCTAGTGACCTTTGGCCTGTCAGTATTAGACAAATGATCTCATGAGTTCTAATTTCCTTACTGCCCAAAGGAAGTGAGAGCAGACTTGACTGAGCAAATGTCATGTTCAATTGGGGAAATGTGGACTAAATGTGGCCTGTGTGTTTAGGCAAGGCTCATAAACCAGACAGGGGTATTGGTACAGCCTTGTATGGGGTCAGACATGTCAGCGAGTCAGTTTATCCCGGAGTTCATTCTCTTTTCCTGTTTTGCAGAAAGTTGTGGCTTGATGTTTCCTCCTGGATGAGCTGCCGACCTCCTAAACAGTCTAAACAATGTTCCTTCAAAGAAGAGCTTCCTTGTGGAGACTTTCAACCCTCAGCAGATGTTCTCTCACACTTTCTCCACTCTAGGGGTGGTCACAATATTATTTACCTCAATAAGTCATATACGTAATGTAGATAACATCGTAAACCACAATGATATCAATGTGAGATAACTAGGTGAGTTCTTTTTAATATTGAGTGAAATCACGTTGGTTGATGTAACCTGTAGATATAACACTCACAATGTCTGCTTGAGAAAGTCTGCGTGATGCAGTCAAAACATTGCATTAGTATCTGCTGTGTGATGAAATAAACACACCTTCACGTTATTTATATGGATAGGAGTGATGCAGGCTTATAGACATGATCAACGATGTTCCTGCTGACACCTGACTTTTCTTTATTAGTAGTGTAGCTTCCATCTTAAAAAAGATGTAGAATAGATAGATATGAGATATATATGAGATAGATAGATACAAAGATATCTAGGGAGGATGCCGCAGCACACAAAAGGTTCAAGTGCAAAAGCAGTGATTTATTCCATGGTAGTACAAGCTAGCAACGTTTCAGCTGCCAGTGCAGAAAGATAGATATGAGAGATAGATAGAAAGATATGAGATAGAAAAATAGATAGATATGAGATAGATATGATAGATAAATAGATAGATAGATAAATAGATATGAGCGATAGAAGTGAGATAAATTGACAGTTTTGATATGTAACAGCCCCTCCAATAGACATGAATGGAGAGGGCGTGGCGTGACATTACTAGGGGGTTTGACTTGACTTCCTGATCACGGCCTCCCGCACCCAGCGTTCTGAACATAATGTTTAGAACACCGGGTGTCTGCACAGAAATCTTGGTTGGTCCCAGCGGCTGGACCCCTGTGATCAGACATCTTATCTCCTATCCTGGATAGGGGATAAGATGTATAGCAGCGGAGTACTCTTTTAATGATGTTTATTAAATGCATGAATGGTACCACGATGGGGAGCAATGTTGCCCCCACATATGCTAATCTGTACATTGCTTTTTTGGAGAAGGGTGTTGTCTATGTATTCCACCATTTTAGCCATGGAGGTTTATTGATGACATCTTCGTCCTATGGACTGGTACGGCTGAACAACTTGATGATTTTTTTTATAGGTTTCTGAATGAGGGCTGGGTTCACATCACGTTTTCTCCGATACAGGAGCGCATACGGCAGGGGAGAGCTAAAACCTTGCGCTCTCGTATGCTTTCATATGCGCTCCCGTATGTAATTAATTTCAATGACCCGGCCGGAGTAAAACGTTTGGTCTGGTCAACTCATTTTTGCACCGTATGCGCTTTTACAACCGGACCTAAAACCGTGGTTGACCACAGATTTAGGTACGGGGAAAAAGCACATACAGCGCAAAAATGAGCCGACCGGACTGAACGTTTCACTCCGGCCGGCTCATTGAAATGAATTACATACGGGAGCGCATACGAAAGCATACGGGAGCGCAAGGTTTTACCTCTCCCCTGCCGTATGCGCTCCCGTATGGGAGAAAATGTGATGTGAACCCAGCCTAACATGGTGGAGAGGATTCAATTTGCATTTACCCAATCTACAGAGATGGTGAATTTCCTTGATGTTGCCATTAGTGTTTCAGGAAATCATTTATTTAATAATTTGTAAAGTAAGCCCACTGACTGCAATAACGTTTTAAGGTATAATATTCATGTGAGAGATATGATTAACTTTCTTACTTATACAGTGAAATCTCCCTTAGTGGACACCTCCCAATAGCGGACAGTTTTTAATTCCCCGGCAGAGTCCCACATAACTTAATGTATTTGCACGCTCCGAATAGAGGCTATTCCAAATAACAGTCGTGGACACACCCAATAGGGGACAAAACACTCCCAAAAGGAGACAAAACACTCGCAATAGGGGACAACTAGGCTTATGTGCCTCCCTACCTTGTACACAGGTCTGCTGTCAGGGGGGTACAACCAATACCCCAGTAAGTGGCTTGGGTTCCCAGGGGACCCTGGCCCCTGCTTGAGCCCCCTATAGCAGCCCCAGCACACCCCTTGTGTCAAATCCTCCCCCCTGTGCCAAATCATCCCCCCGTGCCAAATCATCCTCCCCATGCTAATTCATACCCTCATCCCCATGCCAAATCATCCCCCCCACCCCCGCAATGTTAAATCATTCCCCCATTCCCTCATACCCCTGCTCTTCTCACTTCTTACCTGACCAGCAGGCAGTGACGAGTGATGCCAATTATTTGGCATTGTGGGGGAATGATTTTGCATAACTTTTCCTAATTAGTTATGTTGTTGAGATTTTTTTAAAGCCTTATTACAGTGCTAAATTATTTATATTTAGCTTGTTATCAGGTTTTGTAGGTTATTACACACTGGAGTGAGTACAGAACAGTATTCCGTCATTTAGAAAGATGTTTAAGCCTTTTTTCCCAATAGGTGACATCTCCCAATAGTGGACACTTTTTATTTCCCGTCAGTGTCCACTACTGGGAGATTCTACTGTAGTCAGATGGTTAGGACCGACAGCAAGGAGAAATGGGAAGTTGCCTTCCATTAAATGACAGCTGATTTTAGAGAAAGGAGTTACCCTAAACATCTGACTGACAGACATAGAGCAGCGATTGAGGCAGAGAATAGACCTAAGCAGAGATAGCAAGAAAGGGAACCGTATTCCGTTTGTGACTAATTTTAAAGACTGTTCGAGACAGATTATCTCCAGTATTAGGAAACATTGTGATTTGGTAAGGGTTGGCTTGGCATGAGGTCACGAGGGGTGTGGCCGTGACGTCACAACCCCCACTGCCCACACCCAATGTTATAAACAAATGCCGGATGCTCCACAGAGATCGTAGGGGTCCCAGCTGCGGGACCCTCATGATCAGTCATATTATCCCCTATCCTTTGGATAGGGAATAAGATGTCTAGTTGTGGAGTACCGCTTTAAGCGCAAAGGCAGTTTCGATACTGCAATTGCATTAACTGTGATATCTGCAAAAAGGTGAAAAAGTTGTGCATCCACAAACTAAAAGAGAGTTTAACATTAAAGGGGTTCTCCACCATGAGGTGATTTTAGTATGTACCTGGCAGGCAGTAATGGACATGCTTAGGAAAGATCTGCACTTGTCTTGGGGATAAATGGCTATGTTGTGAGATTACCATAACACTGTGGCTAGCTTTTTGTGAACTGTTATTTCTGTTTGACTTTTCTTTTTTTGACTACAAATCCCACAATTCCATTTTCCTCCCTCCCACACATCAGCCACCCTACCCATTAAAACATAAATGAGCTGCATCCTTTCAAAAGACCTGTGGTTTTCAATCAGGGTGCCTACAGCTGTTGCATTAGTTGCAGATTGATCTCCCTCCCACCAAGCGATCGCTCCACCCATTGAAGCAGGCAGGCCCCCTGTCATCAGCTGACTAGTGAGTCAGGTTTCAGCCGCATTGCAACCTGGGAAAAATCTGAGACAACAGTAATTTTGTATGCTGGTAAAAATAAATAGTGGGGTGAAAATCACAGAAGAATTGTGAGAAAACCGTCACACACAGGTACAGACACTATATTATGAACTACACTAACTTTACAGCCCCTGTAGCATAGTCAAATAAAAAAAATTCCTGGAATACCCCTTTAAATACTATTTAAATTGTAACTCGGATCATGTTGTGTATGCTTTGTGGTGCCCTTATGAATTGCTCTATGTCGGTGAGACAAGCCTGAAAGTGACAACGAGAATCAATCAACACGGGCATACAATTCGTAAAAAGCGGCTTGATCTATTGGTCTCTAAGCATTTCACAGGCAAATCATATCTAAGGCTGCTTTCACACTATGTTCCCTCCCTACGAATGCCGGATCCAGCTGGGAAATTTCAAAACCGGGAGCTCCCGTATCCTAGCCAGAGCGGCGCCGAAACCCATTCACTTTAATGAGCTGACCGGAGTCAGACATCTAATTTTTGCCCCGTATCTGGTTTTGTGACAGATCCTAAAACCGTAGTATACCACGGTTTTAGATCCGGTCACAAAACCGGATACAGGGCAAAAATGAGTTGACCAGAGTCACATTTAAGTGAAAGAGGAGCTGCGTGGGATACGGGAGTGCCCGTTTTTGAAATTTCCAAGCCGGACCCGGCAGTCGTAGGGAGGGAACGAAGTGTGAATGCAGCCTAAGAGAGGTGGAGATCATATTATGCAGTCTAATGGCATTATACGTTAGGAACATTAAGACCCCAGGGGTTGAATGGTGAATTCAAAACTATGAATAAAACGGTGAATGGAGACGGGAACCGCAAGCACGACAACAGTGCAGATAATTCTCTTGTTATTTTTTTGTTATTTAAATTTACCTGTATATGGTGCTTTGAAATATTATGACGCTGTATGTGTTATGAAATGTTATACCTTTATTCCCTTAGACTGGTGATATAAATGATGTATCCCTATGTATGTTTGCAGATGTGTGGGCCAAACAGGTGAGCTGGAGAGACCCTGCGTTGCCAATTTTGCCTGATGCTGCAGTTCTCCATGCTCCTGCATACTCACTACAGTGCTATAAGCTTCGTTGGTGGGTGTGGAAACGACTATGGGGGAGATTTATCAAAACCTGTGCAGAGGAAAAGTTGCCCAGTTGCCCATAGCAACCAATCAGATTGCTTCTTTCATTTTGTAGAGGCCTTGTTAAAAATGAAAGAAGCGATCTGATTGGTTGCTGTTGCCAACTTTTCCTCAGCACAGGTTTTGATAAATCTCCCCCTATATCACTATACATCTGATTTTAATCTGCCCATGAATGTGATTCATTGAATATTAGGTAGTTTTAGGGTAGGGTCACGCAACTGACCATCATTAGACTGTGCCTTCTGCTATGCCCGTGCGTCCTGTTTATATCCTCATGGCAACAATACGCCGCTACGAGCAGACACACAGTGATCTGCGAGTCGCTTCACGGATGCACAGTGTACTCACAGACATTGCTGTCTCTCCTCCTGCTCCCTGAGCGAAGCCAAGAGCAGCCACGATGTCTGTGAGGACGCTGCGGATGCGCTACAAGTGACCCTAACATTACACCGTATCATAAAAACCAGATCATGAATATAAGTAATGTGCATAATCTGTACACGTTAAGTATTTATGTATCATGGGTCTGTACTTGATATTCGCTTTTTATGCACTTATTTTATACACTTTTTGAATGTAATGGATCTATTTGTAATACATTTTGTGGTGTATTTAAACCACCCCGTGGTCATTGGAGCATGCTTGAATATGGCGGCGTGAGGCTGCTGAAATGTAGCACGATTCTTGTAACACTGGAAATGGAATAAAGCAATTATTTTAATTTAACCATTAACTGGACTTGTGCGCTGTGGATTTCTTGGTATTTTGTATTGAGGCCGAGTCCCTCACCAAGGCTCCGAGCAACACTGCTATTCCTGGAAGTTCTTGTGTAACTGAGCTGTTCTCCTAAAGGATATTATACATTGATAGATATGATATTGATAGATAGATAGATAGATAGATAGATAGATAGATAGATAGATATGAGATAGATATGTGATGTCCCAGTACAGGATATGCTCCTACAGTCCTGTCAGGTTGAGTTCCTGAACGTCCTCAGGGCTCTCCTGCAGTGTTCCCTCATATTGTGTATAGGTTGTATATTTAGTGTAAAGGACCATTCATATGGTCACATGATTATTAGTCCCCTGATAATTGTTGTCACATGTTTAAGTCATATGTTTTGTTACCCAGAGAGCACCAGGTGACCAGATTACCCGTAGCTAGCCTATGGGCTCCTTACTCAGCCCTCCTTTATAAGAAAGGGAGGAGCTGCAATCTCTGTTACACCGTTCTCTGCTACAACGTCTCAGAGCCGGTGTCCAGCACATCTGGAGGCCCCAAGCCTAAATTACAGCCACAAGTCAGTAAATCAAGTCATCTCGTTCTGCTGTCACCATCTTCAGTCAAGTCAGTTATAGTCAGTGTGGCTGTGCTAAAGTCTGTCAAGTCACTGCAAGTCCCAGCAAGCTGTGAGGTCCCCTGTTACTGGTCACCTCTCTGGGATCCTGGCCGAGCTGTAAAGACTGTACCATCTGTCTACCTCAGTAAAAGCTATTGTTAACCTTAACCTGACTATTATTTGCCCTGCCTAACCTAGGACTAGCGGTGCTACCTTTGGATGGTTACAGGGGCAAACCACGCCCTGGCATCACGAACACTGAGTTAACACCATCTACCCCTGGGCAACACCATCTTCCCCTTACACCTCACATCGCCCCCCCCCCCCCCCCCCCCGACACCACAGATAGATAATTAGATATGATATAGAGAGATATTAGATATGTAGATAGATAGATAGCACATACTTGAAAAAGGCCACATGGGCGGCTGAAACCTTGTACTATTTCTGGGATGAAACAAAGCTACTTGATTTCATCATACTTCAGTGTGATGCAGCCTAACTTGCTTCGTGGATATTGACCGGCTCCAGACCTGGGCCTCTAGACTGCTTGCACCTACCCCACTTTTGTTGATGTGCCGCTCACCCTGGACTGTTTTTAGATAGATAGACAGACAGACAGATAGATAGATATGAGATAGATATATAGATATGAGATAGATAGATAGATAGAAACCAATGGTGGAAGCAGCACACAATAGGCAAAGATGATGGGTGCTCGTGGATAGTAACCTGGTCTCAGTCGCAGATCAGGCGTAGACATCCAAATACCAAACAAAATTGCTCCAACGGCACTCCAAGTAGTGAACATATGGTTAAGTGTGGTTTAACCCGCACGTGACCATATAGAGTGCAAATAAATTATTGTTCCGTGGAGAAAAACTCCACAGACAACATGAAAATTAATATATCGTGTAAAAAAAAATTTGTGTAAAAATTTTTTGGGTGTAAAAAATGTTTTTGTGAATAAAAATACAATATACTATATTCAATATTAAGACTAAATATTTATTAAAAAATTCCTGAAAATGATTTATCAAAAGAACTATTCACAAAAAATTCAGGCATACAAGGGTCGGTATTTTTCAAGTGTTCTCCCTCTGATCTTATGCTTCTATCTGCAAGAGAAATAAATTATATAAATATTATGACGATACAAGATATTAAATATATAGGGCACTAGTTACCACTAAAAACCTACATGGAAGAGATACAACCCCCTATGGCTCTATGATCAAGAAGAAATTTTTTCAAGAAATTATTTTTCTTTTTCTTTTACGCCTGATAAATCGAGGTAGTTACTGCAAAATCAACATTCATGCCAATGGGGCGTAAAGAGTTCAATTCATGAATCCAGAATAATTCTCTTTTCTTTAATCGACTAACTCTGTCCCCCCCTCGTCTGAGTGGGGGGGACATGGTCGATCAATGTAAATCGAATGTCTTGTTCCGTATGACCCACTTCAACACAATGCTTAGACACAGGTAGATCCATTCGAGCCTTTCATATGGAGTACCTGTGTTGGTTGAGGCGGGTCCGGAACTCAAGCGTTGTTTCCCCTACATACAATCTCTGGCAAGGGCAAGAAAGAACATATAGTACAAAACTTGATGTACAAGTCAAGAAAAACTTTATATGGTATGTTCTACCTGTTAGGGGATGCTGAAAAATTGGACCTTTGTTCATCAGGGGACAACTAACGCACGATCGACAAGGGAATGAGCCTTTTTTGCTCACAGATAAATATCCTGTACGTATTTTAGTGTATGTTGATACATCTGTCTTTACCAGCTTATTTCGCAGGTTTGGGGGTCTGCGGTAAGACATTAATGGGGGTTGTTGAAACTCAGAAATTTCAGGAAAACAATCATAGGCCAATGTTTTTTTATGGTTTTAGCTATCACGTTAGATTTCTCATTAAATGTGCATATAAATGCAACCCTAGCCCTATTTGTCTTATTCCTAGTAGTTTGACTTAAGGTATGGCGATCCATAGCCAATACCTTCTCTTTGCTTTGTTTCAATAGACCTGCGGGGTAACCTCTCTTTAGAAAGTTATTTGTCATTTCTTGAAGAACAGGTTCCACTCTTTCTTCCAGATCTATGATGTGGTGAACCCGCATCATTTGACTGGTAGGCAAAGACCTAGGTCTTTTACACGATATATAAATTTTCATGATGTCTGTGGAGTTTTTCTCCACGGAACAATAATTGTTTAGCACTCTATATGATCACGTGCGGGTTAAACCGCACTTGACCATATGTTCGTATTGTCCTTTTTTATTTTATTTTGGTTCACACTTATATATGTAGGTATATATATATATATATATATGTTTTATATATTCACACACACTATACGTGGTCAGATGCGGATTGTACCGCTCTTGATCACATATTCATACACTATTGCATTGATTACATTTATATTATATTTGTTTTCTATTTTAATGTTTGGTACTTGTTCACACACGTGCGTTTTTTCGCATAGCTACACACATGATATTATTACACACACACTGATCTTTTGTCACTTTGCACACTATTGTATACAGAGTTTTTAGTAATTATGATAGGTGTGTCTTTGCACATATACATAGGCATATGGATGTGTATTTATGACATTCAATGCCGGTGTAGTTGCGCATGCGCACAAGCTTACTTGCAGATCGGCACCTGTGACCGATCATGTGATCGGGTGCTTGATGCCGGGATTTGTATCATGAACTACCTTAATGGCGTCTAAGCACGCCGATACATACACAGGCTGGGAAGGTATGTTTTCCACTCCCCCTCATCGCTGCTTTTTTAATTATTTTTAATCTCTGCACCTGTCACAATTATTAATGCACCTTATGTCTGGACAGTACAGACACTAAATTATGTCACTTTATATAACAGATATGATTGTATTGATTATGTTTTCATTAACAATTATTGTATATGTACTTTTATACAATGTTTTTTATCACTTTTTTCTGTATTTTGGTGTAATTGTTTTATTGGATTTTGTGATTGTGCATCTGATAAATTGTAACATTGTTGAGCACTAGTTTATGCTTGAGAAAGGCGGCGAGATGCTGCTGAAACGTCGCATCCACTGCTGACCATGGGTCAATAAACACCATTTTTGCTTTAAACTACTTAGAGTGCAGTTGGAGAAATTTTGTTTGGTATTTAGATAGATAGATAGATAGATAGATAGATAGATATGAGATAGAGAGATAGATAGATAGATAGATATGAGATAGATATGAGACAGATAGATATGAGATAGATAGATATGATATAGATAGATATGAGAAAGTTGGATAGATATAAGATAGATAGATATGAGATAGATAGATAAATAGATAGATATGAGATAGATATGAGATAGATAGATAGATAGATAGATAGATATGAGATAGATAGATAGATAGATAGATAGATATGAGATAGACAGGAAGATATATATGAGATAGATTAGATAGATAGTTATGAGATAGATATGAGACAGATAGATAGATATGAGATAGATAGATAGATAGATAGATAGATAGATAGATATGAGATAGATAGATATGAGATAGATATGAGAAAGATAGATAGATATGAGAAAGATAGATAGATATGAGATAGATAGACATGAGATAGATAGATATGAGATAGATAGATATGAGATAGATAGATATGTGATAGATGAGATAGATAGATATGAGATAGATGGATAGAAGATAAATAGACAGAGATAGATACACGTTAGATAGATAGATAGATCCTAGTGAAGGATACAGAACGCTTGATGTTACGTTGCACTTATATAAAGGATCTTGGTCACACTTGTCAGTAACACTTTGTACAGGTAACACGCGGCAGTATCCACAGGTGACCCGCAGAGCTCCGCCCCCTCGCACCTGACTCCTTCAGGACTTTACTGATTCACCTTTTCCTTCTTACCTAACGCTGCTGTGGTATTTAGACTGGACGAGGTGTCTTGCATATAAATTGCAAGTTCTCAAAGACGCCTCAACCTTGACATAATTCCTCCTGGTTGTCAGCCTTGGTTCCTATACGCCGTCTCCTGGCTGGCACGCTCCCACCTACAGCACAGTTATAAGAATAATAATTAACAGGCCCTCATTAATTTAGGATCAAACACCCCTCCTCCCCTTCACAAAGGCAAGAACTGCCAATGTGATCTCTTAAAGAGAGGCGTGTGGCCTCCTTATACCTCGTGGCCCCTCATCTACTGAGCCCATTAGGCATTGAGTTGGCCGGTAAAGGCCGGTGTAACATTGAGTCAAGGACAGTTAATGGATGCCGAATCACAAACAAGAGTGCTGCAAGCATGTCAGTCAAGACTAACCTGGGGCAAAAGCATCAAAATGCAGGTTGGAGTTCTGACATTCCTGCAGGCTCTGTACGCCTCGCCAGTGAATTTTTAAAGTCAATATCCCCCTTACGCCTGTGAACGCTTTCTGTCTGATGAGCAAAAATAATGTAGAGCTGATTGAACTGTGACTAAAGCGACACTTAAAAGGCGGCCGAGCAAGAACCAACTTAGGGTTTTTTTTTCTCTAGAATTTTGATAATAATTAAGACACTTATCACAGGTTTTGGGTTATAGGATTAGAAGCCGAAATTAATACGACCACAGAATCAGAGCTGATGCATGGTAGTCAGGGGGAATAGACACAATGGTGAATAAGCGATTTTGGTTTGTAACGTAAGAAAAAATTGCATGTGTATTATTTGCATATTTCAACTGTATTTGCTATTGCTTATTTATACATTTTTGTATTATTTATAAAACTATTATTATTAGATTTGATTCAGTTTGTAAACACATTTCCATTACTGATACAAGTACTTGTATATATTATACTCCAGAGCTACATTCACTGTTCTGTTAGTCTTGTACAGTGGTCTCAAACTGTGGCCCTCCAGATGTTGCAAAACTTTAACTCTCAGCATGCCTAGACAGCCAAAAGAGCTACAGCCAGGGAGCCAGGGAATGGCAAGTGTAAGGTTCTGTTCACAGTGTACACTTTGTATAATGTGAACAGACCCTTCTGGCAATGTCTTCTAAAACAGGGTGGTATCTGGCTGAGAATCAAAAGACTGGGAATCCTAAGGCGTTTTTTTCATAAATAAATAAGAAAAACCCTTGGGATTCCCCGTCTTTTCATTCTCAGCCAGATACCAACCAAGCAACAATAGCCTGATGTTACCATGGTGGGCGAGGACCATTGTTACTGGCCCTCCCCAGCCTAAATAACGCCAGCCTGTTACCACTTAGGTCCAGGAGCGCTATTTTTGGGGGTTAGCGTTAGCTGTTTTTAAGGCCAACGCTAAGCCCCGGCTTTGTACTGGTTTCTGTCTATATGACAGCTTCCACTACTAAGCCTGAAAATTTAATTATAAAAGACACGACACATTGAAAAATGTATTTAACCCCTTAAGGACCACGGGTTTTTCTGTTTTTGCACTTTCGTTTTTTCCTCCTCACCTTTTAAAAAACTCTTTAAATTTTGCACCTAAAAATCCATATGATGGCTTATTTTTTGCACCACTAATTTTACTTTGCAGTGACATCAGTCATTTTACCCAAAAATCGACGGCGAAACGGAAAAAAAAATCATTGTGCGACAAAATTGAAGAAAAAATGCAATTTTTTTAAATTTTGGGGGCTTCCGTTTCTACGTAGTACATTTTTTGGTAAAAATGACACCTTATCTTTTTTCTGTAGGTCCATACGATGAAAATGATCCCCTACTTATATAGGTTGGATATTGTCGCACTTCTGGAAAAAATCATAACGACATGCAGGAAAATTTATACCTTTTAAAATTGTCATCTTTTGACCCCTATAACTTTTTTATTTTTCTGCGTATGGGGAAATATGAGGGCTAATTTTTTGCATCGTGATCTGAAGTTTTTATTGGTATTTATTTTCATATTGATCATATGTTTTGATCGCTTTTTATTCATTTTTTCATGATATAAAAAGTGACCAAAAATACGCTATTTTGGACTTTGGAATTTTATTTGCGCGTACGCCATTGACCCTGCGGTTTAATTTAGTATATTTTTTTATAGTTTGGACATTTACATACGCG
This sequence comes from Hyla sarda, assembly GCF_029499605.1. Lineage (NCBI taxonomy): Eukaryota > Metazoa > Chordata > Amphibia > Anura > Hylidae > Hyla > Hyla sarda. The sequence goes on from NC_079191.1 coordinate 416,386,808, forward strand.
GCGATACCACATATGTTTATATTTATTTACATGTTTTTTTTTAAAATGGGAAAAGGGGGGTGATTTGGACTTTTATTAGGGTTAAAGGGTTAAATCACATTTATTAACTTTTTTTACACTTTTTTTTTGCAATGTTATAGCCCCTATAGGGGGCTATAACATTGCATATACTGATTGTCAGCACTGTTCACTGTAAAGCCATAGCTTTGCATTTATCAGTGTTGTCGGCTGTCAATTGCTCAAGCCTGGATCTCAGGCTTGGCGCAATCAATCGCCAATCAGATGCACTGGAGGAAGGTAAGGCACCCTCGGATTGCGTTTTAGTTGATCAGGACACCGCATTTTCACTGCGGTGGTCCCGATCCGCCCCACTGAGCATCCAGGAAGCTTTTACTTTCATTTTAGACGCGGCATTCAACTTCTAAAGGGTTAAGAGCGAGTGGCACCGCGGTCGCTGCTGTGCTATTAGCCCCAGGTCCCGGCTTCAATTACATGCCAAGACCGACCCGATATGACACGCAGTCACCGCGTGACCCCGTGTGACCCCGCTTTATATCGCGGGAGCCGGCCATGGACGTAAATATATGTCCGTGGTCGTTAAGGGGTTAAAAAAACACTCTCCCACAACCCTCCTTAACTCCTTTATCGAAAGAAAAAAAAGTTGGTCATTGATGTAGTCCACTGAATCCGATGTAGTCCTCTGCATACATACAAAAGAAAAATACGAAAAATGGGTGAGTACATTTTTGGTGCTCTCCCCTGGGGAGATGGCCTATAATGCAGTGTCTTCCCAAACAGGGAGCCTCCAGTAGTGGCTCCTGTATAGTATACAGTGGAGTGTGTAATGATGAGACAGATGGTTGTAATGAAAAGATGGGGAGGGGGGTCAGGAGAGGAAACAGATCCCCTATATTACCCCACGTAGGAGAGAACTGACATGAGCACAAAAAACTTTAAATAAAGTAACATTTTCTGTGTTTTATGACAGAAAAGTGATAGAACTTGCTCTAGAGACAAATTAATACAAGTCCTCATTACTTCAGGATGCAGCTCAGTGAGATAGTGACACTTACAAGGCGCAGCCCTTTGATAATGATGTCTCAGATAAATTAGTTGTCATCTAAGAAATAAAATGCCGGCCTCATGTAATTTTTCCTCATAGTTTATTGTTCTGCTGTTTGGCTTACTACTCCCAGTAGAATGGGATAAGACATTGCGGACAATTAAAACATATTCTCTCTCACTTGTGGATTCATATTAGATTGTCAGTGTCACACGACGCACATTCATCTGGGGTAAGATGTGTCCAGAGCCCACCATGAGATGAACTTGTATAACGTGCAAAGTTAAAGGGGTTATCCCAATATTAAAAGTTATCCTCAACCCATGGGATAGGGGATAACTAACTGATCAGTTGTGGTCTGACTAATGGGACCTCCTTTGATCAGGAGAACACAGGTCAGATGTTCCCCAAGTAAATGGAGCAGCAGCATATACAGTATTGCACTGAACTCGGCTATGTCCCATAGACAATGAATTGAGTAGTGGCTGAGCATGCATGCTACCACTCTATTCACATGGGGGGCAACTGATTTCTGTTCTCTTGATCAATGGGGATCCCAGTGATTGTATCTGCTAGCTATTCCCTATCCTGTTGAAGCATAACATTTAAAAGGGGTACTCCGCCCCTAGACATCTTATCCCCTATCCAAAGGATAGTGGATAAGATGTCTGATCGCAGGGGTCCCGCCACTGGGAGCATTTAGAACGCTGGGTGCGAGCGGCAGTGGCCGTGTCGTCATGGCCACACCCTCGTGACATCATGACCATGCCCCCTCAATGCAAGTCTATGGGAGAGGCGTGGCAGCCACCATAGACTTGCTCCCTTCCATAGACTTGCATTGAGGGGGCATGGTGTGACGTCACAAGGGGTGTGGCCGTGAAGTCACAACCTCCGCCGCCCACTCCAAGCATTCAGAACAGCAGAATACCCTTTTAATTTTGGGAAAACCGCTTTAACATGGTTGCATCGAGGGCCAAAGTTGGTAAAGGTGCCTTGGAAATGTTATTCTCTTTTGGAAACCAAAATTGATAAAGAATTGGTGGAATGTCACGGAGTACCTACATTTTACAGCCAGAAATAGTTGAAAGTTGATGTGGTCCAATGCCTTTCCAGGGCACAGGTGATGTGGTCAAGTTTATAGAGAAGACGTTCAAAATGATGAAACTGCATGACTATCGGGTGCTAATTTCCATTCCCCAGTCTCTTAGCTAAATGTGCAGCTCTAGAAGAACTGATCTCAAAGTGTGGCATTTACCATACGTAGAGTTGGAGAAAAACGTCATTTATTCCATAACAAAAGAATCATGCATTGTGCAGTACATAGGAGACAGACAAGCGCATGGGAGTAGGCGCGTTCTATGGCGACTGTCCGTTTCAAGTTTGGGTCTGATGAAATGCTAGTTGTGTGAAACAGACTGTCACCTCAAAGCGCTCCCACTCCATGCACCTGACCGCCTTACTGTACTGCACAATGTATGACTCTTCTGCTATGGAATAAATTAAGTTTTTTTGCAAGTCTGCTTTTGTTGAGTGCCCCGCTTTTCTTCTGAAGAACTGTATCATGTCAGTTTCCAGTAGTAAGTGATGGAAGAATTTCACTGCAGTATAGGAAATTGCAAAGCAATCTGATCGTGTGTTTTCACCTAAAATCTCTCATGGTCTTCAATGTCTTCCACCAAAATAAGGGGGGCAAACTCCTAATTTGAATAGTTGTAAATGTCATTTTGGTTCTTTAGAAAGTAAATGTTGTAACTTTTCTACCACAACTTTCCACATCCCCACACCCATCCCTGGGACACGTTCTGCACCTGCCCCACGATGGTAAAACATCTACTAACCTTCACTTTATGATGCAAAGAGCTTCACATGGATTCCGATAGAACTTGTAACGTTCATTGAAAAGACAGGACAAAACCGCAGGGGTGTAAAAAGCCGCCTAAAGCGTTTCCAATTGTAATCTTTAATTAGTACTGAATTCTGAATAAGTTAATTACAGATGCAATCTGACAATTTTAAATAGAAAAAAAAAGTATGAAAAAATTTAAAAAAAAAATAAAAATGCTTAGCTCCAGTAGAAACTTTTTGGTGCAGCATTTGAGAACGCATCCTAGTGCAGTGTTTCCCAAATAGAGGGCCTACAGTTGTGTGAAAACTAAAACTCCCAGCACAGCAAAAGTCTGATATTGACAGGTTAATTTTAACCCCTAGAGGATGCTGTGTGTGTACCCATTGACTACCTGGTACTTAGCGCACCCAGACATACATGTACATCAATTGATTGCTGTTAATAGTCCTCTATGGGAGAGGGGGGGGGGATAAAAAAAAAAAGTAAAATGAGTAATAAAAATACTTTTTTTTATTTTTAAAGATAAATAAGCCCCCCCCCCAAATAAAATGTTAATCACCCCATCCTTTTCCCACTTTACAGAAAAAAGTTTAAAAATTATAAACATATCGGATATGCAAAAATGTTGCATGCAAAAATATCCAAACTATTGAAATATAATGTAAATGATCTCATATGGAGAACAACATACCGTATATACTCGAGTATAAGCCGACCCAAATATAAGCCGAGGCCCCTAATTTCACCCCAAAAACCCAGGAAAAGTTATTGACTCGACTATAAGCCTAGGGTGGGAAATACATCATCCCCCTGTCATCATCCAGACCCCCGTCATTAACACCCTCATCATCATCACCTGTCATCATCCCCCCTTCTTCATCATCACCTGTCATCATCCCCCCTTCTTCATCATCACCTGTCATCATCCCCCCCCTTCATTATTACCTTGTCATCATCCCACACCACCCCCTTCATCATCACCGCTTGTCAATGTCTGATTTAACAGTGGTCTTCAACCTGCGGACATCCAGATGTTCCAAAACTACAACTCCCAGCATGCCCGGACAGCCATCGGCTGGTCCGGGCCATCTGTGCTGCAGGACTGTCCGGTGGGGAGGGATAGTCGTTCCGGGCTGTCCATATTCACCGGGTGGGCCTCTTCTCCGTGCTTCTCGCCTGGCCCCGGAATGATGACGTTGCCTTGGCGACGACGCACAGGAACGTTGCGTCCCTGTGCGTCGTTGTCAAGGCAACGTCATTACTCCGGGGCCGGGCGCGAAGCACGGAGAAGAGGCCCACATATAGCTGCGTATACAGAAAAGTAAGAAAGTTATAGGGAGTTAGAATAGGGCAATTTAAACATACTGATTTTGTTTAAAAAGCTTGACTTTTTTAAAGTAGTACAATAATAGAAAAGCATGTAACCATGGCTATCATTTTACTCATACTGGCCCGCATAATAATGAGAACATGTTTATCTTAATGTAAATTACACTGCAGGAAAATCAAATCCCTTAAGTTTGCAAAATTGCGTTTTTTCTTCAAATTCCCCAACCCCACAAATAGTCAAAAAGTTTTTATTTTAAATCAAAAAGTTTTTATACAAATAACTATTTTTGTTTGTGTCGTACTTTTTATGATAAAACAAGTGATGTCATTACAAAGTACAATTGGTCGCACAAAAATCAAGCCCTCATATGGGTCTGTAGATAGAAAAAAAGAGCTATGGCTCTTAAAAGGCGAAGAGGTAAAAATGAAAACGTAAAAATGAAAATTGGCTGTCTTCAAGGGGTTAAAAGGTAAATAATACTTTTTGTTGCTGATGACAAAATTAATTTGACCACCAAAACAAGTAAAAAACCCAATATGTCCATGTATGCAAAAAAGAGACAAGAGATGACTTCTTTGTGATCTGACTTTATGGCAAAAACTCTTGTCTGAGTTTTTGAGTCAATTTTTTCAGGTTCAACCCCCAAACTGAATTTTTTTTTCATGAAAAGAGACTAAGAAATTGTCACAGCTCCACCCTTTATTTTGTTCTTACTTAAAGGGGTACTCCTCCCCTAGACATCTTATTCCCAAACAAAAGGATAGGGGATAAGATGTCTGATCATAGGAGGGAGGGGGTTGGGGGGGGGCAGCCGGGAGGAGTTCACGCCATGCCCCCATCATTCATCTCTATAGAAGGGGGCCTGACGGATGTCACGCCCCCTACCATAGACATGAAAAGGGTGTGGCATGATGTCACGACCACAGCCGGTATTTTGAACATAATGTTCAGAATGCAGGGGTGTCGGCGAGAAGATCGCGGGGGTCCGGTGAGTAGAGGACAATATATCTAGAGGCAGAAAATCCCTTTAAATAGTAATTTCTTTTGGATTAAAATATTTGCCATTCCGTGTTTTGTGGTGAGAAAGGGTTAGGCCCCTGCATAAATAAAAACATAAAATCTATAATCAGATGTTTCGTCACCTTTGGAAAAAAAAAACCTAATTGAATCAGCGAAGGCGCGTATTAAGTTTAGATTAAAACACACAATTTCTGGTTTACGCAGCTGATTTAGCTAACACGCTCTCTCCTTGCGGTATACTCAGTGCCATCAGAGTGAGACGCTTCCAGAGGCTTTTAAGTTCCTCGCATTAGGTCCTTGACCCGCAGATGGTCAGTGGCTGCATAAATCAGCATACTATATTATATATAATAATTTGATTATGTGAGCAGCGCTGCACATTAAACAAAATTAAAGTTTTGTCAAAAATGCTATAACATTGTATTAATGTTTTTTCTTGATAAATACATCTGAAAAACTCATGAGCTTAATGGAATGCATAATGGAAAATTAAAGTGTCATTTAGTCAAAGGTACAAAGAACTATGAATATGCATGCACCAAAGCCACATTATGTGCAGAATGGACATTGTGCGGAGCCTATTTACTGTACTTCCATTCCTTCTTGTTTTTCAGATGTATTTGTTGAATAAAGTTATTCCGTAATGACTTTTTTTTTTAGATTGAAAGCATATTTAATAGATGGACTGAACACTTGTCACATGTATTTGACACGGTTAAATTTTAAGGTCAATTGAGAAGCCTCGGTTCTGCCTCCGTTATGTTAGGAACTTTGGGTTTAGGCCCCACTGGATAGGATATAGGTCTTTATTAAAGATGAGTGAGCCGAACCTGTGGAACCTAAGTTTGGTCAGAACTTTACTAAAAGTTTAGTTCAGCTAGAGCTTGAACTTCGGGGAGTTCGGTTTGGAAGAACCTGCTAAAATAACATCAACCACAACAGAATAGAGAAGGAGGAAGGATGATCTTACCTTAGGGAATCCCGTAATACCTTTCAAACAACTTACCAGCCAATCAGGAGAAAATATAGGCATCCATTTTAGAGATAGCAGGTGTTAGGTGAAGATCTCTGTGAGGGATACTGAGCAGTTAACAACACAGATAGGTATAGGACCACACATATATAATAAAATAGCAGAGAGCGATCTGCATCTGTTCAGCTAGTGCAAAAGCTGTTGTCATTGGAAGAGTTCATGCACACTATGGAATTTCTGAACAAAGAAATTCTGTTTGGAAATTGTGTCCTATTAATGTCAATGGAGATCTGCTGCACAGTACATACTACAGAATTTCAGCAGTGGAACTTTGCGTTGCTGAAATTCACCTGCGGAATGAAAGAACGCGTTCATTCTTTTGGCAAAATACAGAGCAGAATGCATTGACGGCTATGGGGACCAGCCATATTGGCTCAGTCCTAGAGCCGTCAAATTCAGTCAGCGCCAGCCACCCTCGTTTTTTTCTGGGCAGAGAAGCCATAGTGCGCATGGACTCTAATTGTGATTTAGCGGCATAGAGGGTTTTGTGTCACTTTTCTGTACTTTCTAGGAAGCCAATCCTGTTGCTATGCCCCAAAATGGGAATCATATTCACATCTTGTAAAAAGCCTTTGCTTCTTCACTTTCCAGACACAAAACCTGTTGCTACTTCAAAAAAACGATAATTTTTGGACCACTTGAAAAAAGCTCTTTCATCTTTTGATACCTCTGTGTGAATGTAGATACCTCCAAAAAGAGATAATTTTTAGATTTTAATTTTAAAATGTATAAAAAATCTGCCAGTGCAGTGTGTTTTTGTATCAACCTTTTTAGTTACCATTGGGTATCATCCATTAACCCCTTAACGATGAGTGCCGTAAATGTACAGCACTGCTAAATGTCACTTTGCACACCGCGCTGTACATTTACGGCACTCCGTTTCTTGATCACGCGGTGATCGGAACGGGATGACTGCTGATATTTATCAGCAGCCATCCTGGCATATCGCCCAGGGGGGTCCTGCGACCCCCCCTTGTCGGCGATCTCTGTGATTCGCCGGTCAATTCTGACCAGCGAATCACGGCTTTTCCGTGCTGATCGGGTCTCTGGTGACCCAATAGCCGGAAAATAGAGACAGCTCCGATCATCCTAAAGGATAGGAATGAGGTGGCAGGGGTGCCACCTCCTCCTATCCCCTGCGATTGGCCGAGGCCAATTGGCGAATCGCAGGGCAGGGGCGGGGGGTGGGGGGTCAAAGCTGAGATCCCCACTATGCCCACTCTGAAAGTCCGGGCAGAGCGGGGCAAAGATGGCAGCGGCGGCTACAAGTGGCATACAGCGGGGGATGGCGGCAGACAGCAGGGGACCGGCGGCAGACAGCGGGGGACCGGCGGCGGGGAGGACAGTGACAGCAGAATGCAGCAGTGAAAATCTGGTAAGTGATTTTCACTGCTACATTGTAGTTTCACAACTACAACTCCCAGCATGCCCAGATAGCCAAAGGCTGTCTGGGCATGCTGGGAGTTGTAGTTTCGCAACATCTGGAGGGCTACAGTTTGGAGACCACTGTATAGTGGTCTCCAAACTGTACACTTCTATATGTTGCAAAACTACAATTCCCAGCATGCCAAGACTGTCCAGGCATGCTGAGCGTTGTAGTTCGGCAACATCTGAAGGGCCAGATGTTGCAAAACTACAACTCCCAGCATGCCCTTTGGCTCTCCGGGCATACTTGGAGTTATAGTTTTGTAACAACTGGAGGCACACTGGTTGGGAAACACTTTCTGTTTCCTAACTCAGCGTTTCCCAACCTGTGTGCCTCCAGCTGTTGCAAAACTACAACTCCCAGCATGCATTGACAGACCATGCATGCTGGGAGTTGTAGTTTTGCAACAGCTGGAGGTACACTGGTGCGGAAACACTGCGGTAGTCTGTTACCTAACTTAATGTTTCCCAACCAGTGTGCCTCTAGCTGTTGCATGACTATAACTCCCAGCATGCACGGTCTGTGAGTGCATACTGGGAGTTGTAGTTTTGCAACAGCAGGAGGTTTGCCCTCCACCATGTGAATGTACAGGGCTGCAGCTCCTAGCGGGAAACTCGCTTTGAACCCCCGCTCGTGTGAATGTACCCTACAAACACTACACTACACTACACTACACTAACACAAAATAAAGGGTAAAAGACTACATATACACCCCCTACACTGCCCCCCCCCCCAATAAAAATTTAAAATGTCTCATACGGCAGTGTTTCCAAAACGGAGCCTCCAGCTGTTGCAAAATAACTCCCAGTATTGCCGGACAGCCATTGACTGTTCAGGCATGCTGGGAGTTTTGCAACAGCTGGAGGCACCCTGTTTGGGGAACACTGCCGTGTCTGTCCCTAAGCAAATCCCTAATTTAGGCCTCAAATGCGCATGGTGCTCTATCACTTCAGGGCCCTGTCGTATTTCAAGGCAAACAGTTTAGGACCACATATGGGGTATTGCCTAACAAATTTTGGGGGGCTTTTTCTCCTTTTACCCCGTATGAAAAGGTAAAGTTGGGGTCTACACCAGCAGGTTAGTTTAAAAAAATTTACATTTTTACACTAACATGCTGGTGTTGCCCCATACTTTTCATTTTTACAAGAGAAAAAAAAGGAAGAAAAGACCCCCAAAATTTGTAACATAATTTCTCCTGAGTACGGAAATACCCCATATGTGGGTGTTAAGTGCTCTGCGGGCGCAGAACATGGCTCAGAAGTGAGAGCACACTATGTACATTTGAGGTCTACACTGGTGATTTGCACAGGGGTGGCTGATAGTTACAGCGGTTCTGACATAAATGCAAAAGAAAAATCACCTACATGTGACCCAATTTTGGAAACTTCACCCCTCACGGAACGTAACAAGGGATAAAGTGAGCCTTAACATCCCACAGGTGTTTGATACATTTTCGTTAAAGTTGGACGTGAAAATGAAAAATCTTGGTTTTTTTCACTAAAATGCTGGTGTTACCCCAAAGTTTTTATTTTCACAAGGGGCAATAGGAGAAAAAAAAAAAATTGTAACACCATTCTTTACTGAGTATGGAAATACCCCATATGTGGATGTACAGTGCTCTGCGGGGGCACTACAGGGCTCAGAAGAGAAGGAACACCATTGAGCTTTTTGAGAGAGAATTTGGCTGGAATTGTATGCCATGTGCGTTTAAAAAGGCCCCATGGTGCCAGAACAGCGGAACCCCCCCCCCCACATGTGACATCATTTTGGAAACGAAACCCCTCACGGAATGTAATAAGGGGTACAGTGAGCATTTACATCCCACAGGTGTCTGACAGATTTTTGGAACAGTGGTCCGTGAAAATGAAAAATGTAATTTGCCATTTGCACAGCCCACTGTTCAAAAAATCTGTCAAAAGCCATCCCAACTTTAGTGAACATTTGTGAATCACCTGTGGGGTGTTAAGGCTCACTGTACCCCTTGTTATGTACCTTGAGGGGTGTAGTTTCCAAAATAGTGTGCCATGTTGTTTTTTTGTTTTTTTTGCTGTTATGACACTAATGGATCTTCCTAAATGTGACATGTCCCCAACAACCATTTCAGCAAAATTCGCTCTCTAAAATCCCATTGTTGCTCCTTCCCTTCTGAGCTCTCTAGTGCACCCACAGAACACTTTACATCCACATATGAGGTATTTCCTTACTCGAGAGAAATGGGGTTACAAATTTTAGGGGACATTTTTACCTATTTCCCTTTGTGAAAATGAAAAATTTGGTGTTGCACCAGCATTTTAGTGAAAAAAATAAATTTTTCATTTTCACGTCCAACTATAGTGAAAATTGGTCAAACATCTGTACCCCTTGTTACATTCCTTGAGGGGTGTAGTTTTCAAAATAGTGTGCCATGTGGGTTTTTTTTTTTTTTTTTTGCTGTTCTGGCACCATGGGAGCTTCCTAAATGAGACATGCCCCCCAAAAACCATTTCAGCAAAATTCGCTCTCCAAAATCCCATTGTCCCTCCTTCCCTTCTGAGCCCTCTACTGCACCCGCAGAACACTTTACATCCACATATAAGGTATTTCCTTACTTGAGAGGAATAGGGTTACAAATTTTGGGGACATTTTTACCAAAAATAAAAAAAATGGGTTTACAATAACGTGTTAGTGTTAAAAATAAAGATTTTGATTTTTCTCCTCCACTTTGCTGCTATTCCTGTGAAACACCTAAAGGGTTAACAAACTTTCTGAATGTCATTTTGAATACTTTAAGGGGTGCAGTTTTCATAATGGGGTCCACTGTAAGGTATTTCTAACATAAATACCCTCAAATTCACTTTGAAAATGAACTGGTCCCAGAAAAATTCAGATTTTGAAAATTGCAGATTTTGAAAATTGCTGCTAAACTAAAAAGCCCTATAATGTCTTCAAAAAGTAAAAACATGTCAACTTTATGATGCAAACACAAACTAGACATATTGTATATGTGAATCAACATATCATTTATTTGGAATGTCCACTTTCCTTACAAGCAGAGAGCTTCAAAGTTCAAAAAATCCTACATTTTCAAATTTTCATGACATTTTGGATTTTTTCGACAACAATTTATCACTAACATAAAGTATAATATATCACGAAAAACTATTTCAGAATCAAATTAATAAATTAAAGCATCCCAGAGTTATTAATGCTTAAAGTGGAGAGATTTGCAAAAAACTGCTGCATCCTTAAAGGGGTATTCCGGTGAAAACCATTTTTCTTTTAAATTAACTGGTAGCAGAAAGTTAAACATATTTGTAAATTACTTCTATTAAAAAATCTTAATCCTTCCTGTACTTATTAGCTGCTGAATACTACAGAGGAAATTATTTTCTTTTTGGAATGCTCTCTGATGACTTCACGAGCACAGTTATCTCTGCTGACGTTATTTTAATAATAATAACACTTTATTTATTGTTGTCCTTAGTGGGATTTGAACCCAAGTCCCTAGCACTGCAAGGCAGCAGTGCTAACCACTGAGCCACCATGCTGCCCTTAGCATACATCCGCTTTGCATGGTTGCTAAAATGGACAGAGATGTGTGCAGAGAGCACTGTGCTCGTGATGTCATCAGTGTTCCAAAAAGAAAGGATTTTCCTCTGTAGCATTAAGCAGCTAATAAGTACTGGAAGGATTAAGATTTTTTAATAGAAGTAATTTACAAATATGTTTAACTTTCTGCCACCAGTTGATTTAAAAGAAAAAAAGTTTTCACCGGAGTACCCCTTTAAGTTCAAAATAGGCTGCATCCTTAAGGGGTTAAACAACAGCCATACATGTTGTTGTAACTTTGAAATGTTTCTAGTCATCTTTTCAGCCCTGATATCATGGAATTCATTTATCACTATCGAATCCTGTCATATTTGTCCACTGATGAACCACAGAATTGGCAAATCTATTAAGGGGGAAATGCGTGGGACACTTTTTTTGTTGGATAGACAGGAAATGTCTTATGAACACCTGGGTACTCTATGGGGTGAGATCAGCTTTATGTGCTTTGTCTGATACCATATATTATTGTAGTAACGTAGGAGGTACATAAAGTGATATAAATTTGTGTCACTCATGTTGGCCCTCATTTACTATTGCAAACCCGACATGTTTTGTCGGGTTGTGTGCCAGATTCTGTCGCATTGCGCCAGACATTCTCTCTGCGCCAGATTTTGCACCAGAATTTTGTGCCAGAATTGAAAAAACCCTGATTAACCCTCTCCATTTTGCTAAGAAAACCCGAAAAAGGGGTGTAGCCGCCGGTAAATGGGGCGTGTTCCCAACATTTTCACAAAAACCCAACATATTTACTAAGGTTTTCACATAAAATGTGGTGGATTTGAGCTGAGGAAAACCCGACAGATCAGAGCATGTGTAAAAAAAGCAAAGTGTAGGAAAAGTGGAAAATGTAGGGAAACCGTAGTAAATACCGTGGAAAATTAATTATAGGGAATTAAACCCACAAAGAAACCTACGCAACACTCTTAGTAAATGAGGGCCATTGTTGTCTTTTTGTGTTGACTCTATAATTTTTAACGCATACCAAATAAATGTTACATTTTACTCAAGCTTTTTCTACAACTCAGTGATAGGTAGGTATTTAGGGTATTTAGAACGATGTATGTATATATGAGTAGGATGTATGGGACATGTTTAAGGGATGCTTTTGACTATCCCTAGTTATTAGAAAGGAAGGCCCCTCAATAATAAACCAATCATTTGTTATCTGTGACAAAAGCTGTCAGTAAGTATTTAATTTCCCTGCAGCACCATCACAGGGGAAATTAAGAATTACACAGTGCCCTTTCAAACAAATGTGTTGTCTGTGTAAGACAGGACAGGTCTTTGCAGAGATGCTCTTTGTAACCGTAATTTACATAATTTCTTGTAGGCCACAACTCGTAACAAACTATCTTAAAAAGTAAATTATTACATTCCAATAAGTAGAAAATGACAGTCACAGAAGAGTAAAAGGTTTGTCTAATTCAAGGACTTGTGTCTGTGCCTAATGTTACTCAGTGCAACAATTCATTAGCGATTTTGAGTTTAGCTCATTTTATATAGAAGGATCTTTGGTTTTGGGTTCTACACAAATACCTGTACTGATAGTATGGACTCTAGCACGGAGATACTGCTTAAGTATTGAGGGGTCAAAAGTTGAAAATGATTGAGGTACCTTGTCTTATGAATATTTTACTAGTCTGATATCGGCCTTTCAAAGAGATATGGGTGCTGACTGAGTACTTCTTCAGGATGAGTCTTTAGATGAATGACGAACACAAAACACCTCCGAGACAAAAGGCAGTCAAGATTAGCGGAAGGCAAGACAACCGTCTTTAGTTTCTATGTGTGGAACCAGAAGATAAAACATTGAGTGACGGGGAAGTGAGATACAACATAATACAATATATTATCCTCCTATTGATTGTGGAAATAATGAGAACATTAGTCCGTGGTGGTGATGGCACGATGGATTGGTGAACTTTGGAGGACTTAAGGACCACGTCTGGTAACATGAAACAAGAAGTCAAAATAAGACAATATTTAGTTACGGCTGAGCTTCTCAAATTGTCCTGAAACACATCCCCCTTTGCCTTTGAATGAGGATGTTTGTAAAATGTACACAATAGGAAGAACAAGGTTTCTGTAACAATATCGTTTTTTCCCCTTGTACGCGCCAGTAATGTGAACTTCTTAGAAGACATCTTCTTTCACCACGGCTTTGTAAACGGTAAAGATAGAGGCTCACGAGCGGCGTAGGTCTTCTTGGTTCTGCCGTGTCTCGTATTTGCTTTTGTTTGCTAATTTTGGGTTTAGGTTAACTCCTTCAGTCAATAAATTTATATGCACGTCTTTTGTATAACTTACCAAGCGTATTGTTATTTAGCCTGTTACTCGTATTTATCTCTATTGTATGTCAGCTTTTTGTTTTAAAGCATTTAAGATAATTTGTTGATGCTACTGATATAATATACTGGCAATTATAGGATTAAAGGAGCTGATTTGAGAAAACTATGAACTAGTGGCTTTTGTTTCTGTTAGATTATATGAACATAATTAGTATAAAGTGGGGGAAGTTGGAATATTGCCATGGAGAACTGTGTATGTTACTCATACATTCCACCACTGTAGAAGATTATTGCACATTTGAATTTTACTTGTTTAGAAAGATATATTTTTCTCATTTTAATTCAAGAGTGACTTTTGTTGCCTAAATTGCAATAAAATAGTTATGCAGTGGAAATGACCAATGTAGTAGTGAGTGAGTTACCTTCACAGTAACTGACTCTGTAGACACATGCAGATGGATCAACTTGGCCACAAGACAAACATCATTTTTAGAGATGAGAGAACCGAACTCATAGAACCCGAGTTCGGTCAGAACTTTGCTAAAAGTTTGGCTCAGCTAGAACTCGAACTTCGCATGGCTTGGTTTTGCAGAACTTGCACAAATAACATCAGCCACATGGCAAAAAAAATAGAAACTCTTTCAGCCAATCAGGAGGCAATTTTAGAGATAGCAGGTGTTAGGTGAAGAACTCTGTAAGGAACACTGAGCAATGAACAACAAAAATAGGAGTAGGAACACACACATATATATATATATATATATATATATATATATATTTGCAGTAAAGGGGAAGAGAGCATTTTGGAATATTAATTCATTTATCAAGTGATAGGTACACTATGATGAAGACTTGTCTGGTATAGCTTGAAGCAATTTATTTAGCATTGCTCACCTCCCCAATCCCTTTCTTTTGCCAGTCTGACAATCCACTTGTCCCTGCTGATCTGCACTCTTGACACCAGGAAATGATTGGCCCAGTCAGCATTGTGGGCAGCGAATATTGGTCATTTCCTTACTTTTCATGATCATTTCAACAGTTGGAATAGAAAGCTATTACAGTTGATTATAGAAAGCTATTACAGGTGATTAGATAAACCAAACCTGGATCATTTAGTTGGTGAGGAGCCTTCATTTTAACCCCTTAAGGACAATGGATGTAAATGTACGTCCTGATATGATGGGACTTAATGCACCAGAACATACATTTACGGCCTGTACATGATGTGAGCACCGTAATGATGCTTGCATCATGCACGGCAGGTCCTGGCTGTTATCAGCACCCAGGGACATGCAGGTAATGGCGGACATCAGCGATCGCGCTGATGTCCGCTATTAACATCTCAGATGCCGTGATCAATACAGGTCACTGCATTTGTGACAATGAGGGTGTTCTGATGGGTGTTCTCACTGCCGCGAGGATCTGATCATCATCCAAAATGGCAGATGGAGGCCCCCTCACCTTCCTTCACCATTCTCCTGTAGTCTTCTTCTCTGGTTTGACATGGAGCAGACCAGAGAAGAAGATCACCGATAATACTGATCAGTGCTATGCCTAGGCATAGCACTGAAAAGTAATAGCAACCAAATGATTGCTATAAATAGTCCCCTATGGGAAATAAAAAGTTTTTAAAAAGTTTTTTTAACCCTTAAGGACTCAGGGTTTTTCTGTTTTTGCACTTTCGTTTTTTCCTCCTTACCTTTTAAGAATCATAACCCTTTCAATTTTCCACCTAAAAATCCATATTATGGCTTATTTTTTGTGTCGCCAATTCTACTTTGCAGTGACATTAGTCATTTTACCCAAAAATGCACGGCAAAACGGAAACAAAAACATTGTGCGACAAAATCGAAGAAAAAACGCCATTTTGTAAGTTTTGGGGGCTTCCGTTTCCACGCAGTGCATATTTCGATAAAAATGACACCTTATATTTATTCTGCAGGTCCATACGGTTAAAATGATACCCTACTTATATAGGTTTGATTTTGTCGCACTTCTGGAAAAAATCATAACTACATGCAGGAAAATTTAAACGTTTAAAAATGTCATCTTCTGACCCCTATAACTTTTTTATTTTTCCACGTACAGGGCGGTATGAGGGCTCATTTTTTGTGCCGTGATCTGAAGTTTTTATCGGTATAATTTTAGTTTTGAACAGACTTTTTGATCACTTTTTATTTATTTTTTAATGGTATAAAAAGTGACCAAAATACGCTTTTTCGGACTTTGGAATTTTTTACGCCATTGACCGTGCGGTTTAATTAATGATATATTTTTATAGTTCGGACATTTATGCACGCGGCGATACCACATATGTTTATTTATTTATTTTTTTACACTGTTTTATTTTTTTTATGGGAAAAGGGGGATGATTCAAACTTTTATTAGGGAAGGGGTTAAATGACCTTTATTAACACTTTTTTTTATTTATTTTTTGCAGTGTTATAGGTCCCATAGGGACCTATAACACTGCACACACTGATCTTTTACACAGATCACAGGCGTGTATTAACATGCCTGTGATCAGTGTTATCGGCGCTTGACTGCTTCTGCCTGGATCTCAGGCACGGAGCAGTCATTCGTCGATCGGACACTAAGGAGGCAGGTAAGGGCCCTCCCGGTGTCCTGTCAGCTGTTCGGGACGCCGCGATTTCACCGCAGCGGTACCGAACAGCCCGACTGAACAGCCGGGTCACTTTCACTTTAGAAGCGGCGGTCAGCTTTGACCGCCGCTTCTAAAGGGTTAATACCGCACATCGCCGCGATCAGCGATGTGTGGTATTAGCCGCGGGTCCCGGCCGTTGATGAGCACCGGGACCGACGCGATATGATGCGGGATCGCGGCGCAATCCCGCTTCATATCGCGGGAGCCGGCGCAGGACGTAAATATACGTCCTGCGTCGTTAAGGGGTTAAAAAATTAAAATTTTTCAAAAAATCCCCTCCCCTAATAAAAATGTAAATCTCCCCTTTTTTCCGTTTTATCCCCAAATACCATTAAAAAAATAATTAAACATATTTGGTATTGTCACATGCATAAATGTTCGAACTATCAAAATATAAACCTTAAAAAAAAAAATTGCTGTGGTTTGGTCACATTACATTCCCAAAAAATTATAATAAAATTTAATTAAATAGTCACATATACACAAAAAAATAAACTACAGATCATGGTGCAAAAAAATAAGCCTTCATACAGCCCCGTATACGGAAAAATTAGAAAGTTATAGGTGGTCAAAATAGGGTAATTTTAAACATTAATTTTGTGAAAAAAGTTTGATTTTTTTTTTTAAGCGGCACAATAATAGAAAAGTAGGTAAACATGGGTGTCTTTTAAGTCATATTTACCCACAGTTTAAAGAAAACAAGTAATTATTACCATAAAGTGCACAGCGTTAAAACAAAACCCTCCAAAATTGCACAATTTCTGTTTTCTTCTCAATTTCCTTACACAAATAATAATTTTTGGGGTTTGCTGTACATTTTATGGTAAATTTAATGATGTCATTACAAAGGACAATTGGTCACACAAAAAACAAGCCCTCACATGGGTCTGTGGATGGAAATATAAAAGAGTTATGATTGTTAGAAGGTGAGGAGGAGAAAACGAAAACACAAAAATAAAATTGACTGTGTCTTCAAAGGGTTAAAGGGGTATTCCTCTGACCAGCGTTCGGAACATTTAGTTATGAATGCTGTGTGCGCACTGTGGGAGTTAGCCACGCCCCCTCATGACGTCACACCACATACTCTCAATGCAAGTCTACGCCCCTCCCATAGACTTGCATTGAGAGGACTTGGTGGGACATCATGAGGGGGCGTGGCCAACACCCGCAGCGCATACAGCGTTCGGAACTAAATGTTCCGAACGCTGGCCAGTGGACTAAACCTTTAAGAAGGGCTTGTCCATATAGGCGGATGAATCTGGCACTAGTAGGTGACTATTACAGCCATGGGAAATGGTTGTCAAGAAAAGCAGGTGAAAACTGCAGCCATGTAAAAGGGTTGTCCAGATGGGAAATCTAAGTTGTCCGGGAGTTCTTATGGTAGGTGCATATTGTAACCAAGTAACGAGGTTGGCCCGATGGGCAAATAAATGCTGCACCCATATGAATGGGTTGTTCTGATGGGTAGGTGAATATTGCAGCCAAGTGTTATGGTTATCCAGATGGACAGGTAAAAATTGTGTCCATATAAAAAGGTTGTCCAGATGGATAGATAAATACTGCACCCATGTGAAGGTGTTGTCCAGATGGGTATATAAATACTGCGCACATGTGAAGGGGTTGTCCAGATGGGTATATAAATACTGTGCCCATGTGAAGGGGTTGTCCAGGTGGGTATATAAATACTGCACCCAAGTGAAGGGGTTGTCTAGATGGGTATATAAATACTGTGCCCATGTGAAGGGTTGTCCAGATGGGTATATAAATACTGCGCCCATGTGAAGGGTTGTCCAGATGGGTATATAAATACTGCACCCATGTGAAGGGGTTGTCCAGATGGGTGGATAAATACTACGCACATGTGAAGGAGTTGTCCAGATGGGTATATAAATACTGCACCCAAGTAAAGGGGTTGTCCAGATGGGTATATAAATACTGTGCCCATGTGAAGGGTTGTCCAGATGGGTATATAAATACTGCGCCCAAGTGAAGGGGTTGTCCATATGGGTAGATAAATACTACGCACATGTGAAGGAGTTGTCCAGATGGGTATATAAATACTGCACCCAAGTGAAGGGGTTGTCCAGATGGGTATATAAATACTGTGCCCATGTGAAGGGTTGTCCAGATGGGTATATAAATACTGCGCCCAAGTGAAGGGGTTGTCCAGATGGGTATATAAATACTGTGCCCATGTGAAGGGTTGTCCGGATGGGTATATAAATACTGCACCCAAGTGAAGGGGTTGTCCAGATGGGTAGATAAATACTACGCACATGTGAAGGAGTTGTCCAGATGGGTATATAAATACTGCACCCAAGTGAAGGGGTTGTCCAGATGGGTATATAAATACTGTGCCCATGTGAAGGGTTGTCCAGATGGGTATATAAATACTGCGCCCAAGTGAAGGGGTTGTCCAGATGGGTATATAAATACTGTGCCCGTGTGAAGGGTTGTCCAGATGGATATATAAATACTGCACCCAAGTGAAGGGGTTGTCCAGATGGGTATATAAATACTGTGCCCATGTGAAGGGTTGTTCAGATGGGTATATAAATACTGCACCCAAGTGAAGGGGTTGACCCATGGGCAGGTGAATATTGCAGCCATGTGAAGGGGTTAGCCAGATAGTTCAGATAGTTAAATGAAAGTTGTACTATGTAAAGAAGTTGTCCAGATAGCCAGGTCAATACGGAATTTGTGTGAAGGTGCGAAGGAGTTGTCCAAATGGGCAGGTAAATACTGCACCTGTGTGAACATGTCCATTGAATACTCTCAGTTCAATTCACATGTTTTGCCTGTTTCTTGCTGTTTACTTGTTAATTGGCCTAATAGATAATTACATTTTCAGGAAATATTGCTGATGCAAAAAAAGGAGTTCAGTGTGTGTAAAACAGAAGTAAATACAGGAATCTTAGCGGTGATGCATTGCCAATTCTGCCGCGGTGCTGGGGGGAAGCTGTTTGTATTGTAATTAAGGGTTTTATGGCATTAACAGAAATGTGTTTTAACTCGGCAGACATGTCGGCCCTTGTAATTACCATAGCTGAAGGCATTCATGGCAGACTCTTGTTGCTCTTTTCCCTTACTAATTGATTTGTGTTTTTGCCGCTCAATGTACATATTAATGTAAACTATATGAGTAGCTCACATTCATTTTCTGGATAAATGCTCACATTTACAGCTATCATACCACGCAGCACTGGAGTGCATTAATGTAACGCCGTGACAGCTGATATTAACATCAGTAGTTCGGAAATTATTCTCAAGTTACATGGAAAAGACATAGAGGGACATTTATCATTGGAGGAAGAGCTTAGCTTGGGCGCATTGATTGTCGCAGGGGCGCCCAGGCGTAGATCGTGCGGCAGTTCAAGAGGTCTGGTAATTAAAGGGGTACTCTGGTGAAAAAAAAATTTTCAAATCAACTGGTGCCAAAAAATTAAAGGACATCTGCAGCAAAATACAACTTATCCCCTATCCGCAGGACACACAAAAGTTGGAGGCCCTATACATCTTCCCTGACAGGGGAAGAAGGTTCTGCCTCATATAACAGATTAATGCAGGCTCATCGCAGAACAACCATCAGGGTAGAGGGGGTGACTGTGGGCGTGTAACAACCTCAGCAGATTTCTGGGCCTGGGTCTCTCTCTGGGCTAGGAGTGGAAGAGGGTGTACCAAATGCGGCCTCAGTCGGAGTACTTACGTCCGACTCTTCGGTGGAAATTTCTGCCCAGGATCCCCAAGTCCTATGGTGAGGAGACAGCCTCACCGGTGATGCTTCCACAGACTGGGATTATTCCCCTTCTAGGGTGGCTGGCCATTTGTTGTCCTCTGGAAGCCAGGCCCCAAGGGACAACCGCTGCAAATGGTCAGCCAGATCCAGAAACAGTTGCACTGCGGCTGCGGCAACTTTCCAAACCGCTAGCGCTATCTTGGTGCTCTCTCCATGTGCTCGGGTGTGCTCCGCCATCTCTGTACTCCTCTCTGCCTGCAATCTCCAGACTGAAGAGCGCTGGTTTCTTTTATAACAGGCTTCGACAAAATGGCGGCCAGCCAGAAGGACGTGTCCCCCAGCAACAACAAGCAAATTCCAGCAGTTCCACTTCCTCATGGAGACGACTACATGATGTCCATGCCCAGGGGCGGGACGCTGACCAGCGCGGGGCATCTTAGCGCACTTTTCGGGTTCCTCCTGAACCCTTGTAGGTACAATTTGCAATGGAGTGCGTAGCATGGCTTCGGCCCCAATCTTACACATGGTAAGAGCGGTAACAGACTTAAGCACCATATACAGTGTTCTTCCCCTTCCCCCTTACTTTTCTTCAGCGCCCTGGCAAAGCACAATTTCACAGACAATGTCCCGTACACTTAATCTCTGTCCCAGCTTGTGACACTTTTGGACAATTCCTTGAGCACAGTTCTGACTAGGGGGAGAACTAGTGGCTTTGTGGCAATGGCACACCCCCTGTTTCCTGTTAATGGGTGGCCTGACTTGACTTGGTGGTGGAGTGGTTAAGGCACACACCTGTTGCGGGTGGCCTGGGGGCTCAGTTGTTAAGGCACACACCCATATCCTGTTTGTGATGCCAAAGTTGTGGTGACCCCCGGTGTATGTCAGGACCTGGGGGTGTAGCAGTGTAGGTGGTGGGGCCAGAAGGTATTAACCCCTGGGGCAAGATATTGTTAACCCCCAGTGTTTGTGACGCCAGGATGTGGTTGTATGGTGTAGGGCACCGCTGACAACCAACCCAGAAATGGCATATATTAAATGAGAGCCCAAAGCAGGTTTTGATGCAACTGGAACTTTACTGAAGAAGGCAGTATAATGTTTGTTACAGATAGCCAACTTCTACAGAGTTAACACAGGGAACCTCTCAGGCTTGCTTGGACTTGTAGTGATAAAAATGATGATGCAGGCCACTGTACTACTGTTATGACTTTGGTAGGGACAGAAATCATAATAATGTCCTAGGGGGACCCTGCAGGAGAGCCCTGTGGACTTGAGGGACTCTACCTGAGGGGACTTTAGGAAACTGTACAGAACCATGTTCTGTACCGGGACACGACAGTGACATCGCGGCCGACACGCCTCCTCCAAGTATCTCTATGGGAGAGGCGGGGAGGTGGTGTGATAGTCTGGGGATGTAGGGTATGGGGAGTGTAGCTGTGCGAAAGTTAAAGGGTGCTTGTTAACCCTTGCTATTCGTGACGCCAGGGTACGGGCTCCTCAGTAATACTTGTCCTATCGCCACCCTTCTCAAGAGCGATAGGGAGGTAGATAATAATAGAATGTCCACAACCGGAGAGTTTTCTGAAACAGGTATAACTTTTACTGAAGATTTTCTGCAAGCTTCAATAACGGAACAGTCTCTTATGCATACAACTGCTTTCTTTGGAGATTGACAAAGGTTGGGACTTTAGCAAGTTAGAGTCTTTAGGTATTATGCACTCTTCCACTGGGTTTAGGGGATTAGTTGCGGTCCAGTAGTCACGCTAGCATTAGCGGGGGTAGTTTAGAACTCACGGTTTTAGTTCTGCTGAGGCCGGTAGGTTTTTCAGGCCTAGCATGTATTTGGAAGTTGCACAGATCCGTCCTGCTAGTCCGGCATCCACAAGAGCAGCAACCCAAGAGCGCGATGATTGGCTACAGCTCCCTTATATGGGCAGGGTGTTACGCCGAGGCGTACTCGCGGCGTTCTCCTCTCTGCAGCGCCCCGTTCAGACCCGCTGACCGGGAGCGCTGCACTGACACTGACGACGGGGATGCAATTCGCATAGAGGGACGCGCCCGCTCGCGAATCGCATCCCAAGCCACTTACCTGTCCCGGTCCCCGGCTGTCACGTTCGGCGCGCGCGGCTCCGCTCTCTAGGGCGTGCGGCTCTCTAAGATTTAAAGGGCCAGTGCACCAATGATTGGTGCCTGGCCCAATCAGTCTAATTAGCTTCCACCTGTTCCCTGCTCATATAACCTCACTTCCCCTTCCCAGCATGGCCGGATCTTGTTGCCTTGTGCCAGAGAAAGTGTTTTGTGTATGTCCCAAGCCTGTGTTCCAGACCTTCTGCTGTTGCCCCTGACTTCGACCCTTGCTGCTTGCCCTGACCTTCTGCTACGTCCGACCTTGCTCTTGCCTTGTCCTTCTGTACCACGCCAGTCTCAGCAGTCAGAGAGGTTGAGCCGTTACCTGGTTGCTACCGCCGCAGCAAGACCATCCTGCTTTGCGGCGGGCTCTGGTGAATACCAGTAGCAACTTAGAACCGTTCCACCGGTACGGTCCACGCCAATCCCTCTCTGACACAGAGGATCCACCTCCAGCCTGCCGAATCATAACAGTAGATCCGGCCATGGATCCCGCTGAGGTGCCGCTGCCAAGTCTTGCTGACCTACCCACGGTGGTCGCCCAGCAATCCCAACAAATCGACCAACAAGGACAGCAGCTGTCGCAGTTGACCGCCATGCTACAGCAACTTCTGCCACTGCTACAGCAGCAACCATCTCCTCCGTCAGCTCCTGCACCTCTTCCGCAGCGAGTTGCCGCTCCTAGCCTCCGCTTGTCTCTGCCGGACAAATTTGATGGGGACTCTAATCTCTGTCGTGGTTTCCTATCTCAATGTTCCCTACATTTGGAGATGTTGTCGGACCAATTTCCTACAGAACGGTCTAAGGTGGCTTTCGTACTTAGTCTTCTGTCTGGAAAGGCCTTGTCTTGGGCCACACCGCTCTGGGACCGCAATGATCCTGCCACAGCCACAGTCCAGTCCTTCTTCGCTGAAGTCCATAGTGTCTTCGAGGAGCCAGCCCGGGCCTCCTCTGCCGAGACTGCTCTGCTGAACCTAGTCCAAGGAACTTCTTCCGTAGGCGAATACGCCATCCAGTTTCGTACCCTTGCCTCAGAGCTAGCCTGGAACAATGAGGCCCTCTGCGCGACCTTCAAGAAAGGCTTATCCAGCAACATCAAAGATGTATTGGCCACACGAGAAATTCCAGCTAACCTGTCTGAACTTATCCTTTTGGCCACATCGACAAGCGTTTTTCTGAAAGACACCAGGAGCTCCACCAGGAAAAGGACCTTGATCTCTGGGCACCTCTCTAAGATTTAAAGGGCCAGTGCACCAATGATTGGTGCCTGGCCCAATCAGTCTAATTAGCTTCCACCTGCTCCCTGCTCAAATAACCTCACTTCCCCTTCCCAGCATGGCCGGATCTTGTTGCCTTGTGCCAGAGAAAGCGTTTTGTGTATGTCCCAAGCCTGTGTTCCAGACCTTCTGCTGTTGCCCCTGACTACGACCCTTGCTGCCTGCCCTGACCTTCTGCTACGTCCGACCTTGCTCTTGCCTTGTCCTTCTGTACCACGCCAGTCTCAGCAGTCAGAGAGGTTGAGCCGTTACCGGTGGATACGACCTGGTTGCTACCGCTGCAGCAAGACCATCCCGCTTTGCAGCGGGCTCTGGTGAATACCAGTAGCAACTTAGAACCGGTCCACCGGTATGGTCCACGCCAATCCCTCTCTGACACAGAGGATCCACCTCCAGCCTGCCGAATCATAACACAGGGTCTGGACTAGTGCTAATTGGTCCATTACTGATGTCAATCACCATTACAAAGATTTGTGGGTAACACATGACCCAAGGACCTCCTAAAGAACTCCAACATACCATAGAGGAGATTAACATGGTCACATGACCGAAGGTCCTGCGTCGCTAAACAAAGTAAGTACTATACATTATCCTAGATATATACTATTATGGGGCTGTCCCACCTGAGGGACCCTACCTGAGCGTAGTTACTCTGACTTTGGGACCTCTACACTAGGTACTGTATGTTATATGGTAACTGGCTACCACAGTAGCGTTCGTGCCTCCCCACCTCTCCCATTGAAGTGTATGGGGAGGGGACATGGAGGGGGTGTACCATTGACCTCAGAGAGGTCGACAATACACAGATTACCCGTTCACATAGAGCGGAAATGTGGGGCCCCGTTTGGGGGATTGTGGGGGGGCCCAGCGGTCGGACCCCCACAATCAGACACTTATCCCTTATCCTGTGGATTGGGGATGAGTTGTCTTTTGCTGCAAATGTCCTTTAAACAGATTTGGAAATTACTTCTATTTAAAAATCTTAATCCTTCCGGTACTTATCAGCTGCTGTATGTTCTTTCCAGTCTGACCACAGTGCTCTCTGCTGCCACCTCTGTCCATGTCAGGGACTGTCCTGAGTAGGAAAAGTTTGCTATAGGGATTTACTTCTAAATATAACTTTAAAGGGGTACTCCTCTGAAAACATGTTAGGGGATAAGATGTCTAACAGCGGGGGTTCCGCCGCTGGGACCCCCACGATCTCCAGGTCAGCAGCAGTGGCGTCCAGAACACAGAAGTTTGGAGCTTCCATGTTGGTGATGTCATGCCATGCCCCCTGCATTCATGTCTATGGGAGGGGGCGTGACGACTAGTATGTAGCCGTCACACTTCCTCCCATAAACATCAATGGAGGGGGGGTGGCAGATGTGTTCAGCAGTCATCAGGCCTGGAGCAGAGTTCGCTCCCTGCACTGAATGACAGGGGTGCCGTGGCGGAGATTGCAGGGGTCCCCAGTGGTAGGACCCCCGTGATTAGACATTTTATCCCCTATTCTTTGGATAGGGGATAAGATGTTTTCAGCAGAGTTCCCCTTTAAGCAACTTTGTGTAAATGCTCTATGTGGAGTACTTTAGGAATTTCACTTTGCAGGGGTTACAAATTTATACAATGCACTCTCATAAAAAAAAAGTCCCCAAACCCAATCTACACCAGCCCAGATCTGGCTTGCAAAACTGCCTTTGGATGGCATTTAACCCCTTAACGACCACGGACGTAAATGTACGTCCTGGTTTGGCGGGACTTCGCGCACCAGGACATACATTTAAATCCTGTGTATGACCGTGAGCATCGTAACGGTGCTAGCGTCATACACAGCCGGGGACCCGCCCGTAATGGCCGACATCCACGATCGTGCGGATGTCCGCCATCAACCCATCAGATGCCATGATCAATGCAGATACCGGCATCTGCAGGAGTGCGGCACTTTGTATGGATGATCGGATCGCCCTCAGCGCTGCCGCAGCGATTTGATCATCCAGCATGGCAGCCGGAGGTCCCCTCACCTGGCTCCGGCCGTCTCCCAGGGTCTTCTGCTCTGGTCTGAGATCGAGCAGAAGATCACCGATAACAGTGATCAGTGCTATGCCTATACATAGCACTGAACAGTGTTAGCCATCAAATGATTGCTATAGATAGTGCCCTATGGGGACATAAAAAGTGTTTAAAAAGAGTGGAAAAATTTTTTAAAAAAAAGTGAAAAATCCCCTCCCCCAATGAAAATGAAAATTGTCAGTTTTTTCCATTTTACCCCCAAAAAGTGTCAAATATTTTATTAGAAACATATTTGGTATTGCCGTGTGCGTAAATGTCCAAACTATCAAAATATAATGTTAATTATCCCGTACGGTAAATGGCGTAAACGTAAAAAATTATTTTTTGTCACATTTTATAGAAAATTTTTTATAAAAAATTATGTAAAAGTTTTATATATGCATATGTGGTATCAATAAAAAGTACAGATGACGGCACAAAAAAATGAGCCCTCATACCGCCCTATATACGGAAAAGTAAAAAAGTTATAGGTGGTCAAAATAGGGCGATTTTAGATTACTGATTTTGTACAAAAAGTTTTAGATTTTTTTTAAGCGGTACAAAAATATTAAAGTATCTAGCCATGGGTATCATTTTAATCGTATTGACCCACAGAATAAACAACATATGTAATTTTTAGCGTAAAGTGTATAGTGTGAAAACAAAACCCTCCAAAATGTGCAAAATTATGGTTTTCATTAAAATTTCCTCCCTAAAAAAATATTTTTTGGGGTTCGCCGTACATTTCGTTACAAAGTACAATTGATCACGCAAAAAACAACCCCTCTATGGGTCTGTAGATGGAAATATAAAGAAGTTATGGATTTTAGAAGGCGAGGAGGAAAAAACGGTCCTTAAGGTTAAAATGGGCTTGGTCATTAAGGGGTTAAAAAAGTTGCACATTTTTGCACAACGAAGTAAAAGATGCACATTTTTTTCTGCATTGGAGTAAAAGACACAGAGAAGAGGAATCCTACAAAGGGATGTTCTGAAGTGATTTTTACCTACATGCGCCAAACTTATCCTGAGGTTTGGCCATCAAAGACATTAGCCATAAAAACCCCTCTAAGATTTTTCTTTTCTAACAATAAGTACGCTTTAGTACTGCTCCGATATCTTGCATGATCTTGTAAGAGAGCATTAGGCTAGGTTCACACTACGGAATTTCCGCCTGCAATTCCGCAAATTCACAATTCGGAATTTGCGAAGAGGAATTTCTGAACAGAAAATCCGCTTGGAAATTTCCGCCTGAAGAATGGCATTGCTCATTCTTCAGGCGGTAATACTCGCGGAACACATTGCAGTCTATTGGACACTGCAGTGTCCGCGCGGTCCTAGTGCCGTCTAATTCAGTCAGCGCTGGCCACACTCAGAATCTACAGGCGGAAATTTTCTGCCCGAAGATTCCGCAGTGTGAACCAAGCCTTAGGGTCAATTCACATGGCAGAATTTCCGCTTGTGGAATTCTGCCTCAAATTAAAGGGGTATTCCAGGAAAAAAACTTTTTTTTTTATATATATATCAACTGGCTACAGAAAGTTAAACAGATTTGTAAATTACTTCTATTAAAAAAATCTTAATCTTTTCAATAATTATCAGCTGCTGAAGTTGAGTTGTTGTTTTCTGTCTGGCAACAGTGCTCTCTGCTGACATCTCTGCTTGTCTCGGGAACTGCACAGAGTAGAAGAGGTTTCCTATGGGGATTTGCTTCTAAACTGGGCGGTTCCCGAGACACGTGTCATCAGAGAGCACTTAGACAGAAAAGAACAACTCAACTTCAGAAGCTCATAAGTACTGAAAGGATGAAGATTTTTTTTATAGAAGTAATTGCAGGCAGAAATTCCGCTTACTAAAATGTACTGTATAGTGAATGGGTTTCCGTTCACAAATTCCCACTTCGGAATTTGTGAAGTGGAATTTGTGAACAGAAAATCCGCTTGGAAATTTGTGCCTGAAGAATGGTGTTGCTCTTTCTTCAGGCGGAAATCCTCGCAGAACACATTGCAGTCTATTGGAGACTGCAGTGTCCGCATGGTCCTAGCGCCGACTGAATCAGGCTGCACTCGGAATCTCCGGGCGAAAATTTTCTGCCCGGAGATTCGGCAGTGTGAACCTAGCCTTAGGGTAAATTCACACGGCAATATTCCTGCTTGCGTTGTCCCGCCTCAAATTAAAGCCCTTAGGCTAGGTCCACACTGTGGACGGAGATCCAGCCGGCGGCACTAGGACCGTGCAGACTACATTGTTGTTTGCATAGATGGCAATGCATTTCTGAGCAGATCTCCCAAAAGATCCACCCAGAAATGCATTGCAGTCTATGGGGGCAGCAATGCAGTCTGCTCGGTCCTAGCGCCGCCGGCTCGATCTCCAGCAGAAATTCCGCTTTGAAATTGCAGGCAGAAATTCGGCTTACTAAAAATGTACTATATAGTGAAGGGGTTTCCATTCACAAATTCACACTTCGGAATTTGTGAAACGGAATTTGTGAACCGAAATTCTGCTTGAAAATTTGCACAGGTGGTATAGTCTTTCACAGGTGGTATAGTAAGGCTATGTTCACATGACGGGCATCCTGCATGTTTATGCTGGCGCTAAGGCTGCACAGGAATGCGCTGTCTCATAGACATGTTCATTCCTTTTGCGGACATGGTAAACGGTATAGCCTATAGATCTGTCTTGTAAATAGCATCAATAGGCTTACTGGTTATTTCCATGGCCGCCCATAATCATGTGACCCACGTGATTATTTAGTAGGGTGCCTAAAGAATACTCAGTGGGAATTATTACAAATTTCTCTATAAGGCTATGTTCACACTGCAGAATTTCCGGGTCCAATTGATTTGAATGGGATTCTGCTACACTGTGCACACAGCGGAATTTCCGCTGCGGATGTTCCTGCCAAGGAAATCCTGACATTGACATATCTATTATTTCTGGCTGTGCTCCTCCTGCAGCCTTGTCAACCAGCCAACTCGTCTCCATGACTCTTGGACACACTAATGCTGCTGTGGGGCTCATCAGTGTCCCAGGAGGTATGGGGACCCCTAGTGGTGGGATTTTCAAAGGCAGATTTATTTAATAATGTGAAATAATGTGAATATTTTTTTAAGTAGTATGTTAGAAAAACTATTGTTTTGCCAAGATGTACAACATATAAAAAGTTTTTTTTATATCTGAGAGTGTCCATTTAAATAACAGTGTTAATATAATACTTAAACAATTTTTTATCATCTCAGTCACCTCTGGAATCCCCACCTTATGTGAGAACATGGAACTCCATTGTGCAAGATGAGGACTGAAAAGTTTTCATTCTTTATTCAGGTATATGAGAGTTACAGGAAGAGTCTAGTTCAACAGGAAAGGAGATCATTGTGAAACATCTACAAGATGTCTCTTTGAGAAGACCATCCCTTTTTCTAGATCCCAATTTCAGCATCATCATATCTTATGTCTATTGTCCATCTTCTTTAAGAAGGCATCCCCCCTTCAGAAGACATATCTACAGGATATGCCATAAATGTCTCACACCTATGGTTCCCACCTCTGGACATCGAGGAGTCCCTGCCCCCGACCCCCCCCCCCCCCCCTGGATTACTTGTGGCCACCAATGGAGGTTAAGAAGCTGAAAAGAGGGAGGGAGCTAATGCACTCTAAATCTTCAGAAAGGCGTTGTCCTGCATCTATCAGACATGTAAGAATTTACCAAAAATGTCCAGATGGCAACAACCATTTGAATAATTATTTTATTATAAAGTGACAGGACATTGGAATTTGAATATCACTACCTATAAAAATGTTAGAGGTTGCTCTGACAGAACAATTCAAATCTATGGGAAAGGCCGACAGCAGGTGTTGAATTTCCCGGCAGTGCCTCCGCAGGAGAAAGAAGGTATTGCACAGTTCTCCCTGAAATCAATGGGAGGCTTTGATTATCTTACGCTATATATATATATATATATATATATATATATATATATATATATATAGTACTAACAAAAGAACAGACAAGGTACCCACACTCACCGCAGGGCTGCTGTGGCTCGACTCCTCTGGCAACAACGGACGTTCCGGTGTCAGACTCGTAGCAGGGCGCTCAGAAGCGAGGCGACTGCCGGCGAAGTTTCGCGCTAGTTGCGCTTCTTCCGGCCTCCGGAAGAGGCGCAACTAGCGCGAAACTTCGCTGGCAGTCGAGGAAGTTGGAAGAAACGCAACAAGTGCAAAACTTCGCTGGCAGACGCCGGTAGTCGAGGAGGCCTGGAAGAAGCGTAACATGCGCGAAACTTTGCCGGCAGTCGCCTAGCTTCTGAGCACCCTGCTACGAGTCGAACACCGGATCGTCCGTTGTTGCCAGAGGAGTCGAGCCACAGCAGCCCTGCGTTGAGTGCGGGTACCTTGTCTGTTCTTTTGCTAGTACTATTTGAGTGCCTTTGGGCTTCTTTAGTCCCCAGCACCTCCGGACTCACAGGCACTAGGACTCCGCTCTCCCCCAGCGACGGACCGCTACTGACATCAGTTCACACTCAGTAACTGTGGTGTTTGCTCACTGGTTATTAACCACTGCAGTGCCTTTATCTTGTGTTTAGCAGTCATATATATATATATATATATATATATATATATATATATATATATATTTATACAACCGTTTTCTAAAATACTATAAACTCCAAATCTGCCAACGAATATATATATATATATATATATATATATATATATATATATATATATAAATCTTTAGAAAGTGGCAGATAGCAGAAAACAAACAAAAGCTCTTTTGTAATTCTAGCTGAAGGTTCGCAGGGAAATTACGGAGGCGAAGAAGGGGGGGGGGGCAACGGGCTTGGATCGCAACGAAGAATAATTGTAGTTCAGCTTCTCGTTGGTAAAACAGAAAATAATTAATGTCAGTCAAATGTATGGCACATTCAGAATGTAATATTTCTCCACAAAGGGAAGAGTCTTTACTATTAGTATCCATGCCTGAGTGAAGACTGGAAAAAGCCCCAAATCAAACATACACTAAATAATTTTACCATTATCAGGTAATGTGTGTTAATTGCTCAGTTTATATAGTCTGAATGACATACCATTAGAGACTGCGTATGCATTGTAACTAGAGCATTAATAAATTTAAAATGTGCCTATTACGATGACAGCTTTGGAGGTGCAAAGGAATAACAGTTATCACTTGGCAGTAGCAGATCTCACCCCATCTGCCGAGACTTTGCATACATTTTCAGCTTCCTGAGCAATGATTAAGGCTGTCAGAACCTCTTTAACCTTCTAACTGCTGGTCCCAACTGGCCTTAATTAAAGACTAATGAATTCAGAAGATACAGGCCGTGAGGAAAACTGCCTTGACAGTTTGTGTACAAATTAAGCACCAATTACTTCATGCATCTTTTACGTTGCCGATAGAAGTCCCTGTTATTATTATAAAATATGGCCCTTTCTGCCGAATTTTTTTTTTTTTCCGTCCTAATATCTATCCGGGTTGTGTTCTTGGTGGTTGTTAAGGGGGGGGGAGAGAAAATATTAGAGGGGAGTCTTATCCCGGAGGGTCCGCAGTTTATGATGTTTTCTCAATATTAAGCTGTGCAGAGAAGTCCCATTGCTGACAACTGTTGATGTGTTCCTGGGTCGTAGGATCCTAGGTAAAAAAAAAAAAATCATTACGGTGCCTACAAGATTTTCTTTTCGGATGGAAATAATGTGTTATCTCTTT